>NC_091264.1:19150218-20353551 GCF_042477335.2 Ovis canadensis | reverse complement strand
TTGTTCCATTCTTTTTTTTTTTTAATACTTTTATTTTATATTGAAGTATAGCTGATGTTTCCAATGAGTCGACTCTTCGCATGAGGTGGCCAAAGTATTGGAGTTTCAGCTTCAGCATCGTCCCCTCCAAAGTAATCCCAGGGCTAATCTCCTTCAGAATGGACTGGTTGGATCTCCTTGCAGTCCAAGGGGCTCTCAAGAGTCTTCTCCAACACCACAGTTCAAAAGCATCAATTCTTTGGCACTCAGCTTTCTTCACAGTCCAACTCTCACATTCATACATGAGCACTGGAAAAAACGTAGCCTTGACCAGACCTTTGTTGGCAAAGTAATGTCTCTGCTTTTCAATATGCTATCTAGGTTGGCCTTTCTTTTCTTCCAAGGAGTAAGTGTCTTTTAATTTCATGGCTGCAGTCACCATCTGCAGTGATTTTGGAGCTCCCAAAAATAAAGTCTGACACTATTTCCACTGTTTCCCCATCTATTTCCCATGAAGTGATGGGACCAGAGGCCATGATCTTCATTTTCTGAATGTTGAGCTTTAAGCCAAATTTTTCACTCTCCATTTTCACTTTCATCAAGAGGCTTTTTAGTTCCTCTTCACTTTCTGCCATAAGGGTGGCGTCATCTGCATATCTGAGGTGATTGATATTTCTCCTGGCAATCTTGATTCTAGCTGGTGCTTCTTCCAGCCCAGCGTTTCTCATGATGTACTCTGCATAGAAGTTAAATAAGCAGGGTGATAATATACAGCCTTGTACTCCTTTTCCTATTTGGAACCAGTCTTTTGTTCCATGTCCAGTTCTAACTGTTGCTTCCTGACCTGCATATAGGTTTCTGAAGAGGCAGGTCAGGTGGTCTGGTATTCCCATCTCTTTCAGAATTTTCCACAGTTTATTGTGATCCACACAGTCAAAGGTGTTGGCATAGTCAATAAAGCAGAAGAGATAATTTTCTGGAACTCTCTTGCTTTTTCAATGATCCAGCGGATGTTGGCAATTTGATCTCTGGTTCCTCTGCCTTTTCTGAAACCAGCGTGAACATCTGGAAGTTCCCAGTTCACGTATTGCTGAAGCCTGGCTTGGAGAATTTTGAGCATTACTTTACTAGCATGTGAGATGAGTACAATTGTGTGGTAGTTTGAGCATTCTTTGGCATTGCCTTTCTTTGGGATTGGAATGAACACTGACCTTTTCCAGTCCTGTGGCCACTGCTAAGTTTTCCAAATTTGCTGGCATATTGAGTGCACCACTTCCACAGCATCGTCTTGGGGGCAGAAGGAGGGGACGACAGAGGATGAGATGACTGGATAGCATCACGGACTCGATAGACGTGACTCTGAGTGAACTCCGGGAGTTGGTGATGGACAGGGAGGCCTGGCATGCTGTGATTCATGGGGTCGCAAAGAGTCGGACATGACTGAGCGACTGAACTGAACTGAACTGAACTGAATAGCTGATTTACAATGTGTACAGCAAAGTGATTCAGTTATCCATACACATATATCCACTATTTTTTAGATTCTTTTCCCATATAGGTTAGTACAGAATATTGAGTAGAGATTCCTCTGCCTATACAGTAGGTCCTTGTTGATTATCTGTTTTATACATAATAGTGTTGCTTCATTCTAATGTTTAACTTCTTCAATGGATAGAATTCTATCAATGAACACAGTTAGATTGTATTTCAAGCAATGACTTGTGAGTCGATTACCCAAGTACATGGTAACAACCAACCCAGCCACACAAAACTGAAGCGTGGACTCCTCCCCACCTTCCCCTCCTCCATTTCTAAAGGCCCCCACATCCTGTACATTCCACATCCTTAACTATCTTGAATCTATCATCTCCTCTCCATTGCCCTCACTATTTAGTTCAGGTCTTAACCACATCTCTCCTGTTCTACTGAAACAACCACATAATTGACCATTGCCGTGTTTCCAAACCATCTTCCCTAGAATTGCTGAAGCAGATTTCAAAATACCGACCTAGCTGTTTAAATCTCACCAGCAGCTGTCCTCTTCTCTGTGGATAAAGTCTGGCGTCCTTGGCATAAAGACCGCCTATCATCTGGTCGTTTGTCTATTTCTCCCTGCTCACTATGAATTTCACTGAAATTAGTTCACCTGAGTGCCCCCCACGCCCTGGAGTGTTCCTTCCAGGCACGTTTTCAGGCTGTGTCTCAGCTTCTCGCCATCCTGTCCCCACCCCGCCCCTGGCCACTTCCTACCAGCTCATTAGTGAGGAGACCAGTTCACAGTGGGTGAGGTGACTAAGTACATCAGCATGTTGACCTATTTTTTCTTTCCTGGTGAGACTCTCCAGTAAAAGACATTGAAAGTCTCTTATTTTACTATGAATACTGAATGTCCTCACTAATTACTAAGTGTCTTAGAACACTGTTTACAGACCTTGTAGCCAAGGAACTCATCACTATTTATCTATGTGTGTTACATGTTATATGTTATATATTCTATATTCTGCATATAGCCTCTTTCCAGAGCTCTCAAATTTAGGTTAACTCCAAATCTGAAACTGACTAGACTTTTTTTCCTCCAGGTAGGGACATCTTACAAAATTTTAAGAAGACAAATACAAATACCAGGGTAATGCAGTGGAATTTTGGGGGGGAGAGGGGTGGTTCAAATGCCATTAAACACAAAGTAGTTGTCTATGCTTACTCCTTGGAAGGAAAGTTATGACCAACCTAGATAGCATATTCAAAAGCAGAGACGTTACTTTGCCAACAAAGGTCCGTCTAGTCAAGGATATGGTTTTTTCCAGCAGTCATGTATGGATGGTGGCTCAGACAGTAAAGTGGGTTTGATATCTGGGTCGGGAAGATCCCCTGGAGAAGGAAATGGCAATCCACTCCAGTTCTTGCCTGGAAAATCCCATGGACGGAGGAGCCTGATAGGCTACAGTCCATGGAGTCACAAAGAGTCAAACACGACTGAACGACTTCAATTTCACTTTCACTTTCACTTTCATGTATGGATGTGAGAGTTGGACTGTGAAGAAGGCTGAGCACCGAAGAATTGATGCTTTTGAACTGTGGTGTTGGAGAAGACTCCTGAGAGTCCCTTGGACTGCCAGGAGATCCAACCAGTCCATTCTAAAGGAGATCAGTCCTGGGTGTTCTTTGGAAGGACTGATGCTAAAGCTGAAACTCCAATACTTTGGCCACCTCATGCGAAGAGCTGACTCATTGGAAAAGACTCTGATGCTGGGAGGGATGAGGGGCAGGAGAAGAAGGGGACGACAGAGGATGAGATGGCTGGATGGCATCACTGACTCGATGCACGTGAGTCTGAGTGAACTCCGGGAGTTGGTGATGGACAGGAAGGCCTGGCATGCTGCAATTCATGGGGTCCCAAAGAGTCGGACACAACTGAGTGACTGAACTGAACTGAATGCTCCAAAAGCAAATGTCTTCCAACATACAGATTTTTTCAACTCATTTACAATATTTTTATTTTTTAACAAATTTTTCTTTCTTTCTTTTTATGGTTTATCTGATCCATGAAACCAGGAACCATGCCTCAGTTTTGTTTTGTTTTGTTTTCCATAAATCTCTATGTAGGCTTTAGTAAGTTTTGGTTGGATAGAAATTATAGTTGTTTGTTTGTTTGTTTGTTTGTTTTTGCCCGGTGATTACATTTGAGGTCTAGTGCATTTTATTTAGCTGCTATGAGAATGGATTCTTTATGTGACAAAAAATTGCAAACAGTTAAATGAGATCAATGATTTTTTAGCAGAATTTTATTTATTATTTTATTTTTGGCTGTGTGGGTCTTGCATGGGCTTTTCCCTAGTTTTGGAGAATGGGGGCAACCTTCAAGTTGCGGGGCTCAGATGTCACTGCAGTGGATTCTCTGTTGCAGAGTGCGGGCTCCAGGGTGCGTGGTTTTCAGCAGCCGTGGCACGTGGGCTCCCAGCTGCAGCTCCCGGCTCTAGGGCACAGGCTCAGTGGTTGCGGCGCATGGGCTTAGCTGCGTATCATGTGGGATCTTCCCAGTTCAGGGATGGAAGCCTTCTCCTGCACCGGCAGGCGGATTCTTTCCCACTGAGGCACCAGGGAAGCCTGAGATCAGTGATTTCTGAGCAGGACTTATGAAGTTTTTCGGTGCCTCTCTGGCAGCTGTGGATGTGCCAAGCCCCTGTTGAGAGCTTGAGGCTTGCCACACCGCGCCCTGCCCACCTTGATTTCGACCAGAGCGACTCTATTTCCTCCGGATTCATTTATTTATTGACAGCATTTTATTCAAAACACAATACATGTTAAAATAACGCACCCATTATCATTGGAATCTACTGAAGCTGGTCTTTTTATCATTTTCTTTCATCTTAAAGATATTCTGATTCAACTGCCACTTTCCACTTCCATAAATAATTGAGTTGAAGGCACTGTTTATTTATCTTGAGTGTCTATACATTTGCATGGGGGCAAAACTATTCTAATTTTTATTATACTCTAATTTAAAACTCAGCACTTCTTGTGCTGTATTGTCACAAAGAAAATTGCAGATATTTTTTCACAGTACTGCATTAATGGAAAAATCTCAAATTAGCATCTATGGTCATCACTATATTGAAATTACAGTCTTATTAGACCTGCCTGGATTTTAATATTTGCTCTCCTAATAAAGAAGCATATATATTACTCTGTCATAAATGTGTTTAAATTATTTTGACAAATAGGTTTCAATATGATTAACTTCCTTTATAATACCTTTTTTCCAGTCTTCATGAATTAAAAAAAATTATATTGGAGTATAGTTGATTTAGAATGTTGTGTTAGTTTCAGGCATACAGCAAAATGATTCAGTTATACATACACATATATTATTCTTTTTCAGATTCTTTTTCCATATAGGCTATTACAGAGTATTGAGTAGAATTCCATGTGCTACATAGTAAGTTCTCTGTTGAAGTATTACCTTAAAAAATATATATATATATATAGATGCCTTTAAAAATACTCCTAGGAGGAGGTGTAGGGAGAAAGGGACTTGATGGTGCAATAAAATGCTAAAAAGACCCTGCTTTAGATGGTGACACAGCTGACAAGTATTATTTTGAAATAAGCGAAAATATAACCGCAGATGCTTTCTCTACCTGTAGGCAATAGCCCTCAGCAGCTGTACCTGTTTGGAAAAGATTAGCACCATTCTCTCAGTGCCCTGTATTCAGTTCTGCGTATCGCTCCTCTCCAGAAAGTCATAACTAACCTTCCTTGAACAGGAAATTGTGTTTTGGTGTTCTTTTCTTTTGTTTCATCAGTTTATTTTTCTTGTTGTAGTCCCACATAAATTTAACATTTATATGTTTTGCTGCATGTTTTTCTCCTTCCCAAGACCCCTTCACATGCTGCTTCTAACACCATAGTTTCCCCTGGTGATGCCTCCCTGTCCCACCATCAGTTCCTGTGGGTTGAAGAGGGCTGATTTCACTGCCTCTGTGATACTGGGCACCCAGCAGGACCAGTGCCTCTTGGCAGGACTGATGGGTGCAGGCCCCATCTAGAGGAGATGACATTCAATACAGGGGAAAAAAAAAAAAAAAAACAACAAGATATTACTTAGTCAACAAAGGTCCGTCTAGTCAAAGCTGTGGTTTTTCCACTAGTCATGTATGGATGTGAGAGTTGGACTATAAAGAAACCTGAGCACCGAAGAATTGATGCTTTTGAACTGTAGTGTTGGAGAAGACTCTTGAGAGTCCCTTGGACTGCAAGGAGATCCAACCAGCCAATCCTAAAGGAAATAAGTCCTGAATATTCTGTGGAAGGACTGATGCTGAAGCTGAAACTCCAATACTTCGGCCACCTGATGCAAAGAGCTGACTCATTGGTAAAGACCCTGATGCTGGGAAAGATTGAAGGCAGGAGGAGAAGGGGATAACAGAGGATGAGATGGTTGCATGGCATCACTGACTCAATGGACATGAGTTTGAGCAAGTTCCAGGAGTTGGTAAAGGACAAGGAAGCCTGGCGTGCTGCAGTCCATGGGGTCACAAAAAGTCGTACATGACTGAGCAACTAAACAACAGTGGAAGAGGCCCACTTCCCACTTGAGCTTCTAAGAGAGAAGGATGTGGGCTGAGGGCTTGACAGCCTCACCTACTGAGAGGAAAGAAGCTGCCTGTGGATAGAGCCGACAAACAGGAAGGCAAAGCCTTCAGACCTTGAAGGTTTAAAACCTGCAGGAAGCCAGCTCTGCCCCCTGATTCTCCAACTCCTGAAACCTCTTTGAGGAAGTCATCCAGGTCGTCTGACCTGTGAGCTGGACCTGGGCAATGGGACCATCCCCCACCCTCACCCCAAATGTACATTCTGTCCCTGGTCCCCACAGTGGGGCCATTCTGATGGGCACAGCCTTGAAGGAGCCCTCTGAGGCTGAGACCCTCTGGATGGAGCACTTGACTGAACCCAGTTAAGGCCTCTGTAAACTTGTAAGCTTCTGGCAGGTGAGTGAGGGCATGTAATTATCTTTGTCCCACCCAAGACAACTTCCTTGTATGTAAGTTCCTCTGTGTATTAAATCGGATATCCACCAACCTCGAATTATCTGCCTCCCTCTTCACACTCTTCTTATCTTTTGTGTAAGAGGCCAATTTGCAAACCAACAGAGTCACTGAATCCCGCTTGAGATTAAGCCAGTTTTAGTTGGCTTGTATCATAAAGAATAATTGTCTTGATAGAATGTGTAATACAAGCTTAGTGGCAGTGCCTTTTAAAAGAAAATGATTGATTTTATGATGCTATAATTACTTGTTAAATAATCATTGTCTTGTGCAATAAAACTGGCATTTGTTAATTTTTTGTGATAGAAACCCCATATGCTTACTTAATATTTATAGCAACCATGGATACAATCAGCATATTTTACAGAGGAGTAAATATAATGACTTCTGATGTAAAGTTATTTACCTACATCTAAGGAGAAAACAGTTTTGTTTTGCTGGGCTCCAGAGTCTGTATTTTTCCATCAGGCATTCTGAGAACAAAACATGCTATTGCATTGTATGTATGTGTATAACTGAGTTACTTTGCTGTAAAGCAGAGATTGGCCCAACACTGCAAATCAACCAAACTTCAACTTTAAAATATATGCTATAGCATATCTTATGTGTAAATTAAATGTGAGCAATTGCAACCAACAGCTCTCCCACTGTGCAACTGCAGACACACAAATACTCCTCCCTCATCTCACTATAGTCAGTTATTCATACCCATTTTTTCCTAGTTTCCTGTTTAGCAGCATGTTTTCTTTCTTAAGTGTCCATTACAAAAAGGTCTCAGGCTGTTTCAAAAGTGGACGCCTCAGGCTGTCCTCAGGTAAATGACCGTGAGAAACAGTGCAATTAAAGCAATGTCAGATCAGTAATGCCTGTCTAGTCCATTCAGGTGGCTATAACAAAATACTACAGACAGGAAAGCTAATGACCAACAGAAATTTGTTTCTCACAGTTCTGGAGGCTGGAAGTCAAAGATCAAGGTGCCAACACAGTCATGGTCTCATGAGGACCATCTTCCTAGCCCGTAGCAACTTGGCTGCTTCCTGCAAGATGGCAGGAGCAAGGCTCTCTGGACTTCCCTCTCTAGGACACTGATCTCATTCATGAGAATTGTGTCCCATGATTTATGTAACCTCCAAACGCTGTATCTATTAATACCATCTCCTCTTGGGTTTCAGAGTTCAACCTATGAACTGGGGGGATCACAAATATTCAGACCGTCACAATGCCTCTCATTAAAACACAGACAAAAACAGTGTCAAGTGGCAAACACAAGGGGATGATTACCTTTCCAGGGGATGAGAAATTACTGCATTGTGGTGAGGAGTAATTTTGCAAACATTGTTTTAGTGGAAGTGTTAGAGGAACTGCAACTGAAGAAACCCACATTTTAAGTACACTGGAGTTTGGAGCACCTGTTAAGAAAGATGAGGTACACTGGTTTGATCCTAGTGGAACATGAATTCCCCATGTTTTCATGGGCTTTCTTTATGCCTTTTATCCTTTTCCCTGTTCTCAAAGACATAACACTGCCTGAATGATGCAAATTAATGAAGTAGAAACAGCACGCTCAAGTATCTAGAAGCTCTGGAGTTAGACTTGGGAGGTTTGTATACAAAACAGTTTAGTATTCCAGTTGAAGGAGAAAATAAAAGCACCTTTTTCCCTGAATGTGCAGAGGATGTATCATTTCTTAGTATTTGGCTCTTGGGCTTTCTTAGAAGCATAATATCCGAGATCAGTACACTCAGAAGAAAATAATTGAATTTGGACCTAATTAGGAAAGTTCACAGCTCAGGAAAGATTGGTGAGGACGCGGTGACAGGAAGCTGACTTGAATCAGGGATGCTTTCAGAAAGCACGAGTAGAAACCAGAGCTTTATTCTGGACAGTTACTGTTAAGGAGGTTGTTGGAAAAAACACATCTACTTTTTTTGCAGGTAAACAGCCCCAAGTTGACCACCATGATAGTCTTCATTTTCTTCGGTAAGTGAATTATTCTTCTGGTTTATCTGAATTCATAACATCAATACTTTGTGAATCAAATGGTGTCTCCAGTCACTTAAATATCAAGCTAACAAAGGTTTATAATATAAATTATTAATTACAAATTTGTACTGTAACATAGCTTATTACTTTTATAAAAATGTATGCCTACTTTTACTCATTTATAACTCTATAGAAAATGCACAACGTAAGAACTGCATTTTACCACTCAGATTTTCTCATATATATATATATATATATATATATATGCACACTATCCAGTTACTTCAGGTAATTGATTAGGGTTTATAAAATTTACATATATATTAGAGCCTTTTAGAAATGAAACCTTCTAGTATTTATTTACAAGTTACAAGATGACAAATTTCATGTTATTATCCATTTTTCTTTTAATTTAAATTGAATCAAGGTCCATTCAGTTTCCCTTATTTTAGATGTTAATATTTAATAAATAGGAGACAGTTCATGGAGTAATGCAACTCAACCTCAAATGCTACACATTTCAGTTAATTTTTATAACCCAGAGATAAAATGTGAGCTTCTCTCTGTAAAAATAATGTATGCTTAAAGTAGAATCTATGTAGAGCTACTTGGTATACATGTGATTGGAGAACCTATTGTATATTCCTCAGTGTGCAGTAGAATCTACAAACTGAATTCAGAAATAAGGATAATTATAATTGTAGATGAATATTAATACTTCACTAATTAAAACAAAGCCAGTACATTTTCTGGTAACTCTCTGCCAACAGGTATTGATGAATAAAGGCATACTTGTGGGCAAGAAAACAAAGAAGATTATTTCAAATTGTGTTGAACATGAAGAAGAGTCTAAATAGATTTAGTCAAAATTAAGGCAAGAACAAAAGGAGTCTTTTATATATTTATATATTTTCAGGTTTGGAGGATTAATACTATTCAAAATTTTGCTCCTTATATTGATTTCCAACAATGTTTCCTATATCTATTATTTATAATAAGGAAAAATCTAGGAGTCTTTAATTTTTGAAGCTCAGGCAGCAATATAATGAGATATACAAAATATATTACAATCTCATTATGGCCCCCATTGAAACAACAGTGACAGCTTCCTATTTTCAACTTTCACTTCTAAATTAACCTTGTCAGTAGATTGCAAGAAGGAGGGAAACCTTATCTAACACTTGGGGTCAAAATTATGCTATTTGATAGGTTTAACCAATATTTCCCATAATGCATTCTTTGGAATATTTATTCAACCCCATTTAAATAAATCTTGTGATGCCAGAAAGTTCTGCAGCCAAAGAAATGTGCTGCTGCTGCTGCTGTTAAGTCGCTTCAGTCGTGTCCGACTCTGTGCGACCCCATAGACGGCAGCCCACCAGGCTCCCCGTCCCTGGGATTCTCCAGGCAAGAACATTGGAGTGGGTTGCCATTTCCTTCTCCAAAAGAAATGTGAGACATAGTGAATTCTTGAAACAAAGTACTAAATATCCTAGTGAGTTTTACATGTCTTTAAGAGGGTGAAAAAAAGGTGCACTATGCTCCATCTCTTTATTTTTAAATAGGACTTGTTTTTCACTTGGCATTTCAAGAGGATCCTGGAAAACTCCTGTCTTAAATATGTAGCCACAAATCCTAGTCAGGAATGGATAAGATTTTGGAAAGTGATCATTTATTTGATTCTTCTGGGCCAAACCCTTGAAGTGGTTTTCCTACTTGATTCAGTATTTCCTCTGAATGGAAGATGTGAAAAGTCATGTAAAACAATCAAATTGTTATTCAACCTAGAATTTTAAATATGAAAGAAAATAAAACACATTTGGGAAAGATAATATGGAGAATTCATTAATGACCTTTGCACTGACATACCAGTGAGATTTTGATAATCTACTCAGGAGACCACCACCTGTAAGTTTCTTGAGAGAAGTAGTCCCAGGATATAATGATCAGTGGCAAATAAAGCTGTAGCTTCTTACATATTGAGTTTCTGACATAAAATCCTTACTTCAGTATCTTTGGCAAGCTGGAAAGAAACAAGCAACACGGGCACAGAATGGAAGTGGCTCTTTTTCTCTTTCTTCGGGCTTTCTTTTTTCTTTTTTAACTTTTTAACTAATTTATTTTAATTGGAGGCTAATTACTTTACATTGTAGTGGTTTTTGCCATACATTGACATGAATCAGCCATGGGTGTACATGTGCTGCCCATCTTCAGGCATTCTAACCTAGAACAGAAACTTGGCTAGGTGAGGTTATCCATGAACACACAAAAACAGAAAGCTGATATGTCAGTTTCCACTCCAGCCCTCCCCAGGAAAAATATGACCAAGCCACACTCGTGAGCCTAATGTCCAAACGCAGAGACTCGGTCAGTAGTTCATATGATCCAAACAGTTGCCATGCATTCTCCTTAGAAGAGGTTTGGAAAAGGTAAGATTAAAAAGAAAAGAAGAGGATGTTATGGCTTTACTTGAAGCCTATAACTCTATGTTGTGACAGGTCATTCATAATTACCATCATCTTTTTAAAAAATCAGATAATTTGACTCTGATTAAGACATAGCTTTTAGGTCTCTTGATTACAGCTAATATACTGTCTTTAAAACTCAGTTGCAATTTCCATGTTTTTCTATGGATTGAGTGAGCAAGTGCCAGTTTGCATGCTTGCAGAATCAGTTTGAATAATTGGTACAATACATTAAATTAACATTGCTACTTTCTTGATACTTAAAAAAACTTGCCGAAACCTTTTCTCTTCTACCCAAAATAACTTGCAAATATCTGGAAGGTGTTGTTTTTATTGAATACTATCAGTTATTTATATATAACTCATCCATAAGCAACTATTTAAGTTGGTTAAATCAGCATGCATTTATTGAATATATGTAATGCATCATTGCACTAATGATGGGCATACCATTGTGAATTATTCCCAATGCCTACTGAGTAAAATCTCAGAACCCAACGATAAAGACAAGCACGTAAATACACACTTTCATTACAGAGCAGTAAATTCCATGGTTGGGAAGGTCCCAAGATGGTAGTGAAACAGGCAAGGGATGTTAAATTCAATTTGAATGCAGGAAAGGGGTATTGAATTTAGGAACAGTTTCCATAAAATTAGTAGTTATTGTGTTGAGTCCTAAAGGACCAAAAAGGCTTAATCCAGAATAAAAAGAAAACAGATAGTGGATAAAACAAAAAGTAGATAAATAATTGTGTAGTATTATCCTAATACTATTATGACAGAACATTAAAAAAAAAAACTTCTTTTCATATGGCAAGTTTTATCAACTTGTATAATGAGTGTGGTAATACCATTAAAACCCAATAATTTTTTGGCATATTCAATAAGAGAAATCCAAAGTGAAAAATGAAAACTATATTCTTCCATGGCTCACTTTATCTCTCCAGCCACTTGCAGTGTCTGGTAGTGACTATACAGTAAATACTCAGACGTACAAGGCAGCGTGGAGCATTTGAGGAACTGCAAATGCTTGAGGACATCTAGGTTGCACATGATGAACAATATTGGAGTCACGCTGTGAGGAACCATTCAAAGGATGAGGCAGAGAAATGACTGGACGGGAATGGCACATAAGGCGGAGTAAGGGGTGTAAATTTACCAGAATCAGATGAAGGCAGACTGACTATCTGATGAGTTGGTCAATTTGCAAGATGAGAATCAATGATCGATGCAAGAGTGGATGTGGGAGAGGGAAATTGAGGCTAGAAAAGGAACCTATCATGAACCCAAGCTTCTTAGTATGGGCACCATTGTGGATGGTGGAACTGCTGATGAAACAGGTGGTTCAACAGATGAGAAGGACAATATCGATGATAGTATTATATGGAAGTGTGTCTGGAACATTTGGGTGGAGAAAACAGCATCTGTAGCTAAAATATTGGAAAATAACAAGATTGCATTCGATATCTGAGAACCATCAATTTGAGATTTTAGTTAAAACCATAAGTACGTGGAGTTGTTCATGAAGAGTATGTAAAATGAGAATGAGAAAAGTCTGAGGACAGAACCTAAGCTACAAATACATTTTAACAGAAAAGTAAGAGGATTCTGGGAATGCCACGAGCAGAAAATATCAAATGAATAAGTATCAAGAGAATTACAAGGGAGGGTCGCCAGAAGAAAAAAGTTTCAAGAACAAAGTGACAACAAAATTCCCAATGATAAAAGCAGGCGAGGTGAAGTCTTTAAACTATCAAGTTCATGTTAGGGAGATTATTTGGGGGCATTTTTCAGAACAGTTTCAAGGGAGCAATAGTCATAACAATAAATTATAAATTGAGAAATAAATAGGCAGAAATTTAAAAAAGAGGGCAAATATATGTTTTGTTTAAGAATCTTATATAAAAGAAACAAATCTATAGCTGGAGGGGAGGTTAAGATTCATTCTAGGTTTTTTAATGACTTAATCACATTTCCATTTTCATAATTCTGGTCTTGCTCATTAATAACTTAGGTTTGAAGTAAATAACTACCATGTTGTCATATTGCTGTTTCTGTTGTTCTCTTATTGTTGTTATTCAAGCTGTGGGGCTATGCTTGAACAAGTCCACTTCCCAAACCACAGATTGCACGTATTTAAGAGAGCTCTGCCTAAGTGATGCTGATGGTTGTAAACATGCCTGGAGAGTAATGGAAGATGCCTGCAGTGTGTCAGGTAAAACAAGTTGCTTAAAATGCACTCAAATACCTTCTATTTACTGAGATAAAAAATAGTAATTGGTCATTTTTTTTCACTGTCTTAGAATCTAAGTTTTTCTCTAAACACCTTATTTAAACTTGGTATTCAAGTGATTCACCTTCAGTTACTTATTAATGAATTTAGATACCTAAGAGTATTCTTTTAAAAAATTATCTATTTTTGGCTGTGCTGGGTCTTTATTGCTGCACACAGGCATTTTCTTGCTATAGAGCATGGACTCTTGGCAAATGGGCTTCAGTGGCTGTGGCACACAGACTTAGTTGCTCATGGCATGTGGAATCTTCTCAGACCGGGGACCTGTGTTCCCAGCATTGGCTGGCAAATTCTTAACCACTGGGCCGCCATTACTCAAGAACCTTAATGCGCTGACGCTGCAGGCAACTTTATGCAAGGTTTCAGATTATTCTTTTACTTATTTTACAATGTATAATGTTACAATTATACACATGCCTCTCAAAAACATGGCAACATTTTTTCAAATAAAATATTTTTTGTTTGTATGTTACTATGTCAGTGATAACATAGAAAGATGATGTTTGTGAAACTCAAACACATTATTTGCATGTATGTAACGAGTTTTATATTCTTTCAATATGTATACTATCTTCCATTTCAACTGTGTCAAGAGCAAGTTCAAATATATTTTTATTTTTAATTTGTCCTACATTCCAAACATGTGAAGGGAGGCCCAAGGAGTTAGAGAATATGAAGATTAAAAAGTCATTGTCATTTGTTTAAAAAAAAAAAAAAATCCTGGCTATGTCAAGTAGCTGAATATATGTTGAATCAGAGCATTATTGTAAGACTCCATTCACTAAAAGGAGATAAAGTGATTATGTAGGAGATAATATCCCAATACTATTAGGAGAGAACATTTCAAAAAAAGCTTTTTCTAACATGACAGGTTTTATCAGCTTGTATGATGAGTGTGATAATACCATAAAAACCCAGTAAATTTTTGGCATATTCAATAAGAGAAATCCAAAGTGAAAAATAAAAACTATATTCTTTCATGGCTCACTTTGTTTCTCCAGCCACTTCATAGAAGAATAAATTTTGTACTGCTTGGGACCCTTGTCTATCTGCCTCTGCTCCTTCGACCTTCCAAAGATGTAAGGTGAAGTGTGTTGGATTAAGAGGCAACAATCTATAGTTCTGACAATGTAAAAATTTACAATCTCCACTATCAGAGCTCCTGTCCAGCCACAAGATCTCAAGGAATTACATAGGATATAGATAAGGAATGAGATTTCTTCTCTTCCATGCACTTGAACAGGCTGCATGCGATTCTCAAATGCCAGAGAAAGTTATCGGTCTCTATTCAGTATTCTCATTCAGTCAGTTCAGTTGCTCAATCATGTCCGACTCTTTGTAACCCCATGAACTGCAGCACACCAGGCTTCCCTGTGCATCGCCAACTCCCAGATCTTACTCAAACTCATGTCCATTGAGTCGGTGATGCCATCCAATCATCTCATCCTCTGTCGTCCCCTTCTCCTCCTGCCTTCAATCTTTCCCAGCACCAGGGTCTTTTCAAATGAATCAGCTCTTCGCATCAGGTAGGCAAAGTATTGGAGTTTCAGCTTCAACACTGTCTTTCCAATGAATATTCAGGACTGATTTCCTTTAGGATTGACTGGTTGGATCTCCTTGCAGTCCAAGGGACTCTCAAGAGTCTTCTCCAACACCCCAGTTTAAAAGCAACATTCTCATTACAGTTCAGGAAAAGAATTTCAAAGGCAAATTTTCTCTAATTAGCACAATAATTTTAAGATGATAATAAAGGACACTGAGAAAAAAACCCATTATTTGTTTTTATAATGAGGCTCCTTGGTATATTTTATAAGGTAACTTGAATTATTCCATTCAGTGTATCATAAATTATAACACATTTATTGAATTTAGTATACAAATAGCAAGTAATTCATAGTGAATGGTAAGACTTGCACAATTATACCATGCATGAAGCTGAAATAGAAATATTCTCAAACATACAAATCAAAGGTACTCAAGAAGTTTTATTCAGGAATAATGAATAAAAGAAAATAGTTGGGTAGATGAATAAGGCTTTCTATATTAAGGCAGAGTATGAAATGTTGATAATTACAAAACATGCAATAATATTTACTGAGTGCTTTCTAAGTGTCAGGGCCATGTCTTTTTTTAAATTTAATAATATTATTATTATTATTATTTGCTTTAGAATTTTGTATTGGTTTTGCCGTACATCAACATGAATCTGCCGCAGTGTACACATGTTCCCCATCCTGAGCTCCCCTCCCACCTCCCTCCTTATACCATCCCCCTGGGTCATCCCAGTGCACCAGCCCCAAGCATCCAGTATCATGCATCGAACCTAGACTGGTGATTCGTTTCTTATATGATATTATACATGTTTCAATGCCATTCTCCCTAATCATCCCACCCTCTCCCTCTCCCACAGAGTCCAAAAGACTGTTCTATACATCTGTGTCTCTTTTGCTATCTCCCATATAGGGTTATTGTTACTCAATCATTAAAAAGAATACGTTTGAATCAGTTCTAATGAGGTGGATGAAACTGGAGCCGATTATACAGAGTGAAGTAAGCCAGAAAGAAAAACACCAATATAGTATACTAACGCATATATATGGAATTTAGAAAGATGGTAACGATAACCCTGTATGTGAGACAGCAAAAGAGACACAGATGTATAGGACCTTGTTTTTTTATACAATAAATGTAAAGCCACTTGGATGTCTCTTACTATAATCTTGTAATGGCATATAAAATAAAATAGCAGATTAAGATCAAATAGCTAATAAAACTGCTAAACAGACAAAAGAGCTAAAATTACAGAATATTCTGGTTGCCTCATTTTAAAGGCAGCCTTAATTATTATTAAAGAGCACAAATTGGCATTCTAAGTGAGGAAAAAGTTCTTTCAAAATACAGAAAGTTTTATATTGAACATAGACTGGCGATTCGTTTTTTACATGATAGTATACATGTTTCAATGCCATTCTCCCAAATCATCCCACCCTCTCCCTCTCCCTCAGAGTCCAAAAGTCCGTTCTATACATCTGTGTCTCTTTTGCTGTCTCGCATACAGGGTCATCATTACCATCTTTCTAAATTCCATATATATGTCCAGTATAAAGTAAAATAAAGTAAAAAAATTATTAAAAAAAAGAAAAACATAAAATACAGAAAGTTTTAGTCTATTTTAGAAAGAAAATACTGGGGGTGAAAACAGTAGGCATAGATTTTTTCTTCTTTTGCTTAAAAAGTCAATTATATGAACATACTGTTCATTAACCCCAGATAATTTCACTCTAATAATGAATTACTAAAATCAAGATATTAAAAGCTTTGGGTAGGAGGTGCTACCCAAAGGTTTAACATAGTTTGGGTAGGAGGGCTCAAAACTTTTATCCAGATTAATCTCTAGAATGTTATATGTTTGACTGTGAAATCCAGGCAACACCTGCCAGATGAAGAATTCATCCAGCTGTGACCTGAGTATCCAGTCCTTAGTGGAAAGCAATTTACAATTTAAAGATTGTCTCTGCTCTGATGACCTTTACTGCACTTTTAACAAATTGCTTGGGAAAAAATGCATCAACGAATCAGGTAATACATTGTTATATGAAATGCTTACAGTCACACAAAAGAAAGTACAATGTCAAAAAGAAACACAGCTATGTAGTTTGATGAATTCTTTTGTTTTTTATCTGGTGATGTGATTAGTTCATGTAATTTAAGGTTCTTATTTCTATAAACACTAACCACAATTTCAAGCTTCATTCAATAATAATTTATTGGAATGATAGATTCACTCATTCAGTACCTTTATTTGTGAGGCTCACTATGGCTTTGTACAAGACTTAAATGATAAAAGATAAATAAGGTACCATTTTTCTTGGTAAAGGAAAGAAGACCGCTTGAGAAAGATCAGAGTATAACCACTTACCTAGCATTATGCTTGCCTTTGCATAGGTGCATTTAATTATTTAATATGCATTTATTTACTGCATACTCAACGTGTCCACCTGATGGTGAAGTAAAGTGAAGTTGCTCAGTCGTGTCCGACTCTTTGCCTACCACACTCCTCCATCCATGGGATTTTCCAGGCAAGAATACTGGAGTGAGTTGCCACTTCCTTCTGCAGGGAATCTTCCCGACCAAGGGATGGAACCTGGGTCTCCCGCATTGTAGGCAGACGCTTTACCATGTGAGCCAGCAGGGAAGTCCTGGTGTCAGATGGTGAAATATGTCATATGGTGAAGTAGTGGTATTCAAAATAGTCGGCTCATGTCTTGAGAGCATGTGCAGATTTTTCAAGGGATGCATGGGATCCAGTAATCCGAAAGTCATCAGCTTCTAGATCCTCAGTGTCTCTATGTACACTCCCCCAGAAGTGGTTAGGAATGCACCTGTTGCCGTAGAATTCTCACCTTTTCTTTTTCAGAATCACCCTTCCCCCACTTGAGGTTTATCTCTCACTTATCTTAAATAGTCACATAACCCAACTTCTCCAACTTTTCATAGTAAACTTACTAGACAGTTTCCTGTTCCATCATTTTGCCTTTTCCAAAATTTCATATAAATGAAATTATATAACATGTAGGCATTTGAGCCAGTTTTCTTTTATTTAAAATTATCCATTTGTGATTCACCAAAAAATTGTCCTCTTTTCTGAGGAGTAGTATTCCACTGTATGGTTATTACTTGAATTGATTATCCATTCACCACTGAAAGTCACCGGCATTGTTTCCAGATTTGGAGAGATTATAAACCTGCTGTAAATACTCACCCACAATATTTGTACAAATATGTTATTTCTCCTCAGTAAAAAATTATTGGGTCATATAATAAAGTGTATGTTTAACTTTATAAGAAACTTTCATACTATATTTCAAATTTGAAGTAACCATAAATGTATAAAAGTTCTGGTTGCTCCACATTCAGGCCAGGACTTGATTTCTTTGTGTGTGTGTGTGTGTGTGTGTGTGTGTGTTTTGACATTTCAAAACATGTTTAATAGTATCACACTGAGATTTTAATTTACACTTAAATAATAATAATGTTGACCATATTTTCATGTGCTTATGTGCCAAAGAAATATATTATGTGGTTTCAAAATTATGTGGCTTGGGTTTTCTATCCAGGTGTCTGATGCGTTTTGAGTCAATTGTGATGCAAGTCAACACTCAGACATGTTCTATTGCCATGTGAAAATCTAATTGTTCCATCACATTTGTTGAAGATACTTTCAGTTTCCGTTCTCTCAGAAGATCACTGGGCTGTACACTAGTGGCTGTTCTCCTGGTTTTTCCAATCTGTCCCAGTGATGTATGTATTTCTATACTTTTGCCAATGCTCCATAGCAATTTATTGCAGTTTCATGAGATGTCTTGAAAGCAAGTTGTGTAATGCCTATCATTTTTTTTATTTTAAATAATTGAATTTAAAAGATATCTGTTGGATTTCTGTTGAATGTTTATTTTTGTTTGCATTTTACTCTTTATTGTAGTTTCTAAGTTGTTCTTAATATTCCCAAATTGTCCTTTACACATATTGAAGGAGTTAAGATGATGTCATTTTCTTGTTTAGGTATCAGAAATTCATGCCCTTTTCTCTCTCTCTTTTTGTCTCTATCTCTATTTCCCTCTCTCTCTTTTTACTCTCAATTTCTCTCTCAGTTTTGCTCTACATTATTTTGTTGTTGTTGTTGCATTTGATTTGACTTGAAATTATTGATGTGACTCATCATTCTTGGTTTCTTAAGATGAAATCTTGTATCACTGATTTGAGATTTCTTTTCTTATTTAAACATCTCATTACATAAATTTCCTTCCCAGTGGTGTTTTAGTTACATCCACTAATTTTAAATTAAATAAAAATGTGTTTTAATTTTTATTAAGTTCAAAATAGTTTCTTATTTTACTGCTGACTTCATTTTTGATTCAAGAGTTATTCATAATATCATTGTTAATTTCCAAATATTTGAGTATTCTTAGGTATATTATTCATCTCTAATTCCAGTAGCATTATAGAACATATTTTCTATGATGTCAATTCTTAATTAAAATGATAATTGCTAAATATCACCTATACAATGTGATACACATGAGATGATCCTTACTTGAGGTTACAGAGAAGAAATAATGGTTCCCTGGTGGCTGACAGTAAAGCTTCTACCTGCACTGCGGGGGACCTGGGTTCTATCCCTGGATTGGGAAGATCCCCTGGAAAAGGAAATGGCAATCCACTCCAGTATTTTTGCCTGGAAAATCCATGGTAGGCTACAGTCCATGGGGTTGCCAAGAGTCAGACACAACTGAGCAACTTCATCTGAATTTGTTTTTGTTTTTTTTTGAATGGTGTCTCAGAAGCCTTCAAAGAAGAAATGACAGACTTGGGCCTTTCAGGGTGAATTGGACTCCTTAGGCAGATGAAATAAAATGATATTCCAGATGGAGGAAATAGAATGAAGCAGGAGACATCGGGAAGAAACACATTCCTGATTAGGCTGGATTATAGAACAGAGGAGTCAGGAGATGATACTGAAAAGAAATCAGACTTTTGAGGAACTACTAATGCATTTTGAACAGAAGAATCTGGAATCAGTATTTTTCAGGACTCCATTGAGGGTGGTTTAGAGGATGGAATGGAGGCAGGGTAAGACGCAGGCCAAGGATAAGAGCCAACAGAATAATTTGGGAGAGGTGTGACGTGTGCCTAAACTTCTGCACTGGTGCTGAGGACTCCATGGAGAAGAGATGCTCAAGAGATGCTTATGACTTATCATCAGTGGGAACTGGCTACCACCGGATATGAGGAGTGGGGAATGTTATTAAACGTGTGATACAAGTTGCTGGCTTGGCACAAGGGTATCACTCTATGTGGAGATAGGGCTGAAAGACAACAGTGGTGAATTATATTTGGAGAGTTTGCATGGGGGTGGCACACTTTGGCACATTTGTGTTAGGAATGTTAGTACTTTGCTTTACATTTCACATGATGGATACATAGTTTAGAAAAAGCAACGATAGGGCATTTGGCTGGCATTTGGAAACATGCATCTTGCATTGAGTACATGTAAGATTTGTGAGTCAGTGGTTTGTAAGAAGCAGATACAAGCACGCAGGAGGATCAGACTGGCCAGAAAAAGATGTGAAGTGAGAATATGTTTTTTTTATAATACTTTCATGACCTGGTTGAAGAAATCGTAAGGAAGATTTTAAAGACAGAAAAAACAAAAACCACAGGAAGAATTTTCAAGCCAATGACAGAGAAAGACATAGAGAAAATAATCAACAGTAAATGCAGAGAAGTCAATAAGATAAAGACTAAAATGACATTAGTTACCTAATGAATATGCCTTTTCTAGTTTTAGATTGAAGTAGGCTGAAACAAAAGCATATAGAAATACTACAATTATTTATTGACTTTTGTTTCAAGATGGTAGGACTAGTTCCTTTATATCTCAATAACCATTTCTATCAGACCAAGATGCAACAAAATGTAGATACCAAAATATAGGTACATACAAATTTAGAGCACTTAAGTTGAAGTCAGCCCCCATTTTAAAACCATTTTTTTCCATATTTGATACTTAATAAATGCCACCCTGTGGTAATGTTGATAAGGCAGGGGTACAGACACCCTGCACAGAAGACCAGAATGATCTTACAACTGCGCTTCATGACGGACCTGCTCCGACTGTGGCCTTTACACAGATCATTAGCTGCTTGCTTCTAATTCAGCTTAGACTGAAAAAGGAAGCGGCAGTGGAAATCTCGTCATGTCAACTGCGCATCTTCCACCAACTCTTTCATCATCACTCCATCAGGATATGATCTTTCTCTCTCTCCCCCTCATTTGCCTTCCCAAAATATTTCCCAACATATAACAGACATGCACTTTTCTGCTCTTTATTATGGATTGTAAGCTTATTGAGCAAATCAGTTCTTATATTTTTTCTTTTTTTTCTTCATATGACAAATATTCAACACAGTGCCTGACATCTAGTAACTGATCAATAAATATATAATTAATTTGTAAACACATTTTGAGCATCTAAATCATGTATTCATTCATAAAATACTAATTATTCAGTTAATAGGTGTAGATACTAAGCACTGGAGGAGGGATATA
The DNA here is from genome assembly GCF_042477335.2 of Ovis canadensis. Taxonomy (NCBI): domain Eukaryota; kingdom Metazoa; phylum Chordata; class Mammalia; order Artiodactyla; family Bovidae; genus Ovis; species Ovis canadensis. The sequence goes on along the minus strand of NC_091264.1, from coordinate 20,332,177 downwards.
AAGATCGATTAAGAGATTCCCTGCTCTTGGTTAGCTTAAGTACAAGCAAGGTAAAATATTAAATAAATATTAAGTAAATTGCAAAGTAAAATTGACATTTAGCCTGATTATTTCATTTAGCCTAGATTAATTATTTCAAAATACACAATTACCAGTGTAATGGAACAAATTATGTGCAGATGGCATTAATTCATATATATCCCATCCATGCAAGTTTGCATATGCTGTCTAAAAGGGGTAGGAGAGATGGTTTGTGTTCCAGCAGAGAAATCTCACTTAAATAATTATAATAATTCATGTGAGTTGTTATCTGATAACTGTGTAAAACTATACTGTAGTGTGTGTTTCGAAACACATGCAGTAAAGAGGCTGTACTCTGAACAGTGCTGCTAAGAATGTCCTGGTAGTTTTTCAGTAAACATTTTCATATTATGAAGTTGATTATATTATCTTTAACTTGCATGCATTTGTGCGTGCTAAGTTGCTTCAGTCGTGTCCAACTCTGCGTGACCCTATGTACTGTAGGGGCAAGAAAGTGTTCATTGTGGAGGTCCACATGAAGGACCTCAGAGGGAGATGAGACATTTCAGAGATAGATGGTATATACTACTGAAACCTTAGGTCAAGTAAGGATCTTACACTGAGGTGGTTTTAATCTTCTTCCTATAAAGTCTATATAATCGTGGACTTATTGGAATTCTCTAGTAGAACATACATTCTTGAGGGATATAACTTCTAAGCGGTGGAAATTGGTTCTTGGCGGTGGGCAGAAAACTTCTCATATGTATAAAGCACAGATATATATACTGCCCCTGAATAGATACACAATAAACCTGTGGAATTAAAAATTCATGAGTGGACAAGAGAATTAGGGAAAAAACTGTCTGAAAAAAAGGCTTCTTAAAGGAGAAATAATGAAAACTGTGGAGAAACACTTTAATTATAGGTATATTTCTAGGAGGAAATAGAAATATACAAAGTTTATACGAAGAGAAATAATGGATGGTAGCTGGAGAAGGCAATGGCACCCCACTCCAGTACTCTTGCGTGGAGAATCCCAGGGACGGGGGAGCCGGGTGGGCTGCTGTCTATGGGTCTCACAGAGTCGGACACGACTGAAGTGACACGGCAGCAGCAGCAGCAGCAGCAGCAGCTCAGATGGTAAAGAATCTGCCTATAATATGGGAGACCCAGGTTCAATCCCTGGGCTGAGATCCCCTGGAGAAGGAAATGGCAACCCACTCCAGTATTCTTGCTTGGAAAACCCCATGGACAGAGGAGCCTGAAGGGCTACAGTCCATGGCGTCACGTAGAGTCAGACATGACAGAGAGATTAACACTTTAGCTTTTCCTAAGCATTTTAAGTTACAATGGTTTCTACCAATTATCATCAAATGTAATGAAAAGACAGAAGGAAATCATGAAGATGAAATAGCAAAAGAAATTGAGCATTACCATTATGCTTTGTTACATAAGCTATAAATAAGCGATATTTTTATTTCAGTTTTTTAAAAATAAAAGTCATTTGTAATAGTTTTCTTGAAATAATGTCTTCAGTGGTTTCTGAAAAACAGTCGAATATTTATAAAATATGTCTATGGACTTTTTAGGAAACATTAAGAGGGTTTTAAATGAGCTTGTTTAAATTTAAACTAAATGAGCTTTATTTAATTTTCATCATTTAAAAAAATATAGAAGACCCAGCACTGTCCTCGAATTTGGCTTCACACTCAAACGTCACAGAGTGGCTCCATGAGAAAGAGACATCATTAATAATGGAAAAAAAGAGTGATTGCGTCATGGCAGCACGTATGTGCCAGGAATCTGAACATTGTGCTCTTTTGTATGAGAGTTTCAAGAAAACCTGCAGGAGGGAATCAGAACAATGCAAGACCCTTGATGGACGCTACCTCTGCTCAGCATTAAGAGAAAATCTGCAAGAAACAATCTTGTGGAATTGTCAGTGCAGTGACCCTTTGAAAGCAGAGTGCACTGAAATTTGGAAAAGCTTGTCTGAGGACATTTGCATAAAGGATGCTCAAATAAATCCAGTTCCATCCTTCACTGAAGACAATGAAAGTGAACTCAACCTGGGCATTGTTTCAGGTCAGTATTTAAGGGAAGAATTTTAGAATCTTAAGTATAATCACAAGTACCAACTGACTAAAGAATAATTTCTGATTCCAGCTGTCATTTCTGCCTGTGTTTCTCCCAGAAAGTGAAAAAAATTTAAATATATATATTACTATGACTGTGTCTAAAAGGGATTATGAAAAAAGATGGAAATGCCAAAATGTTTTAAACTAATGTGAGCTTTATTCATCCATTCATTGAACAAGCACTTATAAGACAGTGAAAATGTGCTAAGTCCTAAGTCTGGTTGATTAAAAAAAAAACAATGCAATAATAACACTGCCCTTCATTTTAAAAACATTGTTTTTAATGGATTTAAAAATTAAAGAAATAGATAATATAGTAAGGGATGATTACTTATTTATCTAACAGATATTTCTTTGGTGCCTACCATGTCCTTGGCTGTGTTCTAAGACCTGGGGGGAAAACAGTTAACAAAGCAAACAAAAATCACACACACACATGCAAATCATTGTTCTCTAGGACCTTATATTCTTAACTGAGGAGTGTCTTGGTTAGTTTCTTTGGAAACAGACATTGAGACAGAGGTTTGCATATGAAATAGTATTAGGCTGGGGGCTCAGGAACAAAATCTAGGATGAAGTGAGAAAAGCAGGGTTAGCGGGTGGGACAAATTGAAATGCAAGGCAATTACCACAGCAAACTTAGTGACTCCACAAGAAGTTTAGCCCTGGAATGGCCCTTAAGAGATGCTGCCTCTTTGAGCCCCTCAAATGGACTAGTCGTTAACATAGGAGCTGTCCCCTGGAAAAGTCTGTCCCCCTAGGTATGGCAACTTCCTTTTAATGGGGCACTGCCTGACAAAGACCAGCAGTTGGGGAAGTGAGTATCAAGATCACCAAAGTGGGGATCTTAGTAGTAGGCTGTTCAGTTCAGTTTAGTTCAGTCGCTCAGTCGTGTCTGACTCTTTGCGACCCCATGGACTGCAGCACGCCAGGCCTCCCTGTCCATCACCATCTCCCAGAGTCCACCCAAACCCATGTCCATTGAGTCAGTGATGCCATCCAACCATCTTATCCTCTGTCATCCCCTTCTCCTCCTGCTCTCAATCTTTCCCAGCATCAGGGTCTTTTCAAATGAGTCAGCTCTTCCCATCAGGTGGCCAAAGTATTGGAGTTCCAGCTTCAACATCAGTCCTTCCAATGAACACCCAGGACCGATCTCTTTAGGATAGACTGGTTGGATCTCCTTGGGACTCTCAAGGGTCTTCTCTAACACCACAGTTCCAAAGCATCAGTAAGAGCATATTAACAAGATAAAAGATTTGGAGGGTATATTTTAAATGGTACGACAGAATGAGTGCTACCAAAGGGGAGATATGGTGGGATGGGGCTATAAATTAGGAGCTTGGGATTAACGTAAACACACACTACTATATACAAAATAAGTAACCAACAAGGACCTACTGTGTAGCACAGGAAACTCTATGCAAAATTCTGTAAAAATCTATGTGGAAGAAGAACCTGGAAAAGAATGATTATGTGTATAACTGAATCACTTTGCTGTACACCTGAAACTAATACAACATTGTAGATTAACTATACTCCAATAAAATATAAAAATAAATTAAATTAAAAAAATAAAAATAAGCAGTATGAATGCTAAGGAGGAAAATAACACAGGTAGGGGCAAAAGGAAGTCTGAGTGGGTGGTTTGTAATTTTAATAGGATGGCCAGGAAGTCGTTCTGAAGAAATTAATGTTTGAGTAAAGATAGAAAGAGGCAAGGGATGAGTCATGTGGGTATTTGGGGAAAGAGAACTTCGGGCAGCAGAAATAGCTCAAGGTGAGCTGGGAATGGTCTTGAAGAAAAGCAAAGATGACACTACGGGTAGAGACGAGAGAGCAGGGGATGAGATGCAGGAGATGAGACCAGAAATAAAATAGGGGCCGGATCGTGAAGGGCTTTGTAGGTCATTTCAAAATTGAGGGGTTTGAGCCAGAGTAGTATCATGGTCTGATGTATATCTTTAAGAGGAAAACTCTGGATTTCGTGTTGACAACTGACTGAAGAGAAGCAAATGCCCACGTTGGAAGACCGACTAGGAAATTTATATAATGATACAGCAAAAAGATGATGGGTGTTGGAACACTGCGGACAGCTGTCAGAGTCTTAGTATGCTTGATGTGAGTGGATCACATGGGGCTGCAACAACAAAAGAGAATCAATATTTATTCCAAGGTTTTTGTCCTGAGTAATTAGAAAGGATGTGGTTACCATTATTTTCATTGACTAACATGGGAACAACTATGGGAAGAAGAGGCTTTGGGAGTGAGACAGAGGAGAGGTCAGGAGTCAGCCTGGGATGTGGTAAGTATGAAATGTTTATTAGATACCCAAGTGGAGACATCAAGTAGACAGTTCTCAGCATGGGATTGAAGCCTAAAATGCTTTGCACGACACATAGAAATGAGATCTGCACAGCAGGTATAAAGCAGGAGATCATTCACTGGTAGGTGGCAAATGGGATCATGGCAGAAGGTGAGGTCAACATAGAAATGCTTGGTGTCTTGGACTAGAGAAGTAGAAGGGTGAGAAGATAGCAGAGTCTGCATGTATTTCAATATTAGTGGATCAAGAAGAGGGAACACTGTGTTTTTAAATTACAGTATAGTTGCTTTACAATGGTGTGCTAGTTTCTGCTGTACAATGAAATGAATCAGCTGTGTGTGTGTGTGTGTGTGTGTGTGTGTGTGTGTGTCTCCCTTCCCTCTTGGACGTTTCTCGCACCTATCAACTCCATCCCATCCATCTAGGTCACCACAGAAGACCAAACTAATTCCCCAAGCTCCGTAGCAGCTTCCCGCCAGCCATCTGTTTTACACACGTCAAGGCACACACATCAATCCCAGTCTCTCCGTTTATCCCTCTGCGCCCCATGTCTGCATAACTGTTCTCTATGTCTGTGTCTCTATTCCTACCTTGTAAATGAGTTCATCTGTACCATTTTTCTAGAGTCCACATATATGCATTAATACACAATATTTATGTTTCTCTTTCCATCTGACTTCACTCTACATGACAGACTCTAGTCCATCAACATTTCTACAGATGCCCCAATTTTTATCTTTTTTAAATGGCCGAGTAATATTCCACTGTATATATATACAATCACAATGAAGAACAGTATGGAGGTTCCTTAAGAAACTAAAAATAGAGCTACCATATGACAAACAATCCCACTTCTGGGCATATACCCTGAGAAAACCATAATTCAAAAAGACACATACACCCCAGTGCTTATTGCAGCACCGTTTACAATAGCCAGGACATGTAAGAAAGCTAAATGTCCATCAACGGATGAATGGATAAAGATGTGGTATATATAAACACTGTGCATTATTTGATATATATGATCATACAACCGAGATGAAGTTCTCGGTTGGGGAACCGAAGCTTGGGTTGGGCCCAAGCTTCTCTGTGTTCCCATGACATACTGCGCTTTAGCTCCTTTTCAGCAATTAAGCTACAGTTTAAAATATTCTCCAGAAAAAATGTGAATATACCTATGTACGCACTATTTGAAATTAGAATTTCATGTGCAAACAATTTATTACAGTGCATTACTCGTATTACATAAAATAATATGGATCCAAGATAGAATTTGTTTCCCCATGATAAAATAATTGTTTTTGTAAGAATTGCTAGTTTTTTGAGTGGATTAGTCCACTTGGGCTGCCCTAGTAAAATACCAGAGGTTGGGTGGCTTGAACAACAGAAATTTATTTCCTCATCATTCTGGAGACTGGAAGTTCCAGATCAAAGTCCAGCAGGGTCAGTTTCTGGTGAGAGCTCTCTTTCTGGCTTGTAAATTCCTTGGCTTTTCGCCAGCTTCTTACAGGATGTTCCTGTGGGATATACACGTGGCCAGGGAAGAGTGAGGAAATTTGCTAATGTCTCTTTTTATGAGAACACTAATCCTACCAGATCAGGGCCCTACATTTAAGACATCATTTCATCTTAATTACTTCCCTAGAGACACCATCTCCCAATACTGTTATATCAGGATTTAGGGCTTCAACTTATGAATCTTGGAAGCAAACGAAATTTAGTTCATAACAATAAGTGAATTCAGTGTTTATTTATATTTTAATGATGGTTTCTTGAATATGTTTTAAACAATGGCACAGTCATACCAAACAGTGCCAAAGCACAGCTATTAACCTATCATAGATGGTCTAGCTAGCCTAGACTTTTGTTCTATACAAAAGCTATAGGATTCTCGGAAATTTGCTGATTGGGATTTCATTCAATATGGAAAAGAAGAAGGAACTTCTCCGAAACATAGGAAGGTGGATTCCTGAAGAGACAGTGATTCTTTAGCCGAGACGTAACCAGTAGAGATATGAAAACCGTGTATGATGAGAACAGATGGAACAATGCAAACAGTCTGGAAAGTCTGACACCCTTGGGGGTAAAAAGAATTGTTTTATGATTGTACCATCATATATGTGCATAGATGGGCAGGCAGGGAGCTTGGACAGAGAGCTGAAGTAGGGACAAGGTGAATCATGAAGAGACAAGTGCCATAGCAGAAATCAATCTCCTAATCAATAACCTGTAATGGAAGCCAATATCTTAATCAACAGCCAGTGGCAAAAAAATGAATTTCTTTTTTACAATAAAATCTGATCATAGTCTTCCCCTATCACTTTATGAATATGTGTATTACTTCTCCTTCTATTTTATAGTGATTTTGTTTTTATGTCCCCATTTCCTATATAAGTCTTGACAACAGGTACTGAAAATTTGTCTTCAATATGGCACCTGGTACATAGTGGAAACTTGACCAATGCTTTTTGAATGAAAGTTTTTTTAGAATTAGATGGTCATCAACCTCTCCAATTCTATAATTATAATTCCTAAAAACTCTGGGAAGCTAAGATAGTCAGAGGTGGAAATAGTCTTTAAATTGCCTTTCAATCTAATTAAGACCTTACTGGCGAAAGCTTTTTTGGTTCAGACAATATTTCTTCTGTTCTCTCTCCCCAGACAGACTCTTTGTTTACTTCTCTGCACATGGCCTAGTCATTAGCATTTGTTTAAATCTTCGAGTAACTGAATACTCAGAACAGAGCTGTTTAACTGACTTGAATGATGTTACAGTGGTTTATTTTTCTTCATCTGTACCTCACTAATTCTGTGTACCAAGGTTAAATAAGGGTTACATGAGCTTATATGTATTTTTACTGGAGTACAGATTGACAAATGTTGTCTACATTCCCCTATTAAATTTAGAAAATTGTTCACTAATAAAATAGTCTCTTTCTTTTTCTTCTAGATAACATAAAAGAGGATAATAAATACAAGTGGAATCGAACCACTCTTTCCTATCATGGTAATGTTTGTAAATATTCATTTTGATTTGCATTGTGAATACTGGACAGTTTAACTTGAAATGTAGTTACTAGGCTTCTTCAAGATATGTCATTACAAAATGAGTCCTGTGAAATTTAACTGTTCTAATACGAGAAAATGCAACAAATCATTGCATTTCTTCCACTAATATTTCAAAGCGTCTATTTTGCTCATCTATCATTTATTTAAAATTGTGTGGAGAAATACTTACAATTAAAAACAAAGGCTAGATGCAAAATGTGAACATTTTTACGCATTGGAATAGCTACATGGAAACTTTAGTCACAATTTCTCCTTCAAATAAAAAGTGCAATAGAACAAGGGTCCTTTTGATTTGAGCCACTGAACACACCATCAGCTAGATTCAAATCCAATTTCTAAAGGTGTATTGTTTACCTGTGAGAAACTTGGGCTCAAAGATTTTTTCTGCAGTTCAGTTGTCCTATACACTCCCCACCATTTCTGGGTCATAATACATGTCCAGTGTAGATGAAAGATGGTTCAAGTAGCCCACTGCTCAGGACCAGTAAGTTTATACCAACTCCGAAAAAAAGAAAAGTAAACAAAATAAACAGGACTATTTGACAAAAGCAATATAAGGGCACATTGTATTTTGCTCACGGATTTCTCATGGTGTTACGCAGATTCTATATGCACAGCTCTCTGTTTACTTTTCCACAACCTGGACGTACCCTTCCTTCTAGGAAGCAGAGGGGTCCAGTCCTGCCTGGAAGTGGCAGAGGTTTGCGTTGGGGATGCACTCTGCAATGCCCAGCTGGCCCTTTACCTGAAAGCTTGCTCGGCGGATGGAGAGCTGTGTGATGTGAAACACTGCCAAGCAGCCATCCGCTTCTTCTATCAAAATATGCCGTTTAACATTGCCCAGATGTTGGCTTTCTGTAACTGTGCTCCTGCTGATGAGCCTTGTCAACAGTCCAGAGAAGCACTCCACAGCAGGCCATGTGCAGTGAACAGAGTTCCAACCCCCACCTGCCTCGATGTAATTCACAGCTGCCAAGATGATGAATTATGCAGGTGAGTAAAAACATGTGCACCCTGCTTTCTGATTTGGCACCTTATTTGTTACACTTCAGTCCCAACACTCGATCTCATTCCATTAGCTAGAGTTCCCACCATCATCCAACGCGATGTAAACAAAGCCAGACAATTCATAGTTTTGAATCTCTGGGACATGTGTAGTATTCTTTTGGAGACTCAAATGCATAATATGTTTTGGAAATTAAAAAAAATCATTGTCAGAATTGGGTAATCATGAAATAGCATTATTAATAAAATTACAGATTCAAGTGAGACTCATGAATTGCTTAATAGACCTGGCAGTCAGTTTTATTATTGTGTCAGTTTGATTATTGGCTTTGGGGGGTATGATTATACAAGGCTGATAACCTCTCAGGATTCTGATGAGGTGACTCTTCAAACTTCACAATAAATCTTTTTGTTTTGGGATGGAGATGAGGAAGGGGCTAGAGTTCAGATTCCCTCGCACACATGTGTCGTGGTGTCAGGAATGCACCCCTTCCCCTCTTCCCAACCTCTCACCCTGGATTCTCAGGGCAGTAATGTTAGTCATTTACTTGTTTATGCAAAAAGCAATTACCAGTCATCTAGTACTATTTTACGCATCTGGTTACAAGATATAACAATGCTTGCCCTGTGGAATGTTTTCAGAGGGTGTAGATAGAAAATAAATAGGGAAAGTGTGTATTATTCACGGTTGTAAATGGGCTTCCCTGGTGCCTAAGATGGTAAACAATGTGCCTGCAATTCGGGAGATCTGGGTTCAATCCTTGGGTCAGGGAGATGCTCCGGAGAAGGGAATGGCTACCCACTCAGTATTCTTGCCTGGAGAATTCCATGGACAGAGGAGCCTGGTGGGCAATTCATGGGGTCGCAAAGAGTTGGACACGACTGAGTGACTAACCTTCCTATACTGTTTGATGATGAGTACTCTGGAGATTCACAAGCACACACAGATGTGTGTGCAATGAAGGGGAATGTGAAAGGCGGAAAAAATAAAAGCATTGCAGTGTCAGTGGGATGGCCCTGGGAGAGGCATTTTACGGGAGTTGAAGAAGCGAGAACACGAGTTTCTCTCAGTGAGTTTCTGAAAGAAGAGATACCAAACAAAAGCATGAGCCAGTGCCAGAGCAGAAATGTACATGGCGGGCTCTCGTGCAAGGAGGAGAGAGTGTACAAGGCGGAGAGGAACAGGAGATAGGATTTACTCCAAGAACGCAGAGCGATGCTGAGGGATTTTGAGCAGAGGTGTGAACGATCTGCTCAACTTATTAAAATTTCCACTCCGGCTGCTAGTGAAATTTAGACTTTACCTTTGCAGGTAACTCCTCCTGGGAATCATAAATTGAATCCAACACCCTGACTTTCTCTTTTCCTCACTGTGGTCTTCGATAAACACCTTTCCTTAAAAATTCAAGGCAAATTGATCTTAGGTGTGGTAAGAAAGCCACAGTGAAATGGGCCTCTTTGGAAATGAGTAAGAAGATGGAGGAAAGAATAAAATCAAAACTATCTGTAACACTGGTGTTACCACGTTAAAGGAGCTTTCTTTAAAACCCAGCATTCAGTTGTATAATTACGGGATGAATCTTCTGCTTCCTAGGATAATCATCCCAGGATAATTTAGTTTGCTTGCCTGGTACTTTCTATCAAGGACAGTATTGTTTAATTGTCTTTAAATGAATAAAAATCCATATGTAGTAAATTCACTTAAAGATCAAAGTAAACATTTAGTGTGGAGGAGGGGCTCAGTGTGATAGCTCAAGGAGAGATTTGTGACTTTTGTCACCTGCCTGAACCACTGGAAAATGAGATTTAACGACATCATTTCCTAAAGGGCTGGTTCTTGGTAAAGTGCTTTCCTTCAGCTTTAACTCTCCTCACGCCTTCACTGTCAGTCACCCCAGCTTGCAAAGTGGCTCCAGGTCTTGCAAATATTTGTCAAAAAAGACAACTACTTCCTTATAATGCACATTCTATAAGAGAAAGGGTGAAGATCTCAGCAGAATGCTTGAGTTTTTTTTTTTCCTTCAACTTATCATAGCGAATGCCAAAATTCTTAAGAAAGTTTTGTTCCAGGATCTTGTCCTGTAAATGTTTATCAGTTAGTTTAAGTTTATGAATTATTTCTCTTGAGATGATACTAAAAGTAATAGCAAAAACTATTTTTATAATGCAGTTTACATTTTTCAAACTCATTTACAGCTCAAAAATTCTTATTAAGTGAACTATTGTATTTCACTGATTCAAAGATGCAGACTTTTTGCACCTTTTAATTCCCCTAATGTGTGTGGAATTAGTCTTAAGCTCAATGACAGAAAATAAATAAAAAATTAAAAAGCATTTAATGAAAACAGTAACTTAATTGCCAAAAAGTGATTTTAGTTGTAATAAAATAATGGTATCACATACAATCACGGAAATTGGTAAAAATGTTTGCTTACACTAATATTCTCATAGAATATTACTATCTATCATACATTTATCTACACGAGCAGTGAAACCAAATAACATTTTGACCATCCAGGGAACACTTTTTTCTTTAAGTAATCCATGTAAAAATGCCAGATGTCTCCATGGTGGGTACCCAGCTTTACCTGATTCCAGGGCCAAGGTACTGGGCATTCTACCTTATTAACTTGGAGTGACTTGTACTCAATTTTCTCAGCATGACATAACTGAGCTTCCCTATAAAATAAAATATTTTAATGCAAGTGATGGCGTCTGCTGCTATAGACCTTTGAGAAGCTCTGTGATGATTTCTGAAACATACACTCTTGCATGCGCCTCACCTTAGCATCAACACTTTCTCAGAAGAGCTGGTACAGAGTTGATACTTTTCCTCTACAAGGAATCCTGGATTTCATGACCTCTCCGAAGTGCATAGTGCGGAGTCTAGAACATGATGGACACATGTACACCCCTGGCTGGTTCATGTCAATGTATGGCATAAACCACTACAATATTGTAAAGTAATTAGCCTCTGATTAAATAAATTCATTTTTAAAATGTCACCTAAAAAAAAAATGTCACCTAATTTCCCTCATTTTAAAGTATCTTGTACTTAATGTGTATAATGTTTTAATGTACAGATACATGTCTCTCCTTATGTAATTTCCATCTTTTACATTCTAATTCAGGGATTAAGGACTGTGTGTCTTCTATTTCTTCCCACCATGTGCAAATAGTCTCTTAATGAATACTTGATAGAGGAGATGGAAATATTACACAATATTAGTTGTCAAGATGAAAAGACAAATTCTGTCATTTGCTCAAGCAGATTTTGCCTTAGGGAGATTTCCAGTATTTTTATTAAATTATCGTTAATGTAACTCAGATGGAAAAAAAAACTCCCAATGAAAAACAATTTTTTCAGTGAGAGCGTTAAGACTTTATCATATATCTTTCCTGCAGAAGTGCTTATATCTGGAGCAAAGCAGAACAGTTAGGTTTTAAAATGCAACTTATGTCCCCTGTACAAGACTCCTCAAATTGTGACAGGTCTTAAAACTCCTCTATTTGAAAAGGCCGAAGAAGGTGATATAAAGACTATTTTTTCCAACTAATTTTGCTCAATACAGATATATACATTGGAAAGTGAGATTATATTTTGTCAATTATAAGTGTTAAGGGATTTATAGGAAATTGTTTTTTCATATATATAAGCTCCAGAAAGTAGTGAAAAAAATGTTTGCTTAGAAGAAATGTCACCTACTTCTTTAGAAACAAAACTTCACCATAAACATGTGTAAGTGCCAGAGAATATTCACAAAGTTTGACTATATATTAGGTCACAGAAGTAAATGTAATACATTCTATATGCAGAAATCACACAGACCACAGTCTCTTATGGTTTACAATGTAACCAGAAATTCACAGCAAAACTAAAACAAAATGATCTACTCTATTTTAAAAATTACTCCCTTAGATGGTTAATGTTTCAAATAAAAAACCAGAATAAGAAACTGAAGAATATCTAGAAAATAAGGATAATGAAACAGTTATGCATCAAAGCACTTCAAACATAAAGGACAATTCCTATAATATAAAAATTTATCATATTTATTTTTAAATGATTTAGATAATGAGTATACCAAAGAGCTTTTATTATACTTTTGTTTTTAATTAAATATCCTTCAGTTAGTCAGTTTTTCAAAATTTCAAAATTTTTTTGTATGAAATAACTTTTATGAAGACATAAATCATGTAACAAACTTTATAAAACATACATTTAAGAAAGAATAAATGGCACCTGTCAACCTCATAAATGACAATTAATACTGCCAGTGCTTGCATTTAGATGGAATTTTATATACAATTCTTAATTGCATTAAAGGAACATACTTGTTCTTCTGGATTCAGAATTATATGCTCAAATATTTGCAATATTTTCTTAAATATAAATGTAAATATTATTAATTTTTACCATTGTATTTAAAAGCTGATTCCTTTAAGACGACTTAAAATACAAGATTATTGAAAATGATGCGATTTATGGATTTAAGCAGAGTAGCATCCAGTGGCCATGTGTGGATGTGAGAGTTGGACTGTGAAGAAAGCTGAGTGCCAAAGAATTGATGCTTTTCAACCCTGGTGTTGGAGAAGACTTGAGAGTCTCTTGGACTGCAAGGAGATCCAACCAGTCCATTCTAAAGGAGATCAGTCCTGGGTGTTCTTTGGAAGGAATGATGCTAAAGCTGAAACTCCAATACTTTGGCCACCTGATGCGAACAGCTGACTCATTGGAAAAGACTGTGATGCTGGGAGGGATTGGGGGCAGGAGGAGAAGGGGACGACAGAGGATGAGATGGCTGGATGGCATCACTGACTCGATGGACGTGAGTCTGAGTGAACTCTGGAAGTTGGTGATGGACAGGGAGGCCTGGAGTGCTGCAATTCATGGGGTCGCAAAGAGTCAGACATGACTGAGCAACCAAACTGAACATCATGAAAGCAAGTAAAGTCAGGACAAATGACATATACTCAGAGGCTTTGCATGTATATTTTGCAGTGATTTATTCAAGAAAAGGAAAAATAATTATAAGTGATAAATGTTAAAGACAAAGATTAATATCCTTGGTTCCACTGAGTAGATATCTTTTTACTGTGAAAGTTCCAAATATGAAATTATTGTACATTATCCAGACTTCTATTCAACAGGAATGAAATATGTAGTCAGAAAAGTTATGAATGGATGTGGTTCTAGCAGATTATCTCAGTCATCAAATAAACTCATGTTTTGCTTTAAATTAGCTCATGCTGCCAGAGAACCCCAGAGCATTATTGTTAATTCTAATTATCTGCTTAGAAACATTGAGAAAGAGCACAGGACTTCCCATCCTATGGGAGAACTCTCATGAAAAGTCAGGAATCTTTTCTGAGATCACTTGGTGGGAGGTAACAGTCAAATATAGTCTCAAAACCATATTCTGCTTCAAAAATTATTGCTAATAAATCTCCCAAATAGTTCATACTGCAAATCATCACCCACTGAAATAAAATTAGTAAGGAAGGAAGAGTCATCAAGGGGATCCTAAACTTAGCCTCTGTCTTTCATCATGAAGGGAAAATAATTCACAAGATTTCTTTAATTTTTCTTCCACTCTCTATTAGGATGTTTGAATATACAAACTTAGTTTCCAGCTATGTTTAGAAGCATCCAGAAGGCATTTTGTTTTATGTCAGGTGGTTCAGAGGGTAAAGCATCTGCCTGCAATGCAGGATCCCTGGGTTGGGAAGATCCCCTAGAGAAGATGGCACCCCACTCCAGTACTCTCGCCTGGAAAATCCCACGCATGGATGAGCCTGGTAGGCTGTGGTCCATGGAGTCGCAAAGAGTTGGACACGACTGAGCTACTTCACTTTCTTTCTTTGTCAGGTGAGATATCACTACGTGTCAGTGAGAATTAATGATATTTAGAGACTCATTCCATTTCTTGACTCTTTCCAGGAGGCGCTATAGAACATTCCAGGCAAAGTGCTGGCAGCACGTGATGAGAAAGTGCCATGAGGATGAGACATGCATTGGTACCTTAAGCAAGCAAGACCTCACTTGCTCTGGAAGTGATGACTGCAAAGCAGCTTACATTGGTACCCTTGGGACGGTCCTCCAAGTGCAGTGCACCTGCAGGACCATTACCCAAAGTGAAGAATCCTTGTGCAAGATTTTCCAGCATATGCTCCACAGAAAATCATGTTTCAGTAAGTTTTATATATAAATATATGCAACATATGGAGAAGGAAATGTAACATATATTGATTTTCTATATACACCACGAAGTAATCATCTAACATGGAAAATCTATTAACAAAGACAATGCTACGTTTGCTATTCAGTTTTGAAATGTTTCCTGATCACGCTATGTGCATATGCTGTTTTAACTCATCTATCTGCAAGTGACGCTTGTTTTAATTTGTATGATTGTTCACTCCTAGGTATCATATATTGGTTTCAATAACAACAGCCTAAAACATTTAACCTACCAGATAACTGAATGTATCAGGTATCTATTACAAATAACAAACCAACCCAAAACTTGAGATAATAATTTGATCACAATTCTTCTTACTGGGCTTTGCTCACTTGGGTGGTTCTTCTGTTGGTATTGCTTGGGTGGCCCCAGTCGTCTGGTGGTGAGACCAAGGCTGATCTGTTCAGGTTGTGGTTAGCAAGCACAGTTGGCTGGGTTCTCCTTCACGTGACCTCTGCAGCAGTAAACCCTGCATCTTTCATGATCATAGCAACATCCCTGGCAGTTAATCCCCAGTAAACAAGTACTTACCAAGTGTCTGCTTCTGCTATATTTTCTAACGCCCCTTTGGACAAAGCAAGTCACATGATTGAGTTCACAGTTTTTGTGAAAAAGGTGTGTATGAGTATGTTTATATTCAAAGTTGGATTCACCAGGGATAGTTAGCAATCTACTGTATGGCTGTCCCAATCTAAGTGAAACATATTTACCCTTGGACTTAGTTACTTCCCCTTGGTCTTTAATATGTATGCTAATCTACCTGTAATGAGGGATGGGAAACACATTTTCTAAAGTTATTATTTACTCCATTCAGATTTAGGAATTTCAGTAATTTGTCTAGGGTCTCAGAGGGAACAAGTGGTTGAAAGGAATTTGGCTATAAGTCTCCTAGGAAGAAATCTAACAAGGTGATCACATGCTAATTCAGGACCTCTTCATCATCCACCTTCAGGCTTAACCCATGCAATTATATTCAAATCCCAAAACATTCTCAGCCCCTAGATCACTGTAATCTCCAAACCCACAAGTACCAAAACTTCAGGAGAGAATAATAGACATTTACCATTGCAAAAAAGACCACATACAATGAAACTATCAGGATATTTATGCAAATTTGTATAGATACAGATCTGCATATATCTTTATATATGTCTATGCTGCTGCTGCTGCTGCTAAGTCATGTTAGTCGTGTCCAACTCTGTGCGACCCCATAGACGGCAGCCCACCAGGCTTATCTGTCCCTGGGATTCTCCAGGCAAGAACACTGGAGTGGGTTGCCATTTCCTTCTCCAATGCATGAAAGTGAAAAGTGAAAGTGAAGTCACTCAGTCGTGTCCGACTCTTCGCTACCCTATGGACTGTAGCCTACCAGGATCCTCTGTCCATGGGATTTCCCAGGCAAGAGTACTTATCTAACTACAAACAGATACAGATATTTTATTCTTTCCTATCTTTCTTTAAAGATACTACAGAGAAACACATTAGCCAATATAATCAAAATGGTGATCTGCTATGCATTAGCTAATAGACATACAACTCAGAATGTATGGTTTTGATTCCAACAAAGCTCTCTGTGGGATTCCTACACTTTCTATAATTAGCACTACAGATATATTTCAATCGAAATCATGATGCAAAGAGGAAAATTACCCCATGATGTATGTTGAGTCATATTTTCTAAATAATCTTTTTCTCTGATTAATATTAGGTGGCTAATTCTGTTGGAACTAAAGGCATTTATAATGAATGGCTCCTAATATTACAAAAGGAAATACCAAATAAAATAACCTAAACCATCAGCAGCATATACAATTACACTATCATGATTATTTATAAGTGGTTTCTCCATATGAAATGATACCAGGGGGGAAAAAATGTATATCCTACAAGTTAGTGATAAACCAGTTCCTTGGGCATAAATTTCAACTACCAGTTCAAGCAACTTAATTCTGCCCCCAAGCCTGGTTTTCCCATGTGTTTTTAATTAGTGTTATGTTTTGCTTTCATTGTATTTGGCTACCCATACAAAGCTATATATACATACACTGAATATATTCATGAAGAGACAGTGGAAATGGACACAGAAATCCATAAACGTTGACAAACTCTATAATGTTTTACAAACATGAGAATTCAAAATGATTTCACATTTCTTCACTCACTTCGGAAGACTAAACATGGTGAGGTTTTCTCCTCAAGCATTACTTAAAGTCAGAATTTTAAGTGACAGGTTTATAGAACTAAAGGAACCATAAAGGCCCTCTGGCCATCTGTCATAGTTCTGGGTACTTAAACTATAGAAAAAGTTTCAGACAAAAACACAAATGGAACCCTTGGCCTGGTTAGTCCTAACAAGCCTCCATCCTTTGCCCCATATACCTGGGAAGTGGTAGCGCGTGGAGATTTTTGAATGAACTCTTTCTAACCACTGCCTCTGAGTTTCTTCATCAGCCCAGCAGGCTTGTGCATTATCAAAATACACTTGCGAGTAACACGTCATTGTTAATCAACTATATTCCATTATAAAATTAAAGAAAGAAAAGCATAAACATTAGTTCAGATATTTTATCAATGTTTAAAATAAAAACTGCTCTTATTACAGCTGGTTTCCAAAACCCTCGCGTTCTGTGTTCTTTATCTGAAAGGGGCAGAATGAATAGAACAGAGAGGATAGTTGGGAAAATTTTTCCATTTATTATATTTGTTTGGCTTAAAGTCATGTTTCAAATTCACTTGGCCTCAGAGCACAGTGAGCAATGCATTTTACATTAGATTTTTATGAGCAGTGTCTTCTGTTTTTTCAAAATTATTATTCTATTCCATTTTTTTTCAATGCTGATTATCTACTAAATTGACTTCATGACTCGCTAATGTGTTGCTCTCAAAAGCTTGAAAAGCATTTGCTTGAAACGAAGTAATGCGGAAGTCACCTACATCAATGTATCCAAGTCAGAATCTTATAATGATTACAAATAATGAGACAGTTGCTAGAATCAGTGCTTATTTGGGGTCACATTTCTCACCTAACTTTATCCCATGAACTAGACACTATTATTTTTGCATTTTCACTTGGGAGATGAAGGAAACTGAGGGGTGAGATGGGTGCTGCACTTCCATCACAGGTTGTGGTGGACGTGGGACCCTAATGCTGGCTGGTTGACTCTATCCCATAGTGCTGTCCTGCAGGTAAAACCATGAGGACAATTAGAGCTTGTGTCCATTCAGGCTGCTCCATAGCCCTTTGAGGCAGAACCTCCACTTTCTGGTCTCAAATCTGAGCTCTGAGAAGTTGCTAAAGAGCTCACCTCAGTGCCTGCCTGCAGGACCACATTTGGGCAATGAGCCTCCTGCTGACACTGGTTACAACATTCACCAACTTGCACTTCCTTGCAAACTTCTGCATCAACAGACTCACTCCCCTCTGGCATCTGCAGCCCAGAATAAATTGTGGCAGTTAGAGCTGAGAGAGGGAAGAGAGAAATGGAAGAAAGAGAAATTAGTTAAGACAGAGAGGACGGCGAAAATGAAAAGAATTAAGAGATCACTGATTTCTTCCTGTTACAGGAAAAATAATGTCCACAGCCCAGGTCAGTTCAGTCACTCAGTCGTGTCTGATCATTGGCAACTCCATGGATTGCATGCAAGCCAGGCTTCCCTGTTGTTCCAAAAGTATGTGAAGTAGTGAATGTAAGTAGTACCAACCTGGCAGGTGAAAGATAGCTTCAGCCTACCACAAGAGCTTATGATCTGTAAAATTTTCTGTATGTATATTCAATTCAGTTGCTCCTTCATGTCCAACTCTTTGCAACCCCATGGACTGCAGCAACCAGATCTCCCTGTCTATCACCAACTTGCAGAGTTTACTCAAACTCATGTCCACTGAATCAGTGATGCCACCAACCATCAAACCCTCTCATCCCCTTCAACTCCCACCTTCAATCTTTCCCAGCATCAGGGTTTTTTCCAGTGAGTCAGCTCTTCGCATCAGGTGGCCAAAGTATAGGAGTTTCAGTTTCAGCATCAGTCCTTCCATTGAATATTCAGGACTGATTTCCTTTAGGATGGACTGGTTTGATCTCCTTGCAGACCAAGGGACTCTCAGAAGTATTCTCCAATACCACAGCTCAGAAGCATCAGTTCTTCGGTGCTCAGCTTTCTTTATAGTCCAACTCTCACATCCACATATGACTACTGAAAAAGCCATAGCTTGACTAGACAGACTCTTCTTGGCAAAGTAACATCTCCCCTTTTTAACATGTTATCTTGTTTGGTCATAGCTTTTCTTCTAAGGAGAAAGCATCCTTTAATTTCATGGCTGCAATCACCATCCACAGTGATTTTGGACCCCAGTAAAAGAAAGTCTGTCACTGTTTCCATTGTTTCTCCATCTATTTGCCATGGAGTGATGGGACCAGATGCCATGATCTTCGTTTTCTGAATGTTAAGTTTTAAGCCAGCTTTTTCATTGATCTCTTTCACTTTCATCAAGAGGTTCTTTAGTTTCTCTTCACTTTCTGCCATAAGGATGGTGTCATCTGTGTATCTGAGGTTATTGATATTTCTCACAGCAGTCTTTATTCCAGCTTGTGCTTCATCCAGCCCAACGTTTTTCATGGTGTACTCTGCATACAAGTTAGATAAACAGGGTGACAATATACAGCCTTGATGTACGCCTTTCCTGATTTGGAACCAGTCCCTTGTTCCATGCCCATTTCTAACTATTGCTTCTTGACCTGCATACAGATTCCTTAGGAAGCAGGTCAGGTGGTCTGGTATTCCCATTTCTTTAAGAATTTTCCAGAGTTTGCTGTGATCCACATAGTCAAAGGCTTTGGCATAGTCAATAAAGCAGAAGTAGATGTTTTTCTGGAACTCTCTTGGTTTTTCAATGATCCAACAGATGTTGGCAATTTGATCTCTGCTTCCTCTGCCTTTTCTAAATCCAGCTTGGACATCTGGAATTCATGGTTCATGTACTACTGAAGCCTGGTTTGGAGAATTTTGAGCATTACTTTGCTAGCATGTGAGTTCAGTGCAGTTTTATGGTAGTCTGAACATTCTTTGGCGTTATTTTTTGGGGGGATTGGAATGAAAACTGACCTTTTCCAGTCCTGTGGCCACTGCTGAGATTTACAAATTTGCTGGCATATTCAGTGCAGGACTTTCACAGCATCATCTTTTAGGATTTGAAATAGCTCTACTGGAATTCCATCACCTCTACTAGCTTTGTTTATAGTGATGCTTCCTAAGCCCACTTGACTTCGCATTTCAGGATGTCTGGCTCTAGTGGGGTGATGACACCATTGTGGTTATCTGGGTCATGAAGATCTTTTTTGTATAGTTCTTCTGTGTATTCTTGCCACCTCTTCTTAACATCTTCTGCTTCTGTTAGTTCCATACCATTTCTGTCCTTTATTGAGCCCATGTTTGCATGAAATGTTCCCTTGGTATCTCTAATTTCCTTGAAGAGATCTCTAGTCTTTTCCATTCTATCGTTTTCCTCTATTTCTTTGCACTGATCACTGAAGGAAGCTTTCTTATCTCTCCTTGCTATTCTTTGGAACTCCGCATTCAGATGGCTATATCTTTCCTTTTCTCCCTTGCTTCTAGCTCTCTTCTTTTCTCAGCTATTTGTAAGGCCTCCTCAGACAACCATTTTGCCTTTTGGCATTTCTTTTTCTTGGGGATGGTCTTGATCACTGTCTCCTGTACAATGTCACGAGTCTCTATCCATAGTTCTTCAGGGACTCTATCAGATCTAATCCCTTGAATCTATCTGTCACCTCTACTGTATAATCATAAGGCATTTGATTTAGGTCACACCTGAATGGTCTAGTGGTTTTCCCTACTTTCTTCAGTTTAAATCTGAACTTGGCCATAAGGAGTTAATGATCTGAGCCACAGTCAGCTCCCGGTCTTGTTTTTGATGACCCTTTACAGCTTCTCCATCTTCGGCTGCAAAGAATATAATCTGTCTGATTTTGGAATTGACCATCTGGCCATGTCCATGTGTGGACATATCAGTCCACACATACGTGTATATACTGCGTGCTGTCAGCTGCTAAGTCACTGCAGCCGTGTCCGACTCTGTGCGACCCCATAGACGGCAGCCCACCAGGCTCCCCCGTCCCTGGGATTCTCCAGGCAAGAACACTGGAGTGGGTTGCCATTTCCTTCTCCAATGCATGAAAGTGAAAAGTGAAAGTGAAGTCGCTCGGTCATATCCGACTCTTAGCCACCCCATGGACTGCAGCCTACCAGGCTCCTCCGTCTCTCGGATTCTCCAGGCAAGAGTACTGGAGTGGGGTGCCATTGCCTTCTCTGGTGTGCTGTCAGGAATATTCTCTTCTTTCCTGGTGCAAAGTTGTCTTTTTATGCCAACTATAGACCAGTCTTTAAAAGAGATTTGAAAATAGCCCCATTCTATCCCAGAAGGCTCAGCTTCCTTTTTCTAAAGGATTATTTTTTAAAAACTAAATACATAAAGGAGACTACCTATATCGATTAAATCCTATTAATAGATTTAATAGGTGCTTTCATTTGTAGCTGGTCTCCAAAGCCCTCTGGCTCCATTCTCTTTATCTGAAGTGGGAAGAATTGAGTAGACAAGAAAAGACAGCTGGGAAAAGCTGACCATGTGTTATGCTTGTTTGACAAATATCCGAGTAGGGAATGGAAAGCATCATAATTGAGAGACAAGCTTAACAAAATTTCAAGAATATAGAAAGTAAGATAAGCTAAATTCTTCCCCAAATCCCATTCCCTAGAGAGATCCGACGTTTGCAAGTTTGTTTTGCATTTTTTCATTTAGCGTTTTTTTGTTTGTAATATTATAATGTGTATGTACATACACACATACCTTGAACCTTTTGTAGACACTTAAATTGATGCCTCCCTGTCCCTGACACACATACATATATATTTTTAATGAAATCAAACTATACATCCTGATCGACAGTTTCCTTTCTAATTTAAAAATATATGATAGACCCATTTGCAAATGTATACACATAAGGCAGGAGGAGAAGGGGACGACAGAGGATGAGATGGCTGGATGGCATCACTGACTCGATGGACGTGAATCTGAGTGAATTCCGGGAGTTGGTGATGGACAGGGGTGCTGCGGTTCACAGGGTCACAAAGAGTCGGACACGACTGAGAGACTGAACTGAATGAACACATATGACAGCTTTATTCTTTTTTTAAAGGCTGTATAGTAGCCTACTTTTAGAGGACCAGCCTCTTCTGAACATGTTTTTCTGTGTCAGAATGGACTTCAAAGCCTTCCCCACTCAGCTGGAAAGCAGGGTAAGCTGGAAAGCTGAAGCCCACATAGGCACAGAGGGGCATTCGATGGTTTGGTGGTAGAAGTGAGCACATTGCTGCCAGCGGAATCTTGCCGACCGTGCTTCAGCCATGTGGCCATGGCTGTCTCTAAGAGGGCTGGGAAACCGTGGCACAGCTTTGAGTCGAAAGATAAGGCACCTATGCCTGTCCGTTCACAAGTAAGCCTCTGTCAACAACTCACCCAATGTCTATTTCACTCTTCTGTCTCCACAGAGAACACACTTACCTTTTATCCAAGGGAACTGACCCAGCATTCCCCAAACATTCACCTAGCCACAGCCAGTCACTCAGAGAGCAGGATCTCGGGTGATGTGCAATCCAGACGCTGTAGAAGCATGGAGCAGACGGGACCCGAGAATCAGAAGGAGTAGTTACTCACTACCATCCCCCCAACACAAATCACACACACACACATAGATGCGTGTGCGTGCACACACACACACACTATATATATATATAAACACTATATATATAAATATATACACTATATATATATATAAACAGAGAAAACATAACCTCAATAAAAACTCCCATTCAAAGGACCACACTGTGGCTCCCATCTTGCCTCTGGAAGCTTCTTCCTCGTCCACCATCCTCCCTGGCAAAATCTGAAGATGGCTGTGGGGAAGATTGCCTCCTCAGGGAACAGGAGCTCTCCTGGAACATACTCTGGTCCCAAGGTTTGAGAGACTGTGGTTGTTTTCATGTTTAACAGCCACAGATTCTTTGCAGGTGAACCAGTGGCTTCCTTGGCAACATAATCTCTTAAAAATGTGTTTGGTTTCCAATCTGTTTGCTTTCTGCCAGTTCCATGTGCCAGTATCCACAATAGAAAAGTGTTTTCTTGAATTAGTTCCCAAGTCTGTCTATCACCTTGCTTCCTCACTCTCATGCCTCTCTAATGCAGTGATTTAAGCTAATCTAAACAATGGACTTGAGTGAAAATGTAATCCCCTTAATCTGATTTTTGCTGCATAGCTGACTCAATTTGTTTGACTCAGAAATACTAGGCCTTTTATGACTGGAGAAACTTGTTCAGTCACATCTCTTACTCCTTGGGACCTAAGACAGTCAACGTCTATGTTGTAAGGTCCTTATTTTAATCTCTGATCTCTGCTTAAAACCCAGCAAGTTTCTGCCTGTGTGCATATGTTTATTGTAAAACTCTGCAATGCAGTCAAAAGTAACCAATTCATACAGTTCCTCCAACTCTTTCAATTTGTCCTGTTCCTTTCTGGTCCTTCCAAGGTGTTTTGAGAAATACATCTCAGTACGGTATGTCCCCTACATACAAACCTTCAAGTTGCAAACTTTCAAAGATGGGAACTTGTGCCCCAAAGTCCAATCAGGTAAATTAGCTCACACGTCACACACATTGTCACATGCATGCATCCTCTGTAAGTGGTTGCGCTTTTGTGTACTTTACTACATAGAGTACAGTAGTACATTATCTGTATTTCAAGCCCAGGGTATCTGGAAGCAAGCATAAAAGCAGTGATATATAACCAATTGTGTTAGTTGGGTACCTAGGCTAACTTTGTTGGACTTAGCAAAAAATTGGGCTAACAACCACACTCCCAGAATGGAGCTCATTCATACACAGAGGACTTACTGTGCTGTCTTCACAGCAGAAGAAAAGGAAAGATATTTATCCTTTGAATTCTGTCTCCCACTTCTCAGGGGCGGCCCTGTAAATCTTGATTCCCTGGAAATGGCAAACAATGAATTCATACATGCTAAGCAGACCCCAATGTCCACCTCATGCTGCAGGGGCAGAAAAACACTGGGGAAGAAAGGAGATGTACAAGGCCAGGTCCAAGGGGACGAACCATCAGGTTGCTTCTGCACAAAGACAGACTAGAGGAAATATTTTGATGATAAGGAGCAAAGGTAAACCATGCCCAGAGTAGGTAAAAATTCCAGCAGGAATGCATTTCTGCCTCTTACTAGGTGCAGTCATCAACCTGCCACCCACCTGCCAAGCCGATCTGTTTTATTGCTGGCATTTTCGCAAACAGTATTGTCAAAACTTTGATGGGCCTGCCTGAGGGAGAGAAAGTCCAATATATAGAGTCTGTGAGTGGCTGTCATCTCTGCCAACACACGTTCAGTGCACAGGCATTGGGTGGCTGAAGAGGACATGGTCGGCCTCCTCTGGGCAGGTCACCAGTTGACCTGTTTGCTGAGGATCTATTCCATGGTGGGTACTTTCTTCTAGGCATTAACCTGAACTGGAAAGATCTGGCCACTTTGGTCCTTCCATAAGCCTCTTCCCCTCATTTGCTTGTCTACAGTTTCCCAAGGATGCTCTTCCCATGTCTCTGATCAAGCAGTCTATCACTGCCCATCAGTCTTGACTTCTATCCACCTCTGTCTCTGCAAAGTGGGTGATTAGGAGCATTACCCATGCTTGGCCGTAGGGAGAATACCCACTCACCACTGGTCTCTCAGTCACCTCTAGGTTGGTCTGCGGTGTGGCAGCTGTTCATTTAATTAGCAATTATATTCTGAACTCAACCTTTCTTGGAACTAATGACTCAATTTCTTAATACCCAGCAGCATGTTAGGAGCTATATTTCAAATGGCAAATGGGCTCCTCCTGCATATGGCATAGCCTTGCTCCAGAATCTGAGAGATCTGTGCTCAACCTCTGCTAGGGCTTGCAAGAGATGCCATATGCATCCAGAGAGCATGAGTGGGATTAAGTGTATAAAATGCCTGTTGCACATGAAATATTCTGTACGTTTTAATTGCTATGCCTTTGTATACCATTGATTTTGGCATTATATTCAGGACTGGGCTTTGTGGTTTCTTTTTGATGTTTTACAAAAACTATACTCATGTTTGGGCTTCCCAGGTGGCACTAGTGGTAAAGAACCTGCCTGCCGGTGCAGGAGACAGAAGTGATGTGGGTTAGATCCCTGAGTCTGGAAGATCCCTGGAGGAGGGCATGAAAACCCACCCCAGTGTTCTTGCCTGGAGAATCTCCTGGACAGAGAAGCCTGGCGGGCTGCAGTCCATAGGGTCCCAAAGAAATGGACATGATTGAAGCGACTTAGCACGCGCGCACACACACACACACACTCACGTTTAGAAGTTTCTATACTAATGTTTCACTAAAGACAGACAGTTCCCTAACTCTGTTAGAAACAGTCTTTCCATTCTTAATGAAGAACCTGATGATCATGAAGAGAACCGCGAAGTAGTGAGAAGATGGACACAAAATTCTTGGCTCTCAAAACCTGTTCCTCCTTCAGAAATATCTAGGGGTTCATTAAAAATATAAGTATTTGGCTCTAACCTCAATTATTCTAATTCAATAGGCCTGAGGTGGAGCTCAGACATCTGTATAAAAAAATCTCCCAGGTGGTTCTGATTTTCAACCAAGTTTGGGAACCACTGCTCTAATTCACATGTGCGAAAAACCCCAGTCACTGGCCAGAGATTCCAGAACCTCTTTTAGCTCACACCTCTCAGAGAATGAGAAACTTCTGTGTTCGGAAAGGCAAGAATAACGCCATGCAGCTCTTAAGGTGCCAGCTTCGCCACAGTGCCTGAAAACATGTTTGGTACACATTGGCTGCTCAATAAAGGGTGAGTGGAAGGATGGCTGGCTGGCTGGCTGAACCAATGTCTGTCTCTGTGGTGGCACTGTCTTTGGAATGTCATTGCTTCCCCCCTTATTAGAACTTCCTTCACAACATAACTTTCCTATTAAAAACCTCACTCATTTGTGTTTCCACTTAAGCTGGAATTTTCAGTTCAAATATTTGAGCAGAAGAATCAGGAAATTCACAAGACTGGGCTGCTACTGCCCAGTTTAACAAAAACATTTCAGACTCTTATATTCTCCAGTGGTTTTCCTCTTTACACTTTTACTTTCAAAAAGTCTGAATAGTAGGAAACTATGTTACAGTTGATCCTTGGGTAGTGTCAACGTTGAAATAGGCAACTGATTCTAACACATTTTTGCTCTTAAATAGGTGTTATCCCCTTAACAAACTATTGGATACCCGTAGCCCTGTCTGTTGTAACAAGGATGAAAGATTGTCCCCAATAGATTTACAAAACTACCTGGCTTTTGTGAAATATTAATATAAAAACTCTTAAATATATGTATAATCTTTTGAAAAACTAGAAAAAAGAGGCCTTCTTATTAGTAGGTATTTCTATAGCTTAATTTCTCTTTTGTAGCCATACTTCTCACCCATCAGTCTATTGAAGCTTCATCTTAGATAAAAAAATTGCTAGTAAGACTGTCTCGTCCATCTTATTTGTTTCTGTTCAGTGGATAGATTATTTACTTGACTGTGTTTCATCTTGCATTACAACATTTCATCTGAAGATCTCCATCTAAAAATAACACACTATTAATGAACATTTCTATAGAAAGTCCTTTAAACATATCCATTCAGGTATAGAGGTGTTTAATACATAGTTTTATATATTTTTTCTAAACTGCAAAACATTTTACATGTTTTTTTAATTTTAATTTTTACTTTATTTTGCTTTACAATACTATATTGGAAAAATAATTTTAAAATTGTGCAAAGTGGATTAATAGAGGCTCAAACTTACTTTTTAAGATTCGTGTTTTAATTTTTGTCATCATCTGATCACTGGCTGGCTGAGAAAGTAAGGTTATAGACTATAAATAAAACAGTTCCCCATTGAAAAAATGTCTCTCATTTTTTCATGCGTATGCATACAAACACAACACACACACGCACTACCTTCTCTTATAGTCAATTCAAATAGGTTGGTGTTCCAGGAGCTTTATGTTAAGTTTTGGCTTTAAATAAATCACTTCATCTAGCCAAAACCACTGACTTTTTCTTGGTTCCTACACAAAACTCTAATTCAAGTCCAGTTTCCTTCAAATTCAATCCAGGTGCTGAAAAAAAAAAATCTCTCGGTTTTCCAAGGAACATTCAACATAATTTTGCTGCTCTGTATTCATATTTATAACACAGTCTGTAAATAGTCTAGGATTCTGTATTTTCTGGATGAAAATGGCTCCATGGTGAATTTGAGGCCCATCCAATTCATAGACACTCACTTATAAATGTGTAAGTGTATCACTTATAAATGTATATTTTTCCTCTTAAAAAATTATTCCTGTAGTCTTTTTTTTAATTGTTTGCAAATGCTTTAGAGAACAGGTACGGGAGTTAGCAACACAGAGAATAATTAAAACAGATAAACTATTTCTTAGAATGACTTTAGTTGTCACTCATGTGAATTCAGATCCATGGTAAACTCTTAACTTTTAGGATTTTAAGCTGCTTAGAATTCTGGACATTTCTTTGGGCCTCAGGGATAAATCAATGTATTAAAACTTTATTGACTTTCAAATCTAAAATATAAACAAGGCTCCTTTTATCTTCCCCTTCCTTAGTCTTAACCTTGATGCTTTTGGTTAAAAACCAGGTTCAGCAACAATTCCTTTAATAATTAGATGACACGTTTGGAAGTGTTAATAGACCTTACTCTAGAGCCTGGCCTTAGAGAGGCAATATAGCACCCACCAGCATGCTAGATTTGAATAATTTCTCCATCATTTACAGGATACGTAACTGTGAACAAGTTACACTCTTTGGCCTCAAGTTCCTGTCCGTGAAATGAAAATCAATGTTAACCTAGAATGCTGGTGCAAATATCATATCAGTCAATTCATATAAAGAACTATCCAAAATAGTATAATTCAGTAAATATTAACTCTTACTATAGACTTTGAGGAATTTAGAAAATCACAAAAATTGATAAATTTTACATCATCATTATGATGTTACACAGTGTGGGAAACAAAAATTTCTGGAAGATCTAAGGTATCATATTTTCTCAATATGATACTTCTTAAGTGTATTTTTGAATGACTATAGGGCAGATGATGAATTTGAACATTTGATTTCAAACTTTAATGTGTATAAGAATCACATAGTTTCTGGTTTAAATGCAGATTCTGATTCAGTAGTTTGGGGTGAAAGCTTGGGACTGGCATTTCTAATAACCTCCCAGGTGATGCTAATGCTGCTGGTCCATAGACCACACTGTAAGTGGCTTGGACACAATCTCCTATGGACCTTGAAGGGAAAAAGCCCAATTTAATGTACATCATATAGCTTACGTATCCTGTAACCTCTCTGCAACTGAGAAATAGACCAACCTAATCAGCCTGGAAAAGACCCTGATGCTGGTAAAGATTGAATGCAAGAGGAGAAGGGGGACAACAGAAGATGAGATGGCTGGATGGCATCACTGACTCAATGGACATGAGTTTGAGTGAACTCTGGGAGTTGGTGATAACAGGGAGGTGTGGAGTGTTACAGTCCATGGGGTCACAAAGTCGGACATGGCTGAGTGACTGAACCGAACTGAACTGAATCAGCCTGGTGCTTTGTGTCAATCCAGGAATCAGTAGCATCACTGCATCATGAAAAGTCCAAGCAGATGTCCTTATCATTTTTAAAAATTTTTCTTGAGAGAGTGGTTTAGCATAGTAGTTCTTAAACTTTCATTGCAAGAGAATCATTTACCAGGTATCTAAACACAAATCATTGGGTCCCCATCCCAGAATTTCTGATTCAGTAGTTCTGAGGTGGGATTTAGTTCAGTTCAGTTGTTCAGTCGTGTCCAACTCTTTATGACTCCATGGACTGCAGCATGCCAGGCTTCCCTGTCCATCACCAATACCCAGAATTTACTCCAGCTCATGTCCATTGAGGCAGTGATGCCATCCACCCATCTCATCCTCTGTCATCCCCTTCTCCTCTAGCCTTCAATCTTTCCCAGCATCAGAGTCTTTTCAAATGAGTCAGTTCTTCACATCAGGTGGCCAAAGTATTGGAGTTTCAGCTTCAGCATCAGTCCTTTCAATGAATATTCAGGACTGATTTCCTTTAGGATGGACTAGTTGGATCTCCTTGCAGTCCAAGGGACACTCAAGAGTCTTCTACAACACCATGGTTCAAAAGCATCAATTATTTGGTGCTCAGTTTCCTTTATAGTCCAGCTCTCACATCATACATGACCACTGGAAAAACCATAGCTTTGACTAGACAGACCTTTGTTGGCAAAGTAATGACTCTGCTTTTTAATATGCTGTCTAAATTGGTCATAACTTTCCTTCCAAAGAGTGAGCATCTTTTAACTTCATGTCTGCAGTCACCATCTGCAGTGATTTTGGAGCCCCCAAAAGTAGAGTCTGCCACTGTTTCCACTGTTTCGCCATATATTTACCATGAAGTGATGGGACCAGATGCTGTGATCTTCATTTTCTGAATGTTGAATTTTAAGCCAACTTTTTCACTCTCCTCTTTCACTCTCATCAAGAGGCTTTTAAGTTCCTCTTCACTTTCTGCCATAAGGGTGGTGTCATCTGCATATCTGAGGTTATTGATATTTCTCCGGGCAATCTTGATTCCAGCTTGTGCTTCAGCCAGCCCAACGTTTCTCATGATGTACTCTGCATATAAGTTAAATCAGCAGGGTGACAATATACAGCCTTGACGTACTCCTTTCCCGATTTGGAACCAGTCTGTTGTTCCATGTCCAGTTCTAACTGTTACTTCCTGACTTGCATACAGATTTCTCAAGAGTCAGGTCAGGTGGCCTGGTATTACCATCTCTTTCAGAATTTTCCACAGTTTGTTGTGATCCACACAGTCAAAGGCTTTGGCATAGTCAATAAAGCAGAAAGAGATGTTTTTATAGAACTCTCTTGTTTTTTCAATGATCCAATGGATGTTGGCAATTTGATCTCTGCTTTCTTGCCTTTTCCAAAACCAGCTTGAACATCTGGAATTTCATGGATCATGTATTCCTGAAGCCTGGCTTGGAGAATTTTGAGCATTACTTTACTAGCATGTGAGATGAGTGCAATTGTGTGGTAGTTGGAGCATTTTTTGGCATTACCTTTCTTTGGGATTGGAATGAAAGCTGATCTTTTCCAGTCCTGTGGCCACTGCTGAGTTTTCCAAATTTACTGACATATTGAGTGCAGCACTTTCACAGCATCATCTTTTAGGATTTGAAATACCTCAACTGGAATTCCATTACCTCAACCAGCTTTATTCATAGTGATGCTTCGTAAGGACCACTTGACTTCACATGCCAAGATGTTTGGCTCTAGGTGAGTGATCACACCATCGTGATTATCTGGGTCATGAAGACCTTTTTTGTATAGTTCTTCTGTGTATTCTTGCCACCTCTTCTTAATATCTTCTGCTTGTGTTAGGACCATACCATTTCTGTCCTTTATCGAGCCCATCTTTGCATGAAATATTCCCTTGGTATCTCTAATTTACTTGAAGTGATCTCTAGTCTTTCCCTTTCCTCTATTTCTGTTTTCCTCTATTTCTTTGTACTAACCACTGAGGAATGCTTTCTTATTCCTGCTTGCTATTCTTTGGAACTATGCATTCAAATGAGTATATCTTTCCTTTCCTCCTTTGCTTTTCGCATCATCACATGGGATTAGAATTAGGATTCAGATGCAATTACGGCATTAGATTTGCAGACACTGCTTTCTGGGTACCACACATCAAGAACGTCAACCGACAAATGCTGTAAGACAAAGAATTTTCTTGCAATCTTAAGCATTGCCATTTTGGAGGCACTGGTTCAAGCAGCAACTCAAATATGCTCCGAGGGAAATAGAAAATGGCTTGGTTCATGAAGGCAACAAAGACACTCCAGAGAAGTACTTTATGGAACTATAAGTTGATAACATCAGGCATTCAGTCACTTGCCAGCAGCTGATAGGTTGCTAAACTGTGGTCTCTAGGGAGCAAAGAAGACAGGTTCCTGGTGGTCTCAGGATGACCAGGTCAAAAGTATGTTACATTCAGGGTTGGACATGTGTACCTTTCACTTCCTTAGTGACCTTCCATCTCCATTTTAGGTCCCTTTGATGTGCTGTTGTTGTTTTTCAGTTACTAAGTCATGTCCAACTCTTTTAGACCCCATGAGCTGCAGCACACCAGGCTTCTCTGTCCTCCACTATTTCATGCCGTTTGTCCAAACTCATGTCCATTGAGTCGGTGATGCCATCCAATCATCTCATCCTCTGTCACCCCTTTCTCCTCCTGCCTTCAATCTTTCCCAGCATCTGGGTCTTTTCCAAAGAGTCTGTTCTTTGCATCAGGTGGCCAAAGTATTGAAGCTTCAGCATCAGTCCTTCCAATGAATATTCAGGATTGATTTCCTTTAGGATTGAATGGTTTGATACCTTGATGTTCAAGGGACTCTCAAGAGTCTTCACCAGCACCACAGTTTGAAAGTATCAGTTCTTCAGTTCTCAGCCTTCTTTATGGGCCGACTCTCACATCTATACATGTCTAATGGGAAAAAGCCATAGCTTTGACTATACAGACCTTTGTTGGCAAAGTGATGTCTCTGCTTTTTAATAAGCTTTCTAGGTTTTTCATAGCTTTTCTTCCAAGGAGCAAGCATCTTTTAATATCATGGCTGCAGTCATTGTTAGCATTGATTTTGGAGCCCGAGAATATAAAGTCTGCCATTGTTTCCCTATCTGTTTGCCATGAAGTGTTGGGACCAGATGCCATGATCTTAGTTTTTTGAATGTTGAATTTTAAGCCAGTATTTTCACTCTACTCTTTAACCTTCATTAAGAGTCTCTTTAGTTCCTCTTCACTTTCTGCCATAAGGGTGGTGTCATCTGTATATCGATGTTTCTCCCAGAAATCTTGATTCCAGCTTGAACTTCATCCAACCCAGCATTTTGCATGACATTCTCTGCTTATAAGTTAAATAGGCAATAAACTCAGATATTTCTTCCACAAAGATGAGTTTCTTAGGAATCAGTTCAGTTCAGTTCAGTTCAGTCGCTCAGTCGTGTCTGACTCTTTGCGACCCCATGAATCGCAGCATGCCAGGCCTCCCTGTCCATCACCAGCTCCCGGAGTTCACTCAGACTCACGTCCATTGAGTCCGTGATGCCATCCAGCCATCTCATCCTCTGTCGTCCCCTTCTCCTTCTGCCCCCAGTCCCTCCCAACGAGTCTTTTCCAACGAGTCAGCTCTTCGCATGAGGTGGCCACAGTACTGGAGCTTCAGCTTTAGCATCATTCCTTCCAAAGAAATCCCAGGGCTGATCTCCTTCAGAATGGACTGGTTGGATCTCCTTGCAGTCCAAGGGACTCTCAAGAGTCTTCTCCAACACCACACTTCAAAAGCATCAACTCTTTGGCGCTCAGGCTTCTTCACAGTCCAATTCTCACATCCATACATGACCGCTGGAAAAACCATAGCCTTGACTAGATGGACCTTAGTCGGCAAAGTAATGTCTCTGCTTTTGAATATACTGTCTAGGTTGGTCATAACTTTTTTTCCAAGGAATAAGCATCTTTTAATTTCATGGCTGCAGGAATCAGTAGAAAATTGAAATTTGGGGTCTACAGTAAAGCCAAGTCAGTTGCAATTTCCTGCAAGCGAGGGAAGGAGAAGGCTTTTACAGAGGGGGACAAGAAAGTCTCAGGAGGTCTGCAGTGAATCGAGTCCATGGCTTTTTACAGGCTGAGGCTTGTCAGGAAAGAAGAGAAGTCTTCTTGTTGGCTCTGCTATTATAGTAAATTGTGCTCTACCAATTCTATTTAATTGAGTTTTTTAAGATTTTTTTTAACATTTAAATGATTTGTAATTAATTATAAACATTATGTAAAAAAAAAAAATGTTGCCAGTGTGTGGCAAATTCAAGTTTTGCTTTTGGGTAGTTTCTGGAATTTCTTTTCCAAATGTTTTCCATCCACAATTTGTTGGATCCTTAGACGTGGGACCCAAGATTCAAGGGTTTAATCTCTACTGTATTTGGTCTCCAACCTCGGTTCTGCTCCTGGCAGAAAGCTCCTAAAACCCTGTGATAAGAAGAAAAAGGGTGTCTTTTGTTATGTTAATGAGGATATTAGGGAAAGCAGTGGAAGTGCAAGTTGCTCAGTCCTGTCCAACCCTTTGCACAGTCCGTGGAATTCTCCAGGCCAGAGTACTGGAGTGGGCAGCCTTTCCCTTCTCCAGGGGATCTTCCCAATGCAGGGATCGAACCCAGGTCTCCCACATTGCAGGCGGATTCTTTACCAGCTGAGTCCATTGGGGAAGCCTTGGGTTTCCTAAATAAAAGGCTGGTAGTGATCTTGCCTGGAGAATCCCAGGGAGGGGGGATCCTGGTGGGCTACCGTCCAAGGGGTCGCACAGAGTCAGACATGACTGAAGTGACTTAGCAGCAGCAGCAGGAGAGGGTTAGAACTTCCAGCTCTACTGCTCACAACCTCCAGAGGTTGCTGACGGTTGAAATCACACCCGTGGTCACTGATTTAACTGGTCATGACTCTGTAATGAAGCCTCGTTGAAAATCCCAAAGAGTAGAGGTTCTAGAGCCTCCAGGTGGGTGAGCACACGGAGGTGATGGGCAGTGATGCTGGAAAGGGCCTGAAAGCACCGAGTCCTTTTCCCACACCTTGCTCTCTGCCTCTGTTCCCTCTGGCTATTCTTAAATTATATATTTTTGTAATAACTCAGCCATCTAGTAACTATTTCTCTGAGTTCTGCAAGGCAACCTTAGTAAATTAATCAAACTCAAGGAGGAAATCCTAGGAACCTCAAGTTATGGCTAGTGGGAGAGAAGTACAGGTAATGACATGGACTTGTGACCAGTATCTAAAGTGTGTGTGTGTGTGTGTGTATGTGTGTGTGTGTGTGTGTGTGTGTGGTGGGGGAGTACTGTAGGATTTTTTTGGAATCAGATGCCATCTCTGGGTGGCCAGTGTTAGAACCGAGTTCAGTGTTAAGACGCTCAGCTGGTGACCCGAGAGTTGCTTGCAGGTGTGCAGATCACCCGTCCATTGGAATTGGTCTCAGAATACAAAGTAAATAAATAAACAAAAAGGAAGAGAGAAAAATAGCATCCCTAGAATCATGGTTCCTAAATGTGTTTCAATTTGCTTACCAAGCCAGTGGAGCAGAAGATCTCATCACCTCCCATTTATCCCTGTGCAATAAGATAACCCCAGAGTAAGAGAGACACTGGTTTCGATTAAAGAATGGTGATGTGATGCCTGTTTCTTATTAAGTATAAATAAGTTATTAAGTTATCCCAGATGTATTAGGACCAAGACTGTCATGTTATAAACATGAAAAGTAAACATGGATCCCTGGAAGAGCTCTCATTGGCCCCACAGCTTTGCTGGCCACCTTGATAACCACTGATGTGATGGATAAGAGGCACAAGTCAGAAAACCTCAGAACAGTGTCATCACTTGAGTTTCTGCAAGCAACATCTGATATTCAAAAAAGAGTACAGAACTGAGTGAAATTGTGGTTAGAGGTGACGAGCAAGCAAAGGGTGGGGTAAACCAGCAAGATAAGTTTACTTGTTTGAACCTCCGCTATGAATCCTGGACCTATTTGAATATATCACATTTCCCATGCTGATCTCTTCACCTTTCAAAGACACTTAGTCCTGGCAGCTGGAATCTGCATCAGAACTCAACACAGAAGCACCCAAAATTCATTCCTGAAAATTCAGTCCTTGTCCCCCTGATGCCGAATGAGAATAACAAGGCCAAGGTTTTGTGGATAAAGGAAATAGACATTCGTTGTTTTGCCAGCAAATGAGGAGGACAACAGACTAGCATCTTGAAATCTACCTTCCTGCCTTCTTGGGAGAAAGCAGGTGTATTTAAAGGAAAGTCTTGGGTTTCTACGCTGAAGATGAGAGCAACAAGCAAAACCAGCAAGAATGTCCACCCATGTTAACCAGAGAGCAATGGAAGGACAGGACAAGAAAAGCAATTTCATTTAGAAATCATCCATCAGGTTCAGCCTTGTGGCCTTGTTACAAGCTCACCTTAGATTGGTTCACCCTTCCAAGGAGGGCAGTGAGTAAGTGAAGCTCAGTTTCCAGGTTTGACTAGGTGGGATGCTCAAACCTGTCTGATGGTGTGTTGGGGGCTGCCCTGGAAGGCAGTCTTTGGAATAGGGATGTGGAATCTATAGATGAAGTTTTCCTGTCTCTGCAAGTGGCTCTGCATTTGACATCGCTTGTTGCGGAATGCAGTGGATGTCGAGTTGGTGCTTTCCTGGCACGTCATCACCTGCCTCAAAGAAACTGCAGAAAGGATGACTGATGGCCAGAAGCGGATCCCTACAACATGGCGTTAACATGAACAGTGCCAGCTTCTGGACTAATGCTTGAAAATAATCCTCCCGCTTGACAAACTGCAAAGAACATTTTACTGGATCTCCTTGCCAAGTCACCTCAATGATGTGAAATAATACCATGGAGAAACCTGAAGTGATACAAAATATAATATCCTTAATATAACGGTTCAGTAAAGATCTGAAAACACTGCTGGCCAGTTTAAGTCTGTCCCCTGGCTACAGATACTAGCTTACTTATCTTCTGTTTCCTCCAGGCCCCACAAACTAATTGAGGGCTTAGGTGTGTTGCACTAATCGATTCATTTGATAGCTTGCTTAATTTGTATAAGCAGTAGGTGAAGCAGATGCTTGCTCTTTCACCTAAGAAAAAATTGAAGCACCAAGAAGTTAATAACTTGTCCAAGGTCCCACAGAAGGCAACAGAGGCAGAATTTAAACAAGGCAGCTTGGGGCACCAGAAACTGTGATTTTAAAACATAATATACTTCTCTCATCTAATTATGTGAAATTTATAATAGTCATTGATTATACATGCTACATTTCCCAGGAAGCATTGTATAGGGCAAAAACATCCTTAAAAGTGTGTTTGCTGGAAGACAGTTTGTGTAAATATATAATACAAGAGCTTAACAAACAAAGTTTGCACCCCTAATTACCCCAAGTGATATGGGGGAAGTCAGTTACACTCACCCTAAACCTCAGGTTTCTTGAAAATTAAATTTTGGTAACAATTTAACAGCTAGAGATGATCTTTATATTTGATGTACCCAGATATTCCTGGAGAAGGTGATTTAATATTTGAGGCCAATACATTTTCAGCAAAATTCCTTGCTGCCGGCATATTGGACTACTTCTCGAGAGATTTATTTTTTCTTTAATGACAAAAGGACCAGTAGTCTGCCAAGAACTTTTCCTTCCTATGATTATACTAAAATCTTATGGAAGCCTATATCCTTTGTTTCTTTGTCCTTGGAAAAATGCTCATTCTTTCAGAGGTCTAAATTGAGATTTGGAGTAAGAGGGTTTTACTTTTGTGTTGAATTACCTTTTATTGATTTTTTTTCCAAATTCTGAATAGCCTTATAATGTATCCCAGACTCACTAAATAATCATCATACAGCATGTTTCTTTGCTCCTTATGTGCTTAAATCTATAAAATTGCATATTTTTAACAAGGTACGTGGTAGTTTTCACATAAGGCACAGACAAAATAGGAGTGAAATTTTTGCTATATACAAATCCAAAAAATTTAGTCATCATTTGCCACTCTGATCAGGCATGTGTGGGTGTGTTTCAGTGACTATGTGTGTTGGCTTTTGTGTTTGGAAATCTGTGTGTGGAGGGACTCATGAGCTGATTTAATTGGGGTAATTTCATGTCAGTTTACAGAGACACACAGCTTCTCATCTCCCTGAAGATTTCACTAAGAGAGACATCAGACCTGGTTGCCCCTTCCATCTTCATTGGCTAAGGTTCCAATCAGATACTATGTGGAATAATCTGGCAGGTTAGGAGCTCTCTTAGGAGCTTTCAAAATTCAAAACTCCCTTGAGGGCAAAGACATGGAAGAAGGGAGGGGGTACCTAAAGATTAGCCCATTCCAATGGAGATAAAAGCTGGCTTGAGTTTCTCTACTCGGTTTCCTTGCATGCAAAAGTTCCCAATAAAATCCAGCTGGTTTAAATTTTGTGTGCAGACCTGAAACCCAGCAAATTTGGCTTGGCTTCTTCTTTTGCAGAAAACACACAGAAATACTGTAAGTGTCTAAACCCTCCACAGCAAAAGAAAGAGAACAGCTGTCCCCTACCTTCACTTTTCCCCAGTTCTACCCTTAAAGGCTCAGGTGAGGTTAAGGGAGACAGAAATTCTGCCACCGAGCAGGAAGGATTCTGTGAACCATCCAGGACTGCCTTTGTCCTTTGTGCTAAGCCAGAAAGAAAAGATTAAAGAGTTGCCATTGATGAGTGAGACAACTCAGGTTTAGGCATCACTAGAGAAGGAAGGACCATTTAAGATCATGGAGGGAAATGAAACAACAAAATGAGACTGTTACAGTTTGAACAATCACAGCCTCCAGTGTGTGAAAGCACGGTGTTATCTTTTCCATTTCCCACCCTTATGCTTTCCTTGGCTCCGTACAAGCCCCTTGTTGCCTATAATTGGGGATGGAGTCAGTGCCAGAGCTACATAAAGCAAGCAGGCTTTCCTTTCTACTTTCTGTGCATCATCACTGTGTATGTGAGGTAATAAAAATCATTTATTATGAGCATGTGTATTCCTGGCTTAAAGAGCCATGCATTCTTGTGACAACACCATAATAGCAACAGATATATTCCCATAAAACACCATATGTGGGCACTTAATGGTTCCTGGCCTGGCACCTACATGCTGGGATATCCTCTTAAAGGAAGATTCCTACACACACACACACACACACACACACACACACACACACACACACTCACACACAGAGTCTGGTACTTACACAAATAAAATCCCTAACATGAGACAGGTGAGTAGGGAGTAGAGAGTTTAAAATCCATTGATAATGACAATCGTTCCTCTTCTGTTAGCATCAGATTGTCTTAAACCAGCTTCTAGAGTTGTTTTCAGCAAGAAAACCCTTCCCAGCATTGCAAACATCAGTAAATATTCTTCCAGTCTCCAAGTTGCAAGAATGTCTTAGCATCACATTGGTTTCTGGTGAGCTCTAAAAGCACCACTTAATTTTTGTTCTTCTCACCCTTATTCTCTGGAAAGCACTTATTGGGATCTTGTGGTACAAATCACAGTAAACAGATTTTCAAACTAGATAAAAGAATGTGGAATGGATAGAAGCTGCTTTGTCAGGCAGTGTGAGTGTTTGGTGATGGTTTTAAAGCATGTGTCTGTGGCCATGAATGTCCCTGCTGTCTTTCCTTTTTGCTGGCTTCTGCGTAGGTTGGAACAGCTTCCTTTGGTTGTCACTGAGGTTGAACACTGGACTTTCCCAACTTGCAATATGCTTGGAGTCTGCCAGAACACTGAGACTCACATTTTACTCTTATATTAGCACCTGGGTCAGTTGGTCAGACACTGCAGGCATATGGCAGGGAAGTTCAAAACAATTCAGCTACAGAAAGAAGCTAGAGCCCACTAGTCTCTAATGGTACATCTACTTCAGTTGGCCTTGGCCAGCAAGGAGATCCAACCAGTCCATCCTAAAGGAGATCAACACTGAATATTCACTGGGAGGATTGATGCTCAAGCTCCAATAGCTTGGCCACCTCGTGTGAAGAGCCAACT
The DNA here is from genome assembly GCF_042477335.2 of Ovis canadensis. NCBI lineage: Eukaryota > Metazoa > Chordata > Mammalia > Artiodactyla > Bovidae > Ovis > Ovis canadensis. Next base: position 20,293,571 of record NC_091264.1, on the reverse strand, counting down.
CATTGGAAAAGACCTAAATGCTGGGAAAGATTGAGGGCAGGAGGAAAAGGGGGTGACAGAGGATGAAATGGTTGAATGGCATCAGTGACTCAATGGACATGAGTTTGAGAAAACTGCAGGAGATGGTGAAGGACAGGGAAGGCTGGTGTGCTGCGGTCCATGGGGTCACATAGAGTTGGACATGACTGAGCAGCTGAGCAACAACTTCAGTTGGGAGTCAGGTAATCTGAAAGGAGGGAAGCCTTATCCATCAGACTGCAGAGCTCTCCACCAGGCTCCTCTGTCCACAGGATTCTCCAGGCAAGAATGCTGGAGGGGACTTCCATTTCCATCTCCAGGGGTTCCTGCCAACTCAGAGAATGAACCCAAGTCTCTTGTTAGGTAGTTGGAATCTTTACCATTGAGCCACCAGGAAAGCCCTCTCTTCAAAGGGCACCTTATCTCAGGGACATACGGCTGTGTGTCTGTAAGTTCTGTGTGGGAAGATGCTAAGGGTGATGGTTTCAGCTTCTGAACAGCCATCATTTAGTATTTACGTCCCAAGCCTCTCATTCTTCCTAGTGTATCAGACAGCCTACAGTGTATAATAGTAGTTTGTTTAAAGTCCATATGGTAGTTATTACATTGAAAATGTACGCTAAGCATATGTCTACAATCCTAATAGCTCTTTCCAACACTTCTACATGGCTGAGTTGACCCAGTTAATATTTCTTACAGTTCTTTGGCCCAAACTCCCATTCCAACACCCCTCCTCTACAATGGAAATATTGTTGGTTTTAATTGCTTTTGTTCTTTTAACACTGCTGGGTAGTTGAAAGGTAACTTCAATTACTTTTCAACTGTGTGGTGGCTCGTTCTCTTACTGATCGAAAGAAATTTTCCTTCTACTGATAAAACTAGCTTTGCAGTTACTATCCCTAACCTGGTCATGCCCACCCATTACTGATGTTTTTCGAAAACTTTATCTGTTAACCATAACTCCCCAACCTCTTCCTCTTTTTTCCTCACTAAGAACTTCTAAGGCACTAGCTTACCGTAGTATGGTTTATAACCTGATCTGTTTCTTCCATCTTCAAAACCATGAGTTTTGTCCTGTCTACCAATGATTCTCCATCCTGACCATGCACTGAAAATGTCTAGAGAGCTTTTGAAATGAAAAATGTTGAGCACTTTATCCCCTTTTCTCCCTTGACCTTTAAAACCTATAGTGATAAGGCCAAGGACTCTAATTTTAAATGCTCTGTAGTTAATGCTGATATCCAACCACAATCAAAACACACTTTTCAATGCAGAAAGAGGCTCCTATGTGGACCCTCTGCACTATGCTTGTCTCATTTAATCCTCACAATAAGTCAGTGAACATTTTCAACAGATAGAATAGGAAACTGGGCACAGAAGAGTCCGTTTTACATTTTTAAAATTTTATTTATGTGTTTTGGCCACCCTGGGTCTTTGTTGCTGCATGAGGGTGTTCTCTAGTCGCTGCAAGCAAGGGCTGCCCTCTAGTTGTGATGAGCGGGCTTCTCATTGCAGGGGCTCCTCTTGTTACGGAGCACACGCTTTCATGGTTGTGGTGCAGGAGCTTACTTGCCCCAAAGCATGTGGAATCTTTCCAGACCAGAGATCAGACCCATGTCCCCTACATTAGCAGGCAAACTCCTAACCACTGGACCACCAAGGAAGTCCCTTAACACATTTTAGAGCAAGGATTTGAGTCTGTGGCTTTAAATCAAAAGGTGACCTCTCTCCACTATCTATACTGTTCCTCACACTACTCTAATGTCTATACCTACTGATGAAAGTGAAAGTGAAGTCTCTCAGTCATGTCCGACTCTTTGTGACCTCATAGACTATAGCCTGCCAGGCTCCTCCATCCATGGGATTCTCCAGGCAAGAATACTGGAGTGGGGTGCCATTTCCTTCTTCAGGGGATCTTCCTGACCCAGAGATCTAACCCAGGTCTCCCTCATTGCAGGCAGACACTTTAGCCTCTGAGCCACCAGGGAAGCCTTCTATTGCTGCTAAGTCACGTCAGTCGTGTCTGACTCTGTGCGACCCCATAGATGGAGGCCCACCGGCCTCCCGTGCCTGGGATTCTCCAGGCAAGCATACTGGAGTGGGTTGCCATTTCCTTCTCCAGTGCATGAAAGTGAAAAGTGAAAGTGAAATTGCTCAGTCCTGTCCAACTCCTCATGACCCCATGGGCTGCAGCCCACCAGGCTCCTCCATCCATGGGATTTCCCAGGCAAGAGTACTGGAGTGGGGTGTCATTGCCTTCTCCACCAGGGAAGCCTAGCCTCTCTTTATTTCCAATTCTCATTATGACTATATTGGTTTATTTAATGTAAAAAAGAAAAAAAGACAGCTGGGAAATCTTTTAATGCAAGTCAAAGGAGATTAGGAATAAAAATAATGGGGCCCTATTTGATTGTGGTATAGTTTAATCCCAGTAGAGATAATGATGTTACATCTCATATTTATTTTTAAGAGTAAGGTGAACTTGACATTGGGCTTCCCTGGTAGCTCAGCAATAAATAATCCACCTGCAAAGCAGGAGGTCAGCAGGAGACACAGGTTTGATCCCTGGGTCAGGAGGATCGCCTGAAGGAGGAAATGGCAACCCCCTCCAGTATTCTTGCCTAGAAATCCCATGGACAGAGGAGCCTCCAACATGACTGAGTGATTGAGCTCACACTCACGAACTTGACATTAGCACTGGTGCATGAGAGAGAAGGAGAGACTGCATGACAATCTCATGGGCCAAAAGAGAAAAGCATTCTTATTCCCAAAATGAAGGCCATTCTTCAAAGGTCTCCCACCCTTGTCCAAGTCAGGTCTCTGTCTCCTCTTTCCTCACCTTTCTTTAAACACTTTTTTCACGTTTTTATTCTCCCTCTACCTACCATTCAATTGACAGACATAACAGAGGAGAGAAGAGAAAGAGATAATATTATTAAGAACCTACCTTCTGTTAACAATTTTCATTTGTGCTATATTATTACCCCCGAATGAGTCAGCTTTTGCAGGGGTAGGCAGTTAGGCACACTATCCAAAATTCAGTGGCTTATAAACCCAAAGACTGATTTCTAGCTTCTGTCACTTGTAGGCAGCTCTGGACTATTAGCTGTGCTCTGCCCCCAATTTCTACACTTAGGCTAAAGGCACGGCAGAGGCAAAAACCAAGCAATGCAATCACTCAAGCCTCTGCTTGAATATGGCATACACATTGCCACTGCTCATGTATTTCACTAATTCAAGTCAAGGTCAAGCCCAATAGCAGTGGGCTAATAAACAGGTTCTTCCCAAATAAAGTGGTCCTCTAAGTCACATGGCATGGGTGGTGGGCATATAATCCTTTAGAGAGAAAGAGGAGTCAATCTTCCTGCAAAATAATACAATCTAGGGGGAGGGATAGATTAGGAGTTTGGGATTAACAGATATACGCTACTGTATATAAAAAAATAAGAACCTACTGTATAGCATAAGGAGCTATATTCAATATCCAGTGATAAATCATAACAGAAAAAAATCTGAAAAAGTATATATATGCATAACTTAATCACTTTGCTGTGCATCTGAAATTAACACACTGTGAATCAACTGTACTTCAATTTTAAAATCAAGTAAAATCATACAGTCTATCTCAAATCCCTTTCTACATGTGAGCAGCATGTGGCCCAGAGATTAAGGTAACTTGTCCAAGGCTGTTGCAGCCAGTGGGTGACTCAACTAAGATTGTGATGGAGTTCTGGTTCCAAACCCTGAGGTTGAAAAGTAGAGAGGTAAGCATTACAGTTCTGCCCTCTATGACTCTTTTATCTTTCACTTCAAATCTATTGCGGTACATTGTGCCCTCTCAAGAACCTAAAGGTCTTTTTTTATTTAACTGTGTACTTTTAATATCAAATAATACTCTAAATTACATAATATTTTAAATGGTGTAATTTATTGAGCACTTATTTTGTACCAAACACAGTTCTGAACTCTTGTTACATACTGTCACTTTTAATTTTTAATTAAATTTTGTGGTTGGCATTATCCCATTTTCAAGAGAGCAGAGGAGCAGTAAGTTACCCAAAATGACACTGCCGGAGTGAGAAAGACTCCAGATCTGATTCTGATGCTTCTGCTACTCTGCCCTGCATGAATCTGATTTCCAACAGACATCACCTTGTGAAATATGCCCTTACACTTGGTCTCTGCTCTGCTGTAGCTTCTCCCACAGATTTTCAGTTTTCACCTTCTCAAGCCTAAACTGTTACTGTCCCTTCCTCCTTACGTATCCCTACCAAGGATAGATGAATTCTCAAACTCTGTCTTGATCATGTTATTTCTGTGGGCTGCCCATGGCCCTTGCTTTCATTCCTTCCACATCTAAAGGCCTTTATTCAATTTTCAAGGACACCCAGAATGGAAACTAGCCTTATTTCCCACCATTCATCAGATGTGTACCTTTCCCTGAGGTGTCCCTTGTCAATTCCCACTGCACATGAATCACATTTTCACCTTATCCAAAATTACACCAAGAACAGGGTCATGTATCATCCTACAAATATACACCATGTTAATTGCTATGGTCCTAGTTTTGAAGTAGGAAGTAATTGCTCAACTGGGAAATCATTCAGTTCAGTTCAGTTCAGTTGCTCAGTCGTGTCCAACTCTTTGCGACCCCATGAATCACAGCACGCCAGGCCTCCCTGTCCATCACCAACTCCTAGAGTTCACTCAAATTCATGTCCATTGAGTCGGTGATGCCATCCAACCATCTCATCCTCTCTCATCCCCTTCTCCTCCTGCCCCTAATCCCTCTCAGCATCAAGGTATTTTCAAATGAGTCAATTCTTCGCATGAGGTGGCCAAAGTATTGGAGCTTCAGCTTCAGCATCAGTCCTTCCAATGAACACCCAGGACTGATCTCCTTTAGGATGGACTGGTTGGATCTCCTTGCAGTCCAAGGGGCTCTCAAGAGTCTTCTCCAACTTACTTGGGTCCAAATATGCTGGTTCTATCCTATGGTCCTGTGGACATTTCTGCTGAAATGGCTCTCTGAAGTAAGGAGCAGACTCTAAATTCTCCACATCCCATGTGAACAGGTTTAGGAATTGAAGAACAGCAGATAAATTGACAGTAAACCTGGAATTAATGTTTCATCACGCAAACCACTCCAAGAGGCAATGAGAGTAGCATTTGGGAGGTCAGGCTTCTCCCAAACCCTAGGCTGAAAATTTTGCTTGACTCCCTGGAGTAGAGAACAAGAGAAATTTTGGTGTCAGGTGCTTGGAATATGTGCACTTAGGAGAGGAGAGGATTATAAATTAGTACCTAAATTAGTACCTACCTTGATGGACACAGAATCCTGTCTATATGGTGCTCTATGAACTTCTGTTGACTAAGTACAAATAAGAATCCTTGATAAACATCTTATGCCCACACAAATATATAAATATTTGCCTATAAATAAAATAGGTCTGTGTTTTACAAACATTTTTAATGGATTCCCAGATATAACCTACAGAGAAAATAAATTTTGGTAAAGTGTGCCACACCGGTATAGCTAAAAAAAAAAAAATTGAAAATATTTGCATCAAAAGAAAAAAAAAGCCCATGATTTATTCTGTCTAATCTAGAAATTTCTGAAGTCATTTACTTATGGACTTTTAAATTTTCTAGCACATAAAAGTATTCTTCAGAGCTAGTGTTTCATGGTTCAACTTAGAAAACTTTGCCTCTCCTAACAAATTTTAACTTTACTGTGTCTACCTAGAGTCAGGTTTCTGAAATCAAAAATGATAAGATGTTCTACTTCAGTCAGTGAGCCTCAGGAAATCTTTCCATGGAAAGGAAGCAAGGGAGAAATGAAAGGAAGGGAAAAGAAGAGAAAAGTAACCATCACGGGACTTCCTGGTTGGTCTAGTGGCTAAGACTCCTTATTTCCAGTGCAGGGAGCCTAGATTCAACCCCTGATCTAGGAACTAGATCCCTCATGCCGTTTCCTTAGATCCCTCATGCCGCATGCAACTAAGACCCAGCACAGCCAAATAAATGAATGAAAAAAAGAAAAATAACTATCAAAGGAATCCCTTCTCTTATCCTTATTGCCCTTCCCTTCCCACGAGTGTACTTTTTTTCTCATAGAAGTCCCCAAGAGCTCTGTTACTTTAATATTAGTTTTCACTATCAAAAAATCTCACAAACATAGGTGTTACTGGTCTCATTTTACAAATAAGAAAATTAGAACTCTGATAAATTCTCAAAATTCTTGCTGTTAGTTATCTCCTTTACTGATGACCAAGATGTTTAATCTTTGCCCATTAGTGAAGAAACTGGACAGAATTAATCATCAGGTGAAAGATGTCCATCAGCAGATGAATGGATAAGAAAGCTGTGGTACATATACACAATGGAGTATTACTCAGCCATTAAAAAGAATACATTCGAATCAGTTCTAATGAAGCGGATGAAACTGGAGACGATTATACAGAGTAAAGTAAGCCAGAAAGAAAAACACCAATACAGTACACTAATACATATATATGGAATTTAGAAAGATGGTAATGATAACCCTGTATGTGAGACGGCAAAAGAGACACAGATGTATAGAACAGTCTTTTGGACTCTGTGGGAGAGGGAGAGGGTGGGATGATTTGGGAGAATGGCATAAAAACATGATAATATCATACATAAAATGAGTTGCCAGTCCAGATTTGATGCATGATACAGAATGCTTGGAGCTGGTGCACTGGGACAACCCAGAGGGATGGTACAGGAAGGGAGGTGGGAGGGGGGTTCAGGGTGGGGAACACATGTATACCCGTGGCAGATTCATGTTGATGTATGGCAAAACCAATACAATATTGTAAAGTAATTAACCTCCAATTAAAATAAATAAATTTATATTAAAAAATAGATTTTTGTTGGCCAAGTACCCATATGCATTGCAGTTGGGACAATGAATTTGCATTTTAAGAAGTGGTGACAATATGTGAAAATATGTGATTAACATGAAGATCCTTGGCTAACATCAGTTATAATTTTATGGTGTGGTGGGTTCAGTCACTAAGTTGTGTCCGACTCTTATGGCCCCTTGGACTGTAGTCCACCAGGCTCCTCTGTCCATGGGATTTCCAGGCAAGAAATCTGAAGTGGGTTGCCACTTCCTTCTCCAGGGGATCTTCCCAACCCAGGGATTGAATCTCTGTCTCCTGTATTGCAGGCGGTCTCCTTTCCTTTTTCTCAGGCAGATTCTTTACCACTGAGCTACCACACAATGTATGTCGTTAGGCAGTGACAGACGTGCTATTTCAGATGTGAAAGTTGCTAAGATACACTTTCGGCCATCAGATAAACTGCATGGACATGACATTGTGACATGTTATATTGTAAACTAGATGGATATGGTGTCTATTCTTAAGAAGGGTGCTGTCTAAGGAAAATTAACAGCATTTATCATACTTTGGTCGTCAACTTCTCCCTGAAGATTTACAAATGTATGCCCAGTGAAGAAATACTGCAATTAAACTTCTTTTTTTCCATTTTAAAACTCAATAACTTACAAAGCTTTCTGAATCATCTCATCATTCCAAATAACTGTGAAGACTCTCCAAAAATGTATCTCTATCCTTTATTTCCCTCCCTTTCCCTTGGCGTTTTCCATCAGCACATGGAAACATTGTGTACCCCAGCCAGGCAAAGTCTTACACAGTTCCAAAAGGGTAGATACTAGTGAATCAGTTAATTCCAAATGAAGACATCAGAAAGCTATCTGGACAATTAATGACAATATCACATATACTTTTGCATTAAAGAATTATGTAGATTAAAATCCTCCATATATGAAAACATAAACTTATACAATTGATAAGGTATAGTGTAAGTTATTTCTATTCTTAGCTTACATTTGGCTTATTACAAGATCTCCTCGTATTTATATAATTCAAGATAAAATTTACTTGAAAACGTTCAACTTTGGAAACACATTTTGTTCTATTAAACTCATTCCAGATATTGACAGATTTAAACCACGGGGTTGCTTTATATTTTTTATCTGAGACTCAGGTTGTATTGATGTAGATGTATACTAAAGCAAGCAAAAAAATACCAAGTCTGATTTTAAATAGTTACACTGAGGTTTTGTGTATTATTCTTTGTATGCCCTTTGCCTGGTGAATATTCTGGAAAGTTTTACATATGGTCCTAACTCGACATCTGTAAAAACAGAAATACTCTATTGATATCAAAATCTAAGATAACCACCTTGAAAATTATGGCATTCACTTTTTTCCATATTTCTGTTAAATGTCAAAGTTAAAGTGGTGATTTATTTGATGACCTTAAAAATGATGAACATATCTCAAAGGTATGTGCAAGACATTGAAAAATCCTACAGCTATATATGAGATATTCTATTAGATTTTATGTCTTCTATCGTGAATTTTGGCAACAGAAATACATATACATGTACTTTTTTCCACTTTAAGACTCAAACTTATAGACATAACCACAGATATTTGTGATCACATATTACTAAATGTTTCTTATTGTATAGCACTATCAAATTCAATTGATCTTTATTATTTTTTAGATCTATTTCCTTTTTTTAAAATCAATTTTCTAATCCAGTTGGCTGCCACATTGGAAAAAGCTGTTTTGCATGCTTTTGTAGTCTCCATGAGGTTTTTAAAATATATAATTGATAACAAACTTTTTTCCACAAATCACATTTTCAGTATTCATCGACTCTGTGATCTTGGGCAACTATTCTGAGTCTGAGTTCCTTTAAGGCAAGCTAATATTTCCTGTGTGGCTAGTTGTTCTAAAACTTAAACAGTGTCTGTCAAAGTGCCTTGTAAAGTATTGATATTAAGCCATATACATGGAAGTGAAGCACTCTGTATGTTGCATAAGTATGTACATGCACATTCTCTCCCATTCTACTCACTGCTGCTGCTGCTGCTAAGTCGCTTCAGTCGTGTCCGACTCTGTGCGACCGCATAGACGGCAGCCCACCAGGCTCTGCCGTCCCTGGGATTCTCCAGGCAAGAACACTGGAGTGGGTTGCCATTTCCTCCTCCAATACATGAAAGTGAAAAGTGAAAGTGAAGTTGCTCAGTCATGTCCGACTCTTAGTGACCCCATGGACTGCAGCCTACTAGGCTCCTCTGTCCATGGGGTTTTCCAGGCAAGAGTACTGGAGTGGGGTGCCATTGCCTTTTCCCATTCTATGTACAGATATATGAATATATATATTATATTATACTATATTTGCCAGAAGAAGCAGCAGCAGCACCTAGGAAGTTTTAAGAGATTCAGAATCTCTGCATTATCCCAGATCTACTGAATCCAAACTGGCATTTTAAGATATACAGAGATTTGTATTAATGTTTGAAAAGCATGACTGTATGTGGCCTGCTTAGAGTGTGATTTCTCGCTCTCTCTTTCCCCCCACAAACACAGATATGCACGCAGGGGACAGAAACTAGCAGCAATGCCAAAGAAGGAAAGTAGGTTCCTCACCTTGAGTTGATAAAGGAGCAGTCTGCAAGTTACGAACTGCAAGAGTAGAAAGTATTAAATGGCTCATTCCTGAGATGGTGATGACAGTCAAGAATGAGGCAGAGTGCATCACTGCAGAAATTTTGACTAAAATAGTCTAAGTCCCACCAAATTTTGTAATTCTGTCCTACATGGAAATTTGTGTATTTACAGATACATTCATGTATGCATGTCACTTCAGTTATGTCTGACTCTTTGCGACCTTATGGACTGTAGCTCACCAGGCTCCTCTGTCTATGGGTTCTCCAGGCAAGAGTACTAGAGTGGGTTCCCATGCCCTCCTCCAGGGGATCTTCCTGACCCAGGGACTGAATCTGAACCTATGTCTCTTATGTCTCCTGCATTGGCAGGCAGGTTCTTTCCCACTAGTGCCTCCTGGGAAGCCCTTTACAGATATATTCTATTCCTATTTTCAATCTCTATCTTTAGAGTCATGTTGTATGAGCCCCAAACTGCAGATGATAGACTTTTGTTTTAGTTTCAACTTTTAAAATCATAGCTTTCTAACACGATGTTGATCAAATCTAGTGTTAGTTATCAGAAACAGTATAATTGGCATTTCAAAAGCCATTTCTCAGTGACTATTTCATTATTTGCAGAAACTATTAAAGAAGTGTGAATATTTGAGATATCTTAGTAGTGCAGTTGAAACTCACACTAATCACAGCAAATCCACTGGATGTGTGAACACTGCCGTCATTCAATCATGGATACAAGAGCAGTTGCCAGGCTTGTCAATGTGGTCATTGTCTCACACTGAACTTCTGGCTCATGACAAGGATCAAGGCAAATGTTCTTGAAGGTGTGTGTGCTCAGTCACTCAGCTGAGTCCAACTCTTCATGACCCGATGGACTGCAGCCTACCAGGCTCCTCTGTCCGTGGAATTTTCCAGGCAAGGATATTGGAGAGGGTTGCCATTTCCTACTCCAAGTCTTAAAGGTTTATTAATTCATTTATATGTGTCCTGGTTTTGACATACAGAAAGCTATACATGTTTAATGGAAACAGTTTGATGAGCTTGAAGATATGGCAGACACCGTAAAACCATCACCATAATCTGTACCACAAGCATATCCATTACCTCTAAGGTTTTCTGCTGTTCTCTATCATTATTATTTGTTTGGCCCAAGCTGCATGGCATAAGGGATCTTAGTTCCCCCACCAGGGACTGAACTTGCACCCCCTGCACTGGAAGCATGGAGACTTCACCACTGGATCATCACAGAATTCCTTTCATTTTGTGTGATAATGTAAACAAGCAGGACCTTGGGAGCCTTTCCTGGGGCGGATCCCCTTCTTTAGCTCCTAACATCCGATGCATATTTTCTGAGTTTTTCAGATGCTAAAACCACCACAAAATCAAAGAAATTAACTACTTGATGACCATGAGCATGTAGTCTGGACCTTCTGGTGCCTAAGGACTGATGATGTTAACTGCCCAGCTAACTCAATATCAGCCAATCAGAGAACTGTGCACAAGCTGATCACATACCCTGTGACCTCTCCCTTCACCTGGCCTTTAAAAACACTTCCCTACAGGGATTGTGGGGTATATTGAGCATAAGCCACCTGCTCTCCTTTCTGGGCTCTGCAGTAAAATTTTCTGTGTTCCAAATTCTGATGTTTTGGTTTGTTTGCCATTACTATGCATCAGGTACACGAACTTTCATTTGGCACCATTTTGAACATTAAACCTAAGATCTTGTTGTTGTTGTTGTTGTTGTTGAGTCACCCAGTTGTGTCGGACTCTTTGTGATCCCATGGACTGCAGCATGCCTGGCCTTCCGGTCCCTCACCATTTCCAGAGTTTGTCCAAGTTCATGCCCATTGCATCAGAGGCCGTCCAGCCATCCCATCCTCTGATGCCCTCTTCTCTTCTTTTCCCAGAATCAGAGAATTTTCCAGTGTGTTGGCTGTTCGCATCAGATGACCAAAATACTGGAGCGTCAGCATCAGTCCTTCCAGTGAATATTCAGGGTTTACCTCCTTTAAGATTGACTGGTTTGATCTCCTTGCAGTCCAAGGGACTTTCAGGAGTCTTCTCCAGCACCACAGTCTGAAGGCATCAATTCTTTGGCTTTCTACCTTCTTTATGGTCCAGATCTCACAACCATACATGACCACTGGGAAGACCATAGCCTTGACAATACGGACTTTTGTTGGAAGAGTAATGTCTCTGTTTTTCAACATGCCATCTAGGTTTGTCATTGCTTTCTTGCCAAGAAGCAATTGTCTTCTGATTTCATGGCTGCAGTTACTTTCTGCAATGATTCTGAAGCTCAAGAAGAGGAAATCTGTCAGTACTTCCAAATTCCCCCTTCTATTTTCCATTCAGTACTGGCGCCAGATGCCATGATCTTAGTTTTTAAAATATCTAGTCTTAAGCTGGCTCTTTCACTCTCCTCCTTCACCCTCACCAGGAGGCTCATTAGTTCCTCTTCACTTTCTGCATTAGAGTGGTATCCACATATCTGAGGTTGCTGATGTTTCTCCACCTATCTTGATTCCAGCTTGTAACTCATTCAGCCCAGCATTTCTCATGATTTTCTCAGTGTATAGGTTACACAAACAGGGTGACAGCAGACAGCCCTGTTGCACTTCTTTCTAAATCTTGAACCAATCAGTTGTTCCCTACAGGGTTCTAACTGTTGCTTCTTGACCTGCATCCAAGATTTCTCAGGAGACAGCTAAGATGGTCTGGTATTCCCATCTATCTAAGAGCTTTCCACAGTTTGTCATGAGCCACACAGTCAAAGGCTTTAGCGTAGTCTATGAAACAGATAGATGTTTAACCGAAATTCCTTTGCTTTCTCTATAATCCAGTGAATGTTGACAATTTGATCTCTAATTTCTCTTCCTTTTCTAAACCCAGCTTGGACATCTGGAAGTTCTTGGTTTGCATAATGCTGAAGCTAGAATGCAAGATTTTAAGCATGACCTTACTAGCATGGGAGATGAGTACAATTGTCTGATGGTTAGCACTTTCTTTGGTACTACCCTTCTTGGGAAATGGGATGAGGATTGACCTTCTCTGGTCCTGTGGCCACTGCTGGGTCTTCCAGATTTGCTGACATAATGAATGTAAAACCTAGATGGCATTGCCCTTCAAGGATTTGAATAGTTCTGCTGGAATATCATCACATCACCTAGCTTTATTAACAGCAGTGCTTCCTAAGGCCCATTTGACTTCACCCTTCAGAATGTCTGGCCCTGGATGACTAACCACTCCATCACAGCAATGCAGTTCATTGAGATCTTTTTTATACAGTTCTTCCATGTACTCTTTCCATCTGTTCTTGATCTCTACAGTGTCTACTAGGTCTCCACCATTTTTATCCTTTAGTGTGCACTTCTTTCTGCAGAATGCTCCCATGATGTTTCTAATTTTCCTAAAGAGCTCTCTAGCCTTTCCCCTTTTGTTGTTTTCTTCTATTATTAAGGAGTGTTCATTGAAGAAGGCCTTCTTGTCTCTCCTAGTTTATTTTATGGAACTCTGGGTTTAATTGGATGTAACTTTCTCTCTCTCCCTTGCTTTTCACTTCTCTTCCTTCTTCCACTACTTGCAAAGCCACCTCAGGTAACCACATTGTCTTTTCTTTTCTTTTTTTCTGGGATGGTTTTGTTCACCATCTCCTGTACAGATCTCTGTCCATAGTTCTTCAAGCACACTGTTAACTAGATCTAGTCCCTTGAATCTGGTCATTGCCTCTACTTTGAATTCATACAGGATGCAAGTCTTACCTTGCTGGCCCATTGTTTTTCCCATTTTTCTTTAATTTAAGCTTGAATTTTGCTACGAGAAGCTGATGCTCTGAGCCACTGTCACTTCTAGCTTTTGTTTTTGCTGACTGTATACAGCTTCTCCATCTTTGCCTACAAAGAATGTGATCAATTTGATTTTGGTATTGACCATTTGGTGATGTCTGTATATAAAGTCTCTTGTGTTATTGAAAAGGGGTATTTTCTATGACTAGTGCATTGTATTGGCAGAATTCAGTTAAACTTTGCCCCACTGGATTTTGTTCTCCAAGGCCAAACTTGCCTGTTGTTCCAGATATATCTTGACTTCCTACTTTTGCATTCCAATCTCCGATGATGAATAGGACATCTTTTGTTAGGCGTTAGTTTTGGGAGGTCTTCTAGGTCTTCATAGAACTGATCAACTTCAGTTTCTTTGGCGTCCATGGGAGGGGCATGACTTGGATTTCTGTGATGTTGAATGGCTTGCCTTGGAAACAAACTGAGATCATTCTGTCATTTTTGAGGTTGCACCCAAGTACTGTATTTAGGACTCTTTTGTTGATTATGGGGGCTACTCATTTTCTTCTATGGGATTCTTGCCCACAGTAGTAGATATAATGGTCATCTGAATTAAATTCACCCATTCCCATCCATCTTAGTTCACTGATTCCTAGGATGGCGATGTTTATTCTTATCATCTCCTGTTTGACCACATCCAATTTTCCTTGATTCGTGGACCTAACATTTCAGTTTCCTATGCAATACTGTTCTTTGCCGGATTGGATTTTACCTTCATCACCAGACATGTCCACAACTGAGCGTCATATCCACTTTGACTAAGCCACTTCATTCATTCTGGGACTATTGCTAATTCTCCTCCACTCTTCCCCAGTAGCATGTTGGACACCTTCAGACCTGGGGGACTCATCTTTTGGTGTCATATCTTTTTGATCTTTTATCCAGTTCATGAGGTTCTCACGGCAAGTATACTGGGGTGGATTTTTCCCTCTTCCAGTGGATCACCTTTTGTCAGAACACTCTATGACCAATCTGTTTTGGGTGGCTCTGCACGGCATGACTCATAGCTTCATTGAGTTACACAAGTCCTTTTGTGATCTAAGAAGGGGACTGATCAGCAATGGGTAACTAAGATCTACTCTTTCAGGAACACTGTAAGCATTGTTAACAATAGGCCCTATGGTATACAATAGATTCCTGGACTCATTCACTTTGCATAACTGAAATCTTACATCCATTGACTAATAACAAGTTTCCATGTCACTCCAGCCCCTGGCAACTACGCAGAGTTTAGCCACAGTGGGAGAAGATAAACCTGACATACTTTTCTTTGAAGTTTATGAATTAAACAAAAGAATATGCCTTGCTGATTCCTGTTACAACCACTTCAGTTCAGTTCAGTTCAGTTGCTCAGTCGTGTCCGACTGTCTGCAACCCCCTGAATTGCAGCACGCCAGGCCTCCCTGTCCATCACCAACTTCCGGAGTTCAATCAGACTCATGTCCATCGAGTCAGTGATGCCATCCAGCCATCTCATCCTCTGTCGTCCCCTTCTCCTCCTGCCCCCAATCCCTCTCAGCATCAGAGTCTTTTCCAATGAGTCAACTCTTCGCATGAGGTGGCCAAAGTACTGGAGTTTCAGCATCATTCCCTCCAAAGAAATCCCAGGACAGATCTCCTTCAGAATGGACTGGTTGGATATCTTTGCAGTCCAAGGGACTCTCAAGAGTCTTTTCCAACACCACAGTTCAAAAGCATCAATTCTTCAGCGCTCAGCCTTCTTCACAGTCCAACTCTCACATCCATACATGACCACTGGAAAAACCATAGCCTTGACTAGATGGACCTTAGTCGGTAAAGTAATGTCTCTGCTTTTTAATATGCTATCTAGGTTGGTCATATCTTTTCTTCCAAGGAGTAAGCGTCTTTTAATTTCATGGCTGGAGTCACCATCTGCAGTGATTTTGGAGCCCCCCAAAATAAAGTCTGACACTGTTTCTACTGTTTCCCCATCTATTTCCCATGAACTGATGGGAAACTGGATGTCATGATCTTCGTTTTCTGAATGTTGAGCTTTAAGCCAACTTTTTCACTCTCCTCTTTCACTTTCATCAAGAGGCTTTTTAGTTCCTCTTCACTTTCTGCCATAAGGGTGGTGTCATCTGCATATCTGAGGTTATTGATATTTCTCCTGGCAATCTTGATTTCAGCTTGTGCTTCTTCCAGCCCAGCGTTTCTCATGATGTACTCTGCATAGAAGTTAAATAAGCAGGGTGACAATATACAGCCTTGACATACTCCTTTTCCTATTTGCAACCAGTCTATTGTTCCATGCCCAGTTCTAACTGTTGCTTCCTGCTTAAGGAAAGCATATTACTTCGTTGATTTAGTTTAGACGCATACATTTTAGTAGCAATAGTGTTATATCCATGTTAGGTGTTTAAATCTTGATTTAGCCTATTAATAATGCATAGGCTTTTCAGATTTGTAGCTGCTGATATATTTTCCCTTCTCCCAGCAGCAATGCCCCTTTGATCCACTTTAGAAGGAGGTTTTCATACACTGATAATTGAAAGAGTCCATGATGTATGGAACCTCAATTCTGATCATTAGGTGAAGCAATTAAAAACTCATTTCTAAGTTGGGAATTAATATACCTTCAGGTGAGACAATATTGACCAAATTAGAACTAACACCAGGCCTAGGATACACAAGAAGGGTATCCTTTAATTTTCCTCTCAACAAGCTGTTGTCATGGTATTGGTGGTATTTATTTAAACTTAGAAAAAAGACAATAGAATTTTAACTGTGCCATGGGATTCATTAATAGGAATGAATCCAGAGTTTGGGATTAACATGTATATACTACTATATATAAAATAGATAACTAACAAGGACCTACTGTATAGCACAGGGAACTATATTCAATATCTTGTAATAACCTACAATGGAAAAGAATCTAAAAATAATGTAGATAGTGCTAAGTCGTGTCCTACTCTTGTGATCCCACGAACTGTAGCCTTTGTCAATGGGATTCTCCAGGCAAGAGTACTGGAGTGGGTTGCCATTTCCTTCTCCAAAAAATAATGTATATATACATATGTATGCATATATATATATAAATATTTATTAACTTTTAATTAAGATAAATACAATACTGTTAGCTTCTGTCATACATTAACATGAAATATATAAATATACATATAAAACTGAATCACATTTCAGTACCCCTGAAACCATCACAACATTGTAAATCAACTGTGCTTCCATTTCAAAAAGACAGATACATTAATATATTTTAAAAATTATTCTATGAAAATGTTCCTTTCATCAGATTTTTCTCCCAATCAGAGTCTTCTGGGTTATGCTTTAATTAAAGGTTGACAAATCTGTAGTTTGTACTCAAGTTAATTTGTCTCAAGAACTCTGACATTTGTTTTTAAATCATGACTTTGTGTCTGATCCGCTACATTTTTTACAATGCATTTACTACTTCATATAAATTATACAAAGTAGAGGTTTGGTCTGCGTCAGCTCTCAGCCACTGCTGTGCAAGATTTTTGGGAAAAAAAAAATAGAGAAATGAGCCCATCTCTGTAGCTCATTTGGGGAGAATATTATTTAAATTTGTTCTTACTGTAAGGCTGAAATTAATCTTGATTTCCCATCAAATGTACAGGGATTTTACAATATAGTTCATAATAGTATCTAATTCCTCTAGGGTAGGAGTTAAGATAAACAAGTCACAGACAATGTTTATCTATAAATATAGCAGATGGTGTGGGACTGAGGTTGGTTATTAACGCTGCCGACTTTAATTTCATGGTTATAAAACACAGTAAGCCTCACTGTTTATAAAAGGTGGGGGACAATCTCCAAAGGGCTTCAGTAGCCAAGAAACCCTCTGTAACATTAATCTCTTCTAACTGATATTTGGTATTCTCCTAGGGTACAATATTTAAGATTGTGGAGTGACTGCTAGTCACATTAAAATTTTCACTGGGATCATTAGCTAGCATTTCTGTCATTGATCTATTATAACTTTGTTAATGAGTTCCATGTGAGAGAAATTTAGTGAATGAGACAATTCTTTCTAAGCCTTACTAGGTAAGGCTTAGGCTGTTTAACAATTACCTTAGGCTGTTATATATCTAAAAGATGGCCTGATTAATCAAAATCCTACCTTTTTTTCTAATATAAAGATGAATTGTAATACCTAACTAGGCAACATGTACTGAGGGGTAGAATTTCATAAAGGAAAACCATAGCATCATTTGAATAATCAGCCAATGTACATTACATACATTTACATTTAATTAATGAATCACCTAAAATGTCACAAAACACCATAGAATTTAAAAGAGAAGCAAAATAATATTCCAGTTTACTTAAATATAAAATTTAATTATGATCATTTATCTTCCTTGGTGGCTCAGACAGTAAAGCGTCTGCCTATAAGGCAGACGGAAGACCCAGGTTCAATCCCTGGGTCGGGAAGATCTCCTGAAGAAGGAAATGGCAACCCACTCCAGTATTCTTGCCTGGAAAATCACAAAACACCATAGAATTTAAAAGAGAAGCAAAATAATGTATGCTTAACATTCCAATTTACTTAAATATAAAATTTAATTATGATCACTTAGTTCACTAAACATCTGTATGTTTAACTTGATTGAAATTATTTCTTCCCCCAAAAACACCACTGTTATTTTAAAAAAAATCAAAATAGCTCAATTTTTCCATTCTGAGTTCCTAGTGAATAACAGAATTATTTTATAACCACAAAAGTGAAAAAAAATCAAAAGCTCTACTTCTATTGCTTTTACATTCAGAAGAGGTTGATTTTTCACTTCCTAAGAAGGTCAGACTTCCATAAATATGTGATAATCTGATGGGTGAGTTGGGGATTAAAACTATCTTGAGCTAAAAATGTCTTAACGGTTAATGTCTGAACTATGTGCTAATGTCTTAACTCCTTGAGAATGAGTTTTCAGTGACAAAATTCTCAGGTACCCTTCTAGCTCTTATATGAGGCTGCTTCTCCTGCACCCACCCTGATCATTTTATTACTGATCTCAAACAGTCTGGTTCCTGTGATTTCTACCAAGTATTCAGGGTGGACCTCACACCTTGGCTTCAAGGAGCTGGCTCCTGACAGCATCAGTCCTGGTCAGAGTGAGGACTAAATGGGACTTTTGGTTAGCATGCCTTCTCTCCTTTCCCACTCAGAGTCTGTTGTCATTGGAAGCAATACCCTGTTTATTCGATGCACTCACTTCTGCAAAAAAATCTATCCACTCAGACTTCCATGTCTCAAAATGTGAAACATCTGTACCGGAAGATAGCAAACTCTCTCTCAAGTGGAGGCTCTACCTCAGTTTCCTTTGTTTTTCTTTTCTTCCTTTCTTTTTTTAAGCCTTAAAACCCACCCTAACCATTATCTTTAAATAAATTAGATATTGGTATGTTTGACATATATGTTTGTGTCAACTTGAATCAAAACTAGGGGTGATTTCACTTCAAAGTTATCAATAAAATCACCTAAACCAGAGCTCAGTTAAGTCCAAAGGTCCAAAGCTTGCACCTTTTCATCTTATGAGTTATGAAGTGAGGGTGGAATACGTTTAGGACACAATGGACAAGAAGAAGAGAGCTACAGACTGGCCAAGAGGACCCCTGACTCTTTGTGACCCCATGGACTGTAGCCCACCAGGTTCCTCTGCCCATGGGATTCTCCAGCCAAGAACATTGGAGTGGGTTGCTATGCCCTTCTCCAAAGTGTCGGGAGCCAGTGTAAGGAACCCACCTGTGGCAAAGGTCATGAGGAAGGAGGCTCGGCATACACAAAGGTGGGATCGAGCCTCAGGGGTCCCCCTGGAAATTCTCGAGCATCTACCCCCCAAAACCAGAGTCTGCCTGCTTTACTGTGTTATGCTTTCCACCTACTCTTCTGACATTAACAGGGGGCTGTCCCCCCACCACCTTTTTCTGGAAAAAGTTAATTTAGAGCTTTTAGATAATAAATCTCCTGGGCATAATAAGAGAACCCTCCGATGGCTTTCTAGCCTGCCTGCCAGACTCTTACAGCTGTGCATGTGATTGTTTGCAGCCTCCCGATCACGAGAGGCACAGGAAGCTTAAAACATCCTAGGAATGTAGGGGCTTCTGAGGAGTCAAAATCATTAGAATAGGACTGATTAAGGGTTTCATTTGTTGAGCCAATACTTGCTGCCAAATTTTCATATCTTTTATTTGTAGGTATAGTTGGCATGTAGAAAAAACAGGTAGTAGACCTGGTATTAGCAACATTAGATCTTTGAGTTAAGTACTTTCTTTGTTATAACCCACTGTACCTTTGTTCTACAAGAATGTAACTTTATTTAGTACTTTGAGATGATGCAGATTAAAGAAAAAAACACTTCAAGGGAAAAAGAGTTTTCTGGTTGATAGACATTTATCTAGGAAAAGAGCCATAAAAATGTTAACAGGCCCCCTGGCCAGAAGATGATGTAAAACCACCTGAGACCTTTTGTATACGGGAAGGTATGCAAAAGGAAAGCCTGGTCTCAATAAGGGTCAGGACTGCTGCCCCTGCATAACTCTGCATATTCCATTATTTCTTTATGTACAACTTGGGGTATATAAGCTACTTTTGAAAATAAAGTTGTGGGTCTGGCACCGATGCTTGGCTCCCCCATGTCGTTCTTTTCTCCCTTTTCTGGCTGAATTCCCATCTGGAGCATGGAGGCTCACTGTGTCTACTATGTGCCCTGGATTCTAAGACCCATGCAAGAGGGAGCCCAAGGCGGATCACCCTCCACTATTCAAGGGGGTGCCGGTGGCCTACGTAGATGGTGCAAGTTCCTTGTCTTGGAACTTTATTGGTTTTCCACGTAAACCAAGTTATTCAGCCTCTTTTCTCCACTTATTTTCCTACTACACTATTTCTTTCTAATCTCCTTCCATATCTTTAATGAAGCAATTAATTCCTCAGACGCCAATGCTGTCTCCACTTCGAATACCCTGGATCCACCGGGGCTGGACCCTGGCACCAAAGGATCTTCCCAACCCAGGGATCGAACCCAGGTCTCCCACATTGCAGGCAGATTCTTTACCATCTGAGCCATAGGAAAGCCCTTAAATAAGGCAAAAATATGTAAAGCCAATAAATGAAGTGGTTCAAAAAGGGAGACAGAATAGGCAAATGAGCAAAACCATATATTGAAGTGTCTAGGTAGAGAGCTGAGCAGAGTGACTGGTTTAGGGACTCTCCTGAGGGTCTAAAAATTCATAAATACAGTGGGTCTTAGGGAAATATGTACTCAATCACAATTGTAATGAAGGAATGTTTTCCAGTATCCCAATGTGCAACCTTAAATTATTGTATTTTTTTCCCTAATCTATGTATAAATTAAAATGAACTGTATTATACAATCATTACCCTAGTAATATTTTTAAAAAAGCAACTTCAATTACGTAGTTATTTGATTAAAGGTGAAAAAGGCTGTTAAAATTGAATAAAAGTGTTCCCCCATTTACCCAAATCTATCATATCAATATTATATTAAAATAACATCATAGAAATAAATTGTTGCTTATAAAGCAAATTACAACCCACGGGATAAAAATAATGCATGACTTTGATATACTTTCACCTCATTTTCATTGTTTTCTTTCAGATTATCTGACCCTGTCTAAGGTCAAAGGCATCGCGTTGCAAAAAGGAAATAATGCAAAGGAGATAACTCTCAGTGGATTTCATCCCCCCTTCAATGGTCAGTTAAAAAATCCATCCTCTGGTGCTTGCTTCAGCAGCACATATACCAAAAATCCACCCTCTAAATTATCTTTAGTGTTCATTCTCTGTAAAAATCCAGTACTTCATAAAACATCTTTTACTTCTAGGAGAAGTCATCTATGCTGTCATATGTATGACAGCCACCTGCGGGATCCTTCTCCTGGTGATGGTCAAACTGAGGTAAGTGGATGCAGCTCAGAGGGAGGGGCTGTAAGGGGACCAGCCCTGTGAGGCCACACGCCAGAACAGCAGAGCTCAGCAGGGCCGAGAAGCAGTGCTCCTTTAAGACTCGGGAATCGTGGGATGGGTCAGTGAGGACGTTACCCTGTCTTCACGTGTAAGGGAAGTGTGATCACACTGGATGATTCATGCTGCATTTTAGAAGCACATATTTATCGTTCTTCCAGTGAAATGGCTCTCACTCTTTCCCCCGGTTTTCCTACGAAATCCAAATTGAACTTTGCTGCATTCCTTATTCAGATCCCTTGCAGGATTAATCTGCTCACATAATGGACCTGTTGTGTATTTCACACACTTTATATTTACCTGAAGATATAGTCTTTAATTTCTTATAAGCTGAGTTTTATTCTTATTTTTGAATAACACAGTTATTAAGTGAGGTATGAAATGAGGCCTCATCAGGCACCTTAAAAGAACTTATTCCTGTTGCCTGACTTAATTTACTTTTTCCAAGTCTTCTCTTTCTCGGCTGTCTTCACTGTGAATGTGAGACCTTAGGTTAAAGATATTTCAGTTGTAGATGTCTAAATGTCCAGGGTTTAAAATTTTTCCACTTATTTAACATTTACAAAGAGATATAAAGTGGTGTTCAGTTGCTTATTTTTAATTAAAATAATAACAAAATAATAAATAATAAGCCATAATAAGTAAAGTATTTGGTATTTAAATATCAATGATGTTCATTTGCTTATTAATGGTACAAATGTATATGAAGTGAAAGTGAAAGTCACTCAGTTT
The DNA here is from genome assembly GCF_042477335.2 of Ovis canadensis. Taxonomy (NCBI): domain Eukaryota; kingdom Metazoa; phylum Chordata; class Mammalia; order Artiodactyla; family Bovidae; genus Ovis; species Ovis canadensis. The sequence continues at coordinate 20,271,483 of NC_091264.1, read as the reverse complement.
TGTCCAACTCTTTGTGATCCTATGGACTATGCAGTCCATGGAATTCTTCATATATAAAAATGTGTATATTTTTGTATAATTTGACTATCCTAAATTTTAATGAAAAATATAAATTGTGTGTGCATGCATATATGATATATATACATGCACCTAAAATATATTTATCAGTAAAATTAGGCCTGAGGGCAGCAGAGGCAGTGGACGTTCATCTCATGATTCTCAGAGAACCAGACTCAGTAAACTTGATGATGCTGGCACACCATGGCTCCTCACACTCCAAGAACTCCACGACCAGAGAGACCAAGCACAAGACTTAACGGTGGTGGTAGCAAGGGGTCGGGCACATGATCAGAATATGCTCTATCTACAGGCACTCAAGCTTACTTATTTTTAAATATAACCCCAGCTAAACATATTCCCCTGTTGGATCCAACTCCTCTAACCATTTCATTTGATGCTGACCAATATCAATACCAAACTGTTTTTCTTCAAGACCTTAAAAGTTGTATTTGTATGAAAAGATATTCTTTGAGTTCCAAGATACAGTTTAAAGGCCAAAGTATTAGAGTCAATTTCAAGGGGGGGAAATAGCATTTGGAATTTATTAAACTTTCCTTTGTTTGGTTTAGAATATTTGAAAGCATGGTTCAGTTACTGGGCTTGCCTAGATATTCCATCACAGAGGACTGATGGAGAGAAGCATAAAAAACTTGCCAGTTTAGCAAAATCCTTATAGGGCCTCAATCTTTACTTTTTAGCCATGCACTTAAAGTATAAAATTCACATCTGCCACCTGGGCCCAGGGCTTTTTTACAAATTACTCTTGTGTTTCAGGTAAATAAGACCCATGACTATGCAAAATTTCCTATGTATCAGCTGTTAACTTCTCTTTTCTTATCTGCATTAGAAAGGCATGTTTCTTTACTGGATGACAATGAGGGTCATCTTGAGTTGACTGTAATATGTATTAAAAAACAAATTTCATATTATTATTACTTATATGATTAACAATATAATAATTATACTATAATATTGTTATTAATAATATAGCTAATTATGTATTATATTATAATATTATAACTATGTTATATCACTATTTTATATTATAGTTATAACTTGCTTTCTGTGCAATTTAAAATTGATCCTTACATGGATCTGAAAGATCCAGACCCAGTGTTAAAAAAAGAGAAAAGTAAAAGCCATCATGGAAAGAAGTAATAAAATGAAACAGAAGCATCAGTAACCACAATACCCGTGTCAACTCACATTGGAGATCAATAGTGCTTTCTTCATGAAAGCAGGCTGCTTGCCACTTACCTGATGGGCAAATCTAATCCATGTGGACACTTGTTTGTATGCAGTAAAGATTTAGGGTTTTTGCATTTGTTTTGTGTCATACTAAATCAAAACAGCTCTAAATCTTCAAAGAATTTTGCAATGAAGCCAATAACTAAAAATTTAAATATGTGAGAAAAAAGACTCTCTTTTTTTTTTTTGAAAATTATTACTTGGAGAACATAGTTAAATGCATGATACTTAGACCTTAGAATATTCTTTTTTTTTTTAACTTTACTTTCAAAAATTTTATTATCTTCCTCTTCAGGCACAGAAACGAACCAAAAATATAAGCACAGACACATTTGTAAAATCCTTAAAATAGCATATTGTTGACTTTTACTTTTGTTTTTGTATAGAACCTTCAGAATATTGAATCAAAACAAGAGACCCTTCTCCAACCCAAATACCTGGCAGACTCATGATTCATTAAGAGTCATGGCTCATTAACAATCACCTTTGTTAAAGCAAGTCAACAGAATATCCTTTCCATCATCAAAGAAAACGTTAGGGCAGATTTAATGATCCTGGATCATCAAATATGTTCATGTAAGGTACAGTAATTGGTATGATGTTAGATTTGTTTTTTCTCAAGAAAATATTCAAGTATAAATTTACAGTCATATCTTTTGTGATGCTAGTGTAGAATTACAGAATTATCCTTGAAGCCAAAAATTGTTATTCTAAATTACAGTCTGCATGATATGTTTAATAGTAAATTTGAGTCCATATGAGAGTATTTGGTTGTGTTTCATAATGTAACATTTTAGAGTTAACAGGTTTTTTCTGATCAATTTTATAAATGCTTAACTTGCCAAATATAAAAATGTTAACAAAAAACCCAGTATATTTCTTATTTGTATATTCATTCCCAAATCATCAACCAAATCATTAGCATTGACTTTACATTTCTAAATATGCTTGACTAGATGATTAGTTATAAAAATCATAAGTTATATTTTTGGATTTTGTAATTTAATATTGTTGAACTTTTTAACTTGATGTCTTTATGTCATGTTCAAAAAGATATAAAGCAACTACACTGGTTGAAAAAAATCAATGTGCATTTCAATGACATATTTCATTTGTAAATTTAATTTTTTCTATGCTAATTTTTACTGAGCTACTGCAATATAAAGTAACATGATAATTATTACTTTCTGTATTGTTACTATATTGCTACTTTAGACCTGACTTGACATCTGAATATAATTATGAACAGAAAATTGTGGAAAAGATATTTGTTAAGTTTTTGATACATATGTGCTGTTCAACTGTCTACAATCACACTGTTACCCATTGCTAAGAAAACACATGAGCTTGTTTTATTTGTAGTGACACAGAGGTTCAAATGTTCAAGAACAAGAACATATATTTAGTGATATGTTTACAATTAAAAGTCAAACATTTTCTACCTGCTTGGTAGCATATCTATTCTGTTCACTATACTTCAGGTCATATTGTCTGCTGCTGCTAAGTCGCTTCAGTCGTGTCTGACTCTGTGCGACCCCATAGATGGCAACCCACCAGGCTCCCCAGTCCCTGGGATTCTCCAGGCAAGAACACTGGAGTGGGTTGCCATTTCCTTTTCCAAAGCACAAAAGTGAAAAGTGAATGTGAAGTTGCTCAGTTGTGCCTGGCTCTTAGCAACCCCATGGACTAGAGCCCACCAGGCTCCTCCGTCCATAGGATTTTCCAGGCAAGAGTACTGGAGTGGGTTCCCAATGCCTTCTCCATCAAATTGTCTACATTCAATTAAACCTGAAATTAACATTTGGCAGTGTTTAGCTGGAGTAACGGAAAAACCAGCCTTTACCGTTTCAAACAGTGAAGAATAATATTCAGTGAGTCACAAAACTCCTTCAAAGAGCTCTCCATATTCCAGAGGCTGTTCACTCTCTTAGTTACATTAGTTCAGTTCAGTTGCTCAGCGCTGTCTGACTCTTTGCGACCCCATGAACCGCAGCACGCCAGGCCTCCCTGTCCATCACCAACTCCCAGAGTCCACCCAAACCCATGTCCATTGAGTTGATGATGCATTCCAACCATCTCATCCTCTGTCATCCCCTTCTCCTCCTGCCCTTAGTTACATAAGAGAAGATAAATAGTACTTTCCATCTCCCAGTTACTGCCATATAAAGCAGGCTTGCTAAAGCCTGAGAACAGACTGTTCTCCAGAAAACAGAGGGAGGAAGTCAAGTTGTTTTTAGAAATATGTTTGTGTTAAATATAGAAGAGTGGGGGATAGAGTGTGAAATAATAACTGATGGTTAAAAAGATTAAGCAATTTCTTGTAGTCTCACAGTGGTCAACAAAAAATTTAGTAATTGAACACCAATAGAGCAGATTTCAGAATCTTTCATCTTAAATCCTAAACTCTACTGCCAGTTTCTCATTCCAGCTGTAATTATGCCATTTTTGCACATAAACAACCAGGAAATAGTTGCTTCAAATAATCTTCTCTGAAGTACTGCATTTATTAATTTACATTACTTGTCTAGTAATTAGATGCTTTTACCGGTAATAAATCCCATGGACAGAAGAGCCTGGCAGGCTGTGGTCCATATGGTCACAAAGAGTCTGACATGATTGGAGTGACTTAGCACACACACACCCCTCTAATACAATGCCTTAAGCAATAAGGAATACATAACCGTTCCTATATCAAGAGTTCCAAAATAGAACATCTCAAGGATCAGTTGATTTCACCATTTAGTGACAAATTCTAGGATTCAAATGTTTCTTTTCCACTATTTTCATAGTCACTGAATGACTGGCACATGTCAAGCTTCATAAGAAGATATGGACATCAGTGCAGTTCAGTTGCTCAGTTGTGTCCGACTCTTTGTCGGACTGCAACACACCAGGCCTTCCTGTCCATCACCAACTCCTGGAGTTTACTCAAACTCATGTCCATCAAGTCAGTGATGCCATCCAACCATCTCATTCTCTGTCATCCCCTTCTCATTCTACCTTCAATCTTTCCCAACATCAGGGTCTTTTCAAATGAGTCAGTTCTTCCCATTCTGTGACCAAAGTATTGGAGTTTCAGCTTCAGGATCAGTCCTTCCAATGAATATTAAGGACAGATTTCCTTTAAGATTAACTTGTTTGATCTCCTTTCAGTCCAAGGGACTCTCAAGAGTCTCCTCCAACACCACAGTTCAAAAGCCTCAGTTCTTTGGAGCTCAACTTTCTTTATAGTCCAACTCTCACATCCATACATGACTAGTGGAAAAAATCATAGCTTTGACTAAATGGACCTTTGTTGGCAAAGAAATGTCTCTGCTTTTTAATATGCTGTCTATGTTGATCATAGCTTTTCTTCCAAGGAGCGAGCGTCTTTTAATTTCATAGCTGCAGTCACCATATGCAATGATTTGGGAGCCCCAAAAATAAAATCTCTCAATGTTTCCATTGTTTCCCCATCTATTTGCCATGTAGTGATGGGACTGGATGCCATGATCTTAGTTTTCTGATGGTTGAGTTTTAAGCCAACTTTTTCACTCTCCTCTTTCACTTTCATCACGAGGCTCTTTAGTTCTTCTTCGTTTTTTGCCAAGGGTGGTGTCATCGGCATATCTAATGTTAACCATATTTCTCCCAGCAATCTTGATTCCAGCTTGTACTTCATCTAGCCAGGTATTTTGCATTATGCACTCTCCATATAAGTTAAATAAGGAAGGTGATGATACACAGCCTTCTCTTACTCCTTTCCCAATTTGGAACCAGTCTGTCGTTCCATGTCCAGCTGTCTAACTGTTGCTTCCTGACCTGCATACAGATTTCTCAAGAGGCAGGTCAGGTGTCTGGTATTCCCATCTCTTTAAGAATATTACACAGTTTGTAGTGATCCACATACCCAAAGTCTTTTGCATAGTCAATAAAGCAGAAATAGATGTTTTTCTGGAACTCTCTTGCTTTTTTGATGATCCCATAGATGTTGGCAAATTGATCTCTGGTTCCTCTGCCTTTTCTAAGTCCAGCTTGAACATCTGGAATTTCACCGTTCATGTACTGTTGAAACCTGGCTTGGAAAAATTTGAGCATTACTTTACTAGCGTGTGAGATGAGTGCTATTGTGGGGTAGTTTGAACATTCTTTGCCATTGCCTTTCCTTGGGATTGAATGAAAATTGACCTTTTCCAGTCCTGTGGCCACTGGTGAGTTTCCCAAATTGGCTGGCATATTGACTGCAGCCCTTTTACAGCATCATCTTTTAGGATTTGAAATAGCTCCACTGGAATTCCATTACCTCCACTAGATTTGTTTGGAGTGATGTTTCTTAAGGCTCACTTGACTTCACATTCCAGGATTTCTGGCTCTAGGTGAGTGATCACACTATCATGGTTATTTGGGTCATGAAGATCTTTTTTGTACAGTTCTTCTGTGTATTCTTGCCACCTCTTCTTAATATCTTCTGCTTCTGTTAGGTCCCTACCATTTCTGTCCTTTATCGAGCCCACCTTTGCATGAAATGTTCCCTTGGTATCTCTAATTTTCTTGAAGAGATCTCTAGTCTTTCCCATTCTATTATTTTCCTCTATTTCTTTGCATTGATAGCTGAGGAAGGCTTTCTTATCTCTCCTTGTTATTCTTTGGAACTTTGGATTCAAATGGATATATCTTTCCTTTTTCCTTTACCTTTCACTTCTCTTATTTTCATAGCTGTTTGTAAGGCCTCCTCAGACAACCATTTTGCCTTTTTGCATTGCTTTTTCTTTGGGATGGTCTTGATCACTGCCTCCTATACAATGTCATGAACCTCCATCCATAGTTCTTTAGGCACTCTGTTTATCAGATCTAATCCCTTGTATCTATTTGTCACTTTCACTGTATAATCATAAGGGATTTGATTTAGGTCATATCTGAATGATGTAGTGGTTTTCCCTACTTTCTTCCATTTAAGTCTGAATTTGGCAAAAAAAAGAGTTCATGATCTGACCCACAGTCAGCTCCCTGTCTTGTTTTTGCTGACTGTATAGAGCCTCTCCATCTTTGGCTGCAAAGAATATAATAAATATGATTTCAGTATTGACCATCTGGTGATGTCCATGTGTAGAGTCATCTCTTGTGTTGTTGGAAGAGGGTTTGTTATGACCACCGTGTTCTCTTGGAAAAACTGTTAGTCTTTGACGTGCTTTGTTTTGTACTCCAAGGCCAAATTTGCCTGTTACTCCAGGTATCTCTTGACTTCCTACTTTTGCATTCCAATCCCCTATAATGAAAAGGACATCTTTTGGGGGGTGTTAGTTCTAGAAGGTCTTGTATGTCTTCATAGAACTGTTCAACTTCAGCTTCTTCAGCATTACTGGTCAGGGGATAGACTTGGATTACTGTGATATTGAATGGTTTGCCTTGGAAATAAACAAGATCATTCTGTCATCTTTGAGATTGCATCCAGGTACTGCATTTTGGACTTTTTGTTTACTATGATGGCTACTCCATTTCTACTAAGGGATTCTTGCCCACAGTAGTAGATATAATGGTCGTCTGAGTTGAATTCACCCATTCCAGTCCATTTTAGTTCACTGATTTGTAAAATGTTAACATTCACTCTTGCCATCTCCTGTTTGACCACTTCCAATTTGCCTTGATTCATGGACCTAACATTCCAGGTTCCTATGCAATATTGATTTTTATAGCATTGGACTTTACTTCCATCACCAGTCACATCCACAACTGGGTGTTGTTTTTCCATTTAGCTCCATCTCTTCATTCTTTCTGGAGTTATTTCTCCACTGATCTCCAGTAGCATATTGGGCACCTACTGACCTGTTGAGTTCATCCTTCATTGTGATATCTTTTTGCCTTTTTCATACTGTTCATGGTGTTCTCAAGGCAAGAATACTGAGGTGGTTTGCCATTCCCTTCTCCAGTGGGCCATGTTTTGTCAGAACTCTCCACCATGACCCATCTGTCTTGGGTAGCCCTACTTGTCCTGGCTCATAGTTTCATTGAGTTAGACAAGGCTTTGGTCCATGTGATCAGATTGGTTAGTTTTCCGTGATTGTGGTTTTCACTCTGTCTACCCTCTGATGGAGAAGAATAAGAGTTTTATGGAAGCTTCCTGACTGAGGGGGGAACTTATATGGACATACAGGAATTTAAATTGCCAGAATTGACTTAGTCTAATAAGAACTGATCTGGTCCCATCACTTCATGGGAAATAGATGGGGAAACAGTGGAAACCGTGTCAGTTCAATTCAGTTCAGTTCAGTCGCTCAGCTATGTCCGACTCTTTGTGTGTCAGACTTTATTTTTTTGGGCTCCAAAATCACTGCAGATGGTGACTGCAGCCATGAAATTAAAAGACACTTACTCCTTGGAAGAAAAGTTATGACCAACCTAGATAGCATATTCAAAAGCAGAGACATTACTTTGCTGACTAAGGTCCGTCTAGTCAAGGCTATGGTTTTTCCTGTGGTCATGTATGGATGTGAGAGTTGGACTGTGAAGAAGGCTGAGTGCCAAACAGTTGATGCTTTTGAACTGTGGTGTTGGAGAAGACTCTTGAGAGTCCCTTGGACTGCAAGGAGATCCAACCAGTCCATTCTGAAGGAGATCAGCCCTGGAATTTCTTTGAAAGGAATGATGCTAAAGCTGAAGCTCCAATACTTTGGCCACCTGATGCGAAGAGTTGACTCATTGGAAAAGACTCTGATGCTAGGAGGGCCTGGGGGCAGGAGGAGAAGGGGACAACAGAGGATGAGATGGCTGGATGGCATCACTGACTCGATGGATGTGAGTCAGTGAACTCCGGGAGATGGTGATGGACAGGGAGGCCTGGCATGCTGCAATTCATGGGGTCGCAAAGAGTCAGACATGACTGAGCGACTGAACTGAACTGAATAAGAACTGACCCTAAATCACCCGAGGAAAGGACGAATTCCCATGTAAAATCAGAGTTCTATTTAGCAAGGATGAAGAGGATAGGAAGCTTGGGTAGGCAGCCAGCAGTTTTATTTTTATTTGTTTTTAATTGGAAGATAATTGCTTTGCAATGTCGTGTTGGGTCTGCCATATAACAATGGACATCAGCCACAAGTACACTTATATCCCCTTCCTCATGAACCTCCAACTACCTCCTTTGTAAATAAACAATGCCTGTCAAGGCATCAAAAATATAAACCACATCAGTCTAAGCTTAAATTCTATATTTCATGAGGCTTTTTGGAACTAAAGAGTACAAGCTTAAAATAGTGTTTCTCACCGTGTCAAAGGGTTCAAGTTCTATCAATTCAGAATTTTTTTTCTATTTATTAATGGACATATTTCATATGATAGAAAACCATATTGGTTTTCTTGTGTAGGCAAGAACTTTTCATCTCCAGTAAAACTTTTTCCAGAAATGGAGAGATCATCCATTCACTGGCAGAGGAAATTTTTGAAGGCTGTGCTTCTGAAAATGAAGAATCCAATGAGTGATGAGGGAAACATCATCACTCCCGTGTTTCTCCTGGGAGGCGCTCATCAGAGGACTCATCTATGTACTGGGAACTTCTGCTTCAACAGCACTAGATTTGTTAAATAAATGTCTCCCAGATACTAATATCAGGTTCCCAAATATTAATAAAATAAAATATCAGAGGTCCCTGATGCCAAACAAGTGCACCATCAGGACAAAGGGATCATGCTTAAAAGGTAAACATGAGATACAACCTATGAAGAAAATGCTGAGAAACAAAATTTCCAGAAAGAAGAAATTCAAAAAGAGTGGGTGTCTGTTAGGAACAAGCTTCAGAGATACCTATCCTTTTCAGATCATGTCATCAAAATTAGTGTGCAAATAATAAGCATTAGACTAAAGCAGTAGAATTTAAAGATATGTAAAATCACTGCAGATGGTGACTGCAGCCATGAAATTAAAAGATGCTTACTCCTTGGAAGGGAAGTTATGACCAACCTAGATAGCATATTCAAAAGCAGAGACATTACTTTGCCAACAAAGGTCCATCTAGTCAAGGCTATGGTTTCTCCAGTGGTCATGTATGGATGTGAGAGTTGGACTATAAAGAAAGCTGAGCATCAAAGAATTTATGCTTTTGAACTGTGGTTTTGGAGAAGACTCTTGAGAGCCCCTTGGACTGCAAGGAGATCCAACCAGTCCATTCTAAAGGAGATCAGTCCTGGGTGTTCATTGGAAGGACTGGTGCTAAAGCTGAAACTCCAATACTTTGACCACCTCATGCAAAGAGTTGATTCATTGGAAAAGACCTTGATGCTGGGAGGGATTGGGGGCAGGAGGAGAAGGGGACAACAGAGGATGAGATGGCTGGATGGCATCACTGACTTGATGGACATGAGTTTGCATAAACTCCGGGAGTTGGTGATAGACAGGGAGGCCTGGTGTGCTGTGATTCATGGGGTCGCAAAGAGTCGCACATGACTCAGCAACAAACTGAACTGAATAGGAAAACAGAATTTGTTAATGGCCCTAATATCTCAATAGTAGAGATCTTCCTCTATTTGAAGATCAGTTTTGAGGGATTTGGAAGAGCAAAATGGTTGATGGACACATAAAGACTTATTTAGCATTTCCATGTTTGTTCTGAACTTTGGTAGAATGTGGAGGGGGGTGCAGAAGAGGGGAGCAAGAATAAGGAGTGAGCAGAACTCAGCCCTGTAGGCAGAAATATTGAAATGCACAAGGGTAGTTCATTGTAAGAATTATAAGGCATATTCCACCCATGATGGTAGTTCTTATTTAAAGCAAATAACTAGATAATAAAGAAAAGGAAATATCCTTTTACACATTCATCTGGTTGTCCTACAAATACTGTAAATTTCTTTCATCACAGTTATTAATCCTTGCCCATCTTTTTTTCCTCCTCTCCTGCTATCATTTTTTTCCCTCTAATTTTTAAAGTTTTATAAAGGCCATGAGGAAAACAACTTTAGGAAAGGAAAAATCAGCCACAGAATACTGCAAGGGCTAAGAAATAGGCACTGCCCATTAAAACACTTAGATCCATTCTTGTAGTCATTTCAAATGCACTTCAAATGAAGTAACTTACAAAGTAAAATAAATGCATTGCTTCTCTCATAAGGTGATATCCCCTCACACCTGTTAGAATGGCCATCATCAAAAAGACAAGAGATGGGTGTTGGAAAGGATGTGGAATAATGGGAATCCTTGTGCACCATTGGTGGGAATACAAATTGAGCCACTATGGCAAACAGTGGTTCCTCAAAAAAAAAAAAAAAAGGAAAAAATAGAACTATTATATGAGCCAGGAATTCCACTTCTGGGTATATACCCAAAAAATATGAAACCAGCATCTGGAAAATATATCTGTACCCCCATGTTGATTACAGCATTACCCACAGTAGCCAAAACATGGAAGCAGACCTAGTGTCCATCTACGGATGGTGCGCAAAGAAGATACACACACACAGGAATATTATTAAGCCATAAGAAAAGGAGAATCGTGTCATTTGCAACAACGTGGATGGAACTTGAGGGCATTGTGCTAACTGAAACATCAGACAAAGAAAAACTCTGTATGTTCTCACAGTTACGTGGAATCTAAAAAACAGCTGAGCTCATTGAAACAGAGAATAGAGTGGTGGTTTCCAGGGGCTAGAGTCTGGAGGAAATGAAGAGATGCTGGTCAAAGGGACACAGTTCTAGTTATGAGATTAATATATTCTGGGCACACAGTTAACGGTATTATATTTTGTACGTGGAACTTCATAGGAGAGTAGATGAAAAGAAATGTTAATTATGTGAGGTAACAAAAGTGCTAACTAACCACGGTGTAGCAACCATTTCTCAGTATATAATTGTATCAAATCATAATAATAATCAAACCTCTTAAATCTACCCAATGTTTTATGTTATTTATATCTCAATAAAGCTAGGGGGAAGTAATTAATCTTGATTTCCAATCATATCCAAACATAGATTCTACATGTTTGAATCTTTGAATCATTCAGTATGAAAGAAGGGAAAGTAGAGAGAACTACTGGCAAATAATTTATAATTTTATATAAATATTCAGAAATTGGTTTGGGTCTACCAAATCTATGGACTAAGCATTAAGCTGGGAGAGCATCATTAGTGTGGTGTCTGATATAATGCATGTAATCCATGTTTACACAAGCAACACTTGGAGAAGTTGGCTTTTGCCACTTGCATATCAGCTTATCCATCTTCCTTGAGAGACAGGGAGGCAAATATATACAAAAAATTTAAAAAAATTCAATAAATATTTTATGGGTAAGGAAACTGTTGTATAAGAGAACATTTTCATCTTCTGTTGCCCTGACTATGTTGCTTGGGGATATTCTTCATTATTAAGACTCTAAATTCATGATAGTGGCAGCTCTAATCTTTTAATTGATGACTTCACATAGGAGCATATGAAACAGTTCTGAGTAACGTAATCTAAACAACTTACAAAATGGTAAAGCATCCAAGCATTATACTGTTGTCTTACAACATATACGCAACATGTATGTAAAGTGAAAGTTGCTCAGTCATGTCTGACTTTTTGCCACCCCTTGGAATTCTCCAGGCCAGAATACTGGAGTGGGTAGCTGTTCCCATCTCCAGAGGAAATTCCCAACCCAGGGATTGAACCCAGGTCTATCCTCATTGCAGGCAGATTCATTACCAACTGAGCCTCAAGGGAAGCCCAAGAATACTAGAGTGGGTAGCCTATCCCTCCTCCGGCCAATCTCCCCAACCCAGGAATCAAACCAGGGTCTCCTGCATTACAGGCAAATTCTTTACCAACTGAGCTATCAGGGAAGCCCTGATACACACTTGATACATATCTGATACATATCAGTTCAGTTCAGTTGCTCAGTAGCAGCCGACTCTTTGCAACCCCATGAACTGTAGCACGCCAGGCCTCCCTGTCCATCACCAACTGCTGGAATTTACCCAAACCCATGTCCATTGAGTTGGTGATGCCATCCAACCATCTCATCCTCTGTTGTCCCTTTTTCCTCCTGCCCTCAATAGTTCCCAGCACCAGGGTTTTTTTTTTTAAATGAGTCAGTTATTCACATCAGGTGGGCAAAGTATTAGAGTTTCAGCTTCAACATCAGTCCTTCCAAGGAACACCCAGGACTGATCTCCTTTAGGACGGACTGGTTAGATCTCCTTGCAGTCCAAAGGACTCTCAAGAGTCTTCTCCAACACCACAGTTCAAAAGCATCAATTCTTCAGTGCTCAGCTTTCTTTATATTCCAACTCTCACATCCATACATGACTATTGGAAAAACCATGGCCTTGACTAGACAGACCTTTGTTAACAAAGTAATGTCTCTGCTTTTTTATATGCTATCTAGGTTGGTCATAAGTTTCCTTCCAAGGAGTAAGCATTTTTTAATACTTATCAGGGCTTCCCTAATCTCAGGAAACATGTACATAAAGGTAATGGATATTTGTATTTATCTGGTCTGCCTTCAGAAGATTCTGTTCCCTCCCAGGATGGGAAACATCTTTCCAAGAAAGAAACCAAAATACTTATTCAGATGAACTTGGTCCTCTTGGAAAACAAGTAAGATATTTTAACTTTGAATTCCCAGTTGGAGGGCATCTCACCTGTCTCTCTCCTCTTCCTTCCCAGGAGGGTACATTTATGAATGGAGCGCTCTCTGAGGCATGAGTGCTGCCTTCTGTGCTTTCTCTGGTCTCCGCTGTGAGGCGCTGTTCTGTCTCGTCTCTGGCCACGTTGCGGAGTCTGCTGGGATGACCGGTCCACACTGCTACTTCTGGCACCGTGGTTCCTTGTCAAGGCTTCCAGTTTTGGAGGCTTCCATATATGGTGGTTTTCTTCCTCTAAAAGATGGGCCTCATCTTGCTCCCTAGAGAGGATCTCCATACCCCTTCCTTCCTCTGGAGAGCCAAAGGGCCAGCCACTCTCTCTGGACATGGCTATATTATGTGCTATTTTGTTGAAGCGAACATCAAATCTCTCCTTCAGTCATAGCTTCCATCCCGCTGGAGTTACAGTGCCATAACATTTTGGTAATATGATTAATGCACAGTTTTGTTGACAGGAAAGAAGTGAGGCCTCTTATGCTGGGATTTCCCCCAAACTTATATGGATGTAAGCACTGTTCCTCATTTTCGCCCTGGTCCCAAACCCCCAGGGAGATCCATTATAGATGCTGTTGGGTGGTGACTGAGCAGGGGGCAGTGGTTAAGAAAGAGACAGGACAAGATGCCAAAACTGAAACTCCTGCCTCTACCTTTTTCTTCCCTCCATCTCTCCAAGGTCACCATCTAAAGTAGACTTTTCTCCCCCCATATCCTCCATTTATTTTTCACTATAACTTTTAATGCAGCTTTATGACTCAGATCTACCAGAATTAGATCATGATAACATAAAGACATTTTTAACATTTAGAAAACACTACTCTCTTCACAAACCCTGGCTTTCAATGCCATTATTCCTTTAAGTGCTTGAAAAGGCTAGACTTTAAGCTCCAGCTGAACAATGACTCCTTTGTTCTAAGGCTCCACCCGGTCTTTTACAGGAGTAATGGATACTTGTTGCTTGGCTTTGGAGCTGTAGAGAACCACGATTCAAGGAAAATGAAAAAAAAAAAGAAAAAAAGTGATGACTTAAGATATTCCACTATGTTCCTATTACAGATATACAATGGTTCAACTAAAAACTAGAGTTATTAGAGAGGAAACCAGGACAAGGGAAATGGGAGGAAAAGAAATGAGGTGATGAGAAAAAATGAGAAGAGAAGAGGGGGAAAAAAGCAACAACAAATGCCAGCGGATTTGACAGATTGGCCTCGTTTCCCTCTTGTCCCAGTTTCCTGAATTATCTCCCCTTTTGCAGGCAGAAGACCAGAGAGCGCATGGTAAGCAGAGAGAACCCTGGATATAAAACTACCCGAGAGACATTGTTTGCAGACCTATTCAGATTAGGGATTTGGAGGTTGTAGTTGCTTCACTATAATTTTATAGGTCATTATAGTTATCTTCATCGGAAGTCAATCAGAGAAGACCCCAAATCAAACAGTTTCCCCATACTGGATTTAATTTGTTTGTTAAATGTAATCCTTTTTGTTAAAATCCATGAGGCATATTTGAGATTTCTGACTAGAAATGACTAGAAATCATTTGATTCCACTGAGGAACAGATGTATGTTTATATAATGGACACTGAAACGGGTATCTAAATACATTTGTCTTTATGATACAGCTGCTAGAAAGTCAGAGTTTCCTTTGCACCTAACAATTAGAAAGTTTCCCTCTGTACAGCCTCCTATATTTTTATTTTCTAGTGCACATTTGAATTTGCCTCATTATCTTATTTGTAATAATACTCTGTGCAATAAGTGTCTTAAACAGGATAGGCTGGGTTAATCCTACAGTAACAAGCAGTCATGATATCTCAGTGGATTATAATGACAAAGGTTTATTTCTTGCTCACACTAAAAGCTCATTACCATGAGCTGTCAGGAAGCTCTGAATTTGTTCTGTTGACTTCACAGAGAGAGTCAGGCTGAAAAAGCCACTTTTCTCTGAACTATTACCAGAGGTAAATTAGAGATTACGACAGAGTACATGTTGGATCTTAAAACCTCCATCTAGGATGTGTGTGCACGCATGCTAAATCACGTCTGACTCTGCGTGACCCTTATGGACTGCAGCCAGCAAGGCTCCTCTGTCCATGGGATTCTCCAGGCTAGAGTTCTGGAGTGGGTTGCCATGCCCTTCTCCAGGGGATCTTCCTGACCCAGACATTGAACCTGGGTCTCCTGTATTGCAGGCAGGTTCTGTACCACTGAGCCATCAGGAAAGCCCATAAAAAGCCTATAAGGAGCTAAATGATCCATATTATCACCCTGATGTTAAGAAAATCCAATTTAATGGTAACACAGTTTCCTCCAACCTTGTCTGGGGAACCAACAGCCAATTGGTCAAAGTAGTTGCAGATGAGCTAATAGCCTTCTGTCATTGGTAGCTAATTAGCCTGCAGCCTGGGAGCACTTATCAATAGGTGTTCAGAAAACCAATAAAATGAGGGGTCAGCTGGGGTAGCTGAAAAAGGTCCAACCAGATTCTCAAAATATAAAAATAATGCACCTGAAGATAAGTTATATGTATGAAAACCAAAGGGAGAATCAAGGTGAAACCTGTTCATTATTTTTGTATTTTTTGAGATGTCATCTTTCATATATGAAGTAAAATCTAGCACTGTGATAACGAGATTAAATCATGGGCCTCCTAATGAACAGATCACTAACTACTGTGCTTTCCCACCTTAAAACCCTTCTTGGTTTGTTGAATGGGTAGCATTATGGTTTTCTGGAAGCCATTTCTTTCTGCGTACAAAATTATTCTTGCTTTCCCATTGTAACTCTCCACTATGATTTCTTCTTTTAAAAAATTTTTATTTTATATTGGAGTATAGCCGATTAACAATGTTGTGATATTTTCAGATAGACAGAAAAGGGACTAAATCATACATATACATGTATCCATTCTCCTCCAAACTCCCCTCCCATCCAGGCTGCCACATAACTTTGAGCAGAGTTCCCTGTACTATAAAGTAAAAAGCGCTAGTTGCTCAGTTGTGTCCAACTCTTTGCGACCACATCGACTGTAGCACACCAGGCTCCTCTCTCCTTGGAACTCTGCAGGCAAGAATACTGGAATGGGTTGCCATTCCCTTCTCCAGGGGATCTTCCCAACCCAGGGATCAAACCCTGGTCTCCTTCATTGTAGGCAGCTTCTTTGCCGTTGAAGCCACCAGGGAAGCTGTGCTATACAGTAGGATCTTATTGATTATCCATCTTAAATACAGCAGCGTGTACATGTCCATCCCAGACTCTAACTATCCCTTCCCCCCTGGTAATAACCATATATTCATTCTCTAAGTATGTGATTCTGTTTTGTCAATAGGTTCATTTGTATCCACTGTGATTTATGACCTCGTGAGAGCATATGAAGGCATTATTAATTCAAGACACATTGAGAGTATTTTACACCTGCTCTTGCAGTGGACTTGGATGCACCAGCCAAGGGTCGAGAGTCAAGTGGGGTGATTTAGACTAAATAAGAATGGACATCAGTCATGGAAGCATTAAAACATTTTGGCAGCATATCCCTTTGTATCTCTTTACATAGTATTCTGAATTCAACAGGAAAACAACATGCAGATGTATTTACTTCAACTTTACTATCAACCGACTGGTTGTATCTCCCCAAGAGGCATATGCTGGAACCCTAACCGCCAATGTGGTGGTATTTGGAGGAATGCCTTTGGGAGGTAATTTAGGTCACGAGAGCAGAGTCCTTACGTGTGGTTAGTATCCTTATAAAAGAGACCCGAGGGATCCCTAGCTAGGACTTTGGTGTTGGAGAAGACTCTTGAGAGTCCCTTGCAAGGAGATCAAACCAGTCCATCCTAAAGGATATCAACCATGAATATTCCTTGGAAGGACTGATGCTGAAGCTGAAGCTCCAATACTTTGGCCACCTGATGTGAAGAGCCGATTCACTGGAAAAGACTTTGATGCTGGGGAAGATTGAAGGCAAGAGGAGAAGGGGACAGAGGATTATGGTTAGATGACATCACTGACTCAATGGACATGAGTTTGAACAGATTCAGGGAGACGGTGAAAGACAGGGAAGCCTGGCGTGATGCCATCCATGCAGTTCTCAGTTGGATACGACTTGGCAGCTGAACAATGGGAGGACAGGGCAAGAAGCCTGGGGGTTCTCACCAGAATCCAAATGCATCAGCACTCATGTCTCACACTTCCAGCCTCCAGATCTGTGAGAAATAAATTTCTGTTCCTTATACAACCCTTAGTCTATGGTACTTTGTTAACAGCTTCCCAAACTAAGATCTATTATAATTAAGTCATAGTATATAACAGAATGTAGGCATTTGGAGTCTTGATGATATCTATTCATGCCCAGGCAATTACATAGCGGGGATTTGGAAGTATTTTTTATCAGAATTAAAAACCTATATCTTGAATCTGACTATCTTTGAAGGCTTAAAATTTAAACAAATTTCCTCATGAAATTTAAAAAGAATTATATTTAGTACTTAATAGATTACACATCAACATTCAAAAATGACTTCACATGTACTTACAAATAAGCAGTAATGTAGAAAAACATCTGTTAAACTTTCTTCTACTTCTTAAGAGAACTAAAATTGTGTTACTAATAGACTTCTTTTAAAGTCTTGGAAAATAAATAGGACTATAAATTTAAGTTCACTATAATAAAAAACCTTACCTTTTCTGGTTTCCAGAATATATAACCATACATTATGTCCATCCTTGAATATCTTGAAGCATACATACTATGAAGCTTAGCATAAAAGGAACAGGCACTCAAACAGGTGGATAACATAATTTTCATTTTCCTAATGTATACCAGAGTCTAAATTGCGCCTTGCCTTCATTTGTAACCCAACCATTCAGTTTATGGTAAATTGACTTGATGGGAAGTTTATCTTAAGACTTATGTAATCTTTGCCCCTTGTGTATCATGATATTTGGGGGGAATATATTTTCTGGGAATAACATATGGTGGAACAATCTTTCAGGTTACCTGTTGTGACCCTGAGTTTGCCTTATGGAGGAAAAATATGCTTCCAATTAAAATTGTCCTATGGGGATGCTATTCTTTATGAATTCAGAGTGAAGAATAGCTAAGGACTCTGGTCTGTGTCTGACAGCTGGTGCAAAGCACCTTGAATCAATAAAACTCTTATTAATTCCATTCTCAGCACTTGCTATTGGTTCACCTTGACATGATTCTATTCTACAAAGGACTGTAGATTTGAAAACCTCTAATACAGCTCAGTGTCCAGAATAAGACCAGTATTCCTGAAAAAGACCTACATACTGACAAAAATAACATCATATAAATAAAGAACAGCAGCAGTTTATGGACACTGTTTTAGGTGCTTTGAGGGTCACAGACACATTTAAAGACACATTTCATTTCTCTAAATGATGTTTCTAGAAAACAAGGCACAGAACTTTAACTGTAAACCAGGGCTGATAGAAGTTCTTCTTCTCAAATACATAAATTCACTTTGTGTCAGATAATTCAACTGTTCTTAATCTCCTAGGGTGAACCCTGCACAATGCTAAGCCTACTAAACATTCCTCAGAGTCAAGTAAATGCTAAGTATAAAATATTTTTTTTCTTGCTGTTCTCCAAGCATAGTCTTTCAGATTCTTCTGTATTTAGTTCATCACCCAGTGCAAAGCAGGACAACAAAGTCATGTTGAATTTTCACCATTTAGCCTTCATGCTGCTGCTGCTAAGTCTCTTCAGTCGTGTCTGACTCTTTGTGGCCCTATGGACTAGCCCACCAGGCTGCTCTGTCCATGGGATTCTCCAGGCAAGAACACTGGAGTAGGCGGTGATCCTTCTCCAGGGGATCTTCCCTCCCGAGCAACTGGACCTGCCTCTCACGTCTCCTGCACGGGCAGGCAGGTTCTTTACCACTGATGCCACTTGGGAACCCCCTCTAGATTGTTACTGTACCCTATTTGTTTCCTGGGTCAGATTTTACCATTTTACCCTCTGATTCACAGAGACAGTATCCAGATCCAAAAAGACAACCATTTTTCTCTTGCATTAGTTACTTCAGCCCCTCACTTCCAGGAGAAGATCAAGTCACAGGCAATAATGGGAGAGGAGCTGACCATTCACCTCCTTCTCACATTACAAGAATATCAAGGCAATTGAATCAAAAAATATGATTTGCATTCCAAATATTCCTTAACAGGAAGAAAATAGGGAGGAGGAAAGATATCTCCTTTTTTTTTTAATAAATTTATTTAAATTGGAAATTAATTACTTTACAATATTGTATTGGTTTTGCCATACATCAACATGTATCCACCACAGGTATACATGTGTTCCCTACACTGAAACCAAGCACCACCCAAGGGCCAGCAAGTTCCAGAGCAAATTCTTTGTTTTATATATATATATAAAGGAATTGACTAAGGAATTGACTATTGTTTGAGGAACCTTTATTGGAATAATGACATATCACAAGGTAAAATTAATTCCTATTAAGCAACTTAGTTCTTTTAAAATCTCTGCCTTCTTTTTACCAAATAAATACATAGATGCAAGGAGTGACCGCTACGTCTTATTACTGAGCACCTCTGTGTAGAAGTTGGAGGCTCTAAACATAACTCCCAAGTATCTGCCCAACTGGGCTTCCCTGATAGCTCAGTTGGTAAAGAATCTGCCTGCAATGAGGAGACACTGGTTCAATTCCTGGGTCAGGAAGATCTGCTGGAGAAGGGATAGGCTACCTACCACTCCAGTATCCTTGGGCTTCCCTTGTGGCTCAGTTGGTAAAGAACCCACCTGCAATGTGGGAGACCTGGGTTTGATCCCTGGGTTGGGACGATCCCCTGGAGAAGGGAATGGTTACCCACTCCAGAATTCTGGCCTGGAGAATCCACAGTCCATGGGGTCGCAGAGAGTTGGACACAACTAAGCAACTTCCACTTTCACTTTCATCTGCCCAACTGAATTCCTACATATTATAATTTCACATAGAGGGTCTTTCTGAGAGGATCAAGAAAGATATTCAAGCAGGTTTGACATGGCTTGTGGAAGGAACGGGTGAATGGCCTTGAGCTTTACTGTGCTAGAGAGTGGCATAATATAAAAACTGAATGTGATTACACATTAACAAAATTTAGTTTTTTAATATGGAAGAGATTCAATGTTATTCCAGCTTTGAAATTACAATGTCATTGACACCAATGCATGACTTTCCCAAACTACAAATTTGGAGGACCACCTTGCCTGGACATAATGTGTAGTAATGGTGGACAGTTCTACAGAATGCCAGTGGGTCCAGGGAAGAGCCTCCAGTCACCAGAGTGGTATAAGGCCAGGATGAAGAAGCAGACTGAAAGCCTAGCAGTGTGCTGGACACCGTCCTTCCCGTGAGTGTACAGACCCCTTGCAGAAACGCATCCGCCCCCACTCACGCTCCTAACGCGCATCATCACATCATTCTCCCTCCTTTCTCACTGCCCACAGGTCTAGCCTGCACCCCACTGCTCCTCCACGCCTGCGAAGACCTTGAGCTGATAAACTTAAGATACACTGTTTTTTCAAAAAGAAGTCCACAGATAACATTTTTTTTCCTTTGTACAAATGTAACAGATATATGTGTGCAGGCTACTGTAAGAAAAATTCAGAGCTGCTGTAAGATCCCCGGCATGTATTCATTTTATAACTGGAAGCTTGAACTCTGACCAACATCTAACCTCAGCACTATTCTCAGTCCCTGGCAACCACCATTCTATTATGGTGATTAAGGTTAATAATAATGTATTATATGCTTGAATCTTCTAAGAGAGTAGATTGGAAATGTTTTCATAACAAAAGGTAATGGCAATTCTGTGACATGGTGGAGCTGTTAACTAACACTACGGTGGTAAACATTTTGTGCTCTATCAGTGCATCAAACTGCTTCATTGTACAATGCACCCTTTACATGGAACAGAATACACTTTGAAGCTGAAGGAAAAGAAAGCAAGCTATGAAAGATATGTGATTTTAAATATAAATGCACCTGGAACTAAACTTACAAAACCATGACTAAGGTCGTCATCTCATCCACCAATTCCATAAAAAAAAGGTTTTAATGAAATGCACGAATATGTGGCTGCCATGTGTATGTGTGTGCACATATGTATATAAATCAATTTTTAGCAAATGAATTTTAAAAAAGAAAACTACTGGGGTTCTTGCTGAAAGATTTTTAGACTAAGTAACATGCTGTGTTAGAGTGAGCAGACAGGATGTTTATGGGGACATACATTGTTTTTAACAAAAAGAAATATAAGAATGGAAATATTTCTAAAGAAACTATTTTCAAAAATCAGGAGAGAAACAAAAGAAGGAAGGGAAGGAGGAAGAAAGAGAGAGAGAAAGAAGGAAGGAAGAAAGACGGAGAGAAACAAACAAACGAATAGAGAAACAAAAAGAAAAAGGAAAGAACCAGGCACCTGTATTTGAATTTCATTGCTCCCTCTCTACTTTTGGAATACACACACATTCAGAATATGAATTTAGTCAGTTGACTCCCAGATGATCCAATTACATCTGGATGAAGTTCCTGGGGGAGAAAGCAAAGCAGCTAGTGTTTCTCTTCTTTGTGATGCCTCCGGCTTCTCAGAAAGCTTCCAGAATATCCGTCCAACAATCCAATACATTAGCATCATGAGTCGATAGAGGGGCAACTGTGAAAACTTTTGATTGAGAGACAGCTCTTCAAGATTCAACAACCCAGGATAATGGTCCAGTTAGCCATGGCATGCTGTTCGTCTACTTTACCAATGACCTTAAAGAATTAGCTGTAGACATTTCAGATGAAGCAGTTACCAGAATTTTTGTGATATTACCACTCAATTCCTAGAAGTGTATAAGCCCTTCCCTAAGTCACATAAGCTTAATACTACATGGCTCAGGTCAGAGGATGGATGGCTCTCATGGAACAAAAGAATAGTCTTCTTCAAGAAGCTCATGACTTCATAATGGAAGCAGATTCTGTAGAACAAGAAGAAAAGAGAAGACTGCCTAATTTGATAACCCACCAAGAAAACACTCCGATGTGGCAGTAGAGAGCAATCCACTCAGGCAACCACCAAAAGAGTAGGAATAAATGCCTAATATTCATGGAATTTCTGACTTTTGGTGATACAGGATCTGGAGAGTAAGGCTGTTACGATGTTCTTTAGACAGAGTTACTCAGTAAACGTCTCAGAGTAAGTTCCTATGGGAATTACAGTCCCATGAAACATAGAAAAGTCAGCTCAGAAGCATAGTTCAATGATGCAGTGTAATAAGCCAAGTATGGGGCTTTGGTGCCAATTTAAGATTACATATTTATGGGGTTTAATGGCGAGTTGTCTCTTTCAGGATCACAATGAGCCCTTTAAGACAATGCATCTTTACATGGAACAGAATACAGGATGACCTTTTATGAGAGACTTCCAGGGGGTTGAACCATTCATAAGGGAAAAGGAGTTCCACTCCAGGGCAGTGCCATAGAAAGGGGCAATAAAAACTATGATAGTCAATGAGTATTGACCACTTTCTGGCACTTTGCCAAACACTTATAAGCATTTCATGAAGCCCTTCCAAAGCTGCCTAAATAAGGACCATTATCATGCAAGTTTTATACATAAAGGAAGTGAGGTTTGAAGTAAGGTTTAAAGGGATTGGTAAATTCACTAAGGTTTCATAGCTGCCGAGTAATAGATCAGATGATGTCAAGGACAACTCACGACAGATGGATGGGCAATAAGTCCAAGATACCTCTTCTCTCCAAGGGCTGAGCATTGGGTCAGGGTCTCCGTCCCACAACTGAAGCGTTATTTTTAATCTTTTATTATAGCAGGCCCTAGTACTCAGTTTAATTTGCTCTTATAATAAGCTTGAGAGAGATCACATATAGGAAATTGGTGAGATCTGTCTCCAATCCAAGTATCCTGGAGAAATCCTGATGATGAATGAGCCTGTTAAGTTGGATCTTGCTGAGGAACAAGAGTCAAGGGAAGGAAGGTGGCAGGAGATGTGATGTTTACATTGCATACTTCCCTTCTTCTTGTTTGAAATTAACTCATGTATTTTTATTTTTGCTCCTAACCAACATGTATAAGATAGCTATCACACCAAGCCATAAGAAACTACGAATGTTGCACACAGAAGATCCCCTGCTTTCTTGGAAGATGCATTCTGTTGAGCACAGAAATAAAATAAATAAATAAATATTAAATATTATATAATGAAAAGGAAAATGCAATACGTTGATGTCATAGAGTATCTGAGGCCTTACTGTAGTCTGAGTCATCTGGGGAAACTCACTAAGGAGGTGAAATTTATGCTGCTGGTGCCTGAATGACTAGAAGTCACAAACAGGGAAAGAGCATGACCCCTGACTGGCAGAGAGAATAACCAGGTAAAACACCTGCAGTAGGCCCCAGGCTAACTCGTTCCAGGAGCAGAGAAAAGACAACAGGCTAGGACACAAGACACAAAGGCAAGCGCTACAAGGTACTTTAAATACATGAAGCTTTTGATGCCCATTAGATGCCCAAGAGGAAGTGTTAAACTGGCAAGTGTTTCTCACATTTTAACAAGCATATGAGTCCTGTAAAGATCTTGTTAAAAATGCAGACAATGGGACTTCCCCAGCAGTCCAGTGCTTCTGCTTCAGGGGGTGCATACTTGATCTCTGATCAGGCAACTAAGATGCCACATGCCTTATAACCAAAAAAAAAAAAAAAAAAAGAAAGAAAGAAAGTTCTTGAACTGAATAAAAATGAAAGTACATGTCAATTAAAAAAAATTTAATGCAGATGGTGATGCAGTTTGTCTGGAGTGGAGCCCTAGTCTGAATATTCCCCCCCCCCAAAAAAAAACCCCAGGCGATGACAACCCTGCTGACCATGGAAGGCATTTGGACAAGGATAGGAGTTGTTAGCAGTTTTGCATTTGTAAGTCTCCAGGTAAACACAGCAGAGAGAAGGAACAGACCAAACAACGAAAGATGTGGCAGGACCTGGGATCAAGGATATAGCAGGAGCCAGAGGAAGACAGGACCACAGAAACTAAGAAGTGCTTCAAAGAGGGGGAAGTGCACGGAACACAGAACTGTAAAGGTAGAGGGCCAAGAAGTAGACTGAGCACACAGGTGCCCCTAGACACGGTTATAAAGTTGCCTTCTTTGCTTTTAATTGAAGTAGAGTTGATTTACAGTATTGAAGTTTCCAGTGTACAGCAGATTTATGCATATATGTATACATCTATATTCTTTTTATTCTGTTCTTTCCCCGTATAGGTTACTACCAGACACTAAATAGTAACCTATGATGGGAAAGAATGCTGTATAGTTCCCTGGCCTAGACAGTAAATCATTGTTGTTTAATTTATATATGGTAGTGTACATCTGCTAATCCCAAACTTTTAGTTTATCCCTCCCCCTGCCCCAGTTTCCCCTTTGGGAACCACAGCTTTGTTTTCTCTGCCCGTTTCTCATCTGCACCATTTTTTAGAGTATGTGAACCTCTAATACCGCTTTGGGTGGATTTCACAGATTCCCACTCTTCTCAAGCCTTCCCTCCACCCTCACTTGTAATGCTCGCTGACCTCACTTCCTACTTTCCCGAAGAAAAACAAATGTAGTGACCAATTAGCATGATGGACAACTTTCCCCTTAAAACCTCCTCCCCTCACATTTGAAGCTTTTTCCATTTCCATCCTTTCCTCCTGTCTCAGAGACCTTGGATATGGCTCCTTCCTCAGAGGCGTTAGGTCTTCTGCCTTCCATTCTCCTACCCTCTCACACCAGGACGCAAGCTGCTCTGGGGTCATCTTCTGAACTACTGCACAGATCCACTCACCCATGACCTTGGCTGGTCTATCTTCACGGTCTAGTCCTCACATAAGTAAGTAAGGAGCTAAGGTATGGGCACGTGATGATGTTCTGCTCAGTGAAGCAGGAGAGAAAGTTTGGGGTGGGATGGGGGAAATGCCCCTCATTGATTAAAAACAGGCATTCCAGAAACAAAAGCCCTCAGCAGAGGCTGAGTCCTGTGGGGATGGTGTGACTCAGAAATGCTACAACCACTTTGCAACTCAAAGGAGGAGGAGACTGAAGGTGTCAACAGGGAAATGGGAAGAAACTCTTATCTTGCAACATAATTGAGTCTCCAAGCTAAATGATGGTAGAGAAAGCAGTAATTCTGAGATATTTGAAATTAAGCCTGTGGAGTTCAAGTTTTCTATTGTTGTTCTTGTTTTTCAGTTGCTAAGCAATGTCCAACTCTTTGTGACCCCATGGACTGCAGCATGCCAGGCTTCCCCGTTCTTCACTATCTCCCAGAGTTTGGTCAAACTCACATCCATTGTGTTGACGTTGCCACCCAACGATCTCATCCTCTGTTGGTCCCTTCTCCTGCCCTCAATCTTTCCCATTATCAGGGTCTTTTCCAATGAGTTGGTTTTCTATTTCCTGCAGTTTAAAGCAGCCTCGTGGACACTTTTACCAGAGCAGGAGGTGACTTCCACCTGAGCTGCTCAAAGGCAGGGTGCAAATAGTTTCTCAGTCCTCTCTTTCTCTCCTTCCCTCTCTTCTCACCTTCTTCCCTCACTCCATTCTGTACCCCTCCTCTCTCCCTTCCTCCCTAGCTTACCCATTCTTTCCTAGCTCTGTACCTCCAAAACTATCCTTTTAACTCTTAAACCTGCCCCACACAAGCATAAAACTTCTAACTTCTAGTCCACAAAGCATTTTGCAGATGATTATGAGTATTCACAACAATTTTTCACATGCCTATTTAATGTAGATTTCTGGAGGGGCTCCGGCTTTATGTTATCTCTCCTCTACTGCTGTGATAGGGATATTGGTGGTTCATGTATTCAATGCTAAGTGTCCTGTTACATGTCTAGAATTCATGCATATATATAGAAATGAATAGCCAGAGAAGTGCAGCTAAAGGATTATTTATTAAATGTTATAGTGATCAGAAGAAACAGCATAAAAGGGCATTGTCAATTTTCTCAGCAAGTTTCCTTTTCTTTGCTTTATGAATTTCATGAACCCAGAATTTAGAAAATGTCTACTTTTTACAGTAGTCTTAAAGGGCAGATGTCATAAAAGGTTACTTCTAAATGTACTTCATAATTGCTTTGCCATTCCTAAGCCTTTCCCCAGGGCTAACCCTGGTGTGGGTTTATGTGTGGGTAGTTTGTTTGGGTAGGTCCTATAGTGATTCCAAAGTTTCCTAGTTAGTGGAAATATAGCTTTGGGGGGATTCTGCCTCTGGAATTCAGGCCATTTTATTTGATTATGTGATCCCCACCCCATAAAAACCAGAAAAGAAACTCCCCTTAAGTTAAGAGAAGGGTTTAGATGGTTTTGGTGAAGAAAGGATAACAAACACCTAAAGCACAGACTTTTCCTGTGGCGTGTGATTAGGAAGCTTTGAGGTGCTCTGGGACATGAATAGGTGGGCTGCTGTACATGCAGTGCCGTGTGTGTGCTCGGCTGCACCTGGGGTTCTGACGACTCACTCTGCCTTTTGAAGAGTCCGTGGTGGTTTTCATTTCTAAACAGCCAAGTTTTCCCCTTCACTGTTTCTATAAGCAGTCTGCATAAACTGATGCTTTTTCCAAATATCACAAAACTAAGAACGCCACAGCTGCATAAGAGAGAGGAAAAGTCAGTCTCCTCAGAAGATGGGAAGGGAGGCATCCTGCTGTGCACTGGGGGGCAGGTGTCTCCTTCCTGCCCCCACTGCAGCACCATGCTCTTCCTGAAGAGAGCCGATGTAACAGATCCATAGAGAGGTGCCATAAGTTTGCTCTCTGCACTTCCTATGCCCCAGCACTAACCCAAATGCAGAGGGGCACTCAGTTCTGATGACAAGCTCCTGCTGTATCATCCATCACAACCTAGGCCTTAGCCTCCTCCATGGAAACTTAGTTTCTGTCCATTTCCAATATGTTTCCCTTGTAATCCTTTTATTGTAATTGTGTAGCCTTAAAGTTAACAGAGTAGTAATCAGCAATTCTCTTATTTTCTTGAATTTCTTTTTATTTCCTGTGGTTTTGATGAATATTTAATAGAAAGCCCACAATGCTCACTTTCATATCCAAGTTCTATTCAAATGTATTCAAAGATAAGATCACTGAGTGTCATTGGAAAGTCTACATAAATAGTAATAAAAATACTGACAATTTAGATCCACATGGAATAATACTGCCCCCATATGATTTGCATAGGTAATAGAAATATATTTTTCTTAACACAGCCCTCCTGTGCCTCTTCTCAACTTGGATATGTATTTGCTATTTCTGGCAATGTTATTACAGAAGATAACATTTCAGCCACTTCAACATTAA
Source organism: Ovis canadensis (assembly GCF_042477335.2). Lineage (NCBI taxonomy): Eukaryota > Metazoa > Chordata > Mammalia > Artiodactyla > Bovidae > Ovis > Ovis canadensis. The sequence continues at coordinate 20,244,245 of NC_091264.1, read as the reverse complement.
AAATAACCATAAAATGTCAATCCTCCCAAACAGATGTGATTTAATCAAACTACCCTGAATCAATAGAAAAATTCTGTTTTCATAAATTAATAACTACATTAATGTTCTTAGCATCATGGTGACATTCCTTGGACAACCTGGAAGTGAGCTGAAAATGAGAAAAGTGATTATAGTACTTGTATCTTTCTATTCTCATCATTGCAACTTAGACATTGGGATAAAAGTTGTACCTTTTGCTTCTCAATAGCTGAGTGACATTCTGTTGGTTTTCACTACACCTGATGAAAGGGAAAGCATGGTAAACTGGATGCATGTGGCAAACACAGGCGGTAAAATGTTTCCAGGATGCGGCATCTGGCCATTGACCACAGCCTCTTGGAACAAGATAAAATCACTGAAATAGTTAACAGATGTTAGCATAGTTGAAATATAAAAGTTCTATTGCTAAAAATTATGTGGGGTCAGATGGAGATTTGGCGCTTGGTCCATAATTTAACTGACTTGGCAAATGCAAAGTTGAGATCCAGAGGCGTATAATGTATAATACGGAGGCCACACACTTTGCACACCACACAGGGGCTCATAAACTACTGACGAAATGTACGCTGTGCTAAGCCAGCTTGATTAAGTATTAACACAGTATTTGATACTTAGGGAAATCTGAAGTCAATTTTCACGTCGACTAAATTAAAAAGTTATTTCTATAAGAGCAAAAGAGTGGTGGACTTTTCTCCAAGTTCAAAGGACGTCTGCAAATTTTATTATTTAGCCTTGGCTTGCGATTTACCTGATGACTGGTATATCTTCCCGTCCACTTCATAATCCATCCAGTGATACCCTTTTTCAAAGTATCTCTCTTTCTTTTTCCCACTTTTGTCTATTACTCCACATTTCAGAACAAGTTGACAGTAATGAGTTTCAGATGCATATCTGTAGCTGAAATGTAGCCTCTCAAACTTAAGTCACAAAGTCATTCAAGTCAAGCATTGAATGAGGCTTGTGCTACTTTGGAGTTTGTAGTTTTATTTACAGCTTTGCAGATGAAGTCACCAGCTTCCATCACTTTGTAAAGATTCACACCCTGGTGCGACAAAAATGACAGTGCCAGGTAGGAAGGGGGGTTCGGGAGAAAGAAGACAAAACAGATTTCTTTTAATTATATTAGTAGTTACTTAGCCATTTAAAATCATCAAACAAATGTTCGTTATTATTGGGGGATAACATTTGTCTCCATAAATTATGTAGATTTTAGATTTTTCTGCTTTCTTAAGACATATCTTGAATCTGACCCTAGGCTAACCGCACCTGAATAATCCAGTGTAATTATGCTGGTACCCGAACTCTATGGAGGACAACAGTAGAATCAGAAGGAATGAACAAATATCAGCGAAGGGCAATTAAAAGGATAATGCTTTGGAGCAGTTTACAGATAAGGACTTGGCAGGGGGATCTCATAGTATATCTTAGTATATAAACAAACAAGCCTGATAAAGCTGTAAGAGACATAGGAATGATGAATGCATGCTTAATTTCTAACCACATCCAGAAACACGATTACTGGCATGAAACTGAAGGAGGTAGTTTAATAAAATGAAGTAGTATTTAGTCCACATCTGGAACTTGTTTGCCTGAGAGGTTGTACTGACTGGGAGCATAAATAGGATCAACAAAGGCTTTGGTAAATCCATGGATGACAGATCGGCAGTTGGGTATGAAGGCCAAGTTCAGTGCAGGCTCGTCATCTTGGGCTTGGCGGAGCCAAGGATCACCACCGAGGTTTCCAACCCGCACAGCGCCGTCACTGGCAGGGACTGGGGGGGGCAGAGCGGTAGGCAGGTTAACCAGAGATTTGCCCCCATGCAGCACTTTGTAAGCTCCTATGTCTTCCTTCAACATGGACTGGAAACAACGTGGACTTAACTGAACTGACTCAAGCTCCTTGCTATTAAGGAGTAGCTTTTAAAATTTATGTAAATCTTATGTTTTCTTAAAATGAACAAGTATAAATACTCACAGGGGCTTTTCATACCAGTGATGATAAAGAGATCATAACTTTAATATAGCTAGTTATTTCTCTCTAGAAACTTTCAGAGCACTGTTTTCTTTGCAGTTACCTCTGCTCAAGAATCACCAAAAGTAATTTGTAAAATGACATGTAAATCATTTTCATGTTTCTTTTTATTGTGAAGTTGCTTTTGGGACACTGACACTTGATTTGGTTTTGTATTGGTTTTGGGTGGAGTGTCCTTTAGGCATAGCTTGGTTTCACATTCTTAATGCAGCGATATGCAAATTTTGTAAGTAATAAGTTACATAAGGTTTTTCATTTCTGAATTACATCTAACAAAAGATCATAAGATTTTAGGCATCAAATTTCTTTGCTTTCCAGTAATTTCCATTTATAGCAATTATGCAGTGGGATTGGTTGGTATCACAGCAAAGAAGAATTTTGTTTTGGCCTTCTCTAACTTAGTAACTAAGTTGTGTCTGACTCTTTTGCGACCCCATGGGCTGTACTCTGTCAGGCTTCTCTGTCCATGGCATTTCCCAAGCAACAATACTGGAGGGAGCTGTAAGGGATACTCCCAACCCAGGGGTCAAATCTGTTTCTCCTGGATTGGCAAGCAGATTCTTTACCACTAAGCCGCCCTGGAAGCCCAATGAAAAGGCACCTTTTTGAGATAATGTGGCATTTATACTTAAATCATTTCAGCATTTAAACCAGGAGCTTAAATGTTAATGTACTATGATACATTATGAGGCTTCAAGAACTTCACATAGACTATGGTTTCTGTCTTTAGGTTGCCTGCGGTCAAGCAGAATATGTGGACCCCTAAACAGGAAAGCCTGCACTGCAGCTAAAGTAACCAAGAGAGAGAGATCCAGATGACCACGAGGGCAGAGCTGCAGGCAGGCCAACCCACTGAGGAAAAGGAAATGGGAATGAAAGGAGGGCAGCGTCTCTGGGGAGAGTTCCAGGAAGCGTAAATCCTGACCTGAGGCTTGTACAGAGAGTGTGAGTCCTTGAGAAGGAGGAGGAGGCATGAGGCACCATCAGTACAGACATCTGAAAAATACCATGGGATGTGTGGAAAGGAACGGGCAGAAGTGACTGGAAAAGGAAAAAATAAAAGGCCACAGTGTGTGGCAGAATACAGCCCTGCTTTTCAGGAAGTGGGAATCCATTGATACATGCCCAAACAGAAGCAAGGCATATTCATACGTGTATCTTAGATGAAATCTTCCATGGCAGCGTGGAGGACGAATCTGAAGGTCCCTGAAGTATGTGCCAAGTCACTTCAGTCGTGTCTGACTCTTTGTAACCCTATGGACTGTAGCCTGCCAGGCTCCTCTGTCCATGGGCTTCTCTAGGCAAGAATACTGGAGTCAGTTGCTGCGTACTTCTCAAGGGGATCTTCCCTACCCAGGGATCGAACCCTTCTCTCTTATGTCTCCTGCACTGGCAGGCCAGTTCTTCACCACTAGCACCACCTGGGAAGTCCCGCAGACCAGGATAGAGGATGAATATCCACGGAAGATATCAGGACTTGTACTGATGTAGTTACAGCAAGGGAAGGAAGGAAGGGACAAGCAACCAAAACAGTTTAGAAGCTGAAGCAGTGGCTCTTGCTAACTGCGTAGGCATGGGAGCCACAGTGATACAGGTTCCACAGAGAGCCTTGGTTTGTTGGTTGCTACCCAACATAACAACTTAAATTGTGAAATTCTTGGAAATGGAAACGGGTTATTTGCAGCTGGACCCAGACAGCCTGACTCATTGTGAAGCATCAACTGAGTTCAACCGAGTTATATAAATCTTCAAGAAAGGATTTCTATGGCTTGAGAGTTTAGGATTAGGAGATGAAAACTATTATATACAGAAGGGATAAACAAGGCCCTACTTGGAACTATATTCGATATCCTGTGATAAACCATATTGGGAAAGAATACAGTAAAGAATTTGTGTATGTGAATATATATATGTGTATATATACATGAGTCAGTTTGGTGTACAGTGGAAATTAACACAGCATTGTAAGCCAACTATGCTTCAATGAAATAAATAGGAAAAAAAAGAGAAAATATTTCTCCTTTTTTCAGGTTCTGTCACGGTCATACCTCTCTAATAGAAACGATGGAAATGATCAGACTACTCAGTAATAGCTGTTCCTAAGTGGGGGAGGAGGAGAAGGGGACGACAGAGGATGAGATGGCTGGATGGTATCACCGACTCGAGGCACACGAGTTTGGGTGAATTCTGGGAGTTGGTGATGGACAGGGAGGCCTGGCGTGCTGCAATTCATGGGGTCGCAAAGAATCAGATACGGCAGAGAGACTGAATTGAACTGAACTGAACCAGAGAAGAGAGGCAACAGCTTCTGGTATTTAACGCCAGGTGATATTAATCTTTCGATGAACAGGATTGAGTGTCTCTAGGCAACAGGCACATATGAATACATTGTAATACTAGCTCTCCATCTCCAGGGGGAGCTGAACACAGAAAGAAGACGGTGCTACAACCGAGGAAGACACTGAAAGAATCCTGGAACACAGAGGAGAGGACCCCATCAGTGTGGCCCTGGGGAATCAGCAGGGAAATACTAAAAGGTGAAACCGAGGATGAGGAGGAAGGCCCTTGCAGCGGGCGGGGAAAGCAGGAGGGAGGGGCGGAGCTGAGAAACTGGAAGCGCTGGGAAGGACGCCGCGGACAGTCAGCTGGGCAGGAGCGCCTCTCAGCAGAGCGAGGGAAGAGCAGAGAGGCGAGGGAGGGGAGGACAACCCCATTCTCTAGTCCAGGTGGTGATTTGTACATCTCAGAAAACATAGGAATTTCTGATCATCTGTGAACAGCGTTTTTGCCTTTTATACTTTTCCCTAAAAGACTCTTAGAGGTCAGTAAGTCATTTTAACAAGCATGTGGCAAGACAAGGCAGTGATTCTGGTGGGTGTTGTTATAGGGCCTGTGCCTTTCTCAGATACCACTTCAAAGAGACTACTCTTGCCGGCCAGTGTTTGGCATGCTAAGTGTTATTAAACTCTGCTCCTCCACTGGCCATTTTAAAATGGCCCTGGGCTCTCTTCCAGAAAGCCCTACTTGTCACCGTGAGAAAACCAAGTTCCCAGTTTTCCTCCAAGGAAAACAAAACAGCAAAAACAAAAATCATAAAAGCAAAGACAGGCTCTAACTCACAAAGTGTGTGACATCAAATGAGATACTAGATAAAAAAGTACTTTGGAAGTCATGAAGCAGTAAAGAAAAAAAAAAGTGAAATGGTAGCATTATTGGTGATTGAGCTATAGCAATAAGTTCTTTTATGAAGCCCCCCTCAAGAATCTTTATTGTATTTTCCCATTGTGCATTTTAGGAAGGAGCAAAAGTGTAGTAAAACTGGACCTCAAAGTTGCTTCCCAAATCTGAGACACATTCCAACTTCAATCTGCAAGGAATGTATAAATATTAAAATATGCTATAGTAACTTACCGTATTAACCCCCAGGCCATTAAGCATGTAGATCAAATCCTCTGTGGCTACGTTCCCAGAAGCACCTTTTGCATAAGGGCAACCGCCTAGTCCGGATACTGCAGAATCCACTACATTAATGCCCATCTGGAAAACAAACCCAAACGCCCAAGCTTGTCTCTTTACTGTATGTAAGTTGCTGCGTTTCTATTTAACCTGTTCCAAAGAGCAAATAAGGAAAATCTGAACCATGATCCCACTCTATTCCCTTACCCACCTGCTGCTGGAACATTCCCAAGGTGGACTTCTTTTCTGAATAATCTCATCTTTCAGGCTAACAGAAACTCTTAAAAGATCTCAGGAATGACAATAGTCTTAGATCAAAATTGAAACGGTGTTCTGATTGATAACAGAACAAAGGTAGGGGGTGAAGCTTGAAGTAAGATCAATTCATACCTAGGGTGTATTCTCCAATCTAATTTTGAGCTTTATTCTAACAGCTGTGTATAATCAATATGAAATATTTTCAACAGCCAGACCCAAAAAATCAAGATGCCTTAGAAGACAAGTTGGGGATGTCTCTGTGTTTGAAGCTGTGTTTTGTGGGGTCAGTTCATCCACTCCGTTCACCCAGTGTTTATTGATTAATCACTTTGATTAATTTGCACACAAAATCTGGATGTTTTGGGAGAAGTGAAGAGCCATTTAAGAGGCAGGACATCCACCATCAACAACTGCACCAGTTCACACTTACTGGGTTCTCACTAAGTGCTAGATATTATTATTAACACCATATGATGCTGATTCATAATCCCTACAAAGCCCCATGAGATGGATACTCTTCCATCATTCTCAAATCACAGATGAAGAAACTCAAGCACAGAGGGATCGCATAATTTGTCCCAGGTCACCTCTGTCTCCAGAGGATTCCCACTCTGCTCTGGTCTGTAACCTCTGGAAACATGCAAGTTGGTTCACATTATACATCTGGGGAGATCCGAGATGGACAGTCTCCATGGGCTGGAAAAGCTGTGGAAGACATGAGCACAAATGGGTCTGAAAAGGAACCCCTGAGATCAGACTCGAGTAACTCAAGAAGAGAGGTGAGCAGAGAAGGCCTCCGTGGAATGTGACAAATGGGTCATCAGGAGCCACCTGAGGGCTAATCTGATTCTTTGCTCCTGGACATTGGCAAAAATGGCCATGGCCTCATCCACAACAAGAGGCACTGGGAAGCAGAGCCCTGATCACCCTGCTGGGTCAGGGGTTCTAAATCACAGAAGCAGAATCACACATTGTTGCTACAGCTTCAGTTTATGATTCTGGAGGTCTGAGCTGGGACTTGAAAATCTGAATTTTTAACAAGATTCCAGATGCTGTTCTCACTGATGTCCTGGGGAATTGCGCTTTCTTTCTCCTTTTCTTTTTTGATAACATTTTTGTTTTAGATTTTCAGACAATTTGGGAAGAAAGTGCAGAGCATTCCCATACAATACATACCATTTCCCCTACTGTTCACATCTTACATCATTACGGTATACTTGTCACAACTAATGAACACATCTGATATGATTAACCGAGGTCCACACATGATGCAGATTTCCCCGGTCTGGAAGCCATTGTCTTTTTTCTGTTCTGGGAACTCATCCGGGTACCACATTGCATTTAGTTATCTTGTCTCAGGATGCTGTGGCTGTGACATCTTCTCAGCTTTCACCGTTCTTTGTCCTCATTGACCTTGACCATTTTGAGGTGTACCTGTCATGCGTTTTGTACAATACCTTTGAACGTGGGTTTTGTCTTATGTCTTCTCATGGTTAGACTGGATTCCTAAACTTTTGTGAGCAGGGCAACACAGATGAGATGCCAGTCTAGACACATCATATCAAAGGCACGCTCCACATGGTTATAGTTTATGACTGATGATGTTCACCTTGATCCCATGCCCTGTTTCCCACGTGGTACTTTTTGGGAAAAAAAAAAGTCACTGTGTGCAGCTCAGATTTAGGAGTGGATAATATGTACCTAAATTATTTATAAGCCAGCCATATGGGAGATTTGTCTGTTCTCCCATCATCATTTATTTCTTCAAACATTTGTTTGTATCAGTAGAGACTCACAGGTATTTATTTAGTGCTTTGCGTTGAGTTCCAGTATTCCTTTATATGCCTTGTCACTCATGTTGTTTGAGATCTGGTCACTGGGGGCTCTTCAGTTGGTTCCTTTAACATGCTAAGGGGGCTGTGTTTTTTTAATTGATGTGCAGTTGATTTACAAGGCTGTGCTAATTTCTGTACAACAACATTCAGATATATATATGCATATATATACATAGATATATTCTTTTTTATATTCTCTTCCATTATGGTCTATAAAGCTGCCCATTTTTAATAAATTTTCTAGATATTCCCTTGTGAGGTCTAGGTTGTTTACCCGTTTTCCCAAGAGCAGAACCAAACGCCATGGATGTCTCTGTGACTAATGCAAGTTTCCAGATATAATTCGTTTGCTTCTGTATGTCTGTCTCCACTTGTTATCCTCTGCAACATGGGAAGGTCTATATGGCTCTTCTTCCATTACCACGACCTCTCTCAAAGTTTAATTGTATTTGGATGTTATTAACTGACCATCTGAAGTACTGGTCCATTTAGGAGCGTCCACATTTGTGGTGAATATAAATAGTAAGTATAAAGAGTTATGCTCTAGGAGTGACAGTGGTGAAGTTGTCCAGTAGTTGGCCAGTACAAAGGTTAGGACAGAGGCTCATCTCTGGGAGTCAATCAAATTTATCTACTCTGTTGAAATGAATCTATCACTCAAGGAGACAAAAGTTTCAGCGATTTTCAGTCCCTACCAATTATAACCACCTGGGGCCCTTTTAAAAATAACACACAAGCTTCTTCTCCCCAGGATCTCTGTCTGGAAGTGAGTCAGCTTTGGTATTTCCTTAAAGCTCCCCCCTGGTGATTCTCTTGAGTAATTACCTGTGGGAACTCCTGAGGCAAGGTTCTCATCTATCTCAGCCCTTATCAGCTGTGGGTATGAGTGAGCTTTCATTTTGAAGATGCTCTGTACCCTGAGGTAGCAGAGTTAAAAATGATGGATCAACTTCAACAAATCAGTGTTTGAAAGAACACTCCCAAAAGTATGTGAAGTAGTGAATGCAAGTAGTACCTGCATGATAGCTGGAAGATAGCTTCAGCCTACCAGGAGAGCTTATGATCTGTAAAATTTTCTGTATGTGTATTCAGTTCGGTCGCTCAGTCTTATCCAACTCTTTACGACCCCATGGACTGCAGCACTGCCAGGCCTCCCTGTCCATCACCAACTCCTGGAGCTTGCTCAAACTCTTGTCCATCAAGTCGGTGGTGCCATCCAACCATATCATCCTCTGTTGTCCCCTTCTCCTGCCTTCAATCTTTCCCAGCACCAGGGTCTTTTCCAATGAGTCAGTTCTTCACATCAGGTGGCCAAAGTATTGGAGTTTCAGCTTCAGCATCAGTCCTTCCAATGAATACTCAGGACTGATTTCCTTTAGAATGGACTGGTTGGATCTCCTCGCCATCCATGAGACTCACAAGAGTCTTCTCCAACACCACAGTTCGAAAGCATCAGTTCTTTGACGCTCAGCTTTCTTTACAGTCCAACTCTCACATCCGTCCATGACTACTGGAAAAACCATAGCTTTGACTAGATGGACCTTTGTTGGCAAAGTAATGTCTCTGCTTTTTAATATGCTGTCTAGTTGGTCATAGCTTTTCTTCCAAGGAGCAAGAGTATGTATATTAGACTTCAACAAATAACAATGACAAAAAGGAAGTGTTGTTGGAACTGAAGATAAACAGGAAAACTTAAACTGGCAGGAAGATGAATGATAATTATTTTTCTATTGTGCAAGTAATTTATAATTAGTCTCAATTACCAATATCTATCATGCTAGACATTCCTGTCAAAGTAGTTCTTTTTTGCAATAGTTCACAAATCCTAAGTAAATAATGAGGCAAAAAATAGAAACAAATAAATGTATATGGGTTTCCCTGGTGGCTAACATGGTAAAGAATCTGCCTGCAATGTGGGAGCTTTGGGTTCGATCCCTGGGTTGGGAAGATCCCCTGGTGGAGGGCATGGCAACTCACTCCAGTATTCTTGCCTGGAGAATCCCATGGACAGCGGAGACTTGGAGGCTACAGAGGAGCCATGGGGTTGCAAAGAGTCGGACATGACTGAGCGACTAAGTACAGGGTGAGTGTATATGTCTAAGACATGAAACACATCCCCTTATACATAGACTCATTACAGTATATTTTATATGGATAAAAATTAGGAAACCATCCAAATGTCTGTAATTGGGGCTAATTTAAATTAATTAAGGTGTAGTTGTAAAATGGAATGATAAATACTATGTAAATGCATAGTTAAGGGAAAGAAACAGATTATAAAATATTATAACAGTGTATGCAATCATAATCCCATTTTCTAAAAAAAAAAAAAGAATTTGGATGATACTATCAAAATGCTAAGAGTGATGATCAATGAGTTGCATGTAATTTATATTTAAATTCTTTTTATCTTTATTTTCCAATGACCCCACAATGAATGTAATTATACATATAATTAGAAAAAGAAAGGCTTCTGCAAACTGTAGCCTGTGACAGAATGACAGTAAATAAATCAGAGTGAGAATAAATCAACCTAAGACTGAATTCCTTGATTAACAACATTATTTTGCAACTGATTGGTCCTTCTAGGATTTGAGACTGCAGGCTAATGTGTGTACATAATCTCATAAAAGCAGACATGATCTGGGGGAAAGGCTCTCTGAAAACCAGTCCTTCCTTCTTTCCCGCCATCACATTCGCTCTGGAACAGATGAGGTTTCTGTGCGCATTAGTCACAAATTAATTGCATCAATTCTAAAAGCAGTATGTGGATTTCAAGTTTCAATAGCAAATTTAAAGAGTTTATTAAAGTACACCTTACCTGTGAAGAAGACGACTAAAATATGTGTTCCTTTTAAAGTCTCTTCAACAAAAACAAAAACAAATCCCAATCGTTTAAAACTAGAACTTTCAGGACTTCCATGGTGGTGCAGTGGTTAAGCCTTAGCCTTCCAATGCAGCGGACAAGGGTCCGAGCCCTGGTTGGGAACCTAGGATCTCACATGCCTGCACTCTGCCACTAAGGCCTAACACAAACAATCTTAACACATAAAAGCAGAACTTTCTACCCACTGTCCCCTCAACTCTGACCTCTATTAAATGTGTGATTCTTCCCCCCTGCAAAGAAAAGATCTTCTCAATGGACAGTGTTACCCACACAGTAAGTTAGATGGCTTTATTTATGAACAAGCTACTTTGGAAATTTCTAGTCATAGTCAGCTAAGAAAATGTGATTCCACTGTAGTATGTTTTCTTTATCTCTGTTTCCGTGTCTTATTAGAAATGGTACACATACAATGTAAACATTCTTAACAGAGCAGGAAGAAAAATATTATTTGTTCTCCTCATCTGTTATTTATGGTAAATAGAGGAAACATATGGTACTTTACTATTAAAATATAGTATTATAGTAAACACATTACATTTACAACAATATCATGCATTTGTTAGTAGGTGTGCCGCGTGGCTGGTTTTACCATACAAGAACCTGCATGAAAAGATTATTCTTAGACATTTCTTTACCTATGTCTCCAAACCTAAAACACTGCTTTCAGATTTTCAGTTTCCCGGTGTGTGTGTTTGTCTGTGTGGATGTAAGCACTCAAGCACAAATGATTTTCTGCACCATACAGTATGTTGCAAAAACAAAGGTCTGGGGTTTTGTTTTAAAAGAAATATTTTTGGATCAACAACCACAAGATGGCAATGCAACATCAAAATCCACCCAAGTTAAAGCCAAGCATTGAAATGCCCCTGGGTTCCAGCTCAGAAATGGCAAATATGAAAGTAAATAGCTTTATATTATGCAAATAAATATTTTTCTTACTTTAAAATAAGGATACTTTTACTAATGGTGTATAACACATCAAATGTGGTTCAATATAATCAATCTGTTTTTGTATTCTTCTTCCTTTGACTTCAACATGTTTATTTGTTGATCCATGTCTGAACCATTCTTGACTGTGATGGCTGCGAATTGATCTTTTTTTCCCCTAATTCCTCCATTTCTTCAGGACTTGGAATACATACACAGCCCTGAAGCACACGGAGATTAGTGTTAGAAATTAAAATTCCTATATATTTGGTCTGTCACTGAGAAGTAGGTCACTCTTAGCAAATGAGAAACCGTTCTCTCTAGAACTCAGGAAGTTAATTCTCCCTAAAATGAAATAAACTCAAATCTCAAAGGACGAAGGTGACCGAGGCTCCCACTTTCCTCAGAGTCATGATCAGAGCTGTTAACCCAGTGACACAGGTTATCCCAAGCCTTGTGAGTAGAGTTGTGAGCTCCATCTGCTTGAGCCCCAGCTGCGTACTACGACTGTAGGCTGATGAAAATGCAAAATACGAGAAGCTACTTCTTCTGGAAACTAGCAGATTATCTGTAGACACAGCATAAGCATTATCACTCTGTACTGCAATATCATATAAGCTCTGAGGAATGTTAATTTCTTTTAAATTTCACATCGTGGTTAGATGCCCAGATCACACTGATATGCTAACTGAAAATATCACCTTGACTTTTTCTCAGTGCTGTAAGAACGTATTCTCCAAATAAAACGGAAAAATATGAGAGGACAAATCAAAGATATCTTTTCCAAAATGTATAATCTTCCATATGTGTCTGATTTTCCAAATATCTCTGATAGGGAAATGATTCATTTGAGGATTTTAAGTTATTCATGGGGAAAAAGACAAACATTCATGTAAGAGGAAATATTAACAATATGCCCATCTTCCTAATATTTGTTCCCCTTCACTTGTTCCTCACAGCTAATGTGCCTGCCAACAGAGGATCATAGTTACCCACACGTGAGTGCTATTTCTCCCCCAGCGGCCAGGCCAGTCACTAGTGGGGTCACAGCATTCTTTCCAAGGAGACCAGATCTTGCCCTGAGATGCTTTCCATCCATCACTCTAAAAAGTTACCATATTCAGTTACAGTACCAACTACTTGCCATTCATGTGTATTGTGAACATACCATGGTTTGAAAACCTCAGACAATAACCATTGCCATACAAGAATAAAGCCCACTGTTTTCAACCACAGAAATTATACACCAGCATTGGCATGTAAATCATGACGCCTTGCTGTTGGGGTAAGTAAGCTAGTATGATGGATTACCAATGCTTTCATAGACCGTATTTCATCTCTGAAAAGGCTTTCCCACACGCCTCCTTTTACCCTGCCTCACCACACATGAGAGATTGTATTCATGCTTTCATTTAGTATATTGCAAATTGAGACAGAAAGAAGAGTGTGTACATAGGAAGCCACAAGAAAATGGAAAAATAGGTAAAGAAATTCTGAATTTCAGTAGATTGAGAAACAATCAATACCATCAGCATTAGCTGTGTGATCTTGAGGGTGTTACTTTCTCTGTCTGTTCGCCCAGCTGTAAAATGAATTTAATAGCACTAATGCACAGACTTTCTCAGGATACAATGTGATGTTCCATGGAAAACCCATACCCCATAGCTGGGTACATGACTCTTGAGAAGTCTTGGCTTTCACAGGCATACGACAAGGAGCTAGAGGCAGAGGGAGGATGTGGATGTGTTAAATGAAGCAGAGAGCTGGGGCAGAATATAGCAAGGGAGGCGTGCGAACGGAGACACAGGTGAGCTGGAAGCCACAAAGGACAGAGCTTATTGAGTAGGAGTGAAGAATGAGGCTGCACTAGATGAGAAATTAACAAAAAACACACAGTGGGAGTGCCCTGGCCGTCCAGTGCAAGGGGATGTGGCTTTGGTCCCTGGTCAGGGACTAAGACCCCACATACTGTCTGGCATCAAGTTCTAGTACAGCGACTTGCTGTTGCTTTTGTTTAAGGAAAAAAGAAAAGGAACAAACACTTAGGGAAGTGGGGATGAGTTTGGGATTAGGGCAGAAACATGGAGCTGAGCCAAGAAATTCATGGAGAAAACTGTGCTGTGAGGTGGGACAGAAGGAGAGGCCAAGTGACAGAGACTGGTGAAGGAACAGTAACCTCAAAGCTTCCAAGGAGAATCAATATTCAATCTCCTCAGAAACACAGCAACTAAGCTCATTGGCTGAGAATCCCAGCAAGAGCTGACCACTGCATTCCAGTTTCAGTGAGCTCTCACAGTGCCTCTGTGATTGCACAAAAGAGATGGATGGAGACCATGGTTACAAAACGAGAAGGAGGAAGGAAAGGAGATGGATGGATGACGAACACTGTGTGAACAAGGAAGATCTCGTATCTACAAAGGTGGAGCCTCCATGAATTTTTTCGTAACAATCTACAAATCATATTTTCACAGCCAGTATTAATCTCAAAAATATACAAGCAGCTCATGCAGCTCAATTCCAGAAAAATAAATGGCCCAATCAAAAAATGGGCGAAAGAACTAAACAGACATTTCTCTAGAGAAGACATACAGATGGCTAACAAACACAGGAAAAGATGCTCAACATCACTCATTATCAGAGAAATGCGAATCAAAACCATAATGAGGTACCATTTCACGTCGGTCAGAATGCCTGCTATCCAAAAGTCTATAAGCAATAAATGCTGGAGAGGGTGCGGAGAAAAAGGAACCCTCTTACACTGTTGGCTGCTGCTGCTGCTGCGTCGCTTCAGTCGTGTCTGACTCTGTGCTACCCCATAGACAGCAGCCCACCAGGCTCCCCTGTCCCTGGGATTCTCCAAGCAAGAACACTGGAGTTGGTTGCCATTTCCTTCTCCAATGCATGAAAGTGAAAAGTAAAAGTGAAGTCGCTCAGTCGTGTCCGACTCTTAGCAACCCCATGGACTGCAGCCCACAAGGCTCCTCGTCCATGGGATTTTCCAGGCAAGAGCACTGGAGTGGGGTGCCATTACACTGTTGGTGGGAATGCAAACTCGTACAGCCACTATGGAGAACAGTGTGGAGATTCCTTAAAAAATTGCAAATAGAACTGCCTTATGACCCAGCAATCCCACTGCTGGGCATACACACTGAGGAAACCAGAATTGAAAGAGACACGTGTATCCCAATGTTCATTGCAGCACTGTTTACAATAGCCAGGACATGGAAGGAACCTAGATGCCCATCAGCAGATGAATGGATAAGAAAGCCGTGGTACATATACACAGTGGAGTATTACTCAGCCATTAAAAAGAATGCATTTGAGTCAGTTCTAATGAGGTGGATGAAACTGGTGTCTAAAAGAAAAACACCAATACGGTACATTAACACATATATATGAAATTTAGAAAGATGGTGACCCTATGCAAGACAGCAAAAGAGACAAAGATGTAAAGAACAGACTTTTGGACTCTGTGGGAGAAAGCAAGGGTGGGATGATTTGAGAGAACAGCATTGAAATATGTATATTATCATAAGTGAAATAGATTGGCAGTCCAGGTTCGATGCATGAAACAGGGCACTCAAAGCTGGTGCACTGGGATGACCCTGAGGGATGGTACGGGGAGGGAGGTGGGAGGGGGCTTCAGAATGAGAAACACATGTACATCATGGCTGATTCATGTCCATGTATGGCAAAAACCAAATATTGTGAAGTAATTAGCCTCCAATTAAAATAAATAAATAATTTTTTTTTTTATAATCCCATATGTGCTTGATTGATTTTGGTTTAAAGGGAAGAAACTAAGCTCCAGAGCTCTGCAGGCATTCCCGAAAGCCACAGAGGTGCAGAGATTTGTCTGGAACTCAAGCGTTCATGCCACTAGGCCCTCGTGCTTCTGAAGCTGCGCTGGTAGGAGGTAAGTTATTTCCACTTTCAAAATGGATGTTAGTGGGAGGCCTGCCTAATGTTGTGAAAGCATAACTAAATGTTCAAAAAACAAAAAATACAACGTTCAGAGAAAAAGAATGGGAAGCACAGTGGTGCTGACAAAGAACTAACCGTGTTATTAATACTTACAAACCAGGCAGGGTTGGTAAGTATGGGAAGATTACACCTTTTTTTTTTTAATAAGTCAAAGCAGCAAGCAATATATATTAGCATAGTGAGGTCAAGAGCTTCAAGATACCTCACTCCATAATGCCCTCAGTACATGGCACAATACTGAGAACAGAATAAGTTACTGTTCAACTACTTTTCAAAGAATAACTGAACAAATGATGTGCATGGAATAAAAATGTTAGCAGCATCAACCCCTGAGTGCAAGTACATTTGAATTGAACTTGATCCAATCCAACTAGAGAGACAGAACAAGGTGTCGAGGATAGCAAAATCAATGAGACGTTTCAGCAGACCAGTACATATTTTGCTTGCTCCCTAAACCTTCTTCTCTTGAAAATGCTTTCTCATAATGACAGGTTTATGGAACCTGCTTATTTGCTCAGTCACTATTAATCTTGGCACAGCTATTGGAACTGAAATTGAGTCAATCATGGGCTCCTCCCCCAGAATGTGGAGTAGAGACAAAGACAGGCTCTATCTTTCTAAGAGATGAGATGTACAACGTATGAGCTATAGACAAGTATGCAAATGTGGGAGACCTGGATTCGATCTTTGGGTTGGAAAGATCCCCTGGAAAGGGAATGATTACCCACTCTAGTATTCTGGCCTGGAGAATTCCATGGACAGAGGAGTCTGGTGGGCTACAGTCCATGGGGTCGCAAAGAGTCAGACCCAACTGAGAGACTTTCACACACACACACACACACACACACACACACACACACACGTACATGCACAATGAGAAGCAGAGACATGTGGTCTATAACTGGGGGTAGAATGGGATATTTGAATTGGAGAGATGCCACCTGCATTCCAGACAGTTTTTTGGTCCTTCCTGAGCCCCAGCTTCATAGTCTCCCCACCTTTGTTTTTGAAGTAACATTTAATGAGAGCTGTACCAAACAAACAATGCAGTGATGCTAGGAAACAGTCACATATCTATCATCCTCATTCTATACGTGCGGAACTTGAGCCACAAAATGTGTACTGTGATGCGCACAGTGATACACTCTGCAAATAGCAAGAGCTGAGACTCAGTGCCAGGGTGAATGCTTCCAAGTCTCAGGTCTCTACTTGTCTTGGGCCTTTAAGAGGTTTCCCATTCACACCCTTAATTCCTCACAACAGCATCTCTCTCTCTCTCTCTCTCTTTTTTTTTTTTTTTTTTTTTTGCTAAAGTCAGCTTGAGTTAGCTACTGCTGCTTGGAAACAAAGAACATTTACTGACACCTCCTTCAGCTAATGACCTGGTAGAGAAGATATTCACAAATACAAAGAACTTGATGCCGAGTGTAGCAGCTATTATGAAAATTACAAATAAAGCTGTTTAGGAACGTTAGAAAGATGGTTTCTGTATTTTGTCGAGAAGCAAGAATGGGTGGGGCTAGGTGAAGTTTGATGGCTGGCTTGGTGCTGAATTGGCCCTTGAAGGATGTTGACACATGGGGGATGGCAAGCAGAAGGGATATTCTACAGGGAGGGAACAGCTTGAGAAAATACACAGATGATGAATGGGTCAAGGGTCCACCGAGATTCTAAGGAGACTTTTACGTAGGGAGACTTGGGGTGTGGGTGGAGGCGAGCTCCCAATCATGAGAGACCCTGCATGCCATTCTACAGGAGCTAAACTTTATTCTCTGGGAAATAAAGACCTACCTAAAGTTCATGAAAAATTATGCCATTGCTAGCATTTTGCTTCAAACATTTTGTTAGCAAGGGAATAATACCTGAGATGAATACAAAGCTGAGAAATATCCAAGTACAAATACCAGTCAGAAACTCAGTGAAATGCATCCAGTCAATGGTGGTGAATATTTAAAATGGAGCAAAAGTGAAAAATATTGTCATACAGGAATGAATTTGAGATAAATTTATGAGTTAAAATAGTGCCTAAATGAATGAAGACTAATGGAAGATAATATACTAAATGAAGTAAGTCAGAAAAAGACAAATATCATATGATATCCTTCTATGTGGAATCTAAAAAAGTGATACACATAAACTTATTTAGAAAACAGAAACAGAGTCCCAGATTTGGAAAACCAACTGTGGTTACCAGAGGGAGAAGAAGAGGATGAATTAGGAGTTTGGGATAAGCAGATATACACTGCTTTATATAAAAGCAATAAACAAGGACCTATTGTACAGCACAGGGAACTCTATCCAATATTTTTTAACAATCTATAAGGGAAAAGAATCTGAAAAAGAATATACATATGCATACATATATGGTTGTGTGTGTGCATATATATATATATATATATATATATATATATATATAAAGAGGTGTGTGTGTGCTAAGTGGCTTCAGTCGTGTCTGACTCTTTGCAACCCCATGGACTGTACCCCACCAGGGTCTTCTGCCCGTGGAATTCTCTAGGCAAGATTACTGGAGATGCTGCCATGCCCTCCTCCAGAGGATCTTCCTGACCCAGGCATTGAACCCAGGTCTTATGCATTATAGATGGTCTCCTGCATTGGCAGGTAGGTCCTTTGCCACCAGCCCCACGCAGATTCTTTACCATCTGAGCCACCAGGGAAGCCCATTTATTAATATATCTGAATCATTTTGCTGTAATCTGAAACTAACACAATATAAACCAACGCATGCAAATCAACTATACTTCGATTTTAAAAAGACTAATGGAAGAAAAAGGTGTCATTAACAAAAGTTCTGTGATTTCTAACTTAGCAACTAAATGGAGGCTGATCCGTGGAGTGGAGTGGAACATAGTATTGCCTCCAGTGTAAGGCAGACGTTGCTCTCTTGAAAATCATTACAGATATAGAAAATGAGAAATTTAACACCTAATGTTTAACACCTTCTTGATTGTTGAAAACTAACTTTAACTCCTTTTTGTAAATCTTTCGTTACATACCAATTTCCACTTGTTCATCTGCATTGAAGCTAATCTCATGGTTTCAGTTCAGTTCAGTTCAGTCGCTCAGTCGTGTCCAACTCTTTGCGACCCAATGAACTGCAGCACGCCAGGCCTCCCTGTCCATCACCAACTCCCAGAGTTTACCCAAACTCATGCCCATGGAGTCGGTGATGCCATCCAAACATCTCATCCTCTGTCATCCCCTTCTCCTCCTGCCCTCAATCTTTCCCAGCATCAGGGTCTTCTCAGATGAGTCAGCTCTTCACATCAGGTGGTCAAAGTATTGGAGTTTCAGCTTCAACATCAGTCCTTCCAATGAACACCCAGGACTGATCTCCTTTAGGATGGACTGATTGGACCTCCTTGCAGTCCAAGGGACTCTCAAGACTCTTATCCAACACCACAGTTCAAAAGCATCAATTCTTCTGCACTCAGCTTTCCTTATGGTCCAACTCTCACATCCCTATATGACTAGTGGAAAAACCATAGCTTTGACTAGACGGATCTTTGTTGACAAAGTAATGTCATGGTTTGGTAATACTCAAACTTATGATTCAATATTCTTGTAAACTTAAAGTATTGATCTCCATGGGGCAGTAAAATAATTTTTAAAAATAATGTTGTGCTTCCTGGGTACTTGAGAAGAGTCAAAGGCTCTTCCTCTCTGCTGAGTACGAGGGATGTATTGGCACTCAGAACCAGTTGGGGGTAATAAATGATAGAAATTCCAGATAGATTTAGAGGAGCCTTAGAACAGAGAAGACTGGTTCTGCTTCCAAAGGCATGAGCTGGAGGGAAATGACAAGACTCACAATCTCCCATCCAGCTGTAGGGTGCCAGGGCAGCAAAGGCTGGATGAGGTGCCTGGCAAGTGGGGCTCAAGGCAGCCCGAAAGAGGACAGGGCACTCGCATCTGGCATGGAAAGCATACAATAATTTCTTGTTTCCCTCGTAGGATTGGTGGACAGGAACGAAGTAGGATCATGACCAAAATGAGGCAGAGAATAGGCCAACATCCACAGACTGGGGACCATCACAAGGAGAAAGGGTGAACAGGTTGGGGAGCTCCATCTCAGGGCAACAAGGGAGGACTAACATGCCCTCCAACAAGGTGACTCCTGCCCAGTGGCAGGGTTATAATTTAGCGCCCTTCAAACTTGGCTCTCCTGTAGAAATAGGAGGAAAAGATGTGCAGCAGAAGCTTAAGCTGATGAACATGAAGCTGATGAATGCATTCAGCCATTTATTAGGAGATATTTACTGGGGGGCGTTTAAATGGAAGGATTCATTAAACTGGACATTGTTATTTATTTACATGGATAATAAAGTTTAAAATAATGTATATTACTCTGTCACTGTATGAGTATTACTACTTATGTCTTTATTGTTCATTTTCAATAGCTCAAATTCAACTTGATTTCTAAATGAGTGGCCAAGGACCTTGTTTATGCTAGAGCCACCATGATCAAAATGCCTCACCAAATAGTTATGGTAACAATGGTATTAATTTTTCTAAGCAGTGAATACAGTTTAAAAGAAGAGAAAAAGCTGAGTGCACATGAAATGCAGGATGGTTTTCTCCCCACTTAAAGCAAGTCATTCAAAAAAGGTGGGAAAATAAAAGTAGGTATAATTACAATTTTACATGTAGGAGATGAAGGAGGTTTGAAGCCAACCAACACATCTGGAAAACATGGTATAACCGATGTATGAGGCATTTGTTGGTATTTATCTTGGGTGAAATATAGAGGTAGGGGATGGCTGTAGTTGCATAGTTCAAGACCATTACCTGGTCAAGAAAATAGACATATTCTGTATAATTTCAGAGGAAAATAGGGGTAGATTTTGTTTGATTACGAGAAATAACTCTCTAGCCATTTAAAGCTCCTCAAACTTGAATGGGTTCACTCTCAAAATAACGATCTCCCTGCCACTGAAAGTATTAAAAGACAATCTAAAGGTTGTATACTGAATCCTTTATGTAGTGACCGAAGCTTATTGACTTTGAGGGTTTTTAGGGTTTTATCCACTCTTAAGGCTTCCTATAAATGCATGTTGAATGTAGCTTGTTCAATACCATCTAATTTAGCCATAAAGCTATGGACCTAGTGAAATGAAGTTAGAAGCAAGGGCTTCTGCTATTGTAGTTGAGGCAATACATCACTGAGGTAGGTCCATTCCTTGGACCATGTGAGAGGAAAATTATAAGCAAGACAGTGACTTTTGGGGAAGGCCACATGTTGTAAGCCGCCAGATGGCATCCAACCGGGATGTGCAATGCCAACAGCCAAGAAAAAGTCATATAAAACACAGTTTTAAAAGAAAAAACATTTGTTGAAGATTCTCCTGAAAGGTGCCAAACCCACACATACTTGGTATTTGTGGTGAGGCTGCCAAATACCATGGGTTTACAAAAGCTTCCATATGACCTATAACATATTTGAGGATTTTTTTTTAACTTTAATACTTCTAACCACCTAAAATTCAATGCCACCTCTCATTAAGTATGAAAGTAGAAAAGCAGATGGAAATCTTCAGATCTGAGTGCAGTTCAAGGGCAATTTTGCTCACAGGTGAGATACTGTTAAGAGACAAAGAATCATGTGAGGGATACACAGGTAAATATACCAAATATCTATCATGGGGAAAAAAAAAAGGGCCAAATATCCTCTCTGGACAAGAATACAAGTTAGGCTTCTCAGCTTTCTCAACAGAACAAGAAAGGTACCATTCACACTTCTGTTCTTCAAAGGACACAGCCCTGTGAAAGTCAAGAGGATGGCTCCCGGAGGTCGTGCTTGTCCATTCCTTTTGTGTTTCTTATCACAGGGGACTGGTGGCTGCTTGGTGCATCTTCAAGTGCCCATGATCCACAGGACTCCTGCAGGGTTCAGCCAACAGAAGGCTCCATGAGACGGAGGAGATGGAATAGCGTCCCCACGGACTGCTTCAGGTGGTACCTCTGTGGCTCCGAAGGCCCTCCTGACCGTGGTTCCAACTTCCTCCTAGTGACTGATGGTGAGCCCCAGGGACACTTACACTCCTTTGTCCATCCAGCCCGGGCGCCTAATGCAGTTCCAGCAGGGGTCCCCTTGCTGTTGCTAATCTCAGGAGCACCTCCTTAGAAGTGACGTATCCGGGGAGCGAGATTTAAGGAAACCCTTACTCTCAGAGCTGAGCAGAACAATGTCAGCACTTGAACACGAACACTTCCTAAAGTTTGTAGCCTGGGTTCCTGGATTGCCTGCCCAAGTCCAGGCCCTGCCCAGCTCTGGGGTGATTTACTGTCTGCTCCTCAGTTGTAGAGTTCTCCCATCACCTGCACGACTAAGTCTCTCTATCCCATTGTTTACAGGTAGCCTGCTTTCTGGCTGGACCTTGACAAATTCTAACATTCCTTGCCGGGAATTTAATTGTGAATTTGCTTCCACTTAGCTTTTGTCAGAGGCAGACTGAGAAAATATTAAACGAAGACACCTTAAGAAATATATTGCCCATTCTCTTCTATGTATTTGAGTTCCATCTTTATATAATCAGTTTAGTTCACTAGGAAGAAATATACCTGGATCTCATTAGCTCAGACTCCTACAGAGATAGCTTCCCTGAATACCCTTTTAAGGTTATTCTTTTGTCATTTATTGACAGTAAAGAGAAAAATTAAAAGTAAATATCTTTCCCTCATTTATTCTAAAAACATCTGCTGAGGCTATTGTCCCTTCATTTCAGTTCAGTTCAGTCGCTCAGTCGTGTCCGACTGTTTGTGACCCCATGAATTGCAGCACTCCAGGCCTCCCTGTCCATCACCATCTCCCGGAGTTCACTCAGAATCAAGTCCATCGAGTCCGTGATGCCATCCAGGTATCTCATCCTCTGTCGTCCCCTTCTCTTCCTGCCCCCAATCCCTCCCAGCATCAGAGTATTTTCCAATGAGGCAACTCTTCGCATGAGGTGGCCACAGTACTGGAGTTTCAGCTTTAGCATCATTCCTTCCAAAGAAATCCCAGGGTTGATCTCCTTCAGAATGGACTGGTTGGATCTCCTTGCAGTCCAAGGGACTCTCAAGAGTCTTCTCCAACACCACAGTTCAAACGCATCAATTCTTCAGCGCTCAGCCTTCTTCACAGTCCAACTCTCACATTCATACATGACCACAGGAAAAACCATAGCCTTGGCTAGATGGACATTGGCTGGCAAAGTAATGTCTCTGCTTTTGAATATACTGTCTAGGTTGGTCATAACTTTTCTTCCAAAGAGTAAGCGCTGTTTAATTTCATGGCTGCAATCACTATCTGCAGTGATTTTGGAGCCCAGAAAAATAAAGTCTGACACTGTTTCCCCATCTATTTCCCATGAGGTGATGGGACTTGATGCCATGATTTTCGTTTTCTGAATGTTGAGCTTTAAGCCAACTTTTTCGCTCTCCTCTTTCACTTTCATCAAGAGGCTTTTTAGCTCCTCTTCACTTTCTGGCATAAGGGTGGTGTCATCTGCATATCTGAGGTTATTGATATTTCTCCTGGCAATCTTGATTCCAGCTTGTGCTTCTTCCAGCCCAGCATTTCTCATGATGTACTCTGCATAGAAGTTAAATAAGCAGGGTGACAATATACAGCCTTGACGTACTCCTTTTCCTATTTGGAACCAGTCTGTTGTTCCATGTCCAGTTCTAACTGTTGCTTCCTGACCTGTCTACAGATTTCTTAAGAGGCAGGTCAGGTGGTCTGGTATTCCCATCTCTTCCAGAATTTTCCACAGTTTGTTGTGATCCACACAGTCAAAGGTGTTGGCATAGTCAATAAAGCAGAAACAGATGTTTTCCTGGAACTCTCTTGCTTTTTCCATGATCCAGTGGCTGTTGGCAATTTGATCTCTGGTTCCTCTGCCTTTTCTAAAACCAGCTTGAACATCAGGGAGTTCACGGTTCACGTATTGTTGAAGCCTGGCTTGGAGAATTTTTGCATCATGTATTAATCAGGGTGATTAAATTGAATTGCTTAAAGCAGAGACATTACTTTGCCAACTAAGGTCCGTCTAGTCAAGGCTATGGTTTTTCCAGTAGTCATGTATAGATGTGAGAATTGGACTGTGAAGAAGGCTGAGTGCCGAAGAATTGATGTTTTTGAACTGTGGTGCTGGAGAAGACTCTTGAGAGTCCCTTGGACTGCAAGGAGATCCAACCAGTCCATTCTGAAGGAGATCAACCCTGGGATTTCTTTGGAAGGAATGATGCTAAAGCTGAAGCTCCAGTACTTTGGCCACCTCATCCGAAGAGTTGACTCACTGGAAAAGACTCTGATGCTGGGAGGGATTGGGGGCAGGAGGAGAAGGGGACGACAGAAGATGAGATGGCTGGATGGCATCACGGACGCGATGGACATGAGTCTGAGTGAACTCCGGGAGATGGTGATGGACAGGGAGGCCTGGTGTGCTGCAATTCATTGGATCGCAAAGAGTCTGACACAACTGAGCGACTGAACTGAACTGAACTGAAGGGAAGAAATGAGGGAACATTTATGGGTTCACTTAAATGGGAAGAGTTTGGTGGAGCTTATCTTGGGAAAAATTAGACCAAGGACTCCAACACTCCTTTTCTTCCTTCTCCCCATCCCTCTCCTTGTCTCCCTTCCCTTCCCTTTCTCTTCTTCCTCTCTCTCTCTGTCCCCGTCTCTGCTTATCTCTCCCCTGTCCTCTCACTGTGCTGGCTTTATTCTTTCATGTCTACTATGCAAAAGTTCCAGAGTCTTATATAAGAAAGGGAGCACGTTTTCATGAGCTCCAGCCAGAAATTCTCAGGAGAGGGGTCTTTACTTTCTTTGAGTCATATGTCCATTCCTGGACAGTCACTCCCGTGCACTAGAATACACCCAGGAGGGGAGAGTATGGGGGTGGAGATGCTGCAGTTCCTCGGTCCTCCCAAGCAACCCCAAGGTTGAGAGATGAGGGAATAGTTTCTTAGAAGAAGGGACATGTGACTGTGAGCAGGCCACAAAGTAAATATTCAGAACAGTTAGAAGCCACTCAATACATTCCATTTAAAGTTCAATACCACAGAAAGATTGGGAGTTAGGCCTTCATGCCCCTCTTTAAGTGCTTGTTTTAGGAGATTTAACACGCGCTTTAACACTTGGTAGTGGCAATTGCTCATTCTATTAATATCAATGAACAGATATTTACTGAATTCTTACATTTTTCTGGGTGCCAGGTATACAATAATGGAAAATAACACCTATAAAATCTGTGCTCTCATGGAGCCAGCTGTGCAGTAGAGAAGGAAACCAGTTATGATGGTCAAACGACCAGAAGAATGCAGGAAGGCAAGGGCAGGGTTCCGTGTGCAGGTGGTTCTTTCAATGTACACTGGTCTGTTAAGAGGAATTTGAGCTGAAACCAGCATGAAGCAGGAAAGCGAACTAAGAATTCATCTAACACAATAGTGTTTCATGCAAAGTGAACAAAGTAAGCACAGATGTCCTGAACAGGGAGGTTGGGGAATATGTTTAGAGAGCAGGGGGGACCATTAGGACTGGAACAGAGGGACCAGGGAGGCAACGTGAAAACACAGCAACAGACATGTGGCAGGGCCAGATGAGTGTGTAATAATCACACTGTATAATCAGTTGTGTCAGTTTGCAGCCCCATCTGCATTTTTTTCAATGATAGGTAAAGACTAGAAAATATCTTTGTTCAATGAACTTTCTCATTACAGAACACGCTGCTGTTTACAGGCCACAAGTGTTGAATTAGTAAATGACAAACAGAAAAGGGAGCATGTTTTGAACCAAAGCTCATATGAGGCAATTGACAAATTCATTTGGGATTATTTTAATGCTTTTCTGTTAAACAAATATGTTTACTTGAGCAAAAGTGTCCTATACTAATTACAGGAGATTTGAGTTTCTTACTGGACTATATGGATTTCATAACTGTCTATAGGTTGAACAAGTTCTAATTTTACATGGAGACCTACTTTTCTGTCAAAATTACTACAAAAGGGTACAGTTCTTAGAAACACATTTAGTTTTATATAAGTTGAAGAATAAATCAGGCAATCAGCCAAAATTGACTAGTTAGTTACTCACAAAAGGCTTAGAATACTGATATATATAAGACATAGGCTTAGACTGAGAAAACTTACCATTTAGTAGAAAAGCCATGATATGTAGGTGAATACTTACAAAGGAAACTCTGAGAAGTACTAGTTCTGGTCAATTAGGAAAAAAAGTTGTAAGAGTTCAGAGAGAAGGAAATTATTTCAGGCTGGGTTGTAATCAGAGCAGGTTTCATGGAGGAAATGACATCTGAACTTGGCCTTGAGGAATAGGATGATTCTACAGAGTGTGGGGCTTGGGGAGCAGTCCCTAAAACACAACTAGAAACACCACCAGTGATTAAACTAGTTGGTAACAGTTTCCTGTTTACTAATGTTGAATGTTAACCCTGCCATCACGCTGCATCCCCCCTGGAGGTATCACAGTCTGGGAGAGGTATCCCAAATATTATTCATTCACTATTTATTAAAACATATTTATTAAGTGATTTCTCTGGACAACTCATTATGGAGGACACAAATATAAGTAAGACATGATATTATAAGTGATTCTAGATGCTTAACAGAATGTATTTCTTAAGATAGCATTAGGATGTATGTGTGTCATATATATATATAAGAATGTATATACATAAATATACTCTTAAAATTTCAGTCTAATACATTATTGAATATGTTCAAGATAGGCATACATAAATATATGTAGAGGATGTTCCCTGGTGATCCAGTGGCTAAGACTCTGCACTCAATGCAGAGGTTCAGATTCCATCTCTACTCAAGGAAATAGATCCCACATAAATTCAGATGGTAAAGAATCCACCTGCAATGCAGGGGACCCTGGTTTGACCCCTGGGCTGTTAAGATCCCCTGGAGAAGGGAAGGGCTACCCACCCCAGTATTCTTGCCTGGAGAATCCCGTGGACACAGGAGCCTGGCAGGCTACAGTCCCTGGGATTCCAAAGAGTCAGACACAGCTGAGTGACTAATACGTTCACTTCACTGCAACTAAGAGTTCTCACAACACAACTAAAGATCATACCTGCCATAACTCAGACCTGGCACAACCAAGTAAAGAAATACGCAGAAACAAGCATTTAAAATGTATGTAGAGGCACAGACATGTATATTAGCTATCTGTGCATGTGTGTGTTTCAGCTATATCACACACACAATAACTGCTCAACTTAGAATTCTCACTTGCAGTATGGCTATTGTGTACAGGATAACTGTAAGAACTACTACATTTCTTTTTTCTTTTTTTTAAATTATTTATTTATTTTACTTTACAATATCGTATTGGTTTTGTCATACTTCAACATGAATCCACCATGGGTGTACATGTGTTCCCCATCCTGAACCCCCCTCCCACCTCCCTCCCCATGCCATCCCTCTGGGTCATCCCAGTGCACCAGCCCCGAGCATCCTGTATCCTGCATCGTGTGTCTGTTCTTACTCAGGTATTTCAGGTCAATGCCTAATCTTGTATCAACTATTCTAATCATCTCACATGTCTAGGAGAGATTTATAACAAAGTTTGTGAATCATCTCACAAATGCACGGGTGTTTCTCTGAGATAGCTGTATTAGAAAGTGAACAGGGAGAAACATTTCCAGGTACCAGGTCTCACTAAGGATGAGAGATACCCAGAACCTTATGCAAAAAGAGGCACAACATAATATAGTTATCTATGAAAAAACTGTCATTTGTCTCAATATATATAAAACCAAAAATACTGTTTTCACGTTGGTTTTAGCTCTAAACTGAATCACTTATGTTTAAAATTATTCATTTCTACTTTACCAGAGATGAATGCCAGACAACTGAAATTCATAGAAAGGGCTCAATTTTCATTTTACCCAAGTTTTTGTCCCTTCCACCGACCACATATTTATAAATATGATACAAAACCAGACAAAGTTTGGTGGAGCTCTATGAAATTGTATAGGGAAGAACAAATCTGATTCCATATTGGATCTGTTCCTTTTACTTTAACCCTTATGATCTGTTCTTAATCATGCTGGTTCTGCACTTTTTGTGAACGAATGTTGCCAATAGCCTAAATTATATAGGACAATCCATTCTCAGGGCTCTGACCTTGAAGCATCCATTCATATAGAGATAAAAAGCTGCAGAATAGAGAATAATACTTGTCTTGTTGGAAGTTTAAAGGAATATCGTGACCTGACCTACGTGGACAGTTACAAGAACAAAGGATTCCTACACCAAGAAGTCTACAACCAACCAACCACATAGCTCCCTCACCTGGCCTTTAAAAGTGCTTTGCTAAAACCCTTCAAGGAATTTAGGGTTTTGTTGCTGTTGTTGCTGCTGTTGTTTTTTTTTTTTTTTTTTTTTTTTTTTTAGGCAGGAGCCACCCACCTCCTTGCTTCAGTTCAGTTGCTCAGTCATGTCCGACTGTTTGTGACCCCATGAACCATAGCATGCCAGACCTCCCTGTCCATCACCAACTCCCACAGTTTATCCAAACTCATGTCCATTGAGTCAGTGGTGCCATCTAACCATCTCATCCTCTGTCTTCCCCTTCTCCTCATGCCTTCAATCTTTCCCTACATCAGGATCTTTTCCAATGAGTTAGTTCTTCACATCAGGTTCCAAAGTACTGGAGTTTCAGCTTCAGCATCAGTCCTTCCAATGAATATTCAGGACTGATCTCCTTTAGAATGGACTGGGTGGATCTCCTTGCAGTCCAAAGGACTCTCAAGAGTCTTCTGCAACACCACAGTTCAAAACCATCAATTCCTTGGCGCTCAGCTTTCTTTATAGTTCATCTCTCACATCCATACATGACTACTGGGAAAACCATACTGTTGGCTAGATGGACCTTCGTTGGCAAAGTAATGTCTCTGCTTTTTAATATGCTGTCTAGGTTTGTCATAGCTTTTCTTCCAAGGAGCTAACGTTTTTAAATTTCATGGCTGAAGTCACCATCTGCAATGATCTTGAAAAATAAAGTCTGTCACTGTTTCCATTGTTTCCTCATCTATTTGCCATGAAGTGATGGGACCAGGTGCTCTGATCTGAGTTTCCTGAATCTCCTTGCTTGTCCCGACAATAAACTTCCTCTGCTCCAAACTCTAGTGTTTGTTTGCCGTCACTGTCAGTCTGGCACAGGAACTTGCTTTTGGTAACAAAATTGGCCTTTGACATTGCTTTCACTTCTTCAGTAACTGGATATTTGACTTTAGCAGTCACTTTACTTCTTTGGGGCTCACTTTCCACATTTGCAAAGTAAGCTGTTGAAGGAATTCCCTCGAAAATCTTACTTTTAGAGTCTATAAAAATAGTCTCAAAAAACTGAGCTAGAACAGAGTTCAAGGTTACTCTTGTAATTATAAATTAAATGAGAGATGCTTAAAAGCTCCATGTAAAGTTTTAACAAGATGGCATTCAAGGTGCTCATATTTACACCTGCCTAGCCTCATGCATCTGCAGCACAGTTTCACACATGGAGGGCAGACAGTCTATAAATGTTTATTGTTTAAACAAACATGGTTTGTGCCTCTGGTAGAATATTCTCCTGATAAAATATATGACAGTCAAAAATCCATGTTTACTGTAAAGAGAATAGTGTGTTTATTGTGCTATAAATCCTCAAAATACAAAGAAAACCCATTTCTAAATCACAGTTCATAAGCCAATGGATTCCTCTAGGCATCAAGACGAAAACACCGTATACTTTTGCTAAAAAAAAAAAAATCACAAAAAGACACACTCAAAATTGTATATACTGATCTCATCCATGGGCAGAACACTTTTCTAAAGAAATATACTTAATTCACTTCATGATCATGCTTATCCAAAGGAAGAAAAACATTCTATTGTTATCTGTGCACTCTATAGCCCATGTCTCCTAACGTTTTTGTGTGAGTTAGTCATTTTCAACACAGCAGTTTCTGAAATTTAGTATGGAGGTGAGTTTTAATATCAACATTCCTTATTTAATTTTACAACATAGCAGCATTTAAACATTTAGCTGACCAAGTAAAGTAGGAAATTTCTGAAACTTGTTAAACATAAGAGGTAGTAGCTTTTCATGAGAGACAATGTATTTTATTAAGACTTTTGCTCTTATGGTGCTGCTACAAGGTTTGGAACCAAAATCATTTCACTCCTTGCCCTGAATATGAAAGAAAAAAAAATACAACTTAATTTGTAGAACCTATTCTGTGGTGTTTTGTTGGCAAGCAGTGTAAACATCCTAAAGAATGATGACCCACTCCATTTTCTTGTCATCTAGACATTCTTTAAGGCAGGAAGTTTGTTTGTTTGTTTGTTTGTTTGTTTGTTTTGAGAGTGAAAGATGAAACACGTGGGAGCCATCCCTTGGTTTCCAAAATCTCTAACTGTGAGTGACACACACACATAGTATTTTTAAAGTTTCAAAAATAAGCAAGACAAATTACATTATTATTTTCCAGATAAATAATAATATGTCTCTCCAATACAACTGCTCTCAAAAAAGATTTAGCTAGTGTTTTGATGCCTACTAATAAGTGCTGCATGCATGCAAAGTTGCTTCAGTAGGGACTGCATCCCACCAGGCTCCTCTGTCCATGGGATTCTCCAGGCAAGAATACTGGAGTGGGTTGCCATTTCCTCCTCCAGGGGACCTCCTGACCAATGGATCAAACCCATGTCGCTTCTGTTTCCTGCATTGGCAGGTGGGTTCTTTACCACTGGCTTCACCTGGGAAACTCTGCAGGGGTGCTCTAACCAAATGTGAGAAGAGCTGTTAATCTTCAAATACAGTAAGGGTTGGAACATGTTAAGCACAAGAATAGAACTATATTGTTCTTTCATGGTACTCTGACTATTAAATACATTTACTGAAAACTGACTTACTTTGATAATCTACAAAGTAATAGATTGCATTTTAAATGTACTTGATTGGACTATATGGCCTTAAATAAACTGAAGTACTCAAAATAGTCAATAGAAAGTTGACCACTCTTGTTCCTCCAAAATTCTTAGCTCTAAAGCACATTAATATTTGATAATATTTCTAACTTTAGAGAGGGAAGTTAAATAGTGGAAAAATTAAATAAGAGTATAATTTGTAGAGAGTTCAGGTCTTCTGAGTATGAGCTGCCCATTTTCCTTTCATATGTAAACTTTCTCTGTTCGCATATACATGTTGTAGCTTCCCTTCCATGTCCTTGACCTCCAGAGCCATCCTCTCACTTATGTGTCCACCTTCCACTCTGTCTGAAGTAACAATTATTATTTTAACTTCTAGAGATTTAAGTTTCAAAATATAATCTATAAGGTTGTGACCACAGAATCCTATAAATTCTTTAAACTGATCTAAACTAGGGCATGCAAATAATCAATGAAAATGCTGGCCATCTTTATCCGTGCTTGGATAAGCTGCCACACAATGGTTTTCAGATTAGTTTGACTGTCTGAAATGGAGCAGACTGCACACTTTCCCCGCGGTGTGCACGCCTGGGATGTGTCAGTTTTCTCCGCCTCTTATTGCTGATACAAGTTCTAGTTCATAGGCTTGTCAGGAGGAGTGAAGTACGGAATGTGTAGACATAACAGTGACTCCATCACAGCAAAAAACACTGTTTATGAACAACATTGTTCATGGGAAATACAGAGGATCTCCTCAGCTGGAATAGCATCTGTACTCAAAATTCACCAGTTACGCCAGGTTTGCAATATTGAGTCCATATAAACTTTGCCTGAGAAGACAAAGAACGTGTGGGGAAAACGGTCCTTGCCATGTGAAAAACTGTGCAGCTATTTTAAAGCAAATGAAAAAGGGATGCTATGAGTCATAATTTATTTACTTATAATGAGCCTTCTTAGTTTCCTTGCTTTTGAACTCTTTACTAAGGGGAAAATTCCAGAAACACTATGCTACAACATACACATTTTCAACACACTCCTGTAAGACAATAAAACCTATTCTGATACAAGTATTTCAAAATATAACAACAGAAGCATAATTTTGGACTGGATCATTTGTGCAACTGCAGGCTTGCAGGTATTGAAAACAAAATATTTACTTTCTCCCCCCTAAATAGCCCCAGGCACCTCTCCAGAGAATCATCAAGGAAAGAAAGTGAGCTTTGTCTTTTGTCCTGTTTCTGACTGAGCTGTTCAATTTTCTGCTCCATATAGTCCTGCTTTCCTGGCAGAACACATGGGATATACTTTAGGAAAAAGTATTTCTAGGTTCTTTGGAATGGTGAGTCTCACCTCCAAGGCAATACTCTATATGTAGAGAACCATTTTTAAAAATGAGAGTGTGAAACAGGTGGAAATCAGGAACTATACACAACAAAGCTTAACAGTAAAAGGTATTATCTCAGTTTGATTTTTAAAGTATTATGTAGTAATTTTTAAATATTTTTTAAATTGGGGAATAATTGCTTTACAATGTTGTGTTTGTTTCTGCCATACAAAAATGTGAATCCGCCATAAGTATATATATATTTATATATATCCCCTCCCTTTTGCGTCTCCCTCCCTCGCCCCATCCCACCCTTACAGATCATCGTAGAGCACCTGGCTGAGTTCCCTGGGTTACACAGCAACTTCGCAGCAGCTAGCTATTTTGCACAGGATAATGTATACGGGTCAATGTCACTCTTTCAATTTATCCCACCCTCTCCTTCCTCTGCTGTGTCCGCAAGTCTGTTCTCTATGTCTGCGTCTGTATTCCTGCCCTGCAAAGATGTTCATCAGGACCATTTTCTAGATTCCATGTATATGAATTAACATATGATATTTGTTTTGATTTACTTGTTTATTGCTCACTTTTTATATACTTTAGAATGTAAATATTATCCTGTAATGAAGCTCTTGTACAACCACCTAGAATCAAAGTTTTTTTCAAGACACATTTCTATAGGATAGTTACTGTTAGCAGTATTAACAGTAAATTCCAAGAGAAATTAATTCTCTTAATTTGCTAATATGCAGTATCAACTATAACATAATTAAATTTATCTGTCATTACTGTTTCATATAGATGATTTATTGGTTACAAAAAATCTCACAAGATAACTAGAGAAAAAAATTAGACTCCTAGTTGCAGATAGAATTCAGATAAAAAGGGATAAAGTGAAGGATATAAAAGTCCCATTTGGCAGCTATAATAATGACTAATGCGACTTTTTATGATTCAGTAACTTCTCTGAGTTTTTAAGAAAACATTTCAACTCTCAGGCCTGTAAGTATCCACATGGATAACTACCTAAAGGATATTTTCTAATAAATATAATCGAAAACATGTTCTCCAAACAGAAACAAATCACATGACAATAGACGAACCTTAAGTTAAGTTCTGACTATAATGCAAATTCATTCTGATTCAGAACCTCAGGATTAACAACAGAGCTAATTTCCCCTTGTGTGGATCTCCAGGGGTAAAACCAAATTCCTACCGGAGTAAGAGTTTTGACACAGAGAGGGTCTTCTCCTATCCCTGCCTTCTTGGTAGCCTTTTAGAATAAAGTTTAGATCATCTGAGTATCTGACATTATTGATATTATTAAAACAGCCTCTTGATGATTCGTGTCAATGTACGGCAAAACCAATACAATATTGTAAAGTAAAAAGGAAAAATAAAAAATAAAGAGCAAAAAATAAATAAATAAATAATTTTAAAAAAAGAAAGTGAGAGAGGAGAGTGAAAAAGTTGGCTTAAAATTCAACATTCAAAAAACTAAGACCATGGCATCCAGTCCCATCACTTCATAGCAAATAGATGAGAAACCAACGGAAACAGTAACAGTGACAGACTTTATTTTCTTGGGCTCCAAAATCACTGCAGATGGTGACTGCAGCCATGAAACTCAAAAATGTTTGCTTCTTGGAAGAAAAGCTATGACAAACCTAGCTGCTGCTGCTGCTAAGTCACTTCAGTCGTGTCTGATTCTGTGTGACCCCATAGACAGCAGCCCATCAGGCTCCTCCATCCCTGGGATTCTCCAGGCAAGAACACTAGAGTGGGTTGCTATTTCCTTCTCCAATGCATGCGTGCATGCTAAGTTGCTTCAGTCGCGTCCAACTCTGTGCAACCCCATGGACAGCAGCCCACCAGGCTCCTCTGTCCATGGGATTCTCCCAGTAAGAATACTGGACTGGGTTGCCATTTCCTTCTCCAATGACAAACTTAGACAGCATATTAAAAAGCAGAGACATTACTTTGTCAACAAAGGTCCATCTAGTCAAAGCTATGGTTTTTCCAGTAGTCATGTAGGGATGTGAGAATTGGACTCTAAAGAAAGCTGAGTGCCAAAGAACTGATGCTTTTGAACTGTGGTGTGGGAGAAGAATCTTGAGAGTCTCTTGGACTGCAAGGAGATCAAACCAGTCCATCCTAAAGGAAATCAGTCCTGAATATTCATTGGAAGGACTGATGTTGAAGCTGAAACTCTAGTAATTTGGCCACCTAATGCTAAGAATTGATTTATTGCAAAAGACCCTGATGCTTGGAAAGATTGAAGGCGAGAGGAGAAGGGGACAACGGAGGATGAGATGGTTGGATGGCATCACTGACTCAATGGACATGAGTTTGAATAAAGATCTACATGTAAGATCAGAAACTATAAAACTCCTAGAGGAGAACATAGGCAAAACACTCTCCGAAATAAATCACAGCAGGATCCTCTATGATCCACCTCCCAGAATTCTGGAAATAAAAGCAAAAATAAACAAATGGGATCTAATTAAAATTAAAAGCTTCTGCACAACAAAGGAAACTATAAGCAAGGTGAAAAGACAGCCTTCGGAATGGGAGAAAATAATAGCAAATGAAGCAACTGACAAACAACTAATCTCAAAAATATACAAGCAACTTATGCAGCTCAATTCCAGAAAAATAAACAACCCAATCAAAAAATGGGCCAAAGAACTAAATAGACATTTCTCCAAAGAAGACATACGGATGGCTAACAAACACATGAAAAGATGCTCAACATCACTCATTATTAGAGAAATGCAAATCAAAACCACAATGAGGTACCACTTCACACCAGTCAGAATGGCTGCGATCCAAAAATCTGCAAGCAATAAATGCTGGAGAGGGTGTGGAGAAAAGGGAACCCTCCTACACTGTTGGTGGGAATGCAAACTAGTACAGCCACTATGGAGAACAGTGTGGAGATTCCTCAAAAAACTGGAAATAGAACTGCCTTATGACCCAGCAATCCCACTGCTGGGCATACACACCGAGGAAACCAGAATTGAAAGAGACACATGTACCCCAATGTTCATCGCAGCACTGTTTATAATAGCCAGGACATGGAAACAGCCTAGATGTCCATCAGCAGATGAATGGATAAGCAAGCTGTGGTACATATACACAATGGAGTATTACTCAGCCGTTAAAAAGAATTCATTTGAATCAGTTCTGATGCGATTGATGAAACTGGAGCCGATTATACAGAGTGAAGTAAGCCAGAAAGAAAAACACCAATACAGTATACTAACACATATATATGGAATTTAGGAAGATGGCAATGACGACCCTGTATGCAAGACAGGAAAAAGACACCGCTGTGTATAAGGGACTTTTGGACTCAGAGGGAGAGGGAGAGGGTGGGATGATTTGGGAGAATGGCATTCTAACATGTATACTATCATGTAAGAATTGAATCGCCAGTCTATGTCTGACGCAGGGTGCAGCATGCTTGGGGCTGGTGCATGGGGATGACCCAGAGAGATGTTATGGGGAGGGAGGTGGGAGGGGGGTTCATGTTTGGGAACGCATGTAAGAATTAAAGATTTTAAAATTTAAAAAATAAAAAACTAAAAAAAATAAATAAAAATAAACTCTGGGAGTTGGTGACGGACAGGGAGGCCTGGCATATTGTAGTCTGTAGGGTCGCAAAGAGTCGGACACGACTGAGCTTCTGAATTGATTAGATCATCATCCCAGGCTTTGTGAGCCTGCCTAGGACTCAAGAGAATCTATCCTGTAGACTGTTTTATTATTAGGAAGTCTTTTCTGATAAACCCTTGATTAGGCAGTTTCTTGTACTAAAATATTTGCTTAGTGTTTTTTTTTTTTACCTTTTACTTTTTTTTTCCAGTTTTTTTTGACATCTAAGTGACTTGTAACATCATGTAAGTTACATCATGTGAGAACATTCAAGCATATACAGCATTATTAGCTACAATCACAATGCTATTTAATGATTCCCAGAATTTGTTAATCTGGTAGCTGGAAGTTTGTACACTTTGACCCATTATCTCCTGCCTTCCTCTACCTTGCAACCCCTGATAACCATCAATCTACTGGTTTTCAGATTTTGCCTTTCTTAGATTCCATAAGTAACTATCATCCTACAGTATTTGTATTTCTCTAACTCATCTCACTTAGTA
This sequence comes from Ovis canadensis, assembly GCF_042477335.2. Classification (NCBI taxonomy): domain Eukaryota; kingdom Metazoa; phylum Chordata; class Mammalia; order Artiodactyla; family Bovidae; genus Ovis; species Ovis canadensis. Next base: position 20,208,400 of record NC_091264.1, on the reverse strand, counting down.
TACTGCCATCAAGGTTCATCCAAATCCTCACAAACGGCATCATTTTCTTTTCTCTCATGGCTAAATACTATTCCATTCACACACACACGTGCATACACGCACATACGCACACACATGCCCACGCATACCATCATCTACTGGTGGGCATTAGGTGGTTCCATATGTTGGCAATTGTGACTATTGGTATCACAGGGCAAAGGTATCTCTTTGAGGTAATGATTTCATTTCTTTCAAATATACATCCAGAATTAAGATCACTAGATCATATAGTAGTTCCATTTTTAAGTTTTTGAGAGATCTCTATAGAGCTTTTCCTAGTGGCTGCATAAATTTACAGTCCCGTCTACAGAGCACAAGGGTTCCCTTCCATCCACAACTGCTCCAACACTTGTTACATCATGCTGTTTTGATGATAGCCATTCTAACAGATGTGGAGTAACATCTCATTATAGTTTTAACTTGCATTTCCTTGACGATTAGTGGAGTACAGCACCTTCTTTCAAATTGAATTCTATCTATTCCTTTGCTTTTTTAAAAACTGAGTCACTTTGTCACTTTTGCTATTGAGTTGGAGAAAGAAATGGCAACCCACTCCAGTACTCTTGCCTGGAAAATCCCATGGACAGAGGAGCCTGGAAGACTATAGTCCATGGGGTCGCAAAGAGTCGGACATGACTGAGTGACTTCACTTCTTCTCCTGTGTGAGTTTTGTACATATATTTGACACTAATACTTTATCAAACATATTATTTCAAATACTTTCTCCTATCCATACCGTCTATTCATTTTGGTATTTCTTTTGGTCTGCAGAAGCTTTTTTGTTTGAAGTAGTCTGGATTCTGTATTTTTGCCTTTGTAGCTGCTGCTTTTGGTGTCGTACCTAGGAAATTGCTGCCAAGACCAATGTGAAGGAACATTTTACCTCTGTTTTCTTCTAGCAGTTTTATAGTTTCAGGTTATTATCTTATGAGTTTAATGCATTTCAAGTTAACCTTTGTGAGTGATTTAAATAGGGGTCTAATTTCATTCTTCTGCATGTGGTTATCCAATTTTCCCCACACAATTTATTTGAGACACTGTCTTTCCTTCACTGAGTATTCTTGGCTCCCTTATCAAATGTTAGTTGCCTGTATATTTGAGGATGTATTTCTGAATGTTCAGTTTTGTTCCATTGGTCTACATATCTACTTTTATGTCAGCATTGTACTAGTTTGATTACTATTTGGTTACAGAATAGTTCGAAATTAGGAAGCATGAAGCCTCCAGCTTTGCTTTTTCTCAGGATTGTGTTGACTATTGGGGTCTTCTGGCTCCAATGACACTTTAGAATCTTTTTTCTGTTTCTGTGAAAAATGCCACTGGAATCTTGACAGAGATTGCACTGAATATATATCCTCCAGTGCAGGATCTTGTGAGTAAAGAAGAGCAGGGCTAGAGATGAGGTCAGCCTGGCAGCCAGGGCAGCCTGCCCAGGGTTTGCATCTACTTTGATGACTTGCTATTGAGGGCACAGTGGGGTCACGGAAGTCTGAGTAGAATGTGAGTTCTTATGCCTAACAATATACTTCATAAGGGAACAATGGATTCAAGCTTTATGAGTCAGGGATTATTTGAAAATGAATGATCCAATCTCATCTCACAGACACACACACACACACACACACACACACACACACACACACACACTATCCAACAAAGGAACACAATGGCCAGTCAAATCTAGCCCCGAGCCAAGAATAGTATCCTACAGAAGGCACTCAGAAGACATTGGATAAATTCCTGCAAGGAATACAGAAATGTTCTTTTATAATGTAATACTGCACACTCACAAAAATACCCATATAAATTGTAGATTCAGGGTTGAGAGTAGAAGCTAAGCTTCCACTGGAAAGGTGGAATTCTTGAGTGATGCTCCTGGTTCTGGTATAAAGGTGAGACTGACTGTTAGCTGAGGAATGAAGCCAAGAGGAGGGTGAGAAAACCTAACACTTCTAGTGCCTCCTGGGGACCTACATTCATTTAATCCTCGCCATTGCTCACAAGTAAATGCTAAAAACACCCCAGATTTAAAGATGAGGAAACATGGGGCATAGAGAAGTGAAGTAATCTGCCCAAGTCCACAGAGTCAACACTGGAACCAAGACATTTAGACTCCAGAGGCCCTGCTCACAACCAGTATACGCCACTCTCCCATTCAAGGGCAAAGATACTATACAGAGAAAGAACCAGAAAAAAGCTATGAATTGGCTTCTCAGAAGCAACAACTGTGTTTATTACTTTAAATTAATTAATCTATTCATTTATTTATTTGCATTTTTATTTTGATGAGAGACCGCACAGGATGTTTGAAAACAAGTAGCACAAACCTCTTGACTAGCATCCATTTAGTGGGCGGTAAAAAGCCCATCTGCCAATGCAGGAGACAGAGGAGAGGTGGATTCCTGGGTCAGGAAGAGCCCCTGGAGAAGGAAATGGCAACTTGTTCCAGCATTCTTGCCTGAAGAACCCCACGGATAGGGGAGCCTGGTGGGTTACATTCCACGGGGTCACAGAGTCGGACACGACTGAGCGACTAACATTTCTTCTTCTATAGACTTATATGTAGTTATCCATGTTTCCTTTATTCACTAATTCATTTTATTAGTTTCAATCCAGGGCTTTTAAGATAATTTTTTATCACCAGAAAAAAAAATATTAATGTTAGGGCTTCCCTGGTGGTCCAGTGACTAAGACTCTGTGCTCCTGATGCTGGGGGCCCGGGTTTGATCCCTGGTCAGGGAACGAGACCCCACATGCCTCAACTAAGTTTGCATGCCACCACTAAGACCCAGGACAGCCAAATAAACTAATCAACTAATCAATAATGTGTATTAATGCTGAGAAGAGGGATTTAGTGAACATCAAAAACTAGAGAAACAAAAGATGTTAAAGAAATGAAAACTCCCTCCAACAGCAGTTCACAGTGAGGGAATGTGCTCAGAGGTAAAGCGGGGAGCCCGAACCATCATAGAAGCTGAAGGGAAGAAAAACCAGTCCAAATTATGGCTACAATGTACTGCTGCTCTTTATACTTTATGGACACAGCATGCAGCTTCTGACATTCACTGATCTTGTAGCCAGACATTTATGCAGCGACCCTAAAAGTCACTCATTAATAACATGCAAATATATACATATGAGAATACTTATGCTGTTTTATTGCCTTGATTATCTGAAATATGTAATGCAGTGGGAGAGAGGGAGGAAAAGAGGCAGTGCTTGATCAGGTGGGTGAGTGAGTGAGCAGAGGGGAAGGGAGAGAGACGAGAGGAAGGAAGAGAACAAGAAGAATGACTTGCTACTGGTCACTAATTTTCACCGGCCAAATGGAACACATGTAAAACGGGACAAATGACAAAGCCCAAGTGTAAACACAGAATCCAGCAGGCTCCTTAGGTCATGGGCCTGATGCAGGTGCATATCCATCTTTTGGCTCAAGTGGGAAATGAAAATTCTCGTCTTTATTCCAATGCTGTTAAGTACAACTCGATCTGGAGGTTTCATATTTATCATCATGAAATATCAAGCCAAATGTCCCTTTTTCAGGAGCACCGAAGATTAACAGATTAGAATGATTTCCACATGTCCATTTTTACTGTCAGGAGAATTTGAAAGAAATTTTTCAGCTTCCACAACTAAACCAGATGTCAGTGGGTCCCACGGTGAAAAGAAATTGGCAGAGCAGCCTTCTCATGACCCCAGGGTTGTTTTATCAGGGAGCAGTTTAACATCTAAAAGCCATTCTTTGCTGAAGACTGTGAAGTTTCTGAGATCCAATCTGCCACAATTACAGAAATCTGCTGACTTGGTTGAACTGCTAAAACCTAGCAATATTTCTTACAACTTTTCTCACACGGCACTGTAATTGTTGCTTGTGTTGGCGCAAGAAAAGTAAAGGGTCTCATTTCCACTCTACGTTTCCGGTCTCTGGTTTCAGAAATATCAGTGGAGAATATATTACAGCCACATTTTTTTGTTGTGTAAATAAGCCCTGATGATTCACCCTACTGGTCCCTCCACTGTGTTCTCAAATGACCATGAGCTGAAAGATATCAGATGAACACTTTCTGAAATAACTGCAAAATAATGCTTTTTTTTTTTTAATTGATAGCTTTGGTTCAGGAACTCATGATCAAAAATCCAAATGTGGCTATGGTGACATATTTCTTTCTTTTACTTTTCATTTCTGTTATTGTTGATATAAAAAGTATATTTAAAGTACACAGTTTCAAAACTAAAAAATAAAACATACTTCTATTACTGCACAGTTTAAGAAATAGAACCTCAACAATAATTGTGAGTCCTCCTTAATAGCATGTCCCACCACCCCCACACAGAAAATAATTTATTTTGTTTTTCTTTATAGCATAACACTATGATATTAATTGCTAATTTTGTCTGGTTTTAAACTGTATCCATTTGGAATATTACTTTATATATTCTTCAATAATTGGCTTTTGTTCATGCATTATTAAGTTTTGGAGATCAATTATGTGATCACCCAGAGCTCTAGATATTCTTTAACAGAGAATATTTCATTGTGTGAATGTGTCAGGCATCATCTAACTAATTTGAGATGGAAATTGGAACTGATTCCTTTTTTATTATTGGGCACAATTTTGCTGCAGACTCTCTTGTGATGCTAGAGACTCTGCTGCTATGCCTCTATAAGAGATTTTCTAAGCACATAACAAGGAATAAATGGCTGGATCATAGGGTATACACACCCAGAATTACGATGGAGTCCAATATGTGCAAAAGTGGCTGTATGACGATATACTCTTACCAACAGTCTGTGAGATTTTCTGTGACTCCATATTATTTGCAACATGTGATACTGTCTGAATTTTAAATTTTTGTCAATATACCACATAAAATAGAATCATGCCATTAATTCGCATTTTTTCTGATTAATAACAAGGCTAAATATATTTTATGCTTGTGTGGCATCTGTGTTCCTTTTTATGTGTAACACCTAAGGGAGTCCTTTGACCATTTTCCTGCTGGTTTCTGTTTGTTTGCTTGTTTTTAAAGGATACACTCCAAGTATAACATACATAACAGAGCAGAGCACAGATGAATGATTTCACAAAGTGGAAATACCACCCACAGCAGAAAAGAGAATATTTCCAGCACACATTTCCAGCATGAGCACCCCTCTCACGCCCCTACTGCTTTATCTCATTCTCATCTCAACATCTCTGACTATGGATTGGTTATGCTTTTAAATGTTATAGAAATATAAATATAATATACACTGTACCAAGTCCGACTTCTGTTGTTCAACTTTTCTTAAAATTTAACAATGCTGCCTGTAGCAGTGTTCTGCTGTTTTTCATAAATGATAAATGTAGATACCACAATCTCTGCATAAGTTCTCTTGCTGACGTACATCTGAGTTCCAATTTGTGGCTATTACAAATAGGCGTATTATAAACATTCTTGATGCTGGAGAAGACTGAAGGCAAAAAGAGAAGGGGATGGCACAGGATAAGATGGTTAGACAGCATAACCAGCTCAATGGACATGAATTTGCGCAAACTCTGGGAGATACTGGAGGACAGGGGAGAGTGGTGTGCTACAGTGCGTGGGGTCGCAGAGTCAGGCCCGACTTAGTGACTGAACAACAACAAAACCGTTCTTTTGATGGATGTGTGCATGCATTTCTGTTGATGCATATTTAGTAATGGAATTTCTGTGTTCTAAAGCATGCACACGTGCTACCAACTTAAACTCTCACAGCATCACGTGAGATTTCCGTTCATTTCACAGTCTACCAGTATGGTGGAATGTGATTTGACTTGATAATCTTGGCAGTTCCTGTGGTTATATAGTGGCACCTTATTATAGTGGCATCTTATTATAGTGGTATGTTTAATTGGCATTTCTCTGATGAAGATGAGTATCTTTTCATACATTAATGACCATCAGTGTACCATTTTTTTGTGAAAGGTCTCTTCAAGTCTTTTGTTCACTATTCTTTATTTTTTTCATAGATTCGTATGATTTCTGTATGGAGTCAGTATACTATTGCTTTGTCAGATACATGAATGGCCAATATCTTTCCCTCTTTCCCACATTTTAGCTTCTCTTTCATTCTCATAATGAAACTCCTTGTATTAAACTTTTTATTTCAGGGCAGTTTTTAGATTTGCTGAAAGGAAATGTGAACATAGAACAGAGAGTTTTCATATCAACCACATCCAATTACTATATCTAATTTCTCCTACTACCAGCATCTTTCTTTAGTGTGTCTTTTGACCGAAAATTTTAATCCATTTATGTTTAAAGTAATTATTAATAAATTTGTGTACAATTGCTCAGTTGTGTCTGATTCTTTGCAACCCCATGGACTATAGCCTATTAGGATCCTCTGTCGATGGAATTTTCCAGGAAAGAATGCTAGAACAGGTTGTCATTTCCTGTTCCACGGGGTCTTCCCAACTCAGGGATCAAACTCACATCTCTTGCATTGGCAGGCAGATTCTTTACCACCATACCACCTGGGAAGACCTTTCTATTACTAACAAATGCAAAAGAGGAAAACACATGCCAAATGTTTTATGTATGTATCCCATGAATGCAAATAGGCCAGTGAGGTAAATATTAACAGCCCTATTACAAAAAATTTAGGAGAAGTGAAGTAACTTACCCAAGATCATATGAAGAATACATGGCAGAGATCTGAACCTGTGTTTACCCAATTCTAAGACCACATACCAGAGCTGCCTTAATGATACCAACTCTGCTACTAGAAACAAGACAGCAAAAAGCCTTAAAATAAATCTACCCTTCTCTGGTCATTCTGAACAGCATATCACACGGAGGGAAATGAGGAAACAGATGGACAGGAAACTCATGTGGGCCACTAACACACAAGCTTTCTCTGGTGCCTAAAATCCCTATGTGTTCCCTAATATAACCTAAACAAACAGGCTGGATCAATAATAAGGGCGAAGCGTAACAAGAAGCAAAAGATAAGTGTGAACCATAAAAACAGAAAATGATCATGAAAGGAAGAAATCTCAGGTAGAAGATCAAAAACTATTGATACTTAAAGTACTACTGATAACCCAGTGTCCTAGGACGAATACATCTGTGGGCCATAAGATCAGTCCTCAAAATGTTAGGCAATTCAGAAATGTAGAAAGGGCCCCATTTAACAAGTCCAAAGAAATATCAAATTTTATTTTGCTTTAATCAAATCAAAAATTTTAAATGGTCTAGTGCTATGATATGTGGAATATGTTATATACATATATGTCTTTACCTATCTACATAAAACAAATGTTCAAGGAAAACTTTGCTTTTTCAGGAAGCTTTTGCTATTACTGAATCTGCATCTGGAATAAAATGCAGGTACACCTCAGTATTCAACTCCATCTTATATAAACTCAGTAAGCAAACAGATACCGCTAAATTTTTAGGAAACTATAAAACTATCCATCATTATCTGAACGTTCACTCTTGCTATCCAAAACTCAGGAATAAAACAGATGTAGAAGACCCTATTCACTCTCCAGACTCCTACTATCCAAACTCAGGACCTGAATGCAGTAGATTCCCATTGCAAGGTATACCTGTGAATTGTATATATGATTTCACATGATTTACAAAATCAGTGGTAAAGAATCCACCTTCCAATAAGAGACATGGGTTTGATGTGTGTCTGGAAGATCCCCTGGAGGAAGGCACAGCAAGCTACTCCAGTATTCTTGCCTGAGAATCTCACGGACAGAGGAGACTGGCGGGCTATGGTTTATAGGGTTGCAAAGAGTGGGACACAACTGAAGCAACTTAGCATGCATGCACCTTACCAAAATCACATAAACACTGGCTGCAAAACAGATCTGAGGCAACATTTTTTAACACCCTATTTCTTAGAGGTTTGCTGGGACAAGTTATTAAATTCTTGCCCTTTAGTTCCAAACCCTAAGTTCTTGCCCCTCAGTTCCAAACTCGTATCCCTTCTTCCCAATCGGCCTTACTAAGTGGGACTCTGCAAACCACAAGTCTGCTTTGCCAGCTGAAATCTTATAAGGTTCTGCAAGAGGATGTGCTAAAGATGGACTGCAAGCCTTAAGGAAGTCACAGATGGACAAGCCTGTCCATACAACCCACCCGGCCGCAGCGATGGACAAGCCTGTCCATACAAGCCACCCGGCTGCAGCAAGAATCTCAGGCTGAGTGGCTTGGCCAAGCCTCCAGCTGCTGTGTGTGTCTTGGGCCCCCATGGAATGTCCTGATAGGAGCGTCCAAAGCCTGGAGCAGCTCTCAGTGGTGACCATTGATAGATAATTCGCAGTTAATTGTGTCTGCTTGTCTTGTTCCTTTTTTCCTTGCCCCTTTGTCTTTCTTGTATTTTGGTATCTTGTGGTATCAGAATGCTTTAACTTTTTTTATCTGTTCTTTCGTATAAGTACAGGTTTTGCCTTGAGGTTATCATGGAACTTACGTAAAAAAGAATAAAACCATAACCCTCTGTTTTAAAGTAACAACATCTTAATCACAATAAAATGTCTAAGTTTTACACTTCTCCCCCTCATAGTTTAGGTTAAAGTTACAATTTACATTTTTTTATATTATGTAACTAATAACAGATTATTGTACTGGTGTTTATTTTTATTATGTTTTAAAGTGGCGTTGTAAGCGAATTAGGTATCCCCATTATCACATTACAGAATCCAACTCTGACTACATATTTTCCATTACCAGTGATTTATACACTCCTTTCTTATGTTTTCACGATGCTAATTAGTATCCCTTTATTTCCACTCAAAGAAATCACTTTACATTTCTTATAAGGCAGGGCTAACAATGATGAATTCCACCAGCTATTGTTCTGGGAAAGTCTTTATCCCTCCATTTCTGAAGGACAGTTTCACTATGGATAGCATTCTTGCTTGACAGCTTCTATTTCTTAAATATTTTGAATACTTCAGCCCATTGTCTCTCCTGGCCTGAAAAGTTTCTGTTGAGGAATCCACTGATTTCAGCCCTGTGGGAATTCCTTTATCTGTAATGTCTCTCTTTTCTTTTGCTGCTTTTATTTTTTATTTAAACTTATTTATTTTAATTGGAGGCTAATTACTTTACAATATTGTATTGGTTCTTTCGGACTCTGTGGGAGTGGGAGAGGGTGGGATGATTTGGGGGAATGGTATGGAAACATGTATAATATCATATAAGAAACGAATCGCCAGTCCAGGTTAGATACAGGATCTTTTGCTGCTTTTAAAATTCTTTCTCTTTCTTTAACCTTGACAACTTGATTATAATGTATCAATATCTTGGTGTCGCCAAGATATTTGGGTCAAGTTATTCGAGCTCCTTAGGGCCTCTTGGATCTGGATGTTTATTTCTCTCCTCAGGTTTTAGAAGTTTTCAGCCATTGTTTCTTTAAATATATTTTATGTCCTCTTTTTCTTCTCCTTCTGAAATTCCCATATTGTAAAGATTATTTGTTTTCATTGTGGCCCATAAATCCCCCAGGCACGCTTCACCCTCTTTTCCATTCTTTTTTCTTCTTGCACTTCTGGCTGGATACTTTCACGCATACTGTATTCCAGGTCACTGACTCTTCTGCATGGTTGAGTATGCATTTCTCTCTATTGACTACTTCAGTTCAGTTACTGTATTCTTCAGCTCTCAGATTTCTGTTTGATTCTTTGTTCTGATGCTTTCTAGTACTTTGTTGAACTTCTAATTTTCTTATTTTTTTTCTTAATTCTGTGTAGTTGTATGTTCTTTCGTTAACTGTAGCTCTTTAAGAGGACTATTCTGAACTTGCCTAATGTTTCATGGATCTCTATTTCTTTAAGGTCAGTTATTGGAGTTTTATTACTTTTCTTTGGTGGTGCTGTACTTTCCTGATTTTTCACAATCCTTCATTCCTTACATTGGTATCTGCGCATTTCACCAGTGTCTCAAGTTCCCTGTCCAAATAGGGCCGTTGGCTTTGCTCTGAAGGTGGTCAGCCCTGCCTGCCACCTCTTGGCTGGAGGATTGCTGGGTTTCCCAGTTTCCAGGTGGTCTCACCAATCCCTTCTGTCAGGTGGGACCAAGCTCCAGGTAGGAGGGCCACTTCAGACAACTCCCAAATTTTCCCAAACATGCTTTTTGGTGAGTATGGATGGTCAGGAGCAAAGATCAGCAATGGGTGGGGCTATGATTGAATACTTCTGCCTAGGTAAGCCAAATCCATCTTCAAGGTTTCAAACTCCATTTGGGGGTATTTGCCCAAGTTAGGCAAATCTGGACTCAAGTTAGTTCTCTCAGCAGACTGTGCCACCAACACAGGTCTTACATTAGAGCAAAGAAGCAATTTGAGATTGCTATGCAGACTCTGTAGGAAAGAACTTGGTCTGTCAAAAACTGACCACTGGTTGTTGAAAGCCTCTCCCTCCTTTGTCACAACAGAATTTCTAGTGGTTGGGCCATTGGATTCTCTTGTGATCCCTTTGGGGCAAAGTAGGAGCAGGGACTCCCACAGTGTTGCAGGGGAGTTCGATGTTCCCTGGGCTCTTTCCCCACTGGAAGGATCATAGACTCGGAGGAGACCTCTCTGCATGGACCTGGGAGGGGCAATGCGGTCAGTGTGCATTTGTTCTTCTAACCCTTCTAATGCAATCTGTCATGGCCTCTGTGATAATGGTGGGGGGCGCGGTGTGGGCTTTAGCTTCACCTCCTATTCTAGGATTCTCTCAGAGGTGCCTTTCCTATGAGGTTGTTGGCTGTCCTTCCTGTGAGGAGGGACAAAGCCAGGAATGACTACATAACCATCTTGATGATGCCACCCTCCTAAACTAATTCTGATGTAGGCTATTGTCTCACGGGACTATGCTGATTGAAAGACAATTTTATCCCACTTAAATCCTTTTAATGGTAAGGAAATGGCAACCCACTCCAGTGTTCTTGCCTGGAAAATCCCAGGGACGGGGGAGCCTGGTAGGCTGCCGTCTATGGGGTCACAAAGAGTCGAACATGACTGAAGCAACTTAGCAGCAGCAGCAGCAGAAAAATTCAACATGTCGAGGGAGAAATCTTCCTCTAATCTCTCCCTAACTATACTTTGGAAGACCATGAATTCGAAATGCCCTCATGTTTCATTACTTGTCTCCTTTGGTTCCTTATCTTCTAGCAATGGATGGAAGTATGCATAACTTTATATGTTTTTGACAGTCAGTCAAGGGATTTTGATCCCTAGGTCAGGAAGATCCCCGGGAGAAGGAAATGGTAGCCCACTCCAGTGTTCTTTCCTGGGAAATCCCATGGACAGAGGAGCCTGGCAGGCTACATTGCAGAGACGGACATGACTGAGCAACTAAATAACAAAAACAAGGAATTTCAGAGATCACTCAGTCAATGCTCCCGTCTTCGACCTGAGGACACCAAAGTTGCCTATGTAAAAGCCACCTTCGCCTGGCTTGGACTTTATCTATTTATTGTCATTGCCTTTATCTATTTATTGATGTTGTCTTAGCAACGTCAATAAATTGACGTTGTCTTAGCAACGTCAAGCCAGTCTTCGCCTGGCTTGGACTTTATATAGGGATCACTTCCTGTACAATAGAAAACTCTTTACCAGACTGTCCACATTCTCTGTGAGGGTCTTTACTCTCAGTCACTCTACCATCTGCTAAAAAATACTGGCCAGTCCTGTTGTCCTTAATCACACATATGAAACGTATAGAATGGCACCATTGTCTTTACATTATGTTTGTATATTGGTGGTGCAGATACGTTTACATTCTAACATAGGTGAAAGTATGGGGTGCAGTGTATTTGAAACATGGAGTCCTAATAAAATCTGAGCAGGCTGAATAAATTTCCTGAACCATTTTCTTTGGAATATGAAATTATAAGTCCCCTACCACTCTCATCTTAACTTTTTCATTTCTATACCCACAAATGATCCTCATGTAACCTTATTCTTACTCTCTATCTTTGATATCAATGCTCTTTTCTTTCCTTTTTGTATTTGCATAGCAGGTCAGTACAATGTAGAAACTCATTTGTAGACATATAATGATTTTCTTTCTAAACTGAAGAAAAGAAAGCACTGCTTCAGTGCACAGAAAGATAACTGCAAAGATACTTTGTAGATATGTTCTACAAGAAGTAGAACATATCTACTTTGTAGATAGAGCTACTCTACTGCTTTTATTTACTTTAACAGAATTCAACAAAATTCATTTTAATCTCCAATACCTGCTCATTTAATCCAGAATTCCTCTATTTACTAAAGACCACCGTCTCTATTTGAGTCCTGAATTAATAAGAAGCCCCAAATTCTCTTTATCAATTTACCATGACCTAATCCATGGCACCCCACTCCAGTACTCTTGCCTGGAAAATCCCATGGGCGGAGGCGCCTGGTGGGCTGCAGTCCATGGGGTCGCAAAGAGTTGGACACAACTGAGCAACTTCACTTTCAATTTTCACTTTCATGCATTAGAGAAGGAAATGGCAACCCACTCCAGCGTTCTTGCCTGGAGAATCCCAGGGATGGGGGAGCCTGGTGGGCTGCCGTCTATGGGGTCACACAGAGTTGGACATGACTGAAGAGACTTAGCAGCAGCAGTAATCCCACCACCACTATTTCCTCCCTTAAAAACAGATCCACTTTCTAAAATGCTTGCAAGGGTGAAATAAGTGAGACACAAGATACAAAGGAGATCTAAGATCTCAGAGCATACAGGTTGGTCTGTGTAAGCTGGAGAGACTGGCCCTATTTCTTGGGCTATTTTCAACTTAGTTCCAGCCTATTTTTGTCATGCCAGAATATGAACTCACTTTGATAATCAAGTCAACACTTTTTGAAAAGCCATAGTGAGGCAGGATTTTTTACAAGAAGGTAATCAATGCTTTTATACCTATTTATCTAACTTTGTGCATCAAGATTGAAGGATAAAAACAACACGCATATTTGCCATAAGAAATTTTCTTACTAATGTCCTCTTCCCAATTGTATATTTCAAGCCAAATGGCCAAGAGAGGCTTTTCTTCTTCTGCCTCCATGCTACAGCACATATAAAATTTCCTTAGGAAAGAGTGGTTTCATTTTCACTTATAACTTTGGTATGTCTTCCCACCTAGACCACACATGGAATCATTCACCTAGAATTTCAGACAGGAACGTATTTCTTGTTCCTTGATTCAATAGTAAGATAGCATGGTTTTTACTAAACACAATAACCACATTACATAACCCAGTAACATTTCTAAATCACAATTTTCTCTAAATTTACATGATTTCAGATACATGGAGGACTCTTACTAGTCATCAAGGAGCTTAACGTCTATTTTTAAGTGAAAAGGCAACAATACAGTAGGATAAACTTAGAAAGGTGCCTTTATCTATTTTATTGACATATTCTTAGCAATCAAAAAGAATCCCCCCTGTTCTTAATGCTTTTTTAGTAGATTTGTTATGGATAACACTGTTGGTCTTCTTACAGCTCATGTGGACCCTGATTCTTTTTGCTCTCTGGTCTGTTATCTATAATGTCTCATGTAATTTCAAGGGGAAATGTTCCAAAATGTCTACATAGAAAAATAAATAAGATTTTTCTTTCCTTACAGAATAGAAACAGTATTCTTTTAATTTGGGCCTTCAATGAAAACAGTGGGTTTTGGTTACTGAAGCGAATGTTTCCTTTAAGAATGTTTACTGAACTGCAAACGTTTTACTAAGAAATGTGAGCTTTATTTAGTTATCTGTTGTTATTATGAGATCAAAGTAAAATAATCTAATTCTCAAAGCATCCTCTTCAAACCTCAACATTTTTTTACCTCAGGAAATTGATGTCATAAACATATTTTCCATATCCTGCACGAAAACTTTTTTTCCCAAAGAAATTGCTCAAGGTATTCACATATTTAATATGAATATATTTAAATGTTTCAAACACAACTAAATATAAGAATCTACTGTGAAATTTGATGAGGTTTATTTATTAATTAATTAATGAGTCTTGGTGAGATTTATATTAATTTCTGGAAGGCAGTTATACCACTCTAGCTCACCACTATACCATTAATGTGAGAGTGATAATTTCTGAATGCAGGGAGGAAAAGAGATTGATAGCACACAGGAAAAAGCAATTCAGAATCAGGAAGAAAAACTGTAGAGAATATTACAATGATTCTCAACCAGGGAAGAAACCAAAATTCATAGGCCTTCTAAGAAAAGGCCTTTAAAAAAAATCACTAAATTTCATTTTTATAGAAACCAAAATATGAACAAAAGGAAAAACTTGCCAATTTCTTGGATGGGGTGATGATATTCTTAAACCGATCCTCTCTAAATTAGTCTAGATATTTAATAAAATAGATATTTGGGGGATGAAATTTGGGCCAAATTCAGTTAAAATTCAACTACGTAAAATAAATACATAAAATAATTTAACAGGGTTGATAATAAGACTCAGGGGCTTCCCTGGTGACTCGGAGGGTTAAGGGTCTGCCTGCAATGCAGGAGACCTGGGTTTGATCCCTGGTTCGGGAAGATCCCCTGGAGAAGGAAATGGCAACCCGCTCCAGTATTCTTGCCTGGAGAGTCCTATGGACGGAGGAGCCTGGTAGGCTACAGTCCACGGGGTCGCAAAGAGTTGGACACGACCGATCGACTTCACTTTCACGTTCATAATAAGACTCATAAAAGGGTCATGCAATACTAGATTTGAAATCTAATATAAAGTCATATTAATTAAAAGTATGGTACTTATACAAAATAAATGACCAAAGAGATAGGAAGAGGTAAGATAAATTGGATTGACTTTTACTACCTTTCGGATAAAGGGCTTTGGGCAACTAATCTAGCCTTGGAAAGCCACAGTTCCCTCATGTAAAAGATTATAGGTATAAAAAATTAATTTGTAAGATTGTTACAAGGACAAAATAAAATAATGCATGTAAAACATAGTTTAAAAGTTCAAAAAATATCAGCTAATGTCACAGCATAGAAACTCGAGATCCACTCAAGAATATAACAAGACAGTATGTGTCATAGCTGAATATTTTGTATCTCTGAGGAACTAGCAGGTTATGCAATAAAGGAACAGTAGTGTGTTTATACAAAATATAGATTCTCATCTTGCCCCATGAATAAAAATACAGTACAGTTGGGTGAAAGATTTGATTATAAGAAATGAAGTCAAAGACAGTAATCAGGTTATGTAAGTACTAAAGTTTTGAAGAACTCAAGCTCCTTCTCAGCAAAATTCTGAAGCCAGAAGCCGTAAAGTGAAGACAGTATTATCACTGTTGGTCTTCATTTTCCTTTACCCAGCGTCTTGCACTGAGGGCCACCTCCTTTTTTTGATAGACTTCTTCCTTAGGAGCCTCACACTCAAGACAGTCTTGGTTTCCTCCTATCTCATGAGTCACTATTCTGTCTCGTAAATATCCACTTTACTCTGTCTCTTAATCATTAAATATACAGTGCTCTTTCCTTCCTCTCTATCATCTCAATAATCCCTTGGAATTGAATTCTATATATGGGCTTCCCTAGCTCAGCTGGTAAAGAATCCACCTGCAATGCAGGAGACCCAGGTTCAATCCCTGGTTCGGGAATATCCCCTGGAGGACATGCAACCCACTCCAGTATTCTTGCCTGGAGAATCCCGTGGACAGAGGAGCATGACAGGCTACTGTCCATGGAGTCTCAAGAGTCAGACATGACTTAGCGACTAAACCACCATCAAAAGTCTGCTACTTTAGTGACTAAATAACAACAAATTCCGCTACTTCTAAATCCATATCTTTAGCATAGATTTCTCTCCCCAAATCAATTCTTATATATCCAACTGCCTACAAGTAAGGGAGGGAGTTATATGAATCATAAAGTGCAGATTTATGTAGTTCAATATGCTATTAATCATTCTTTCATTTTCTATATATACATGCACACACACACACATACATGGAAGAGGCAGCCCTCAGAGATCCCGCAGGTTCCAGACCACCACAAAAAAGTAAACATTGCATGAAGCAAGTCACATAAATGTTTTGGTTTCCTAATACATACAAAAACAATGTTTACACTATACTGTTGCTATTACATATGCAATAGCACTATGTCTAAAAAAAAAGTCATGTATATACCTTCATTAAAATATAAAACTGTTGAAAAAATGGCACCAATAGACTTGCTCGACAAAGGCTTATCACAAACCTTCAATTTAATAAAATAATAATAAATGAATAATAAAGCATACTGCAATAAAATACGATATACATGCATGCATGCTAAGTCCCTTCAGTTGAGTCCAACATTTTGTGATCCTATAGACCATAGCCCGCCAGGCTCCTCTGTCCATGGGATTCTCTAGGCAAGAATACTGGAGTGAGTTGCCATGCTCTCCTCCAAGGGATCTTCCCAATACAGAGATCAAAATCACATTCCTGCATCTCCTGCATTGGCAGTCAGGTTCTTTGCCACTAGCACCACTTGGGAAGCCCATAAAATACACATAGACATATACACACACACACACACACACATATATATATATATATATTCATACATATATAAGTGAAAATGACCTACTTTGACAGCTAATACTAATACTCCCTCTGAGGTAGGATTATAAGTAATTCATTTTCCTTTGTACTAATTTATATTTTCCAAATATTTGAAAATCAATACAATTTCCTAACCACTAAAAGCCAATAGGAGTGATGTCATCGTAATGATACCATAGGTCATTCCTGACTTTGTCCCCCCCTCCCAAGAACAGCTAACAACTATTCATAGACAAGACAGTTATGAGAATTCTAGAACACAGGGAAAAGGCTGAGCACCTTTGCACCACCTGCACCAAAAGAAACCTCATTAATAGGTAAGAAAAGTGGCTACACACTGACCACCTTGCCTGTCCCCCAGGTTGGAGCAGCATTATGCCAAGAGTTCCCCCTGAGCCTATGGCACTTCCGGTGGGAAGGAGAGCCCAGGGAAACATCCAGTCTCCACTCAGTGCTGTGGATCACTCTGTGGGAACCCCTGCTCTGAGCTTGCTCCACAGGGATTTCAGGAGAATCTTCAGAGATCCTTCACTGGGAGTCTGGCCATGACAGAGAAGAGAGGGTACATGTTGCTTGCAACAGTAGCACGTGGGTCTTGGAAGCCCGAGTTCCTACCCGCAGAATCCAAGTTGTAGTGCCAGCCATCAATTTTGCTGAATTGTGGAACCAAGCTCCTGTTGCAGTCTTACCAGGGAAAAGGACAGATGTAGGTCTTCCTGAGTCAGATCCTCAAGCAAGGAGTTTTGGTGGCTCTAAGGGTTCCAGTAGTCATGTACGGACGTGAGAGTTGGTCCATAAATAAGGCTGAGCACAAAAGAACAGATGCTTTCGAACTATGGTGCTGGAGAAGAGCCTTGAGAGTCCCTTAGACTGCAAGCAGATCACAGCAGTCAAACCGGTCAATATTCAGGAAATCAACCCTGAATATTCACTGGAAGGACTGATGCTGAAGCTGCAGCTCCAATTCTTTGGCCACCTGATGCAAAGAGCCAACTCACTGGAAAAGTCCCAAAGCTGGGAAAGATTGAGGGCAGGAGGAGAATTGGGATGACAGAGGATGAGATGGTTAGATGGCATTATTGACTTAACGGATGAATTTGAGCAAACTTTGGGAGATGGTTGAGGACAGAAAAGCCTGGTATCCTACAGTCCACGGGGTCACAAAGAGTTGGACATGACTTAGTGCCTGAAAAACAACAACAAAAGGACCTGATTTGCCCATCCCCAGACAAGGTAGCTGAGTTACAGTCCAACAAGCTTCAGAGTGTGACCCTAGGACCCACCTGATGAGAACGGCTAGTGAGAACACTTAGAAGTTGCTTAGCCTACCAACACTGGAGCTGAGAAGCAGGCAGGCAACACAGATATTCCACAGAGCAGAGCTATTACTGGGCAGGGAGGTTTCCCCTACAATACCCAGGCAGGGAATTAATCCATAGCCTCATCCTTGCCACTTTTATTCAACATAGTACTGGAAGTCCTTGACAAAGTAATCAGGCAAGAAAAAGAAAAGACATCAGAATTGGAAGGTAAGAAAAAAAACCATCTCTATTTGCCAGTGATATGATTTTACATATTGAAAATCCTGAAGACTCCACTAAAAACCTGTTAAATGTAATTGTGTGTGCTCAGTCACTTCAGTCGTGTCTGACACTATGCAACCCTATGGACTTTAGCCTGCCAGGCTCCTCTGTCCATGGGATTCTCCAGGCAAGAATACTGGAGTGGTTTGCCATGCCCTTCTCCAGGAGATCTTCCCAATCCAGGGATCAAACTCACATCTCTTATGTCCCCTACATTGGCAGACGTGTTCTCTATCACTAGCGCCACCTGGGAAGCCCAGTTAAATGTAATTAATAAATTTATTACAGTTGAAGGATAAAAAATTAATGTGCAGAAAATCAGAAACATTTCTGTACACCAACATCAAATTATCTAAAAAGTAAACAAAGAACATCATCCATTTTACAATAACATTCACCAAAAAATAATTAGGAATAAACTTAACAAGGAGGTGAAAGATCTTTACTCTGAAAACTACAAGACATTGATTCAAGAAATTTAAAGATTTCTTAGAGACATAAATGGAAAGGTTTCCCATGTTCATAGATTGAAGAATTAATATTGTTAAAATAACAATACTACCAAAAGCTATCTATAAATTCAATGCAATTCCTATCAAGTTTCCCATGACATTTTTTATAGAAGTGGAAAAAAGTCCTAAAATTTTAATGGAAACAAAAAAGGAAAAACAATCTTTTGAAAGAAGAACAAAACAGAGGGTATCATATTTCCTGATTTTAAGTTATAGTATGAATGCCTAGTAATCGAAACAGTATGGTACTGACAAAAACAGACTAATAGATCAATGGAACAGAATCAAGATTTGGGAATTTGCTGTATGGCTCAGGAAACTCAAACAAGGGCTCTGTATCAACCTAGAGGGTTGGGTTAGGGGAGGGAGATGGGAGGGAGTTTCAAAAGGGAGAGGATATATATATATCTGCAGCTGATTCATGTTGAGATTTGACAGAAAACAGCAAAATTCTGTAAAGCATTTATCCTTCAATAAAAAAATAAATTTTCAAAAAAGTCCCCAAATAAACCAACTATATAAGTTCAACCAATATTTAACAAACAACCCAAGAAGACTCAGTGGAGAAAGGGCAATCTTTTGAATAAATGGCACTGGGACAATGGATATTCACTGGTAATGGAATTAAAGAAGGTCCCTGTCTTACATCACTCACAAAAACTAACTTGAAATGGATTAAAGATTTAAATATAAGATCTGAAAATATGAAATTTCCAGAAGAAAACATAGGAAAAAATGCTTCTCGACACTGACTTTTTTGAAGATGACACCTAAATCCAAATAACAAAATTACACATACACCCCAGTGTACACAGCAGCACTGCTTACAATAGCCAAGGCATGGAAGCCACCCAAGTGCCCACTGACAGAAGCATGGTTAAAGAAGATACGGTACATATATACAGTGGAATGTTGCTCAGCCATAAGAAGAGTGACACGATGCCATTTGCAATACCAGAGATGGACGTAGAGATTATCATGCTAAGTGAAGCAAGTCAGACAGAAAAATATTACATCATAACACTTACATGTGGAATCTAAAAAATGATGCAAATGAACTTATTTACAAAACAGAAACAGACTCATGAACATAGAAAAAGCAAAGTAATGGTTACCAAAGGGGAAAGGACAGGGGAGGGATAAATGGGAGTTGGAGATTAGCACATACACGTTACTATACATGAAACAGATAAACAACAAGCAATTACTATATATGAAGGAAACTATTTGAAAAAAAATACATACACACACACACACACACATATATATAGGTGTGAATACATATACATATATAACTGAAAAACTCATAGAACTCAATACCAAACATTTCAAATACTCCCATTTTAAAAATGGGCAAAGATCTGAATAGACATTTATCCAAAGATGATACGTGCATAGTAAACGGGGACAGTTACTGCAGCCACGAAAGTAAAAGATGCTTCCTCCTTGTAGAAGGAAATGGAGAAGGAAATGACACCCACTCCAGCATTCTTGCCTGGAGAATCCCATGGATGGAGGAGCTTGGTGGGCTACAGTCCACGGGTGGCAAAGAGTCAGACATGACTGAGCCACTTCACTTTCTTTCACTTTCCTCCTTGTAAGAAATGTTATGACAAGCAGAGACATTACTTTGTCGACAAAGATTTGTCTAGTTAAAGCCATGGTTTTTCCAGCAGTCATGTATGAATGTGAGAGTTGGACCATAAAGAAGACTGAGTGCCGAAGAAATGATGCTTTTGAACTGTGGTGTTGGAGAAGACTCTTGAGAGTCTCTTGGACATAAAGGATATCAAACCAATCAATCCTAAAGAAAATCAACCCTGAATATTCATTAGAAGGACTCATGCTGAAGCTGAAGCTCCAATACTTTGGCCACCTGATGTGAAGAGCCAACTCACTGAGAAAGATCAAGGGCAGGAGAAGAAGGGGATGACAGAGGATGAGCTGTTTGGATGGTATCACTGACTTGGTGGACATGGGTTTGCGTGAACTCCAGGCAATGGGGAAGGACAGGGAAGCCTGCTGCACTGCAGTCCATGAGGCCTAAGAGTTGGACACAAATGAATGACTGAGCAACAAAAGGAAAAGATGTTCAAAGTCAATGGTCATTAGGGAAATAAAAATCCCTTTGAGTTATCACTTTAAACATTTTAGACTGATAATCAGCACAAAAGAAGAGACAGCAAATGCTGGTGAGGATGTGGAGAAGGGGAACCCTTCTGTACTACTGGCAGATTTATAAACTGGTACAGATTCTACACAAAAAAGTATGGGGAATCCTCAAAAAATTTAAAATAGGGCTACCACGTAATCAGGGAGTTCTACATCTGAAAACATCCAAAAGAAATAAAAAAGTTAAGTGGAAAAGATATTTGCGTCTCCAAGTTCACTACAGCATTATTATCAATAGTCAAAGCATGGAAACTAAGTGTCCACTGATGGATGAAAAAATTTTAAAGTTGAGCTATATATATATAAATACATATAATGAAATATTATGTATAATATTATATAGTTATATATTTTATATGATATATTTCTGGATTATATACTATGTAATATATATTATATAATATTCAATATATAAATGTATTTATACTTATATAAGTATATTATATATACTACATAATATATAAATATTGGTGCTAGTGGTTAAGAACCTGCCTACTAATTCAGGAGACAAAGAGACATGGGACAGGGTTCAATTCCTGGGTCAGGAAGATCCACTGGAGGAGTGCGTAGCAACCCACTCCAGTATCCTCGCCTGGAGAATCACATAGACAGAGGAGATTCGCAGGCTACAGTGCACAAGGTGGCAAAGAGTCAGACACGACTAAGCAACTTAGCATGCAATATACAAACATTATATAAATTATATTCTATGTATTCAATATATATAATAAAATGTATATTATTATCATTTGCATATTATATGTTACATATACTGCATATAATATATAAAATATACAAATATAATAAATTAAGTAGGATATAAATTAATTATATTTATGAACTATATACAAGAATTATAATTTAGTACATAGTCTGTCAGAGAAGGCAATGGCACCCCACTCCAATACCCTTGCCTGGAAAATCCCATGGACGGAGGAGCCTGGTGTGCTGCAGTCCATGGGGTTGCTAAGAGTCAGACACGACTGAGCAACTTCACTTTCACTTTTCACTTTCATGCTTTGGAGAAGGAAATGGCAACCCACTCCAGTGTTCTTGCCTGGAGAATCCCAGGGATGGGGGAGCCTGGTGGGCTGCCATCTATGGGGTCGCACAGAGTCAGATACGACTGAAGCGACTTAGCAGCAGCAGCAGCAGCAGCACATATTCTGTATAATGCATAACATAAATTATATATACTATAATAATACCTATATAATATCTGTAATATATATCTGTAACAATTTTTACACAATTTATATTCTACATGCTAAATAACAGACATTACATATTATACAATGTATATAATATATAGTATGATAATAATGTCACATACTGTTACATAACAGATACTATGTATTATACAATGTATATGATATATACTGTATTACCTATAGTTTATTTTCTATATTTTTATTTTAGTTTTTTTTTATATTATTCTTATTTTATTATTTATATATAGTATGTGATATACTATCAAATATATAGATAGTATATCACATACTATATATAAATAATAAAATATCTTCTATAATTATTTAAATACTGCATAAGTATTTATTTAAATAATTTAAAGTATTTATATATAAAATGATTTAATTATTTTATATATTAATACATGATATAATATAAAATGTACAGTAAAGTATATATATATAATATACATATAATATTACATATATTTATATTGGAATAATAATTCACTGACAAATGAAACTATGAAATCCTGCCATTTGCAAAACAGACAAACCTTGATGGCATTACACCAACTAAAGTAAGTCACATAGAGGGATACTGTATGTTCTCACAGTGGGATCTAAAAACCAAAGAAATCGAAACAAACAAAAACCCAACCAAACTGAGAGAAAAACAGGTCAGAGTCAGTGTGAGGAGAAGAAAACCTGGAGGAAGGTAGTAAAACCGTGGCCACTTCCAGGTGTAGGATAAATAATTACTAGGGGTGAAATGTACGATATGATGACTATAGTTACCACTGTTGTATGATATATCTGAAAGATGCTAGAGTAAATCCTAAAAATTCTCATAACAAGCAATTTTTTTTTCCTTTTTTGCTTTTACTTTTTATATGAGATGATGGATGCTAACCAAGTGCATTGATATGATCATCTCACAACATATTTAAGTAAAACTGTTATGCTGGATACCTTAAACTTATGCAGCATTGTATGTCAATGATATCGCAATAAAGGTGGAAAAACAATTACTACAAAAATAGTTTTATTTAATTTGAAATCTTTCAAAAGAAATATATAATCATATCCTGATTATTACAGTTCTTATAATTTTTGCAAATTTTTAAGTCAGGATAATTTACCAATGTAACCTAGGTGAAAATGACAAATGTAAAGTATGTAACATAATCCGACCCATTTCCTAAGCAATTTGCCATGATTCCCACATTTTTAGATATATGTAAAAGTAATTAATAAATAGGATGGTATTTTATCCTGCATTTTTGTCTCTTATTCCTTTTTGTTTGTTTTGCTTTTCTCATTCCTAATAGCAGGCAGACTATCACACAGAAGGCATTTGTAGGGAGAGAGCAAATTGGCCAAGGTGGTGTGTTCAGGCTCTCCTCTCATTTTATAAATAATGGCTGTAACAGCTGAGATCATTTATAATCTAGCACTGCACACGCACGTCAGCAGGTACTGGCTTGGTCACGGGCTGTGTGCAGCACGCGTGCATGTGAGCTCCACCTAGAAAGTGGTGGCGTATTACTGCTGTGTCACGGCTGTGTCCGTGGGGTCAGCCATGCGAGGGGGGAATACAGCGCGTCTGCTGCTAGGGTTGCTGTGTCAGCCACGAAAGAATATTGCTATGGCTGCTGTGCCGGCCAGCAGAGAATAAACCTGTCTGCGTTCCTATGGCTCCCCACATCTTCTTCCAGCCTCGGAGCTAGCACCTCGTCTACCCGGCTTTCAATGAGCAGTGTGCACAGTGAGATACAGCAAGACAGCTGGCGGCACGAACAGGATGACGTGATTTATTAACATGATTAATAAACATGATTTATTAACAGCAGTTAATAAATATGTTTTTGGTTAAATAATAAGCATTCTAAAATAATTCATAAAATAATTATGTGTTCATTTTTGATAGACGTAATTTCCATTTTATAGTCTGCTCTACATTGAAGAGATTTATAAATATGTAGGAAAGAAGACAACTTTGTAGCTTTCAGTCTGGGATGCCACATGCTCACCTTGGTCCTCATCCTCTGTTGCCTTTCAGTCTTCAATCTAACGTTCATAGATACTATTAACTTTAATATTCTAAAATGATCATTTAAAAAATGAACCAGTGTGAGCTCACAGGGTATACCACTCCCAGAACTAGAATATGTGTTATTCAAGCTTATAACTAGAATATATGGCAGTATATGAGAAAATTTTTCAAACAATAAAGGTAAAGCATTGTTGAATTTTGGTTATTATATGTATAAGTGGTTCTAATTGTGTGTGTCTGTGTGTGTGTGTGTGTGAATGCACACTTGTTTTGTTATTAGTGCTGAGCCTATAACCATTAATTGATTACATTGCAATAAACCAAAAGACAGGCATGAAAATAATACTACTTTATGTTCAATACCAAATTGATGAATTTCAAACCAATATTTTTAAGAAAAAAATCGGTGTCAAGTTACATTAATGGGCAAGAGTGTATATATTTATAAAGTTTCCTTGTAAATAGAAATTTTCATGGGAGAAAAATTAAGAAAGAAGAAACATTAAAGATATTTTTTTAAAAAAAGCTTAATGTGTTTTTCTATGAACAACAGAGCAAGACAGCAAGATTTCCAAATTAAAGACAGTTGTATGAAGAAAGATGTGACAGATACCTGGTTGAAAATCAGATATTAAAAATGAGATTAGATTAAAAATGGATGAGACATTAACAGAATGAACTAGAGAGATGCTCAAAAAGGCAGTGAGTTCTGAAATTTTCATCTCTTACGTCACAGCAAGAGTCATATCATAACCTGGCCCTAATCCCCACCAACAGTAATAAATTTTTACATTTGCTTACCTGATCAGCTTGGATTAACTGCCTTGGGAGAGACAGAGACTTTTAGGCCATCTACTCTTTCTTGGTCAGTTTCAGGCTTATAACCTAAGTGTAACCCACTACATAAAGAGTAAATGCTTTCATGTTTAGCATATTAGAACCAAATTCACAAATGCTATTTTTAAATATCGATTACCTGAATTCCAGTTTAAAATGCCATCTAGCTCAGAAGGAGTTTTTTCTAACTGCCCCCTTCAATATCTGGATATAGAATAAGAATATTATATATATATACATATATATATAATATAAAATATATATATTCACACACATAGGTATATTCCATACCATCTCACCTGATGACCTATAGTCAAAATCAGAGCGGTATCTATATTAATAAAAAGATGTTGGAGAGAAACAAAATCATTCATGTTTCCTTATTTCTCATCACTGATTCAAGCAATCCAGCCACTGGCAAAAGTAATAATAATAATAGAAAGGAACTTTATTCTCTTTTTTTACTGACATTATAGCTCAAAGCCCTGCTTACACACACTCAAAAGTTGAACTGTGCTAAACTTTTGCTGGACTCCTTGTTCTCTTTTATTTGCTTATTTTGTTTTTAAAAGTACTTTTTAATTGACGTATAGTTGATTATAAAGTTAGTTCACCTCTTTTATTTCTTTTTTCCACTTCTTTTTATAAAATATTTTTAACTGGATTCTAATTGCTTTACTATTTATTTTTTTTATGATAACCTACACCTCATTCCACCTGAAAATATTTTTCAACATAATACTGTACTGGAGAAAGAAAACTGTGTAGCAAAAAGCAAACAAATAAAAAACAAAATAAATCATCCTCCCCCCCCAAAAATATTTCCTACTCAAAATGCTTCTGGAGGTACTGAGTTAAACTAAAACATTTTTCTCCATAGCAGGACGGCTCAGAGATTTTATATCTGAATCGAGTATCTAAAATGGTGTCTAATAAAATGAATATTTGTTGAATAAATTAATGATGCATTTTGTAAAACCTCTGTAGGGGTATCTAGTTTGAAACTTTTTATTTTCTTTCTTGCCCACTGATTTCTACCTAGCTCTTTAATAGGTGTTGAATAAATGAACAATATCTAAAGCATGTATTTACAAATGTATACATTTGTACAGCAATGCTTTGTCCTCTAGCTCTTTGAGTAACAAAGGTTATTATTATTGTTACTAATATAGCAGCAGTAGTAATAGTCTTAATTGCAATGATTGTAATAATATGGAGTATTAATCACATGCACTGTTACCAAGACAAATGTTCTAGAAACTCTGTACCTCATCTCAGTTTTGCAAAATCTGAGGATATATAAATCATTTTACACATTCTATAGGTGCAGAACTGAGAAGGGAATTTGGAATCTAAAATATTTTCTTTGAGAATCTCAAGAATCAATTACATGAGGACATATTTGCTGTTTGGAAGCATTCAAATGTGGTTTAGTGAGAGTCAATATGAAGAAAAGAATGTTTTATTGTAAAAATTAGGTAGATGATTTGGTTTTTCTAAAAGAGAATAATAAACATATGGAAAACATCATGAAGAAAGGCACATTAGCTAAATGTATATTAAGCTTAAGAGAAAAAAAAAAGGCAAATTGTATTTCTTTAGGGAAAAGCTAAATATTGCCTGTTCTACTAACTTTGCTACCAATTAACGTGGTTGTGTTATTTGTGGTATTAGAACTCTTTTGTTTTACTCTGTTTCACCCAGTTATGAAGACTCAAATCATTTGAGTGAAGAAAAACAGAGACTGTGCAATTGTTTAGTATTAAGTAGATTAAATAATTTGTTCACTGGTGTTTTACTTAGGTACTTGGGAATATGCAGAAGGGTGAGACTCACTTTTTACATAACAATTAAGACAAGTATATTGGACTATGTGCGTTTCTTCCATTACTGCAATGCTGTGCGTTTTGTCACCTCATTTTCTTGCTCTTTTGGGTCTGGGCAGTTATAAATATCCCCCACTCAAACCTATAGTCTCAATTATTTCTCTATATTAAAGAATATCTGATAATTATGAATTCTTGACTCCCATACAAGCATGTACAGTCTTGTAAGTCTGTTTAAATAATAAAAAAAAAAATACAGTAAAACCTGGGAACCCAAGAAAGATCCCTCTATTACACGATTAGCGTGTGCTTTCCAGACCAAGGGGGGATGTTCCATTTATAACTCTCATTTGTTTCCGACCATCGTGGCCAAGTTTCCACTTACTGCACGTCTCCACGCCATCATCTTAACTTCCAGTTTGGAGCACTGTAAACTGTTTCTCAACCCTTAAATTAAAGCAAATGATATCCACTCCACATGTACCACCAATTTGACTAGAAGCCACTTCAAAGATTTCCATTTTAAAGAATGAAGTACGGCCAGTGCTTCCTGCAGCCAAAGTTTGCTTGCTTCATAATGAAGTGGAACTTTCTCTGATTTCCCTTCTATTTAAACACTGGCAGCTTTTTTTCCTAAGGCATATGTTTTCTCCTCCACTCAAGGTAACCCTAGTTATTGTTGTTGCTGCTGCTTTTACTGGGGAGGAGACAGGATACAGGAAACGGGGAGGGGTCCAGGCTGACTCTGTCTTACTCAGTGCTGCTGGGGGACCAGTACACGTGGGGCTGCAAAGACAGTCCATGTCCAGATGAACACAGACCTCCCAAAACGCTAACAGAGTGTCTCAGCTACACACAGATTCAGAGAGAAAGGAGCGTATACATTTCACACTGTCACTGGCTTATCAACCTGGATGCCAGCGTTGGAAAGGGGACAGCAGCAAAGACAGACTCTCAACTCTAGTGGTGAGCTCCCCGAGCAGGTCTCTGCTTTCTGACCGTTTCCTCAAAAGTTCATTTGAACCGGCTACTCGGGCTGCACAGTGCTTCTTATAGAAGCCGCTCTGACCCTCTCCTCTGCCTGCTTACACAGCGACTCCACGTCAGGCTCCAAGTTCACTTTCCTCACCCTTCGCTTCCCACATGTACTTAGAGCTTGTGCACAGAGTAAAGGGTCAAAACACACAAAGCCCAGTGCTTGAGGACATGCTCCCTACCAACTTGTACAAGAGCAGAGCAGAATATCCACCCCTCCCCGACACACACACATATCCATTCACACACAGATACACGCACACACATACACACACAAGCACATACACACATAGATACCTACACACACAGACATAGACACATGCTTATATACACACTGAGACACACACAGACATCCATACACACAGATTCCAAACAGTTCAGCTTAAATTTAAGATATGTTCCTTCTGACAAGATTTATATTCTTCCTGACACCTACAGGTATTACTAATCCACAGCCACTCATCTGCTCGGGTCTTAAACATTCTGCAGGCAACATGAATTTGAATCCTAAGTCCACATCAGAGCCAACAAGCTAGGAAGCGTAAAGGGAGCTTGTGTATTTCTCCCTTACTCAGAGCCAAGGCCTTGAGAATGACTATGGCTTGCCGCCTTCTCCCTTTGTGAGCTGAGAGTTTTGCTGGTTCATCTTTTTTGACTGAGAATGTGGTATTTGGTGGGGGTCAGATCCTGACCTTTGCTCCCCATCTTGCTTGGGCCAAGCGCTTTTTCTACACCCGCACCCCTTATGGCTGTTATAGGATGGATGGGCAAATGCCCCCAAACTGGAGTTCTCATCTCTTTTCTAAATGGAGACGTTGCAGCTCAATTAACACAGCAAATGTTATAGAGCTCAGCTTCCCCCTGAATAACATTATTAGCTGACTTTCAGCTCCTGGGACATCATCTCCCTCTCCAAGGCCTTTTGCCCGAGTGGTATTTCATCTGCTTGAACATTCTTTCCACACACTGATGCCCCCACCCCCCACACGCCCCTGATTGAGGTTACTTTCTTTTCATTCTTTTTTTTTTTTTTCTGCCGAAACCCCCAGCATGTAAGATCTCAGTTCACAGACCAGGAATTGAACCTCTATCCTTTGCAGCGGGACTATGGAGTCTTAGCCAGTAAACCACCAGGTAAGTCCCTCTTCTCATTCTTTGTATCTGATTTTGAACTCCTCTGATAGGCCTTCCTAACTGTCGCAGTTATAATCGGGCGACAGCAATAGTTCGCACTGGAGCACTTTCAAGAGGCATACACTTTAAATATTAGATGTTTGGGTTTCCAGAATTTCCATTACAGCCCTGGATTCCCTCAAACTAACGTATCACTCATTATGCAATAAATATGGTACATGAATAAAATATAACTCAAAGCATTACCATACAGAGGATATATCCATATATGAAATGAGACACACACACACACACACACACACACACACACACATGCACACACACACACCAGACCTCTCCAGGAACTTGCTGGTGAGGAACACTTAATAAGTTACAGTTGCAGCTGAACACAGAATCCTGAAGCAGTGCCTAGTTCTCTATTGTTTTAGAAACTAGAAAAGAGAAGGAAAATTGTCAAAATTCCCACACCCCGAAGTCCATGGGATATCATTTTTTCTTCTAATTCAATACAGTGTTCCTTGCCTGCTTCCAGAGGATAAATAAGGATTTGTGCACATATGTTACAAAGTCCAAATAAGCCCTTGTGGGGCTTGATCTTCACAGGGTTTTTTTAACTTCTGCCAAACAACTGTGCACTGCAGGACAGTGACATTAAGCTTCAGGCATTGATTTTCAGCCTCACCAAAAAGCTTTCAGGGACTCTTATCTTTAGTTGTCAAAATCTTAGGTTCAAAGAACATCCAGTCAATCTCTTTTTAGTCAAGTTTAAAAAATAACATCGATTTAACAATAAATATTTTAAAATGCAATTTATGTGTTCTTTTCAATTAATACATTAAAAAGAACTGAGGTACCATTAGAATTTAATAAGTAATTCCTAATCCTCCAACTTGCTAAATCTCTTGATTTTGATCAGAATATAGTTGATAAAAACCAGGGGTTCTTTCGAAAGGAGGCTTGCCAACAACAGGAAAACATCTTAAACAAAATAGTCTATTTTTCAGCACCATATTTCCTCATCACAGAGCACCAGATTATCCAAAAGAGCACATGTCACATGATTACAACAGTACGTGCTACTATCTCTGTGCTTTGCACCCTCCACAATGCCATCATTTTTCAGTAAGGCCGAGCACAAGTGAAAGTTGAAAGAAACAGACGTAGCCCTGAGAATATTAATGCTTTTTAAAAGAACAAGTTCAGGGGTCTTACCAAATCAAATGAACTGTAATAAGAGACACCATTGCCCAAAAAAGCATGTGCAAATTGACAAATATTTCCTGAGTGTGTGCTGTGTGTGGACTACTGTTTAAATGTTACAGTCTTAGCAATTTATAAATATTATCTCACTAAAGTTCTTAATACATTTGTAGGCCAAATAAATATACACACCTTTACACACACACACAAATAATACAAAATACCTGAAGGGCCGTGAGGATATTTGCTAAGGCTTGTCCATAGGTGTCATGACAGTGAACAGCAAGAGCCCTGGGTGGGATTTCTTTCATGACACTTTCCAACATCTTCTTCATGCTTCCTGGAGTTCCCACTCCAATTGTATCTCCCAGGGATATCTCATAACAGCCCATGCCATACAGTCTCTTAGACACCTACCAGGAAAAGCAAGCAAGTAAAACAATGGAAATCAATGGACTCAAGTCCCGCTGTTCCTTAGCAAACATAATCTAAAGGTAGACATCACAACTAAGGTCACATGCGTATTCATAGAAAACATATATTTTAGTTTTCTAGTCTTTTTCCTTGCTCGTGAATCCCAAACATTGGATAAAACTTTGAATGACATTTCTGTTGTTGCTCAGTCACTAAGTTGTGTCTGACTCTTTCCAACCCCAGGAACTGCAGCACACCAGGCTTCCTGTCCCTCACTGACTGTCTCCCAGAGTTTGCTCCAACTCATGTCCATTGATATTCCTGTAATTATCTGTTTCTAACATTCAAGTTTGCCTTAGAACCATATCTATCTGTGTAACTGTGTGTTCAATGATAAAATTATAAGTTACAATTTCAATAATGGGAGGCTTATTTTCTCTGCCCTTTAATCTAACAAAAGTATCAGAAATTTACTTTGAAACTATTAATAGTATTCCTCACGCTATTAAACTAGCGGTCAAGTAACTTTGTGATTGATACAGACACTTAATATTTTTGTCTTAAAATTTCTAGCTCATAAACAGATGATCTTGAGCCTAGTAAATGTCAAGTTCCCTTCAAGTCAAACAATAATATTACTTTCAAAGAGAAATATGAATTTGCTTTAAGGTAGCGTGGTATGTTGATAAAGACACAGCTTGTGCAACCACACAGGCCTAGATTTAAACCTCATCTATGGTCCTCATATGATGCTGGGCAGAAGATGAAGTTATTGAAGCCTCAGTTGCTGTTCTGTAAAATATAAACAATAAAATATCTTTATACAGCACATTTTTTAAGCCTTACTGCTTAACTTTTTGAAATCATAGTAATAAGGTGAAGTTAGTGTTGAAATGTTTGGTTGTAAAAATGAAATGAGAATATACAAAAATCACTCTGTGCAAAATCAGGCACCTGGTCACCCCTAAACTTACGCCTTGTGTTTGTCTGCAGGGCCTGCTTTACTCCAGACACTGCCCTGTGCGGTGGTATGACGCAGACGTCCAGGCTCACGGTATCACGGAGTCTGGAGCCAAGTGAGGACAGACCCTAATCAGTTCCACTCGGGAATGTGTAAACACAGCTAAAATAATAATTTTAGAACAAAGAAACAAGATTGTAAGAGTGTGGAGCAAAGGAAATTGACCTAGATCTGTCAAACAGGAAGGGCCTCAGTGCAGCTTGGGATAAAGTCAGCATCAACTTGTTGGAGAGGTGGCGAAGGATGTGAGAAGAATATTCAGGTGAAATTTGAGGCAACTAAAATACCATATATAAAGGGCATTCCAAGTAGGAAGGAAAGTCAAGGGAATTCCCTGTTGGTCCAGTGACTGGGTTCTGTGCTTCCACTGTAGGGAATATAGGCTCAATCCTTGGTCAGGGAACCAAGATCCCACATGCCAGGAGGCAAGGCAGAAAGCAAACAAACAAAAAGGTCAAATGCAAAGGACAGTTGCAACAAGAAAGTAAAAACTGAAGGGCAACAGGGCTCTGTAACGCTGGGGAGGAAGGCGCAGAGCATTCAAAGAGCACACAGCCTTGTAAACCAATCGAGTTTAGGATTTGGGTTGAAGATTCTATCATATGAGCAGTAGAAAACCTTGACTGAATGTGGAGTGGTGGTGATATACTTGGATTGATATTTCAGAAAAGCAGTATTATCAATCAACATCCAAAACAGGTTGAAGGCACTCAGAAGGGCTACCTAGTCCAGATAGAAGACTATTACTGGATGGAAACTTGGATTAAAAAGCATAATGCTGATCCTCCTCTTTCTTCTCCTTTATTTAAGTATATCCATTCAACCGTTAAATATCCGGGTCTTTGGAATCATATAGAAAGCATGTAGGTGACTGAATTTCTCTCTTTGATTCTATCGGGATTTTTTTTTTTCCCCATGTAGATACAGTCATTAATTATACCAAAAGCCTGTCAAATGGTGGAGTTTCTTAATGGCCATGTAAAGAAAAGCGAAGCTGCCACTGAAGTGATTGAAGGAAAATTCTAAGCGTGGAGTCAGGGGAATCCCAGGGTTACAAGAATGGCAGGCAGGAAGGAATGTTACCACCCAAAATTATGCTGAGAAGTCAAGAGAAGGATTGAATAGGATCTCACATTTCTTAGAAGAAAAAAAAATGGAGTACAGTTGCTTTACAATATCGTGTTAGTTTCTGCTGCACAGCAAAATGAATCAGCTCTATTTGTACATATGTCCCCTCTTTGGGGGACTTCCTTCCCCTTTAGTTCATCACAGAACACTGAGATGAGCTCCCTGTACTATATATGCTATATATGAACCAGAAAAATGACACAGATGAACCTATTTGCAAAGCAGAAATACAGACACAGACATAGAGAACAAACCCATGGACACCAAGGGGAATCTCACATTTCTTGATTCCAGTACTAAGTTAACGATCTTACAAAGAGGGATTCCAGCAGCATGAAGGGTCTAGACATCACTGGGGACATGATGAAGAGTTGATGCCGCACAGATAGGTGGGCACCACCGGTGCAGACAGCCCTTTGGAGTGTAGCTGTGGCGGGATGGAGAGGATTGTCGATAACTAGCCAGCCAAGGATGCTGACTGAAGGAAGGAAGTTTTCAGATGGAGCACGCTCAAGTGTCAACGGGAAGGGCTCTGCAGTTGCACACGCAGGGGCGTGAGTGAAGGGGAGGATTCAGCGGAGGGCACACAGTTTGCCAGAGTCCTTTCGGACAGTGAGACCAGGAGCTGGCCCCATCCTGGGGTGGAACAGAAGACCCAGGCAAGGTCGCTGGTCATGAATTCCTGACACTTCTGATCTGCCTGTTCCATGATTCTCTTTGGCAGCACCCCAGGCATTGTGGAGCAGGAGTGAAGAGCCTGAGGCTATGGGAGGTCTGTCCAGAGGCGGCATGAGGCAGAAGGCAGAGAGCAAAGGATAGGCGTATAGGCAGAGTCGGATTTGGGTTTTGCGGAGTCTGAAGTCATATTATTTTGGACATGATTTTTTAAGAAAAGAATATGTAACTGTGAATACAAATTAATAACAGACCCTTGGGAGGGTCTGATGCCAGCAAAGGACTGCAAAATTTAAGTTGTATGCAGATGCAAAATATTATATACATAGGATAAATAAACAACTAGGTCCTACTGTATAGCACAGGGAAGTATGTTCAGTATCTTATAATAAACCATAATGGAAAAGACTATGAAAAGGAATATATATGTATATGTTTAACTGAATAAGTTTGCTGTATAGCAGCGATTAACACAACATGGCAAATAAACTGTACATCAATAATTTTTTTTAATTAAGCTTCATTATTTTATAGTATATTTGCCTCTGCCTCTGGAATAATGGCAACTTGAATCTCAGCAGAAAGAGCTATGGGGTATAACAAGAATAAAAGCATGGAAGCAGCATGGACTCATACACATGTCAAAATAGGCCGGAGACAGCAGAGGGACGCCACCTGGGCAACCAAGAGAAAGTTTAAGGATGTGCGCAAAAACGGCCCTGACATTCCAAAAGAAAGTAGACAGGCCACTCACTATGTTCTACTCACATAAAAACAAAACAGATGTTTTTATTCCCTCTATCTTTGAACATCCAAATCGTTAGACTCAGATGCTAACTCTGGACAGTGATAGCCACTATCTAGGTCTTTAGCATTAAAATACAACTATTAGCTCAGTGATCAAATATGCCTCCCGGTCCACAGTTCTCTTTGGCCTTGTGGTGCAGATGTAACAAACAGCAGGAAAAAGAGCCCACTTTTAAAAAGAGACATCGTTTTACCATGAACCAGAAAATCGAATCGCCAGTCTATGTCTGATGCAGGATACAGCATGCTTGGGGCTGGTGCATGGGGATGACCCAGAGAGATGTTATGGGGAGGGAGGTGGGAGGGGGGTTCATGTTTGGGAACGCATGTAAGAATTAAAGAATTTAAAATTAAAAAAATAAAAAGATTAAAAATTTAAAAAAAAAAACCCTATGCCAGAACACATGGATAAATAAACGAATGGGGAAAAGAAACTCTAACCCTGACCTCACCCCATATGCAAACATTAACTCAAAATGAGTTACAAAATTAATTGTTAGAGCTAAAATTATTAAATTTCTAGAAGAAAGCTTTAAGACAAAATCTTTATTACATTGAGCAAGGCAGATTTCTTAATAGACTCTAAAAGCCACATAAAAGAAAAAAATTCAAAATTGATTAGAACAAAATTAAAAACGTTTTCTCTTTGAAGCACCTTGTTAAGAAAAGCACTGAGAGGGAAAATAAAAATAAAAAAAAAAAGAAAAGCAGACGTATATCTTACTTCTGACACTTTCTGAAGTGTGATGCTTCCTTCATATGGACAGCCCAGGGCACAGGATACGTACCTAAGTTTAAAATACAGAGCCATTTAAATATGTGTCTGGTGGATAAGCTACTTCCTAATTTCCATTGTATAAAAATGAAAAAAAATAGCCAAAGGTTCATCAGAAAAAATTTATTTTACTCTCTTCCTTCATTATTATCTTATTCTCAGACCAAACAAAAACAACTGGAAACATTTTCAATTTACTCATAGTTTTAATTTAAAAATTTTTCTAATTACAATTTGACATGTTATTTGATGGCAGATGGGAATAAGTATTTATCTGTTGGGGTTGCTTACACTATAGTAATAATACAAAAGCAGAAAACACCAGAGAGACATATTTTCATTTTTGTTGTTTTTTTAAAAAATTGTTTTTGGTTGTTCCATGTGGCATGTGGAATCTTAGTTCACTGACCAGGGTATCGAACCCGTGCCCTTTGCAGTAGAAGCATAGAGTCTTAACCACTGGACCACTAAGGGAGTCCTGAGATGTACTGTTTAATTTAAATAACTACATACATTCAACTGTTAAATATCCAGGTCTTTGGACTCATATAGGCAGCAAGTAGATGAACTTGCTGAACTTTTCTCTTCATTTCTGTCTGGATGTTTTGACCTCACCAAGATACAGTCATTAATCACCCCACAACTCTTAGAACTGACCACAACCTCAAACTTCACCTTGCCTCTCTCTCATGGGTCTACCTAAATCATCCCCAAGACAATCAAAGACTGTCTAGTCTGTGTTTAAACGTCTCCAAATAAAGATATTCCATATGTTTCTTCAACCATTTAGTATAAAAAGTCAAGCCTTTCCTGCAAGAATGATATACTTCCATCTGAAAGTATGAAACTTTAGGAAAAGTCTCTTTTTAGCTATTTTCAGCTCAACACCAATCCTGTTTTATTAAAGATTTCTCAGAGACTTCACAACACTGTGAATATAATGCATCATATGCCTGGTCATCAGGAATTAAGCAGTTCACACAAGGGAGAGTGGTGGTGGGGAAGAAGACTGGAGACCCAGTTCTTTGGGGCCAAATATGAAAGGCTTTAGATAGCAAGGTCTTGAATGCTATGCCACGGAGTTAAAACTTTAAGATCACTCAAAATTATTTTGAAACACTTATATGACAAGATCCAATTTGTTTTCCAAAATGAAACTCATCATGAACTCTGGAAGTGGGTGCCACAAAAGGGTGGAGGCAAAAATATGAGCAAAGATGATCCCACATCTCCTTGATTTACATATATATATATATATTTATATAACTGGATCACTTTGCTGTACAGCAGAAATTAACACAACATTTTAAGTCAACTCTACTTGAAATTGTTTTTAAAAAGATGTCAACTGGAAGATATACTACAAACTTCACAACAGGTTTTGGAGTAAAAACATGAAACAGAGATTCAATAATTCAATATATATCCATTGATCCTAAAGATGCAACTGAATTTCAAAAGTATCAATGTGTGAATAAAATTTGGGTTTTTAGAATTAAAATAACTAAGCAGTTCCATAGCCAGGCAATCAATTATGAGGACAGAGGAGGAGAAAAGAGGATAAATTTAAGTAAACTTTGGAAGCTATACTGGACAGGAAATCCATCTCTCCGATCTTTCAATCACGACAATTTAAACTTAATGCCTGAGTGAATTTACAAATTTAATGAAGATATGTGGAAAAGAAAATGTTCTGATGTGAACACAGCCCTGGAGAAGATGGCAGGGGAGGTAAAAGGACACATATTTTCAATTCAGCTACAATGGTGATAATGTGTTGAAAATAGATGTATATTTATTCTGAACCCAAAATATCTAAATATGATTAAAAACGAAAGCCAGGCTCTCTAATTACATCCCCCTAAAGGCAAAAACCATCCTTGTTTTTCCATCCCACTAAAGGCAAAACCAAAGCAAGCAAGAAACAGCAAATGTAAGACAATATAAAACACACGCACACCTCACCTACGTTCTCGTAACTCCAGTGGCGAAGCCTGGCCACAGTTGCCCTTTCATGCCATGCCCCTAACTCTCTCAGGGTACATTTTCACTCACTCAAGCTTCTCCACCAGCCCTGCCCTGGCCTGTGCTTGACCCGGCCCTCATCCTCCACTGCATGCTATCTTCACACATTCTTCTCCACCTTTTTAATAACCTATTCACACATGGGGCTACGTTCTGCAAAGTGAATGCAATGGCTCTCAGCTATGTTCATTAACTGTACTTTAACTCTCTAAAGTAGAAGGTGGCAAGGGAAGGTCCAGAGGCCAAATCTTGCTCATCACTCTCATGCAAACAAAAATTTTATTGGAACAAAGCTATATCCATCTGCTCACCTACATTCCGTGACTATTTTGCATTATAATAACATAATAGTAGCTGCATCAAAAATCATCTGACTCACAAAATCTAAAATATTACTGCTGCTGCTACTGCTGCTAAGTCACTTCAGTCGTGTCTGACACTGTGCAACCCCATAGATGGCGGCCTCCAGGCTCCCCGTGCCTGAGATTCTCCAGGCAAGAATACTGGAGTGGGTTGCCGTTTCCTTCTCCAATGCATGAAAGTGAAAAGTAAAGTAAAGTTGCACAGTCATGTCCGACTCTTAGCTACCCCATGGAGTGCAGCCCACCAGGCTCCTCCATCCATGGGATTTTCCAGGCAAGAGTACTGGAATGGGTTGCCATTACTACCTGGCTCTTAATAGAATAAGCTTGCCAACCGCTGGTAAAAAGTGAGGCATTTTCATGAATGTGAAGAGGCTTCTGTCATGGAGAGAGGCTGCCATATCTGCTTTGGTGGCAGATGTTAGTTTCTAGACTTCTACTCTTTCCAGGCAGTCTACTACAGTGCTTCTCAATCTTGTCTATACAGAATCATCTTAGAGAGCTTAAAAGCAAAACACACTAACGGGTAGGACAAGCCAAACCACTTAAATCAGAAGCTCAGGGGATAGAACTGAACCATCAATATATTAAAATAAAGAATTACTGCACTGCCAAAACTGAAAACCACTCAAGGAGACCTTCAAGACGGCAGAGGAACAGGATGGGGAGACCACCTTCTCCCTCACAAATGTATCAAGAGATCTCCTCAGCATCTGGAATAATTCCCGAAGAACATCTTCTGAATGCTGGCAGAGGACGCCAGACTTCCAGAAAGGCAAACCAATCTGCTCAGAAATGAGGTAGAGAAAAAGATAAAGACGAGAAGGGAGACAGAGGATTAGGGGTTGGGGGCCTGCAACCCCTGGGAGGGAGGTGTGAAGGAGGAAAAGTTTCCACACACCAGGAAATCCCCTCACCCACAGGAGCAGTGGGGAGTTTTCGAAACTCAGAGGGGAGCGCAGCGAGAAAGGTGCTCCGAAGGCAAAATGGAGACTTCACCACAGAGATTATACCAAACAGGACTTCTCCGCTGAGAAGAAGGCTCACAGGCTCGCATTTGCCCACAGCGAAGGGGAGCTGGGTGAAGAGGCTCAGGTCTGGAGGGCCAGTCCTCAGGAGAAGACCGGGGTTGACTGTGAAGATACTCTGAGGGGACTAACATGTCACCACAGAGGCAGATTGGGGAAAATTCTGGAACCGTCAGACAAGCAAAAGGTCATCCCCATGGAAGGCTGTGACATCACGTTCTAACGCTGCGCTCTCATAGGACAAAGGACCCCGCCCTGGTGAATGCCGAAGCAGGGAAAGTGGCTGGAGTCTATAGCCCCAGAGGCAGAGAAGATGGCTCGAGAGCCAGAGGCAGAAGGCAGGGGGCTGCTATAGTCTTGAACTCAAAGACCACAAGCTGTGAGTGGCTGTGGGTCTCTACGCACGTCTTCCTGGGAGACTGAGCAGCTCAGCTAAGCCAAGGTTGTCACAACCAGGGACCAACTCCCCTGGGGAAGTGCACAACCCGCCTAGAACTGTGGCAACCTCCCACAGGCCAACACCATGGAAGCACTCCCCGCACACCCCAGTGGCGTTTGTGGTAACCCTTGGTCTTCTCAGCACAACTGAGCCCTAACAAGCAGCTCCGTTCACCTCCTTGTATCTGGGTGGAGAACGGACCCTGGAGAGAGACTTACAAACAGGGTGGGCCCCAAGCCAAAGTGGAACACCAGGTGCTGCGTGAGCAAATGAAAGAGGGGACACCACCCTGGACATGGCAGGTCCAACAGTTTACACTCCTGCAATTAGCCTGGGTCTGTGCACTTTAGGAGCAACTGTAGAGTCTGACAGCAAGTGCAAGCTGGAGCAAGAGAAGATCTGAGTCTGAGCTGACTCTGAACTGCCCCAACAGGTCCAGAGGCCTTCCTGTACATGCTGGAGGACATGCTGAGTGGACAGCTCAACTGGAGCAGGTCGAAAGGGGAAACACTTGGACATTCCTCTCGCTTACACTCTCTTTATATCCCTCACCTCTTTTCTCCTTTTCTCATATTGTCTTTTTTTAAAAAAAAACTTTACAATATTGCATTGGTTCTGCCATACATCAACATGAATCCTCCACAGGCATACGTGTGTTCCCCATCCTGAATCCCCCTCCCACCTCCCTTCCTGTACCATCCCTCCGGGTCATCCCAGTGCACCAGCTCAAAGCATCCTGTATCAAACCTGGACTGGCAATTCGTTTCATATATGATATTATACATGTTTCAATGCCATTCCCCCATATCATCCCACCCTCGCCCTATCCCACTGAATCTAAAAGACTGTTCTATACATCTGTGTCTCCTTTGCTGTCTCGCATACAGGGTTATCATTACCATCTTTCTAAATTCCATATATATGCATTAGTATACTGTATTGGTGTTTTTCTTTCTGGCTTACTTCACGCTGTATAATTGAGTTTCATCCACCTCATTAGAACTGATTCAAATGGATTCTTTTTAATGGTTGAGTAATACTCCATCCTGTATATATAGCACAGCTTTCTTATCCATTCATCTGCTGATGGGCATCTAGGTTGCTTCCATGTCCTGGCTATTATAAACAGTGCTGCAATGAACATTGGGGCACACGTGTCTCTTTCAATTCTGGTTTCCTCGGTGTGTATGCCCAGCAGTGGGATTGCTGGGTCATAAGGCAGTTCCATTTCCAGTTTTTTAAGGAATGTTCTCCATAGTGGCTGTACTAGTTTGCATTCCCACCAACACTGTAAGAGGGTTCCCTTTTCTCCACACCCTATCCAGCATTTATTGCTTGTAGACTTTTGGATAGCAGCCATTCTGACTGGCAAGAAATGGTACCTCATTGTGGTTTTGATTTGCATTTCTCTGATAATGAGTGATGTTGAGCATCTTTTCATGTGTTTGTTAGCCATCTGTATGTCTTCTTTGGAGAAATGTCTGTTTAGTTCTTTGGCCCATTTTTTGATTGGGTCGTTTATTTTCTGGAACTGAGCTGCAGGAGTTGCTTGTATATTTTTGAGATTGATTCTTTGTCCATTCCTTCATTTGCTATTATTTTCTCCCATTCTGAAGGCTGTCTTTTCACCTTGCTTATAGTTTCCTTTGTTGTGCTGAAGCTTTTAATTTTAATTAGGTCCCATTTGTTTACTTTTGCTTTTATTTCCAGTATTCTGGGAGGTGGGTCATAGAGGATCCTGCTGTGATTTATGTCGGAGGGAGAGTGTTTTGCCTATGTTCTCCTCTAAGAGTTTTATAGTTTCTGGTCTTACGTTTAGATCTTTAATCCATTTTGAGTTTATTTTTGTGTATGGTGTTAGAAAGTGTTCTAATTTCATTCTTTTACAAGTGGTTGACCAGTTTTCCCAGCACCACTTAATATGGTTCTTTATTACTCCTTTTTTATTTTTTATAACATACTTTTTCTTTTAAAAAAAATTAGTTTTAAATCAATTGCATGCATTTTTATTTTTGTTGTGATGTTTTGATTTTGTATTTTTGAGAGTAATATTTTCCACGTTTTTGATGCTTGATTTTTGATCTATTGTTTTTAATCCTGTAGCTTTGAGAGTCTAATATATAGTATCCATTTTCACTTAGGGGTTTACTTATTGGCTTGATTCCTCTCTTCACTTTAGAACCCTCTATTTATCCTTCTTTCCTCTTTTTCTCCTTCCCCCCTCTTCTTTTTCCAACATAAGTATGTGAAACTCTTTTTTTTTTTTGCCTATTAAATTTTTTTTTTTTTTGCCTATTAAATTTGTTTTGCCATTAATCCAGGGTGTTTGTCTTCTGTGCTGTGTGACCTGTGAAGCCTTGATGTTGCTGTTAGTGGATGGGCCAGAACCCCAGAGGCAGGGGACTTGACTCCAGGACTTTGGACCACCAGAGAACTCCCAACCCCACGGAACATTAATAGGTGTAAGCCCTCCCAAAGGCTTCCACATCAACACTAAGGCCAAGCCCTATTCAAACCCAGTGAGCTCCAGCGATGGATGTGCCATGCCAATTCTTCAGCTAAACAGGAGCACAACTCTGCACATTAGCAGACAGGCTGCCTAAAGCCATAGCAAACCCACAGACACTCCCAAACATACTACTTGGCACAGCACTGCCCTCCAGAGAGACAAGATCCAGCTCCATCCATGGGAACACAGGCACAAGTGCCCCCATCCAGGAAACCTTCACAACGCACTGATCCAACCCCACCAGTTCGGAGACAGTCTCCACAATTAAGAGGAGTTATGACCTTCCAGCCTGCAGAAAGGAGACCCCAAACATGGTAAATTAAGCAAAATGAAAAGACAGAGAACTATGCAGCAGATGAAGGAAGACAGTAAAAATCCACAACACCAAACAAATGAAGAGAAAATAGGCAGTCTACCTGAAAAAGGATCCAGAGTAATACTAGTAAAGATGATCCAAAATCTTGGAAATTAAATGGAGGCACAGATGAATAGACTAAAGGCACAAATCGAGATGATTCAAGAGAAGTTTAACAAGGACCTGGAAAAATTAAAGAATAAACAATCAACAATGAATAATGTAATAACTAAGGCTGAAAATACACTGAACAGAGCCAACCACAGAGTACCTGAAGCAGAATAACAGATAAGTGAGCTAGAAGATAGAACGCTGGAAATAACTGAAGCAGAACAAAAAGAAAGAAAAAAGAATAAAAAGTAATGAGGACAGTCTCAGAGACCTCTGGGACAACATTAAGTGCCCTAGCATTCAAATCATAGGAGTCCCAGAAGAAGAAGATAAAAGGAAAGGGCATGGAAAAATATTTGAGGAGATTATAGTCAAAAGCTTCCCTAACAAGGGAAAGGAAATAGTCTGGAGAGTCCAGGAAAACAGAAATCAAAAGAAAATAGGAGTACGATGCAGGATACAGGATGCTTGGGGCTGGTGCACAGGGATGATCCAGAGAGATGATACGGAGTGGGAGGTGGGAGGGGGGTTCATGTTTGGGAACTCATGTACACCTGTGGTGGATTCATGTCAATGTATGGCAAAAACAATACAGTATTGTAAAGTAAAATAAAGTAAAAATAAAAATTAAAAAATAAATAAATAAATGCAAAAAAAATACATTCTCTATAAAATTTATCCCTCATTCCTTGTTAAAAAAAAAATAAGAAAATAGGAGTAGCAATACTCATTTCAGATAAAACAGATTTTAAAATAAAGACCATTACAAG
Organism: Ovis canadensis; assembly: GCF_042477335.2. Lineage (NCBI taxonomy): Eukaryota > Metazoa > Chordata > Mammalia > Artiodactyla > Bovidae > Ovis > Ovis canadensis. The sequence goes on along the minus strand of NC_091264.1, from coordinate 20,165,870 downwards.
AGACAAACAAGGCTGCTATATAATGATCAAGGGATCAAACCAAGAAGAAGAGGTCACAATTATAAATACATATGCACCCAACACAGGGGCACCTCAAAACATAAGGCAAATGTTAACAACTAGTAAAGGAGAAATAGAAAATAGCACAGTAATGATGGGGGACTTTAATACCCCATTCACACCAATGGACAGATCAATATAGACAAAAAAATAATAGGGAAACACAAGCTTTAAACAATACATTTGACGTAATTGATATCTACAGGACATTTCATCCAAAAGCAATAGGTTTCACCCTTTTCTCAAGTGTACATGGAACATTCTGCAGAAAAGATCACATCTTGGGCCATGATAAATTTAAGAAAACTGAAATCATTTCAAGCATCTTTTCTGACTGCAACACTATAATGTTAGATATCAACTACAGGAAAATAAAAAAAAAACTATAAAAAACATGAACACATGGAAATGTGTTTCTGAATTCACATGTTAAAGAATCATCTTCTGAATAATGAACAGATCACTAAAGAAATCAAAAAGGAAATCAAAATATACCTAGCATCAAATGACAAACACAACTTAAAACCTATGGGATGCAGGGAAAGTCATGCTAAGAAGGAAGTTGATAGCAATACAAGTCTACATGAAGAAACAAGAGGCATCAAATAAATAACCTAACGTTACACCTAAAGCAACTAGAAAAAGGACAAAACCCCCTAAAGTTAGTAGAAAAAAAGGAATCATAAAGATCAGAGATTAAATCAATGAAAAAGAAATGAAAGAGACATGAGCAAAGACCGATAAAACTAAAAGTTTGTTCTTTGAGGAGATAAACAGAGCTGACAAACAGTTAGCCAGAATCATCAAGAGAAAAATGGGAGAGGACTCAAATCAATAAAATCAGAAATGAAAATGGAGAAATTACAACAGAACTCACTGAAATAAAAAGGATCATAAGAGACTACTATGAGAACTATGTGTGGATAAAATAGATAACCTGGAAGAAATGGACAAATTCTTAGAGAAGTATACCTATCCAATCTAAACCAGGAAGAAAGAGAAACTATGGACAGACCAATCACAAACACCAAAATCAAAACTGTAATGAAAAATTTTCCAAAAAAAATTAACAGCAAAATGACTCCACAGACAATTCCACAGATGAATTCTACCAAAAGTTTGATATCTGTCTTGATCAAACTCTTCCAGAAAATTGTGGAGGAAGAAAAACGCCCAAACTCATTCTATGAGCCCACTATCACCCTGATACGAAAACCAGAAAAAGATGCCACAAAAAAGAAAATTATAGGCCAATATCACTGATAAACATATGCAAAAATTCACAATTAAATTCTAGGAAACAGAATCTGAAAACACATTAAAAAGATCATATATCATGATCAAGTGAGATTTATCCCTGAGATGAAGGATTCTTCAACATATATGCAAATCAATCAATGTGATATACCATATTGAAAGATACAACAAATTGAAAGATAAAAACCATATCATCATTTCAATGAATTCAGAGAAAGTTTTAAACAAGATTCAATACTGATTCATGATTTATTTTAAAAGTCTCCAGAAAGTTGACATAAAAGGAACATACTGTGCTGTGCTTAAATGTTCAGTTGTGTCCAACTCTTTGTGACCTCATGGACAGTAGCCCAACAGACTCTTCTGTCCATAGGGATTCTCCAAGCAAGAATAGTGGAGTGGGTTGCCATGCCCTCCTCAGAAGGAACATACTTGAACCTAAAACAGGCCATATAGAATAAACCCACAGAAAATATTATTATCAATGGTAAAAAACTGAAAGCATTTCCTTAAAATCAGAAACAAGACAAGGATGCCTGCTCTCACTACTATTTATCAACATAATTTTGGAAGTTGTAGCCACAGCAATTACAGAAGAAAAAGAAATAAAAGGAATTAAGATTGGAAAAGAAGTAAAGCCCTCACTGTTTGCAGATGGCATGATTCTTTACATGCAAAACCCTAAATATGCCACCAGAAAATTATTAGCACTAATCAGTGAATAAAGTCTCAGGATACAAAATTAGTACACAGAAATTTCTTGCATGCCTGTACAGTAACAATAAAAAATCTGAAACAAAAATTAAGGAAACAACCCTATTCACTACTGCAACAAAAAAAGAATAAAATACTTAGGAGAAAATTTACCTAAAGACACAAAAGACCTGTATGCAGAAAATTATAAGACACTGATGAAAGAAATTAAAGATGACACAAATGGAGAGATATACCATGGTCTTGAATTGGAAGAATGAATATTGTGAAAATGACTATACTATCCAAAGCAATCTACAGAATCAATTGCAATCCCTATCAAACTGCCAGTGGTATTTTTCACAGAACTAGAACAAAAAAATTTACAATTTGTATGGAAACATAAAAGATCCTGAATATCAGAGCAATCCTGAGAAAGAAGAACGGAGCTTGAGGAATCAACCTTCCTCACTTCAGACTATATACAGTTGTCAAGACAGTATGATACTGACACAAAGACAGAAATATGTATCAATAGAAAAAGATAGAAAGCCTGGAGATAAATCCACACACCTACCTTTGACAAAGGAGGCAAAATATACGATGGAGAAAAGACCATCTCTTTAATAAGTGGTGCGGGGAAATCTAGATAGCTACATGTAAAAGAATGAATCAGAAACTTTCTAACACCATACACAAAAATAAACTCAAAATGAATTAAAGATCTAAATGTAAGACCAGAATCTATAAAATTCTTAGAGGAAAACTTAGGCAGAACACCCTTTGATATAAATCATAAAAGATCCTTTATGACCCCCCTCCTAGAGTCATGGAAATAAAAATAAATGAATGAGGCCTAATTAAACTCAAAAGTTTTTGCACAACGAAGGAAACCATAGCAAGGAGAAGAGATAGCCCTCAGAATGGGAGTGGGAGAAGATAATAGCAAATGAAACAACTGACAAAGGATTAATCTCCAAAATATACAAGTAATTCATGCAGCTCAATTCCAGAAAAACAAACAACCCAATCAAAAAGTGAGCAGTACATAAACAGACATGTCTCCAGAGAAGACATACAGATGGTTAGCAAACACGTGAAATGATGTTCAACATTGTTCATTGTTAGAAAATGCAAGTCAAAACTACAATGAGATATCCCACACTGGTAGGAATGGGCATCATTAAAATGTCTACAAACAATAAATGCTGGAGAGGGTATGGAGAAAAGGGAAACCTTTTGCACTGTTAATGGGAATGCAAACTGATGCAGCCACTATGAAGAAGAGTATGGAGATTCCTTAAAATACTAGAAATAAAATTATGATGAAAGTGAAAGTCGGTCAGTCATGTCCAACTCTTTATGACCCCATAGACTATACAGTCCATGGAATTCTTCAGGCCAGAATACTGGAGTGGGTAGCCATTCCCTTCTCCAGGGGATCTTCCCAAACCAGGGACTGAACCTAGGTCTCCCACAGTGCAGGTGGATTCTTTACCAGCTGAGCCACCAGGGAAGCCCATATGACCCAGCAATCCCACTACCAGCCATATGCCCTTGAGAAACCATATTTGAAAAAGACACATGTACCCCAATGTTCATTGCAGCACTATTTACAATGGCTAGAGAATTTCTTGATGAAAGTGAAAGAGAAGAGTGAAAACCCTGGCTTAAAACTCAACATTCAAAAAACTAGGATCATGGCATCCAGTCCCATGCTGCTGCTGCTGCTGCTGCTGCTGCTACTGCTGCTGCTGCTGCTACTGCTGCTGCTGCTGCTGCTGCTGCTGCTGCTAAGTCGCTCAGTCGTGTCTGACTCTTAGTGACACCATGGACTGCAGCCCACCAGGCTCCTCCATCCATGGGGTTTTCCAAGCAAGAGTACTGGAGTGGAGTGCCATTGCCTTCTCCATCTGGTCCTGTAACTTCATGGCAAGTAGATGGGGAAGCAGTGGAAATAGTGAAAGACTTTATTTTCTTGGGCTTCAAAATCACTGCAGATGGTGACTGCAGCCATTAAATTAAAATACTCTTACTCCTTGGAAGAAAAGCTATGACCAACCTAGACAGCATATTAAAAAGCAGAGACATTACTTTGCTGATAAAGATCCATCCAGTCAAAATTATGGTTTTCCAATAGTCATGTATGGATGTGAGAATTGGCCCATAAAGAAATCTGAGCACGGAATAACTGATGCTTTTGAACTGTGGTGTTTGAGAAGACTCTTGAGGGTCCCTTGGACTGCAAGGGACAAACCAGTCAATCCTAAAGGAAATCAGTCCTGAATATTCATTGGAAGGACTGATGCTGAAGCTGAAACTCCAGTACTTTGGCTACCTGATGCGAAGAATTGACTCACTGGAGAAGACCCTGATTCTGGGAAAGATTGAGGGCAGGAGCAGAAGGGAATGACAGAGGATGAGATGGTTGGATGGCATCACTGACTCTGTGGACATGAATTTGAGCAAGCTCCAGGAGTTGGTGATGGACAGGAAAGCCTGGTGTGCTGCAGTCCATGGAGTCACAAAGAGTCGGACATGACAGAGCAACTGAACTGAACTGAACTGAGGATATGGAAGCAACCTAGATGTCCCCTGACAGATGAATGGATGAAGAAATAATGGTATACATACACACAATGGAATATTACTCAGTTATAAAAAGGAACACATCTGAGTTAATTCTAGTCAGGTCATGAACATAGAGCCTATTATACAGTGTGAAGTAAGTCAGAAAGAGAGTGACAAATACTATATATTAACACATATGTATGGAATCTAAAAATACGGTACTGATGATCCTACTTGCAGGGTAGCAAACAAGACCCAAACCTAAAGGATAGACTTTTGGTTACAGTCGGGGAGGGAGAGGGTGAGATGCTTTGAGAGAGCAGTATTGAAACATACACATTACCATATATAAAATAGATGGCCACTGGCAATTTACTGAATGATGCAGGGGACCCAGAGTCAGTGCTCTGTGGTAATCTATTAAGGTGGAGTAGGGAGGGAGGTGGGAGGGAGATTTAAGAGGCAGGAGACATGCTTAGTATCTCTGTGGCTAATGATGTTGATGTATGGCAAAAGCCATCACAATATTTTAAAGTAATCATCCTCCAATTAAAAACAAAATTAAATTAAACAAAACTCTGGCAATATTTCCTTACCTGGATTATTTAATTGATCCCTTTATGTAAAAGTGATGCAAGTTACACAGACATACACTGTCTAACCTCACTGCTACCCTACAGCATCTATCTCTGATTAAATCGATGGCACTTACTACATTTATCCACTTTAAACAGCTGGTATAAGTTTTTACAGACCTATTGCAGATGGTTTCTGCTCTGCAATAGCCTCAACCTACTACCTCTCTATTTCTTTTCTTTTTTTCATTCCTCCCTTCTCACTCAATTTCTTTTTTTTTTTTTTCCAGCAAGGGTAGAATTTTTCAGACTGTTATGTCAACAAATGGTTTTGTTAACTTTTAGTCCAATAGTCTGGTTACATATGGAATTCTAAGCTGACAGTTTTTATGGGTTTTTTTTTTTTTTTGGCCATTTTGAATATATTGTTTCATTATCTCTGACCTCAGTTTTTTGCTGATGAGAATATTTCCCTCTAAAGATAATTGCTGTATAGTAAATCATGGCAATGCACTTCAGTATTCTTGCCTTGGAGAACCCCATGGACAGAGGAGCCTGGCAGGCTACAATCCATAGTGTTGCACAGAGCTGGACACGACTGAAGTGACTGGGTGCAATTCTTTTCTACTGCTATAGGGTTATCTACTTATAGTTAATATCCTACATTTGACTATGAGTCCTTCAGGACTTGTTACATTTCTTCATTATTAACATTAATGCTTTTTACTCTTCTAGAAAATCCTCAAGGTACTATAATATTTCATCAAACATATCTCTCATATCTAGTTTCCTTGTTTTCTCCTTTTGAGAATTCTATTAGGCTTCTCTTTTCACTTTCAAAACTTTTATTATTTTTCTATTCATTGCTGCAATTTCCTCAAATCCTAGTTCTAGGCCACTAGGACCGTTAACTCCCACTTCAACCATATCTAATCTGTTGTTCTGCAATTAATTTTTATTTAACACATGTATTTTTCACTTCCATTTCTTTTCCTCAAATCTTCATTCTTTTCTTTCATAAAGACTTGTTCTTTTATTATATTCTTCCTTTGCCTCTATAAATATAGTAAGGGTTAATTCACCATCTCAATTCGGGTTATTCTATGTCCTTCTTTTGTGCTAAAGTTATCCTTCTTTTTCTTTTTCTTCTGCTTATTTTTCTTAGGGTAATTTGTTCCCTCATGTGGTCTGTAATTTTTACTGTGAATGCATTTTCATGGTGCTTTAGTTTCTGTGGAAGTTCCATGAAAGTCCTGAGTTATTTAAATGTTCCTATAAAGGAGATCTAATTTCCTTTTTCCCTTGCCTCGCAGATTTTACCAGTTCCCAAGCAAAGGTCTACCTTTATTTCTCAATTTGGGTTTCCACAATACTCCGATGTCATAAATCCACAACCTATAACACTGGCACAGATTTAAGTGACTCTGCACTGGCAAGGAAATGCTTCCAGAATCCAAAAGTACTCAGTTTCCAATCCCAGTCTTAGCAGAACATCTATGTGTCCGCATATAGACTGTAGAATCGCATTTCTCAGTCATTAGGGCTTGTATATGGAGTAGACACCCCATGTGCTGGGGCCATCACACTACATCCTTGCCACACTTTCCCTGATGATCTGAGGACTTCCTTTTCTCTTCTGAACTTCACCTTATGCTTTACAAGTTGTTATATTTATGTGTTTGTAATGGGAACAGAAAAAGGAGTCTCTGTATCAGCTCAGTTCAGTTCAGTCTCTCAGTCATGTCCGACTCTTTGCGACCCCATGAATCGCAGCACGCCAGGCCTCTCTGTCCATCACCAACTCCCAGAGTTCACTCAGATTCACGTCCATCGAGTCAGTGATGCCATCCAGCCATCTCATCCTCTGCCGTCCCCTTCTCCTCCTGCCCCCAATCCCTCCCAGCATCAGAGTCTTTTCCAATGAGTCAGCTCTTCACATAAGGTGGCCAAAGTACTGGAGTTTCAGCTTTAGCATCATTCCTTCCAAAGAAATCCCAGGGCTGATCTCCTTCAGAATGGACTGGTTGGATGTCCTTGCAGTCCAAGGGATTCTCAAGAGTCTTCTCCAACACCACAGTTCAAAAGCAGCAATTCTTCAGCACTCAGCCTTCTTCGCAGTCCAACTCTCACATCCATACATGACTACTCAGCCCCTCATAATCTCTCTCTTTCTATTACACAGAACACACTTCCAGCCTTCTTATGAACGTTATAAATTGATTGCTTGGCACATTCAGATGGCACAGGAAGCTCAACAGATTCAAAATAATGGTCATTCCTGTTTTCCCCACATTTGCCTTTTAAAAGAAAAAGATATAGTCACTTTCAGCCACTAAATCTCTTGAAGGTCACCTTTAAGAACACGTTCAAACAGCATTGGCTGGTTCTTCCCTAGAGCGTGGGAACTGCCGGCCCAGCTCACGTGGACAGAGCGGTGCCCTTTTCAGGATGGCCACAGATGTCTCCAAGTGCCCTCCTTGCTTCTGGTCTCATGGCACATCCTCATTTGTACTCCAGTATCGACTACTGAAACGATATTCCTCGAGCATAAATCTGATTGGGTATTTTCCTACTCTGAAAATCTTCAATGACCTGTTGTTGTCAACCAAATAAACTTGGTATTCAAGCTCAGCAATCTGTGAAACCTCATCTAACTTTCTACCTCTCTTCCATTTCACAGCCTTAAAAGCTCCTATTCCAGGAAATATAAACTTCTCCTTGTTACCCAAACATTTCTGGAGGTTTCTCTGCACCGTGGTTTGGCTCTTTGTAAATTTCCTGCTCTCACTAAAAAGGCCACTATTTCTGATTATGTTTCCATATTTTTACTCATTTTTATGACTTCATTTTATTGACACCTCTATGAGGGTTTTACAAATAACTCCAGAGAAATTTAAGACAGTCTTACTTTAAAAATTAATGGGATTTATCTGTATTTCTCCTAAACACTTGGCATTTTTTACCGCACAGTCATTATTTATATACAAATTACTTCCCCAGTCTGCTGGAAACTACCCAGGCTACTTTTCATTTTTATATTCCATACAGCATCAGAAGACAAGACATGATATAAAACAATCAATATTTCTTAAATGAATTCACGCAAAATATATGAGTAAAGATGTTGTTTTAACTTTCAGAATGATTTTCTATAAAATTCCTAAACATTATAACCAACATATAGCCAGATTCTGGTTCTTCACAGTTCAAATTCTGTATCCAGAAATGACAGCAAATATTTGAGAGTTCGAGTTCAGACTTGGAATCATGTTTCAAGCATTATTTAGGATGACAGAGTAACAAAAACATCACCAACGATATTGACACCTATGATACTAAAATTACAATAAACCCTGGATAGAAATATGAGTTGTTTTATTTTTATTTGTGCTTACTGAGGCTATTTATCAGCACTGTGCAAAATCATGATAAAACAGCAACATTCAAGTCTTTACCAACTTCACCTAGAACTGAATCATGACAAAATCACCTAGTTAGGCCTTACCTAGGCCTACTTTCCCATGTTCCTCAAATCATCCTAGCAAAAAGAAACCAGAAGAAGCCTTTAATAAATGTTACAAATATTTGGACCATAAAGAATCAACCATTGCTACATTCAGAAGAAAAAAACAATGTCAGTGTCAGGAATGATGAGGTGACATTTGATGTCAATGAAAGGTAATTAAGACATTTAAAAACAGGAGTGAATTTGATGCAGCCATGCAGAATATATTAGCCTATACACAACACAAAACAGCATCCAATTATTAACAAGCCAATTATGAATAAATTTTGATAGCCTATCATGCCCTTTTCCTATTTGGAACCAGTCTGTTGTTCCATGTCCAGTTCTAACTGTTGCTTCCTGATCTGCCTACAGATTTCTCAAGAAGCAGCTCAGGTGGTCTGGTGTTCCCATCTCTTTCAGAATTTTCCACAGTTTATTGTGATCCACACAGTCAAAGGCTTTGGCACAGTCAATAAAGCAGAAATAGATGTTTTTCTGGAACTCTCTTGCTTTTTCCATGATCCAGAGGATGTTGGCAGTTTGATCTCTGGTTCCTCTGCCTTTTCTAAAACCAGCTTGAACATCAGGGAGTTCACGGTTCACGTACTACTGAAGTCTGGCTTGGAGAATTTTGAGCATTACTTTACTAGCATGTGAGATGAGTGCAATTGTGCAGTAGTTTGAGCATTCTTTGGCATTGCCTTTCTTTGGAATTGGAATGAAAATTGACCTTTTCCAGTCCTGTGGCCACTGCTGAGTTTTCCAAATTTGCTGGCATATTGAGTGCAGCACTTTCACAGCATCATCTTTCGGGATTTGAAATAGCTCCCCTGGAATTCCATCACCTCCACTAGCTTTGTTCATAGTGATGCTTTCTAAGGCCCACTTGACTTCACTTTCCAAGATGTCTGGCTCAAGATTAGTGATCACATCATCATGATTATCTGGGTCGTGAAGATCTTCTTTGTACAGTTCTTCCGTGTATTCTTGCCACCTCTTCTTAATATCTTCTGCTTCTGTTAGGTCCAGATCATTTCTGTCCTTTATCGAGCCCATCTTTGCATGAAATGTTCCCTTGGTATCTCTAATTTTCTTGAAGAGATCTCTGGTCTTTCCCATTCTGTTGTTTCCCTCTATTTCTTTGCATTGATCGCTGAAGAAGGCTTCTTATCTCTTCTTGCTATTCTTTGGAACTCTGCATTCAGATGCTTTTATCTTTCCTTTTCTCCTTTGCTTTTCACCTCTCTTCTTTTCACAGCTATCTGTAAGGCCTCCCCAGACAGCCATTTTGCTTTTTTCCATTTCTTTTCCATGGGGATGGTCTTGATCCCTGTCTCCTGTACAATGTCACAAACCTCATTCCATAGTTCATCAGGCACTCTATCAGATCTAGTCCCTTAAATCTATTACTCACGTCCACTGTATAATCATAAGGGATTTGATTTAGGTCATACCTGAATGGTCTAGCGGTTTTCCCTACTTTCTTCAATTTAAGTCTGAATTTGGCATTAAGGAGTTCATGATCTGAGCCACAGTCAGCTCCCGGTCTTGTTTTTGCTGACTGTATAGAGCTTCTCCATCTTTGGCTGCAAAGAATATAGTCAGTCTGATTTCGGTGTTGACCATCTGGTGATGTCCATGCGTAGAGTCTTCTCTTGTGTTGTTGGAAGAGGGTGTTTGCTATGACCAGTGCATTTTCTTGGCAAAACTCTATTAGTCTTTGCCCTGCTTCATTCCGCATTCCAAGGCCAAATTTGTCTGTTACTCCAGGTGTTTCTTGACTTCCTACTTTTGCATTCCAGTCCCCTATAATGAAAAGGACATCTTTTTTGGGTGTTAGTTCTAAAAGATCTTGTAGGTCTTCATAAAACCGTTCAACTTCAGTTTCTTCAGTGTTACTGGTTGGGGCATAGACTTGGATAACTGTGATATTGAATGGTTTGCCTTGGAGACAAACAGAGATCATTCTGTCATTTTTGTTGTCAAGGCTGTATACTGTCACCCTGCTTATTTAACTTATATGCAGAGTACATCATGAGAAACGCTGGACTGGAAGAAGCACAAGCTGGAATCAAGATTGCTGGGAGAAATATCAATAACCTCAGATATGCAGATGACACCACCCTTATGGCAGAAAGTGAAGAGGAGCTAAAAAGCCTCTTGATGAAAGTGAAAGAGTAGAGTCAAAAAGTTGGCTTAAAGCTCAACATTCAGAAAACAAAGATCATGGCATCCAGCCCCATCACTTCATGGGAAATAGATGGGGAAACAGTAGAAATAGTGTCAGACTTTTATGTTTTTGGGCTCCAAAATCACTGCAGATAGTGACTGCAGCCATGAAATTAAAAGACGCTTACTCTTTGGAAGGAAAGTTATGACCAACCTAGAGAGTATATTCAAAAGCAGAGACATTACTTTGCAAGCAAAGGTCCATCGAGTCAAGGCTATTGTTTTTCATGTGGTCATGTATGGATGTGAGATTTGGACTGTGAAGAAAGCTGAGTGCTGAAGAATTGATGCGTTTGAACTGTGGTGGTGGAAAAGACTCTTGAGGGTCCCCTGGACTGCAAGGAGATCCAACCAGTCCATTCTGAAGGAGATCAGCCCTGGGATTTCTTTGGAAGGAATGATGCTAAAGCTGAAGCTCCAGTACTTCGGACACCTCATGCGAAGAGTTGACTCATTGGAAAAAGACTCTGATGCTGGGAGGGATTGGGGGCAGGAGGAGAAGGGGATGACAGAGGATGGGATGGCTGGATGGCATCACTGACTCGATGGATGTGAGTCTGAGTGAACTCCGGGAGATGGTGATGGACAGGGAGCCTGGAGTGCTGCGATTCATGGGGTCGCAAAGAGTCAGACACGACTGAGCGACTGAACTGAAGTGATCATGCCCTTATCACTGTGGATGATAGATGAGATAATGATGGTCCGTTAGTCTCGAGAAGCAATTCTGCTAAAATTCTCCTTTAGTTCTAAAAGGTGAATTTCACGAGAAATGACAAAACACAATCTTGCCTCCAAAGAGGCTATTTAGATGTGACTTCACACACACACAACGTATACATATTAACTGTAGCTGGGGAATGTGTTATCTGGCACACAGCTGTGACAGAGTAATATGTAAGGCTAAAAAAAGTAGAACTCAAAACCATCATATGTACTAAAGAAAATCATTTAACAGATGTCTCAATTTTTAAAGTTTCACATGCCATATTTTGGTAGATGATCTGAATTCCTCTTCCAGGCACCAGTGGAAAGGCCTCAGTTTAACAATAGAAATTGGAAAGAAACTTTGCCCATTGAGCTTCTACTGATAGACAATGGTGCCACCTATGGAAGTAAATTTCATTAGGATAAATTAGCTTATGGGAGGCACTGGCATCACAAGCCATGAGAATCACTGCCTGTCACTTACTGTGTATTTAAAACTCAGAGCCCTCAGCAAGGAGGTTCATTACCCTACTCAAAGAGGCTGCTATTTCAGGATCAGGTCTGTAATGACATTTTGAATTAGGCAAGGGAAGGATAGGAGATATAACGTGTACATGACCTAGATGGTTTGGTGAACATCAAGTAGGTTGCACGTTCCGGAAGCAACGTGTTGTTATCAGTTCTTTCTCCAAGGGAAGTCCACGGAAAGCTGACCATTTTGAGAGAGAATACGCTGCCCTGACTTCACAGCCAGGAAACGGTTACCATTTTAAAGGTTAGAAATTATTCAGAGCTAGGCAATCAGTTAAAATTTACTAAGCACAGGAAGAATTTCCAAACACTGAGGGTCTTATCAAAACAATTGGTCGCTCATGTAAATGATACAATTTTATTCAGAAGCATTTAAAAACAGATTGGATTTTCCTTGGTTTTGATTTAGATAGGGAGTTAGTGATGTGGGTTAGATGAAGAGGTATGTAAGATATGCACCCTAGACTAATTAGAGTTTTATGAAAAGTCTGATTCCTTATCTCCTCCAAAATATGAATAAATACTAATCACGCCTTATAAAGAATTTAAGATGAAAACAAAATGTTATTACATCCTAAAACCGCCTTTGTTTTTCCATACTTCAAAGTTATCTATGGTTGGTCTGTGTGTGAAGTCCCTTCGGTCGTGTCCAACTCTTTGCTGTCCCATTGACTGTAGCCCGCCAGGCTCCTCTGTCCATGGGATTCTCTAGGGAAGAATACTGGAGTGGGTTGCCATGTCCTCCTCCAGGGACCTATGGCTGTCTTTCTTACTTTAATTGTTAATTTGCTTCTTATTCATTGTTCTCATTAGTTTGCACCTCAGTTTTGTTTTGTTTTGTTTTCTGGGAATTTGAGAATAAACTCAGCAGTGACAGATCACAATGAGATATTTTTTTGCATTTTGTATTTTTTTTAACAATGGGTGAATAATTTTCTTTTGCTCCTAGAAAAAAAAAAAATGTTACCAATCTACTTCTTTCAACTTTCAGTAGGCTCAGCCCTTCAGGAAGTCAATCATGGGTCCAATCATTCTAGACCACTTTACAGGAGAAGTCTAAGAGGTAATCATGTTAAAACTCTCTGATATGCCCCACTGCTGACTTTGTGAATTTATAACCTATTTATAAGTATCTTAATAATGAAACAAACAAGTCACCTTAGCGACAGTTTCCTTCTAAAATTAAATTTCCACACAAAAAGCAGCATGTGATTCCTGTAACTTGCGACTTCATTAAAGAGAAGCTGATACTCATTTCAAACAAAAGGGAATAAAAGCTGAAAGTCTTATGTGATAGATGAGAAAACTACTTCATATCTGAAGGATTTCGATCTTAAATACACATCAGAGATAATTTATTCAGTAAATCCACTGATAAAAAAGAGAATGACTAAATTTAAAACAGGCTTCTATTTTTCTCTTTTTAACATTTTAAAGATTTAGACAGATAAGAGAAAAATAACCTAGATGTTTTAAACATATGTGAAATGCACACTAAAAAATGAAGTCCAAAATTTAGACATTTCATTGCTCACTCGCATACAGTGGATGAGCAGCAGTAGTTAGCTGACTCTGCATTTTATGTCGGCGATCTGGCATGGTGTCTCTCCCAATGTATCCCAGATGTTACATAAAGTTCCAAGCATCTATTAAAAAACCTGTACAGAGGCATGTGTATGTGTGTGTTTCCAAGAGGGGAGGAAACAAACAATAGACTTCATAACTTTAATAGAAGCTGCTATTTAGACCATATGAAAGTTTACTGTTTTATAGAGGCTTAAATGGCTTTAGTGAGCATTTATTAAATGTGTCCTGCTGTATGGCCTTTAAATCTGACAGTAGCTGGCACCATACATTTTCTGAATGATGGTCCATAGTGATGCAGCTGTTGCCGTAGTAACACTGGTTGGAGCATCCACTTCAGGTTTGACTAGCTGAGCATGGCTTTTTCCCTAAAACGAGCACCGATAGCCTATGCCTTTTAATAAAGTACCTACCTTCTATATTGACCAGTGAAAATAAGACCTAATTTAAAGTCTGTAAAAGTTTGGGGGAGAAGAAGATAATTTTCAACTGCATAAGAAGTGAACTCACATCCATCTTTCGAAAGGTGTTATTTCTAAAAGTGACTAGTGTTTCTGAAAATCAAGGACTTGGGCTCCAAAGGAAGAAAATCTACACTGGAAAACATGCATTTGTCTATGGTATAATTACAGTGTACTTTTGCTGACTTCATTTGGCTGTAGGTTAGTGCTTGTTCATCTGTACTTCTGTACCCATCTTATCTTATGAAAAATTTCTTAGGTTGTAGCATGGTTAGAAGTTCCTTTACTGATAGGACAATACTAAATGTTTAGTATTTAGTACTAAACATCTTATTACATTTTGTTTTATTTAATTTGTATATTGAATTTTATAAACATTAATACAGTCAGTATTAAAGGAGATTTAGGGTTTCTATTAGCCTTATACAGTTTGCCTATACTATTTTATAAAGTGATAAAATCAGTTGTTATAAAATTTGTGAACATCCATCTTTCCACATTAAAAAAAAGTCTTCCCAATTGAAATATGTACCTTACTTCTTAAGGTTTGGGGTTCTTTCAACTTTTCAATGAGAATTACTTTACTCAATAGCCTATACTCCAAACATAAACGTACACTGAAACAGAAGAACAGCTTCTTCATTTTTCCCTTTTTTTTAAGTTAAAAAAATAAAACAACTTATGTATATTTGAATTTAAAACTTGCAAGACACCTTTCCTTTTTGATGGTGGTTATGTAACATTTATATTTTTGGTTGTTATGTAACTTTTGCCTTAAAAACAAACATCCTTTATTTTCTATGGAAACAGATTATCTTGGTTTTTGAATTTTCTTGCATGGACTCCACATGTTATGTATACATGTTAGTTACAAAATAACTTTATATCTTTAAAAAGTCATGTTGGAAATTTACTAAGGAGAAAGCAAAAGAAGTTTAAAAAAGGAAGCAAACCAAAAAAAACCTAAATACAGTGTAATCGAATTCTACTTGTTCTCCAAATGACCTTGATTGAATTCTAACCCTTTTCTAATCTCCTCACTCCAAATTGGGTCCACTTGTTTTCTCACTGATGACTGATCTTTCTTGCCACTCTGAACTTTGCTCACCTCAGTCAAGGGCAGGACAACCAGCATGGAAGCCCAGGGACAGCATTCAGCCTTCTCTTACAAACACTATGCATTTAAATTATGAAGATGATTATGGCATGTTTATCATGCCTCCGTAATTATAAAAATAGAAAATTACTAATGTGTTAGAAAAAACTTCTTTCTTAAGTAACAATGAATTTATCATACATTTCACAGACACGGATCTGGGCATACAGCCTGTCTGCGCGAGATGCTCTCCTGCTTGCTTGAAAGAAGGCAAAAACAAAAGCAGGTTTCCTTTCTCCTCTCCTTCACCAAACATAGTTGCTTTAGAGTCACACAGAGAAGGCCCAGAAGTCAGCCGAATGGCTGGTATGATGAACCTACACCCAGTGCAGTTTTACATTTTATGTATGCTATTCAATTTCCATACAATATATTCTTTGAAGAAAAAGCATGGTTCTTAAAAACGTTAAAAATTTGGAAACCACATTAAGTGATTACTTTCCAAATGCTACTATGAATTTATACCAATCTATCCACTTAGAGTATGCTGAGATCCAAACAACATGACTGCATTCGGGTAATTTGGAATTGATGAGATGAGTAACAGTGTCAGCTGTGATGCCGGTCCCCATGACCTCAATGCATCATGCCCCACAGGCTAGATACACCCTCAGGATTCAGGTGGTATTATCTAGGTAATTATAGCAATAACTATAAAATGATGGCCCTGATCACATAAGGTGCAAATAAGATACTCTGTGTATATTATTCAGTTCAGTTCAGTCGCTCAGTCATATCCGACTCTTTGCGACCCCATGAATCGCAGCATGCCAGGCCTCCCTGTCCATCACCAACTCCCAGAGTTCACTTAAACTCATGTCCATCGAGTCGGTGATGCCATCCAGCCATCTCATCCTGGGTTGTCCCCTCTCCTCCTGCCCCTAATCCCTCCCAGCATCAGAGTCTTTTCCAATGAGTCAACTCTTTGCATGTGGTGGCCAAAGTACCGGAGTTTCAGCTTTAGCATCATTCCTTCCAACGAACACCCGGGGCTGATCTCCTTTAGAATGGACTGGTTGGATCTCCTTGCAGTCTCCTTGCTCAAAATTCTCCAAGCCAGGCTTCAGCAATACGTGAACCATGAAATTCCAGATGTATATTATTACATGAGGTAAAACAATGTCAAAATAGTTCTTAAAGAGCTCTAACATCAGACATGAACAAATTAACTAGAGTTTGTAGGATTTCATAATTACCCTCGTGCTGGAATATTCATGTGTCTTGCACACTTAACGACCTCCTCAAACCTCTTCATACTTTCTTCAATGGAACAGTTAATGTTCTTCTTGCTAAAGGATTCAGAGGCAGCACCAAAAACAGATACTTCGGTTGCTCCTGCAGCAACCTGAAAAATACAAGTTAAAGGCAAAAGCTAATTAGTTTCAAAAACATAAGTGAGAGCAGTAGAAGCAATATTAATTACTCTATAAAGAAATACTTGTATTCTTTAGCATTCTGCTTCGAATTTAAAATTAGATTTCTCTCTACTTGCTATAATACTCTCTTTTGAAACGTGAAAATATTTTATAACACGGATAATTCCACAAACTACAACACTCATAAATCACAGAATATACAATGGTGGTATTCCAATTTAATTTTCCCTTTCCTAAAAGTTATCCTCAGAAGTATTTTAACCCAAATTGTGGAAAACACCAGCATCCCAATAAAACCTCTTAACATCTATGGAAAACATTACTTTTAGACCATATATTTTTAAATAGAGAATAGTAAATGCTTTCTGGTTTTCTTCTTTCCTTATAACCCATCAGAAAAAATTTTTCCAAATTATCACTTGAATTTTGCCCCCAATTTTCTCTCTATCTCTGAAGCTCCCTTCCATTGTTTTATACTTTGACTATGACAACTAAGCCCTTGTGTGTCTAATTCCTTAAACCTCTTGCCAGTTTTTGTTTGTTTGTTTTTTGTTTTTTAGTAAATGTAGGTGTCTTTTTTACTTTTTATTCTTATTCATTTATTTATTTTGGCTGTGCTGCATAGCATGAGGGATCCTGGTTTCCCTTCCAGGGATCGAACCCATGCCCCCTGCAATGGAAGCATGGAGTCCTAAGCACTGGACCACCAAGAAAGTCCCCTCCCCTCTAGCCAATCTTTAAACCCAAAATGTTGACCTAATCAGTTCTCCTTTTTGCCCACTTTGCCGTCTTCCTTCCTTCCTCCAGTCTTCCCAGAGACTTGTTGTCAAATGTCAAGCCTCCTACATTTCCAGTCGGATTCTTAAGTCTTTCTATCAATACATCTCTAGCACCATGCCTAGATTGCCCTTCCTCACCAATACCCTAACACCTTAAGAAAACAAAAATTCTGTCATCTTTCCTCCAACACTGAAAAAAACACTGGCTTCCACTCATCCACAATACATTTTTAACCTTTAAAGTAAAAAGTCTATGGATTGACAGCAATGTCCTACTCGATAACACAGAGAACCATATTCAATATCCAATGATAAACCATAATAGCAAAGAGCATTTTAAAAGAATGTGTATATATGTATAATGGAATAATTTTGCTGTATGTCAGGAATGAATACATCATCAACTGTATTTTATTAAAAATTTTGATATAAATTAAAATGAAATTCTATTTATTGAACACCTACTCTGATCCCATGTTGCTGTTTGTATTTTGCACATCCTATTTCTAATCTACAAACAATCTTCTAAACTAAGCATGTACTACACCAATTCACAGGTGTAAAAACTGTGGTTCAAAGACTATAAATCTCCAGTAGGAGATCCCAAGTTCAGTAGAAGTTCTGGGCCCATGTTTTGGACATGAGTTTGCATACCTCCCAGGCCAAGATTGCTTCTATTACTTTCTAAGCTATCCTGAAGGTGTCCTTTCATACATTTCTCAGGGTGGGTACATTTCCTACTCTGTTAGGACCAGATGACAGAATATTTACAATTTCTTAAAAGATCTCTGTCTTTATTAACAATGTAATAAAAAATTGTATTAATTTTTTAAGAGAAAAGTGGTTTCACAAGATACACTAACAGGTCACACCCCAACTAGGACCCAGAACTTCAACTTCATGCAACACAGTCACTTTTGTATTTCACAAATACAAAAGTGAAAAACATCCATTAAAATCAGAAATAGCTGCTGCTTAGCTTTTACAATAAAGCCATGTAAGCATATCACCTCAAGCCTTTACTTAAAGCTGCAGTGATTCTTCTAGTATGAAAGTGAAAGTCGCTCAGTCGTGTCCAGCACTTTGGGACCCCATGGACTGCCCACGGAATTCTCCAGGCCAGAATACTGGAGTGGGTAGCCTTTCCCTTCTCCAGGGGATCTTCCCAACCCAGGGATAGAACCCAGGTCTCCTGCATTGCAGGCGGATTCTTTACCAACTGAGCCACAAGGGAAGCCCAAGAACACTGGAGTGGGTAGCCTATCTCTTCTCCAGGGGATCTTCCTGACCCAGGAATCAAACCGGGGTCTCCTGCGTTGCAGGTGGATACGTATATTCACAAAAGCTTTTGGCATATAAATTCCCAAGTCACCTTGGATTCGGAGAAACAAGTGATAAGACAATAAAGCAAGCCGTTAGTTCCAATGACAGTGCTTAGCTTCGTGAAGAGGATGGGAACAACAGCAAGGCCAAAGGAGGCGACAAGTACAATTGTCTGCTACAGTTACATTAACAATTATAACATCGTGTTGAGAAATGTTTATTTTGTACTCCTTGTTTAAGAGGGAAGCACAAAATATACTTTCAGAAGAATCTCACTGAAATGGAAAATTGTATTTCTGTGTTTTAATTCTTGGATGTTAAACTGAAAGAGCCATTTGTATGGAGCATCTGAGTCCCAACAATGCCACAGTCATTGATCGCCAAGTACCCACAGGAGTATAATAGCAGTAGTGTTTAGGCAGGATATCAAGGGAGTCGTGTATCACACCATTTAACTTTGTAAAAACCTTTACAATAAAAAGCATATCAATTTTAGGGAAAATTAGTAGCACACTTACAGCACGGTGAAAACCCTGAAGATTAGGAGTAAGGACAGGATATCGAATTCCTGGATATTGATGAATGCCCTTCATCACTTCAGTGTGATCTGCCATCTTGAATACATAATAAGTTATATGGAGACATGAGAATCGGAATATTCTATCAAGCATGTTCTTAGTTTTCAGGAAGGTTATAAATATACAGGAAATTATATTCTATCGATTCATGCTCGAAATAGCAAAACCATGTCAATATAGCTAACGATAAGTAGTTCTCAATGTCATAAATATATAATAACTAGATCTGGATTTTATGTATTATATAACAGGATCTGGTTAAGTGATTGATTACAGGTACTCAGGAATTCTGAACTCTCATGTTTTCACCTGACGAACCTTTATTCTCTTCCTTTCATTTTATGGCCAAGCCTCCAGTACCCCTGAGAGTAGGGAGAGTTTGAATGGCAAAGACTGTGGATTTATCTTCCACATGGAAATTTTGTGTCCAGATAATTTTCAACATGTGAAAATTTAAAATGTTTAGTAAAGTGTGAATTACACATGTCCATTAGAAGAATTTAACAAGGCTGAGATCCTAGTGTACTATTGGTTTTAGTTACTAACAATCATAATGCTTTACGTAGTTCTATCCTTGAGTTACTATTTGTTCTCATAATGTGAACAAATATTAATAAATACAATGGAGCACACAACATCCTATCAAGACTTTTCTATATTTTCCATGAATCTATTTAAGAAAAATCAACTTTGAATTAAAATGCCAAACTTGCCAGTTCATCACAAAGTCTGTAATTTAGCCTCCTACAGCAATAACTGATGGTCAAACTCCATAATCATCTTATAGAGAAATCACTGTTGATGTAACCATAAGTTCCACATATTGAAGAATAACAAATTATGGCATGAACGATAAATATAAGGAATAATGTATAAACAGCAAAAGTACACAAAATGAACACGGAGAAAGCTGTAAAAACACGTGCTGAACCAAAAGTTGTATCTTTGCTGTGGTAATGGTTGAGGGAAGACTTGTTTTTTCCTCTATACACCTTGACATATTAAACTAAGCATGCAGTGTTTTTAATTTAAAAGCAAATAAAACAGAATTAAAGTATAAAATGCTTTTATTCACACAACTGTACATTTTTAAAAGGTGAAATTTTACAATATTTACTCTTATTAGTCCGTTGAGCTTATTGACTCTCAGCTAAATGACTCTCAGTAGAATTCAAATACTTTCAATGACTGTTATTTGGAATCATGAAATGAAGTTTTAAATATATTCAAACTTTTAAATTCAATATTTAAGATGTACAAAAGCATTTCCCATTGCTTGCCACCACGCCTAGTGGATATTTAAGCTTTCATTTTCATTCAATCCAAACACATTTAATTCTGTGTAAAATGTAATCCTTGATCACTTATTTCTTAGAGATCACAGCTACCATTCCCTGCTCCACAGCTGCATATGTTACAAAGACCATCCACCACAGACAGTTACAATGTATTAAAACCAAGGCTTATTTTATTTTAAGCCTATCTCACTTTAACCCAAAGGTTTATTGAACACCAACTATGTCCAAAGCCCCATGCTAGGTCATGTGGGAAATACACACACAGGAAAGTAAAGTCCTTGCACTGAGTCATTTGCAGCACAGTCGGGGAGATCAAGAAATGCACTAGGAAAAGTTCACAATTCAAAGAAATACAGTAAGTCTCCTACCTACAAATCTTCAAGTTGAGAACTTACAAAGATGTGAATGGGCATTTGGTTCCAAAAAGGAATCAGAACCCGTGACATCAACGTCAAGCATGAGTGAAGCTGCAGCTTGCCCCCATCTCCTATGGCTGACCATCCTCAGCTCTGCCGTTCCCCACCTCTCTGAACTTCAGTTGACCTTGTATGCCAGCTGTTGCACTGTATTACTCTTCTTTTCAAGGTAAGATTTAAAATGCTTTATATTTTGTGTTTGTTTTTTAGGCTATTATTTGTGTGAAAAATATAAACCTATTACAGTACAATACTATATAGGTGATGGTGTTAGGTGGGCACCTAGGCTAACTTCATTGGACTTACGAACAAATTGGGCTTAAGAATGAGCTCTTGGAACATAACTTGTTTGTATGTAGGGGACTCACTGTACACCGGTTGTGAAAAGAGCAGTTTATAAGAGTTCAGAATGAGGAAAGATTGGTAGGACCTATAATAGTTTAAAAGAGTCTATGGGATGTGAACTGCAGCCCCTGCTGTGACACATTATAATTTTTCCTAAATGGCCACAGAAGTATTTCTAAACCCACATGTTCTTCTAGAACCCCACCGATCTCCATCAAGAAATGGATGCTATTACCCTCCACTGGAACCCAGGCAGGCTTGTGATTGCTTCAACCAATAGAACACAGCAGAAATCATGCCATGTGACTTCTGAGGCTAGCTTATGAGCAAGGACACAGCTTCCACAGGGCTTTCTCCTTGGGAGGGAGCCACCATGAAAAAGTCAGTGGATCTGCATGAGAAAAACCAGCTTCTGCAGGGTAGTCACAGGGAGAGGCCACATGAGAGACCCACGTATAGAGGAAGTGAGCCCCTCGCCAACATCAACACTACCCTTAAGCCTTAAACTTGTGGTCAAAGGAGCTCCAGATGACTCAGCCCAAGGCCCCAGACATTGTAGACCACAGACAACTTTGTTCCTGTAACGTGTTCAAATTCCAAAGTTAAGATTTGATGAGGATGGCAAATGTTAACTGACACCACTCAATCCACAGATAATTCATGACAAAGCCATAAAGGTGGAAACACTGAGAATCCAATAGGGTGGGAAGAGGAGGAGAGATGGCTGCAGGGTGCAGCAGCAGGAATACACTATATGGCTGGAAAAAAATTATCACTAAACAATCAGGGGATAGGCTGTAAAGTAAGACAGGTGGCCACACATGGTGATGTATCTTGAGTTAAGCTCATGTGATTCTAAAACTTCAGGATTTATTGTGAAGACACTAGAAAGCTATGAAGAGTGGGTGCTGAATCAGCAGAGGAAGACTGGGAGAGATGCACTGCTTTAGACAGATTCTCCTGGAGAGGTGCAAACGGCAATCGGAAGGAAAGAGGCAGTTTCCAAGTGAGGAGAATGCAGCTGGCGACAAGCTTCGCTGCAGCGAAGTGGCACTAGGAAGGGGACCCCAGAGACAAGTCAGTAAGCACCCAGAGGCTGGTGGTATAAGGGAGGTGATTTACTTTAAAATGTAATCTTCCCTCTTTTATAGCTTCTTTTTTAAATAGTTAAGATCTGTGCATATTTCAACACACAGTTCTTGACCATATGTTCATGAATGTAGCCTCTGTGTCTGGGGCTAGAGTGTGAGCTCTGTGTCTCTCTCCCTGTCTCTGTCTCTCCACGCGTCTCTCTCACACATACATGCAAACACGCACTCACAAATCATCACACAAAGTGGTGAGCACTGATTCCTAATTTCAAGCACAAAGAAAAGTTACTGCTAATTTTAGGACACCAAAGTGAATGCTAATTGATATTATTATACTTATGTCTAACTAGATGTCATATGTTTAGACATGTATGACATATTTATATTAACGTGATAACAGGAATCAATAAAAAGTGATTCTCTAACCAACACACAGTTAGAGAATCAAGTATGTAATGCATTTCAGTATGAAGGGGACAAGACAAATGTTAATCTTCAAGAAATTTAGGTCATATTAACATGTAAGTGATTAATTCACTCTACATGTAATTTAGCAAAGATCTTGAATCTTTTATGTGGAAAATTATGTAAGAAAACAACGACTTAATAGATATTTCAATCTGTAGAACGGGAAAATAAGCAGAGATGACAGTAACCAAATTCCGAATGTAAACCAAATTTTAGGTCATGAAAGCTAAACGTTGATAGTCATTGAAGATACTTCAATGAAATTATGATAAATTAGAATTTATTAATTAGAATTAATTTAATTAATTAGAATCCCACAAATCAGAACATTTTCCTTTATAAAAATAGCCACAATATGATGAGGTCATTTAAGACATAATAGTATTCTCTTTAAATTTGGTCAATAAAGACAATTATGTAAAGAGCTTTAGGAAATTGTGATAGGATATAATTTTATTACAATGAATAAACTAGAGCAGGTTTCAATTAAAGATAGATAATCCTTGCTTTACTTTATTTTTTCACTCTTAGGGAGTTTATGTTATACTTCAGTCTTAATGTTATTTTAATGTCTAAAGTTTAACTGTTATTTAAACAATAATAGAACTGTTCCTTTACAGTACTATTTTGACATTTTAACAAAACCTTTCTACGTCTGGTTTGAATTAGCATATTTTTAAGATTTTGCTGTGACTTTTCATTTAAGATCATAAGAATTCCCATCATTTGGTTAGTACCAGGATTTGCCATTATCTGGCCATTGTGTGAGAGTAGCCATATCTCTACTGCCAACCAAACAGGGTATACCATGGTGAATTAATTTCATGGGTATCCAAATTTTGATACGGATTCAGTCACAATATTTGTGCAACAATTTGCAAGCACTTAAAGATATGCAAAGGGTCACATAATTAGAATGCAACAGACATAGAGATTTTATTTTACTTGCTACTAACTCTATCATGGGGTGATTATATCTGGACACTCCTTGTGTGCATGCTCAATCACTCAGTTGTGTTGGACTCTTGGCAATCCTATGGACTGTAGCCATGGGGATGGTCTTGATCCCTGTCTCCTGTCCAATGTCACAAACCTCCGTCCATAGTTCATCAGGCACTCTGTCTATCAGATCTGGTCCCTTAAATCTATTTCTCACTTCCACTGTATAATCATAAGGGATTTGATTTAGGTCATACCTGAATGGTCTAGTGGTTTTCCCTACTTTCTTCAACTTAAGTCTGAATTTGTCAATAAGGAGTTCATGATCTGAGCCACAGTCAGCTCCCAGTCTTGTTTTTACTGACTGTATAGAGCTTCTCCATATTTGACTGCAAAGAATATAGTCAGTCTGATTTCGGTGTTGACCATCTGGTGATGTCCATGTGTAGAGTCTTCTCTTGTGTTGTTGGAATAGGGTTTTTGCTATGACCTGTGTGTTCTCTTGGCAAAACTATTGCCAGGAGCCATATCAATAACCTCATATATGCAGTGACACCACCCTTAAGCAGAAAGCAAAGAGGAACTAAAGAGCTTCTTGATAAAAGTCTAGAGGAGAGTGAAAAAGTTGGCTTAAAGCTCAACATTAAGAAAACCAAGATCATGGCATCTGGTCCCATCACTTCATGGCAAATAGATGGGGAAACAGTGGAAACAGCTTCAGACTTTATTTTGGGGGGCTCCAAAATCACTGCAAATGGTGACTGTAGCCATGAAATTAAAAGACGCTTGCATCTCGGAAGGAAAGTTATGAACGACCTAGACAGCATATTAAAAAGCAGAGACATTACTTTGCCAACAAAGGTCTATCTAGTCAAGGCTATGGTTTTTCCCGTGGTCATGTATGGATGTGAGAGTTGGACTGTGAAGAAGCCGAAGAATTGATGCTTTTGAACTGTGGTGTTAGAGAAGACTCTTGAGAGTCCCTTGGACCACAAGGAGATCCAACCAGTCCATCCTAAAGGAGATCAGTCCTGGGTGTTCGTTGGAAGGACTGATGCTAAAGCTGAAACTCCAGTACTTTGGCCACCTCATGCGAAGAGTTGACTCATTGGAAAAGACCCTGATGCTGGGAGGGATTGGGAGCAGGAGGAGAAGGGGACGACAGAGGATGAGATGACTGGATGGCATCACCGACTTGATGGACATGAGTTTGAGTGAACTCAGAGTTGGTGATGGACAGGGAGGCCCGGCGTGCTGTGATTCATGGGGTCGCAAAGAGCCGGACACTACTGAGTGACTGAACTGAACTGGACTGTAGCCAACCAGGTTCCTCTGTCTCTTGAACTTTCTAGGCAAGAATACTAGAGTGGGTTGCCATTTTCTCCTTCAGGGGATCTTCCTTACCCAGGGATCAAGTTTGCACCTCCTGTGTCTCCTGCATTGGCAGGCAGAATCCTTATCATTGAGCCACCTGAGAAACCCTTCAGATACTCCACATTACACATATTTAGACTTCTTACTAATATTTTGTCATTATCTGAATACAATAATCTCTCCTAAATACTTATACCTTGAATGTGTTCTCTAGACAACAGCAACGGCTAAAGTATAGTTTGAGCATTGTTAAGTGCACGTTCAAATTTCCTAAGAGTATTGGAATTTCAAGATAATGCATATGAGTATACATTTTGCAAACAGACTATAAAATTTGTCATTGGGGAATACAGAATTTAATTTTAAAATATCATAAAACCTTTAAAATGAACTTTTAAAATGCCTTCCAATTTTTGAATATTGACATTTCAAAAGGTTATACACTTACAATATATTTAATACTATAGCATTAAAAATGAAGCAGATGCAGACCATACACATATTATACATCAGCCAGTAGTGGAAGATATGTGTGTGCGCATGTGTTTATGTGTGTGTGTGTGTGTGTACATATCAAAAATGCAAAATAATATAAATACCATGTGATCTGAAGTTGTATGAAACACATAAGGAAATATTTTTTCTTTGCAACCTATACTAGAATAATGACCAATATTTAAGCTAACCCTTATCTAGGCAAAGTGTAAATAACTCAGGAGCCTTTGTTTAAAGGAGCAAGATATTTTTTTAAAGGAGAAAAGGTCTTTTTTTTTAAGGAGCAAAATCTAATCACTGGTGAACTTTTTTTCTCTTCCTAGAACAAGTACAATTACAAATATATCACACTGTAAAGTTCTGTAAGTACCAAAGCAGCATTTACTATAAAATTTTTATGTGATGGTCTCATACACATTTAGTTCAGTTCAGCTCAGTCGCTCAGTCATGTCCGACTCTTTGCGAGCCCAGGAATAGCAGCACGCCAGGCCTCCCTGTCCATCACCATCTCCCGGAGTTCACTCAGACTCACATCCATCGAGTCCGTGATGCCATCCAGCCATCTCATCCTCTGTCGTCCCCTTCTCCTCCTGCCCCCAATCCCTCCCAGCATCAGAGTCTTTTCCAATGAGTCAACTCTTTGCATGAGGTGGCCAAAGTACTGAAGTTTCAGCTTTAGCATCATTCCTTCCAAAGAAATCCCAGGGTTGATCTCCTTCAGAATGGACTGGTTGGATCTCCTTGCAGTCCAAGGGATTCTCAAGAATCTTCTCCAACACCACAGGTCAAACGGATCAATTCTACGGTGCTCAGCCTTCTTCGCAGTCCAACTCTCACATCCATACATGACCACTGGAGAAACCATAGCCTTGACTAGACTGACCTTTGCTGGCAAAGTAACATCTCTGCTTTTGAATATGCTATCTAGATTGGTCATAACTTTTCTTCCAAGGAGTAAGCGTCTTTAATTTCATGGCTGCAGTCACCATCTGCAGTGATTTTGGAGCCCCCCAAAATAAAGTCTGACACTGTTTCCACTGCTTCCCCATCTATTTCCCATGAAGTGATGGGATCGGATGCCATGATCTTTGTTTTCTGAATGATACATACTACTTTTATCTTTATTAATTTTAACTCAGTAAGAGGTGAGTCATTAAGGACACTGCAAACTTCCTGAGTGGAGTTGAGTTATTTTGCATCTTTAATATTATTCAGTGCATCAAGGTGGCTCTGGAGAAGATGAGGTAATTGCATTGTGTGATGGAGCAGAATTACTTAGAGTTGAAGTTAGTACTGTTTTTAAATGGCAAATGTGTTTAGAGTAGAATATAAAATTCATGTAAGAAAAGAAAGGTAAGATACTCCCTCTTTATAGAATTATCTGCAAAATTATATAACTTAGCCACTTTTTGTACCACTGGATCTTGTAACCTAAATATAAAATTCTGCTTTGTCTCCTCTCCTCTCTGCCCTGGTGGTCCAGGCAATAGGACCAAGGCAAGCATCATCAATGGTGAGCTTTAACCACTTTTTCTCCCTTTCCTCCACTCACTTGCTAAAGAGCTCAAATTATTTCCCTCCCCTGCCATCAAATGGGGCTTCCTAGGTGGCACTGTGGCAAATAATCCATCTGCCAGTGCAGGAGACACAGGTCCAATCCCTGGGTCACGAAGATCCCCTGGAGAAGGAAATGGCAACTCGCTCCAGTATTCTTGCCTGGAAAATTCCATGGACAGAGAAGCCTGGCAGCCTACAGTCCATGGGGTCGCACAGAGTCAGACACGACACTCACACCATCTAACAAGAGTCCTGCACCTGATTCCTCGTCATCATGAATGAAGTAAAAGGAAGAAGGTGAGAAGAGGTAGGAGAAAGAAAATGAGATAGCCAGGAAAACCTAAGTAATTTAGAACGTCATGAAGTTGAGAGGGAAGAGATAGGTCCAGGAGCTATGTTTTGGTGGTAATATTTCATACTGGAGTAAGCCGATTTACAATGTTTTGTTAGGTTTACAGAAAACTGATTCCATTATATATATGTGTGTATATATGTGTGTGTGTATATATATATATATATATATATACACACATACATACATACATATATGTGTATATATATATATTCTCTTCCAAATCCTTTTCCCATTTAGGTTATTACAAAATAATGAGTAGATTTCCCTATGCTATACAGTAGGTCCTTGTTGATTATTTTGTATATAGGAGTGTGTGGATGTTAATCCCAAAATCTTAATTTTACTCGTGTGAACCAGGCACACTTTCTTACTTGAACAACACTGTGTTCTCCAAGAATATTGGTGCAAACACTGACATATGTTTAATATCTATAAAATATATTATATAAAATAAAATAACAACAAATACCCAATAGTTGTCATTTAGTAACTGGCACCCCACTCCAGTACTCTTGCCTGGAAAATCCCATGGACGGAGGAGCCTGGTGGGCTGCAGTCCATGGCGTCGCTAAAAGTTGGACACGACTGAGTGACTTCACTTTCACTTTTCACTTTCATGCATTGGAGAAGGAAATGACAACCCATAAGAGTGTTCTTGCCTGGAGAATCCCAAGGAGAGGGGAGCCTGGTGGGCTGCTGTCTATGGGGTCGCACAGAGTCAGACATGACTGAAGCAACTCAGCAGCAGCAGCAGCAGCAGCTAAGCCATATCTGACTCTTTGTGACCCTGTGGACTACACAGTCCAGGCTCCTCCGTCCTCTACTATCTCCTGGAGTTTGCTCAAGTTCATGTCCATTGAGTCAGTGATGTTATCTAACCATCTCATCCTCTGCTGCCCCCTTCTCCTTTTGCCCTCAATCTTTCCCAGTATCATGGTCTTTTCCAGTGAGTCAGTTTTTTGCATCAGGTGGTCCAAGTATTGGAGTTTCAGCTTTAGCATCAGTCCTTCTAATGAATATTCAGGGTTGATTTCCTCAACAATTGACTAGTTTGATCTCCTTGCTGTCCAAAGGACTCACAAGAGTCTTCTCCAACCCCACAATTCAAAAACATCAATTCTCTAGCACTCAGTCTTCATTATGGTCCAACTTTCACATCTGCACATGGCTACTGGAAAAACCATAGCTTTGACTAGATGGACTTTTGTTGGTAAAGTGATGTCTCTGCTTTTTAATGTGCTAAGCTTATCATAGCTTTTCTTCTAAGAAGCAAGTGTTTTTTAATTTCATGGCTGCAGTCACCATCTGCAGTGATTTCAGAGCCCAAGAAAATAAAATCTGTCACTGCTTCCATTTTTTTCCCCTTCTATTTGCCATGAAGTGATAGGACCAGATGCTATGATCTTAGTTTTTGAATGTTGAATTTCAAGCCAGCTTTTTCACTCTCCTCTTTGACCCTTATCAATAACAAAAAGTCTTGGTCATTGTTGCAAGATAAAATAACATTCTTTCTTTCTTTCTTTTAATGTGGCTATGACAGGTCTTAGTTGCAGCACGTGGCATCTAGTTGCCTGACCAGGGGTTGAACCCAGATCCCTTGTAGTAGAAACATGGAATCTTAACCACTCGACCACCAGGGAAGTCCTAAGACAGTCTTTCTTAATGAGATATCATTCTTTCTTTTTTCATCAGGTCAATATACTTCATCCTCTAATATTCATAATATATAACTCAAAAGCTCTTCTTAGATGTTCTCAACAGCCACTTGATTTGCACATCTGTTTTCCACCATAGTTCTCTGTGTATATCTATCTATCTATAGTCACTCTTACCAAAGTTTGTACAATTTATACTGATTTATGTATTTCTCTCCTGACTAAATTCTTTCTCTATGAAGACTTCACATAAAAGGGACATTTAATAATTGGTTGTTTAATTGAACTGAAATCTCTTCTCCTTGCCTTTTATTCTAGTTTACATCCAACTTGAGTTCAATCCACTTTGAATCATGATTCTTATTCTCTACCAATACTAAGAGTTTATTGATAGTTAATAACATTTTAATGATGAAGGCAAATATTTGCTTTATGCCAGTCTATAGGGCAGGTCATGTGTTGAGATGGATGCATTATTTCTTTAAGCACTTTTTAACTATCCAATGAGAGGGACTGTTTCTGTCAAAGAAGTAGACAGAGATGGAAAAAATGAGAAAAATCACCCAGTAAGTGCAGGAGATGGGACGGACCCCAAACATGCTCTCTAATTCCTCCTGGATAAGTACATCCTCCTCATCCTCTAAATATCTTCTCTCTTCTCCTCTTGGTCATTGCAAAAGTTTTTCTGCATCATAATGTCAAGAGAAGAGTTCCTAGAAAGATCTTACCCTCAGGGTGAAGGGTTTTAGGAATATTTGTTTTCGTTTAACCCAGTGTCTCCTAAACTTGATTTATCATCAAAACTATTTGAGGTTCTTCAAGAAAAAAAAAAAAAAAGATTTCTTGAACTCATCTGCACAGAATCTGTTCTGAATCTGTTCAGTTGAGGACCAAGGAACCTGTTGTTCCTAAAAATTCTCAGAAGATGTCAGTCAGTCAGTCAGTTCAGTTGTTCAGTCGTGTCTGACTCTTTGCGACCCCGTGAATCACAGAAGGCCAGGCCTCCCTGTCCATCACCATTTCCCGGAGTTCACTCAAACTGACGTCCATCAAGTCAGTGATGCATCCAGTCATCTCATCCTCTGTCATCCCCTTCTCCTCCCGCCCCCAATCCCTCCCAGCATCAGAGTCTTTTCCAATGAGTCAAGTCTTCGCATGATGGGCCAAAGTATTGGAGTTTCAGCTTTAGCATCATTCCTTCCAAAGAACACCCAGGGCGGATCTCCTTCAGAGTGGACTGGTTGGATCTCCTTGCAGTCCAAGGGACTCTCAAGAGTCCTCTCCAACACCACAGTTCAAAAGCATCAGCTTCAGCACTCAGCTTTCTTCACAGTCCAACTCTCACATCCATACATGACCACTGGAAAACCCATAGCCTACACTAGATGGACCTTTGTTGGCAAAGCAATGTCTCTGCTTTTCAATATGCTGTCTAGGTTGGTCATAACTTTCCTTCCAAGGAGTTAGCATCATTTAATGTCATGGCTGCAATCACCATCTACAGTGATTTTGGAGCCCAAAAAAATAAAGTCTGACACTGTTTTCACTGTTTCCCCATCTATTTCCCATGAAGTGATGGGACAGATGCCATGATCTTCGTTTTCTGAATGCTGAGCTTTAAGTCAACTTTTTCACTCTCCTCTTTCACTTTCATCAAGAGGCTTTCTAGCTCCTCTTCAGTTTCTGCCATAAGGGTGGTGTCATCTGCATATCTGAGGTTATTGATATTTCTCCTGGCAATCTTGATTCCAGCTTGTGTTTCTTCCAGTCCAGCGTTTCTCATGATGTAC
Source organism: Ovis canadensis (assembly GCF_042477335.2). Lineage (NCBI taxonomy): Eukaryota > Metazoa > Chordata > Mammalia > Artiodactyla > Bovidae > Ovis > Ovis canadensis. The sequence continues at coordinate 20,134,701 of NC_091264.1, read as the reverse complement.
TCTGCATAGAAGTTAAATAAGCAGGGTGACAATATACAGCCTTGACGGACTCCTTTTCCTGTTTGGAACCAGTCTGTTGTTCCATGTCCAGTTCTAACTGTTGCTTCCTGACCTGCATACAAGTTTCTCAAGAGGCACGTCAGAAGATGTCAAGATATCAACAATTCTGGGAACCACAGTGGTTTCATTCTCAAAGACTGCCACTTAGGCTGGCAGGAGAAAAAAATCAATGCATCCAAGAGGCCCTCAGTTCAATATTGGAAGCCTCACTTTATTTTTATTCAGAGGTGACTCCAGATTTTGTGGATCTGAAATTATTGCAATTTGGAAGGGAACCTTTTTAAAAAATCTCTAATGTTAGTAAATTTTACTAAAATACATGACTAGGAAATCAATCTTAAAAGAAGTCAATCCTGAATACTCACTGAATGGACTGATGCTGAAGCTAAAGCTTCAATACTTTGACCACATGATGCCAAGAGCCATCTCATTGGAAAAGACCTTGATGCTGGGGAAGACTGAAGGCAGGAGGAGCAGGGGACGACAGAGGATGAGATGGTTGGATGTCATCACCGACTAGATGGACATGAGTTTGAGCAAGCTCGGGGAGATGGTGAAGGACAGGGAAGCCTGGTGTGCTGCAGTCCATGGGGTCATGGAAAGTCAGACATAACTAGGCAATTGAACAAAACAAGATCATATATGGAAATTCTAAATAAAGATACATTAAGGGTAAAATTAAAACAAATAACATTTTGGAGACTCCTAACATGGATGAAATTGCCTACCCTTGATCATAGCAACTCATCATCAAGGTAGTTAATCTATCTGAAATAAAGATTTCAGGGAGTTCTTTTCCTGAACACTTGAGATCAATTTGGCGTAAACTGATTCTTATTCTTAGTATAACCGAGAATATCTTATTCTTAGAATAACCATCAAATTTCTGGGTGAATTTATTTTTTATAAAGTCTTTGCTTAATATACCATTTTAAATTTTGCCAGGAAATATACTTATGGATCTATAACCCTCAATAATATGCTTTGTGGAATAACTTCTTAGAAATATATTTGAAGGATTCCTTTTTACCCCATCATCACCCAGGCCAGCATTCAGATCTTCACGAAATGAGCAGACAGTATCAGAAGGTATTCGCCTACTGTCTCCATTGGCCAGTGAGATATCCCTGATGGTAACACTTTTCCTTATACAGCAGGAGGGATGGATACAGGATGTGCCATTTCTTCAACACATGCTACATATTACTATACAAATGTAAATAACGTGGTTCCAGACCCTATAACTCAAAACTCAATTTGAGCAGTAACTCCACTTAAAGGTAACACATTCGTAAATTCAGTAATGAGGAAAAAATGGGACTAGAGCCCTTCCTGACAACTGTGGGTGAAAACACTTTACCCAGCCATGAACAGCTTTTAGACTGGGTCCTCTAGCCCTGTCTCATTCACAGACTCTTTCCACAAACCCCATATATCTTAGCCTCAGTAGCACAGAGGAAATCTTGGTCTGCTTGAAGAAGTAAGACAGTTTTAATAAATCACAGTCTTACAATAATAAACACAGGAAATCTCTGGAAAATTGAACATCTAGTTTTATTTTTTTTTCTACCCAATACCCTGTCTTGGCTGCTGCTGCTAAAATGGTCTGACACCATACTCACAAAACTTCTTAAGTCCAGAAGCCTAAAAACTAATTTGGGCTGGTGTATAATTTCCTGTGTTTCCTTATTTAACATCATCTCTGTGTTCTCAGGGCCTCTGTAGCGCCCTCTAAGGAAAGGAATGCACAAGCTTCTCAAGAGTGATCTGAGCAAATAGCATAACAACCCCACACTCTTCTTCTGTGAATGCCTGCAAGCCATTTCCATCATAATCTATTAATGCCTACAAATACTAATTTTTAAATTATAAAATAAATCCAATCCACCCAATGGATCTGTGTGTTATAAACTGGGAGACCAATGCTCCAGACAGAGAAACCAGAATCACCTTATTCATTAACATCCCCCACCCCTCCATCCCACCTCCCACTGCCGCTACTATTTCCTAAGGCAAATATAACAAATATGCATTAGTGATTCTTTGTTCAGGTCAGTTACTTTGGGGACCACCCTCCTGGTCTTCCCATGTCAAAACAAGTCTCAAAGTTCTCAGTATAATTTTCTTTTCATTCAACTGTGTTGTCTCTCATATATCATGACTTTGTGTTTGTTAATAACACTGTCAACGGTGTTATTTCTCATGCATGGGTGCAGAAATGCCTTTTAAAATATTGTGCCTAATTGTATTCATTCTGCTGCTGCTGCTGCTAAGTTGCTTCAGTCGTGTCCAACTCTGTGCGACCCCATAGACGGCAGCCCACCAGGCTCCCCCATCTCTGGGACTCTCCAGGCAAGAACACTGGAGTGGGTTGCCATTTCCTTCTCCAATGCATGAAAGCGAAAAGTGAAAGTGAAGTCGCTCAGTCGTGTCTGACCCTTAGTGACCCCATGGACTGCAGCCTACCAGGCTCCTCCGTCCATGAGAGTTTCCAGGCAAGAGTACTGCAGTGGGGTGCCATTGCCTTCTCCTGTATTCATTCTGGATGACGTAAATGGAATTGTTCATCTATACTTACACTGCCTTCTGGAAGCCCCTCTGCCCACAGTGGAGAGCTGTGCTGATAAGAGGGGAAGACTGGGTTGTTTGAGGGACATTATCTTACTGGCAAAAAGAAAGAGTTGTAGCAAAAGGATTCTTAATACCTTGGCGAGCAATGCCATCAGGACAATAGCCTATAAGATCAAACTGCAATGATCTGGCCTCATATGGATCTGAAGATCCAGTAAGAAGAAGAGAAGACAGACCTTGAAAAGATTGAACAGACAACCTCTTGAACACAAACTGTGTAACATATTCTGATTACTAAGTTCTAGTTTATTACAGTTCACTTACAGATACCACTTGGTTTGAGTGATTTTATTTCCATTACCCTTTTTAACTTTACAATTGGCTTATTATACAGATAATGCTATCAACCATACGTTATTCAACATCTGAGTTCAACAAAGAATTCAATGCAGTGTTTAATAGAGACAAAAAGCAGTGGATGGATGAATAAATGAATAGAAAGAATCTAAGGCATAAAGAAATGAAAATACTTTGCCAAATCGTATCAGAAACAAGAGTCAGCTCTCAGACATTCTACTGGAAAATATGTATGTTGTTATTTCTCAACAGATACAGTGCTGTCACTGAAAGCCCAAGAAAACCTGAAACCTGGAGGACGTGGGAAGAAATAATTACTTGGGGATTACTAAGAGATGTGTTTCTTATTACAATCAGTCTTGACTAAGAACAGCGTTACAATTTCTTCATGGTTCCACATCACAGCAGTACAAGGTCTGGAGTAAGTTGTATTAATTTTCTCAAGTTGTTAGCATGGACTTGCTTCAATATGTTGATATCTCAAAGAATGGTTCATTTAGTAGTTTGAAAAGCAAAGAGGAATGTGAGAGCCTAGAACAATTAAAGCAGCATAACTATAACCTATGACCTGTTGCCCTTATAAATTTGAAGCTGTCCGAGATGTTTATAAAACAAACAGCATTCTTCAAAACAATGTCCTATATATTGACAATGAACAAACAGCCAAAATTCATAGACATTACAAAATATTCTATTATTCTAAAAATATAATTCTAATTAGCCTTCAATTTGATAAATGGCATATTCAAGATGAATGAATTTGGATTAAATTTTTTCATGTCAATGTATGGCAAAACCTATACAGTGTTGTAAAGTAAAATAAAGTAAAAAAAATTAAAAATTAAAAAAATTTTTTTTTCTTAGAATATTTTTTCACTATTTTTTTTTTTATATTACAATACTCTATTGGTTTTGCCATAAGGCATATAAAAGTAAATGCTTTATATTTACTCTAGGTGAAAAACTACATATTTATATTCTTTTCACTTTATCAAATGTGGAAGAAGTGAAATGTTAACATATGTATGTCTCATTAATGTGTAAGTTTGAAATATAAAACTTACCTACTGTAATGATTTTTGGAATGTAATGTTACTTTTAAGATTTAGATTTATCTAATGTCCTATGTTCACTACATATTATTCCTGTAGAACTTTCCAGCAATCTAACCAGGCAATATTAGATTTGTGTGCATGCTATGTGTGTGTTTGTGCATATCTAAAGATTAGGAAAAAGTATTTTTATTTTTAAAAATTAACTGGAATTATAATTCTTTATAAACATATCAACAAAATATGTCTTTTAAAACCATAATCAATTTAAAAATAATTAGTATATGGTTCATTTTCAGTGTTCAATGTACAAGGATCATGAATTCTTAAAAACAAGTGCTGCTGCTTGGCAGCCTTAAAACTGATGATTGAAACAGTCCACATTTAATCTTAACACTTTAAACCTGGTTTTCACTAATGGCCGTGACTCATCCCATGAGAGTGGCAACCATGACACAGGAAGTGCTTGAGTTCTGGGAGCCTGGTCCACAGGACAGACTGCTTCTCTTCAAGTGGACGAGAGAGAGAGCGGCTTAGTCAGGATCCATACCAGTGGAGTTAGTTTACACGAAAACAAGACTGACAAACTAATCAAAATAATGAAGAAAATACCATTGAAAAGTTAGAATCCAGTCTTTCTGTGCCAAACTGTCTCTCTATTCAGCTTTTATGTAATTTTATTATATGCTAGATCTTTCAAGCTGTTGATGCATACTGATAAGTCTATGAAGCCCAATTTTAATGTAATGTTAATCACATACAAAAATGTAATTTTTATATGATCAACATGCCTTTGAAAATTTCTTTCTTTTCATGGATTGACTTAGAGAAAATTTGATAGATTCAAATAAATAAAAAGTGAGATAAAGTATTTGAACATTTTGGGTCCTTTTTTTATAAATCTAAGAACCAAAAAAAGACAAATTGTTAGTCAAAATGTAGTTGATAAGATTAAGTCATTAGAAAAGCAGTGTATGCTGAGCATAGTAAATCTTTGAGCAGAATCATAGCTTTTGTCCTCATGGAGAAAAAGTAAAAAATATTGAATTGTACCTTCAGTGTGAAAAAAAATAAAAATCTAACTAGTAGAATTGCAACGTTAATGCTTTTCATTGTAAGCTTTGCTTTTTGCTTTGCACACAGAAGTGGAATTACATCTTAGGTAGAGAATAAGTTACTGGCGAATGCCAAGTAATATGTACAAGGCTAACAACTCGTTTTCCCCCAATTGTTTTGCAAAGTAAACATTGAAAGCAAAGTAAAAAAGAAAAAAATATTAGTGCCCACAATCCTAATAAATTTTTTTCATATTTCTGATTTTTTTTTTTCCTGAGAGACAAAAAGTGTTAAAAAAAACATCTGTGACTATGCTTTAAGCATTCTGCATACCCTCTGTAATAACAGTGGCCAATGAGGTGACTGAAGGATGAAGCAACCTTAAAATGTTGGATTTCAGGTTAACCACTCCAACACCAACCTGGATCCCACGTGACGCAGCACAATTGTCTCTTGGGGGTGAGCAGGAGTCAGGTAAGTACTCGCGGCCCTGAGAATGCTGAAATCTTTTGGAATCTGGGGGTTTCAGAATGCCCAGCCTGCTTTTCTCTCAACTCTGTTCTTTCATTATTCATAAGGAAAAGCACGCAAGTAACTAGGTTAATTATTAGATCATTTTTAAAGATATAAGTGTCACAGATTAGAAAAGTGCTTCCAATGATATCCCCCTACACACGTGTTCCTCTGCAACAACCGCACCCCAGTCAGGAGGTGGCATGGATCCCTCCCTTTGAAACTGAATGCCTTTGTAGCTACATCAACTCATACAGTATGGAAAAGTGATGCTAGAAAATTTATAGGGCTTGGCTATAAAGGGCACACCATTTGTGCTTGCCTCTTGGAACCTCTGCAACTCTAAATCACCATGTGATAGATGTAAGGCTGCCACTCTGGGAGGAAATCCAAACTAGCCTATGTGGGTGAAAGGGCTCCTGTGACCCCAGGAAATGGGATCTGCGGTCTTATAAATTTCATCCTCTCTGGGCCAAAGGCAGAGGTCAGCTCCTCTGGGAAACATGGATGAGACTCACAGAAGATGAAATTACCCTGCCAGGACACTGTGCCTTATAAACAGAGGAGTTTGGAAGCTCTCCCCAAAAGCTCTTCACACAAGCCCTGCCACTTCCCCTCTTGCCCTGGATCTCTCTCTCTCCTCTCTCTCTCTCTCTTTCTCTCTCTCTCTCTCACACACACAGACACACACAACTTCTAGGCTCAATTACCCGCTTCCCTGCCTCTTCCCCACACAACCATCCCCCTCAGAAAAAAAGAGAGCAAGGAAAAGCAGCCAGGGGGCGCGCAGGAGCAGAAGCAACAACCACCCGCATCTCATCCAAGTACATCTAAATCTTAAACTTCAACCCAGTAAATGTGTTTTCATTCCTAACAAAGAATTAACTGTCTCACACACTAAAAGGAGGACAGGGAGAAGTTTACACATCCCTTCTTGCTTCCACCGTGTTTGGGCCATATTTTCAAGTGTTAGACGGATTTGTAAATAATTGTTACAGCCTTTTATGTGTATTTCTTTCTACTTTTATAGAGAAAAGCTATTTCTGCCCTTTACTGACCCACCTATTCCAACAGTTAAAAATTAACTAAACAGGGAACAAATATTTATAACTGAGACTTTGCGTGTGACAGATATAAACATACAGTGTCTTGTACCTTTCAGGCATTTTTATTTTTAAATAAATGGTATTCACTCATATGAATGAAGATGTTTAAAACCAAATGGCTACATTAAAGATAATGGAAAACTCAAGTTCACTTTCAAAAATTATTGCATTTATAATGATTTAAATAGCTCATTACTGAGAGTTCCATTCCAAAGTTTCAGTAAACCCATAGAGTTTTATAAACACATTTTTTTCCCTACTGTTACCGCTGTTCACTCTGTTGAAGTAAGGAGCTGTGTGGACTCATTTCAAATGTCCTTAGATTATATGTCACTCTAAGGAAACCCTTTTTCCAGATAAGTTGTAAAGAACATGTATTTTTTAATGACAGGTATTTTATCATCTCTGGCCATTTAGATTATAGGTGTGGGATCCTGTTTTATATGGCAGCCTGCTACCGTGGAACTTTTCTTTCAGCTGCTCTAGTTAGAAAAGCTGCTGCCAAACAAAACAGTAGGAGGGAAGCTGTAAAAATGCTTTAAAATGCTAAAAAAAGAAATAAGTGAGCAAGCAGCAATCTAAACATAAACCAGAGGACTCTTCCCATGACCCACGTTTAAGGGAAAGAAACAGAAGATGCAGAGAATTAACAGTATACCAATTTCAAGCCACACTCAAGATCTTTAGAGGAATTAGAAATTATTCAGACAATTACACGTAAGCTGGTACACTGAAATTATCCTGACACAAATTTCAGATGTTCTTTTGAGTTAGACAAGCCTGGTGTCATGATATTTTCTCAAAAAAAAATGAGAAGTTATAGAATCTGGGAAAAAAAAATATATATAGGTAGATGTATAACTGAATCCCTGTGCTATACCAACCCAACACTGTAAATCAACTATACGTGAATAAAAATAAATTGCTTTCAAAAAATGAGAGGTTATAATATAAAACTTCAAATTATCATTATAGGTTATTTCTCTTGATTTAAGGCCTTTTTTCATTAACATCAGAACAATGAAATCTACAGTTACATGATGAGATAACCTCCAACAACAATAACCGAAATGCCAGTGCAGGAGACATAAGAGACATGGGTTCGATCCCTGGGTTGGGAAGATCCCCTGGAGGAGGGCACAGAAACCCACTCCAGTGTTCTTGCCTGAAGAATCCCATGGACAGAGGAGCCTGGCGGGCTAAGGTGCATGGGGTCACAAAGATTTGGGCACAACTGAAGTGACTTAGTGCACACACACACACACACACACACAACAACAACAACAACAACAACAACAGAAAAGGCTCCATCACACAAACTTAGTAAAATCTAGAATCCAAACATGACTATGGGAGATCAAATTGCCAAAATAGTATGGTCTCAGTCCTGCCCTTTGAAAAACTCTTGATGCATAGTAATAAGTAACCAGTATAACTTTGAAAGTTCAATCTGATATTATCTTTGATCCAGGCACACTGTTCTTTCACAGATCGAGCAGTGATCTATTTAATAAAAACACTTCTTTTTTTGTTTGTTTGTTTGTTTGGAATGTATGTAACCAGATGAGTATTAAAAGGGAAACATATAGCATATTCTTTAATATTTGAAGGATGAGTATCTTTACTTTTTCAGACTGGAGTCCAATCCAATATTTAAACTAAATACATTACTTCAATCTTTAGGAAAAAGGCTGTTTATCCCAGAGAAAGCAACTGACTTAAAAGGAGCTGCAGATAAGCCTGTCCATTGCCTGTCAGCTAGACTTTAATTCAGATTACACTGGTGAGCGCGGTGGTAGCCAGGTGCCCTGGGCTCTGGCCGCCACAGACGGGGACCCACTCACTGGCTGTATGCGTAACCCGCCTGCGCTGGAGGCATCATTGCCGGGACTGCCAGGGTTCAAAGAGGTTCAGTCACTCACTCCAGCTCCAGGTGGGGCACAGACTGGACACAGTGCAGAGGAGCCTCTGCTCCGCACAGCTGTCCTCGCGGGCCGGGTGGGGAACTCTGTCCTTTATCCAGTAATACTCTGAGCCAAATGCTGAGTTCATGACCTCTTAACAGCTTAAGTCCTGAATCCACCTCAGAACCAAGCCCAGAATGAATCGTTATTATTTTACGGTCCTATCACAGGCATCTACTTCCTGTGAGGCCAGAAGAAATTTTCTCATTACTGCTCACAGAGGGATGGCCCTCCCTTTCTTTTGCTCCTTTGTTCTTGTAAGGAGCTGAGTAAGAAGAAGAGCAGCCTCCGTGCAAGGGGCTCTCACCTCCTTCTTCTCAGTGGCCCTGGGTGTGTCCCAGATTAGGCTCAAGAATAACCCACCAAGCAATTTCAAGTACAGTGGAATGAGATAACTTCCTGAACATCATCACAGTCAAGAGACAGCTTTACAAAACCATTGGGAATAGCAGTCTCTTGAAGAGATACTGATGTTGTAGTTGGAGGTTATCTTATCATGTTGGGCTTCCCTGAGTGCTCAGTTGGTAAAGAATCCACCTGCAATTCAGGAGACCCCAGTCCAATCCCTGGGTTAGGAAAATCCCCTGAAGAAGGGAAAGGCTACCCATTCTAGTATTCTAGCCTGGAGAATTCCATGGACTATACTGTCCATGGGGTTGCAAAAAGTCGGACATGACTGAGCAACTTCCACTTTGACTTATCATGTAACTCTGAAGATTTCATTGTTCTGATGCTAACGAAAAACACAAAATCTAAAACATCATCTTGGTGGGTCATCATTAATGTTACCTGTCCTTCCTAAACCTTACTCTAAAATTATACCAGCCTATCTAGTTTCTCTCCAACAATAACCAAATACATGAAAAGAGCACTAACTAAACAAAATACATAGGCAATGTCATGAAGACATAAAAGATGATAAAAAGTCTCACATGATAGTAAATAAAATAATAATAGCTCACAGTTTGCAAAATGACAATGTCAAGGAAATGAATCTAGTCTCATTAAGCTGTTTGTGTCTTCCTAAGGAAATTATCCAGAGAAGGCAATGGCACTCCACTCCAGTACTCTTGCCTGGAAAATCCCATGGGCGGAGGAGCCTGGAAGATGCAGTCCATGGGGTTGCTAAGTGACTGAGTCACTAAGTGACTGAGTGACTTCACTTTCACTTTTCACTTTCATGCATTGGAGAAGGAAATGGCAACCCACTCCAGTGTTCTTGCCTGGAGAATCCTAGGGATGGCAGAGCCTGGTGTGCTGCCGTCTATGGAGTCACACAGAGTTGGACACGACTGAAGTGACTTAGCAACAGTAGCAAGGAAATTATCTGTAGCCTTTGTAACACAAGATCAAATACACGAACAAAATTTAAGAGTCACTTGTCCATATCAAAGGATGGAGTCATGTGTTATTATGATTTCAGGCTAACAGGTTCATTATTCATTTCATAGTATTCATTGAGCACCTACTTACTAGGCACCAAGCAATGGGGGCACAGCGACAGTCGACAGAGACACGGTCAAGATTTCTTTAGCCCTCGTAGTCTGGGAGGCAGATCCTGAGACAGCATTTATAAAATATGTATATGATTATAAATGGTGGCATTTGGGATGAAGAAAAGTCAGTTTATTTTAAGGATACATAAAGTAACCCTGATATTTGAATATCGAAGCTGTGAAAACTGATGGATTACTATTAATAATACTATTCATCCTTTTGTGGTCTCTGTTGTTTCCAACACTTTAAAAAGTACTTAAAAGCTTTTAATATTTTAAGGCTTTTACACCATCTTGCTATAACTGAAAAGCAAAGCAGAAACTGAGATGTACATAAGAAAGCATAAATGAAGCACAATTAGATACAGAGGCAGGATATGAGCAGGAACAAGAGGCAATTTGGTTTGGTGGAAGCTTCTGCAAAAGGAAGTAAAGCCACAGAGAGAGGCCTTTAACCCCAGGCCAGGTTCCCAAACTTTTTCAGCAAGGAGAAGGGAGCTTATAAAGAGCTGAGAATGTGAGTTTGAAGAGGCTGGCATTTCTGGGAGTTTTTCTTGGAAACAATGGGCAAAATTCAATAAAGGGAGAGACAGTGCTTACAAATATCATTTAAGAGAATATGCCAATAATTAATCCATAAGGGTATGGATTACTAACTCATCCATGGAGTTGAAAAATAAGAGATAGGTATAGGCTACATAAAAGCAGAGGCATTATTTTGCCATTAGTATGTATATAGTATGTATGTATGTGTAGAGACATTACTACATAAAAGCATACTTCGCCAACAAAGGTCCGTCTAGTCAAAGCTATGATTTTTCCAGTAGTCTTGTATTGATGTGAGAGTTGGACTATAAAGAAAGCTGAGCGCCAAAGAACTGATGCTTTTGAACTGTGGTGCTGGAGAAGACTCTTGAGAGTCCCTTGGACTGCAAGGAGATCCAACCAGTCCATCCTAAAGGAAATCAGTCCTGAATATTCATTGGAAGTACTGATGCTGAAGTTGAAACTCCAATAATTTGGCCACCTGATTCAAAGAACTGACTCATTGGAATAAACCCTGATGCTCGGAAAGATTGAAGGCAGGAGGAGGAGGGAACAACAGAGGATGAGATGGTTGGATGGCATCACCGAATAGGCATAAGTTTGAGCAAACTCTGGGAGCTGGTGATGGACAAGGAGGCCTGGCATGCTGCAATCGATGGAGTCGCAAAGAGTCAGACATGACTGAGTGACTGAATAGAACTGATAGGCTATATTGAGGAGGAAGAATTTTGGGTAGTAACTGACTAGATATAAAAGACTCTTGAGAATTCAAATCCAAAATTCTGAAAGGAACAATGGTCTATGAGCATAAAGTAGGATCAACAACAAGTATGGTTTTGAACCCACTGAGTTTCAAGTGCTAATAGCATGCCCAGCTATTGAGTTAGGCAGAGTTCCAAAGAATAGCAAGGAGAGACAAGAAAGCCTTTCTCAGCAATAAATGCAAAGAAATAGAGGAAAACAATAGAATGGGAAAGACTAGAGATCTCTTCAAGAAAATTAGAGATACCAAGGGAACATTTCATGCAAAGATGGGCTCGATAAAGGACAGAAATGGTATGGTCCTAACAGAAGCAGAAGATATTAAGAAGAGGTGGCAAGAATACACAGAAGAACTGTACAAAAAAGATCTTCACGACCAAGATAATCATGATGGTGTGATCACTCACCTAAACCCAGACATCGTGGAATGTGAAGTCAAGTGGGCCTTAGAAAGCATCACTAAGAACAAAGCAAGTGGAGGTGATGGAATTCCAGTTGAACTATTTCAAATCCTGAAAGATGATGCTGTGAAAGTGCTGCACTCAACATACCAGCAAATTTGGAAAACTCAGCAGTGGCCACAGGACTGGAAAAGGTCAGTTTTCATTCCAATTCCAAAGAAAGGCAATGCCAAAGAATGCTCAAACTACCACACAATTGCACTCATCTCATATGCTAGTAAAGTAATGCTCAAAATTCTCCAAGCCAGGCTTCAGCAATATGTGAACCATGAACTTCCAGAATTTCAAGCTGGTTTTAGAAAAGGCAGAGGAACCAGAGATCAAATTGCCAACATCCGCTGGATCATGGAAAAAGCAAGAGAGTTCCAGAAAAACATCTATTTCTGCTTTATTGACTATGCCAAAGCCTTTGACTGTGTGGATCACAATAAACTGTGGAAAATTCTGAAAGAGATGGGAATACCAGACCACCTGAGCTGCTTCTTGAGAAATCTGTATGCAGGTCAGGAAGCAACAGTTAGAACTGGACATGGAACAACAGACTGGTTCCAAACAGGAAAAAAAGTACATCAAGGCTGTATATTGTCACCCTGCTGATTTAACTTATATGCAGAGTACATCATGAGAAACGCTGGGCTGGAAGAAGTACAAGCTGGAATCAAGATTGCCAGGAGAAATATCAATAACCTTAGATCAACAGATGACACCAGACTTATGGCAGAAAGTGAAGAGGAACTAAAGAGCTTCTTGATAAAAGTGAAAGAGGAGAGTGAAAAAGTTGGCTTAAAGCTCAACATTCAGAAAACGAAGATCACAGCATCTGGTCCCATCACTTCATGGGAAATAGATGGGGAAACAGTGGAAACAGTGTCAGACTTATTTTGGGGGGCTCCAAAATCATTGCAGATGGTGATTGAAGCCATGAAATTAAAAGAGGCTTACTTCTTGGAAGGAAAGTTATGACCAACCTAGATAGCATATTGAAAAGCAGAGATATTACTTTGCCAACAAAGGTCCATCTAGTCAAGGCTATGGTTTTCCAGTGGTCATGTATGGATGTGAGAGTTGGACTACAAAGAAAGCTGAGCACCAAAGAATTGATGCTTTTGAACTATGGTGTTGGAGAAGACTCTTGAGAGTCCCTTGGATTGCAAGGAGATCCAACTAATCCATTCTAAAGGAGATCGGCCCTGGGTGTTCTTTGGAAGGATTGATGCTAAAGCTGAAACTCCAGTATTTTGGCCACCTCATGCGAAGAGTTGACTCATTGGAAAAGACTCTGATGCTGGGAGGGATTGGGGGTGGGAGGAGAAGGGAATGACAGAGGCTGAGATGGCTGGATGGCATCACCAACTCGATGGGCGTGAGTCTGAGTGAACTCCAGGAGATGGTGATGGACAGGGAGGCCTGGCATGCTGCAGTTCATGGGGTCACAAAGAGTCCAACACAACTGACCAACTGAACTAACTGACTGACTGAAGTGACTAACTAGATATAAAAGACTTTGGAGAATTCAAATCAATGGGTTCCAAAGGAACAGTGGGCTACGAGCATAAAGCAGGATCAACAATGTCTACTTTTGTTACTGGAAGCAAACAGAAGGCAGGACCCTAAACTAGTATTGAGAGTCTTATCCCCTACTCATTATATTGAACCATACACTCTTGGACGTTTAGGATGAAGTTCCAAACAGCTTTTAAACAATCAAGGCCAAGGAAGTTTTTAGGACTTAATAGGTATATTTAATTAAAGATGTTTTTCACTTAATCATATCTAAGTGTATGGGTTTCTCTAGTAGCTCAGTTGGTAAAGAATCCGCCTGCAATGCAGGAGACACGGGTTTGATCCCTGGGTCGGGAAGATCCCCTGGAGAAGGAAATGGCAACCCACTCCAGTACTCTTGCCTGAAGAATCCCATGGACGGAGGAGCCTTGTGGGCTACCGTCCATGGGATCGCAAAGAGTCGGACACGACTGTGTGACTCACGTTCACTTTCACTTTCACATGTACGGACTAATATTTTATAAGAATACAGAAAACTGGTAATTATATCCAGTTAACATCACAACGTATATCTCGCTTTTCACCACATCTTTCACTAAAGTGAAAAGTACTAGTCACTCAGTCATGTCTGACTCTTTGTGACCCCGTAAACTGTAGTCCCCTAGGCTCCTGTGTCCATGGAATTCTCCAGGCAAGAATACTGAAGTGTTTAGCCATTCCTGTCTCTGGGAGATCTTCCTGACCCAGGGATCAAACTCAAGTCTCCTGCATTGCAAGCAGACCCTTTACTGCCTGAGCCATCAGGCGTATGAACTATAATTTCATAAGAATATAGCAAACTGGTAATTATATCAGGTTAATATCACAATGCACAGCACGCTGGTCACTAAATCTTGGCAATGTTGGATTAAGAATCCAGTTAAAGAATTATGGATTTACATACCTGTGGTATCCACCTAGAAGACACAAAGCTTGTCACTTCTATTACAGACAAGCCAGTTTGGGAAAGTTGATTGATAAATTCAATTTTTATATCTGTAGGAACTATAACCTAAGAAAACATTAAAAATTACATGTTATTTGCATAGAGCCTAAGGCACATAAATAGAATTTAATTCTTAACTGAAAGTAAATACTATTTAAGATGTATAAATTCAAGTAGCTACTGAGAACAAATATAATCATCTAATTTATGAAATCCACATAAGCCTTTAGACTCTGAGTAAATATTTAGATTTAACATTTTAAATAAACTGTATAAAATAAACATCAAACTACCTTTTCATTCTGCAATCCATCCCTAGGTCCAACTTCTACTATTTTAACATATTCAGGGAATCCAGATAGCTGGGCTGATTCCTGAAATGGAAAATACAAGGCAAGAAAAAGAGATAACTGTTATGTCATCGAAGCTGCTTATATGAAAAGTCAAACAATTCCACTTTGTTAAGATTAAGTTATCACCCTGGAAAATTAATAAAGGTAAGAAATCAATACAATGATATAATGCAAAATACAAAGTTTATGCTATTAACTACATGAAGTCATTTTTTTCTTACAGTCCAGTAATAGTATAATTGGGCATCCCTGGTGGCTCAGCAGTACAGAATATGCCTGGGGTGCAGAAGGCAAAGGAGACATGGGTTCAATCCTTGGATCCAGGAGATCCCACGGAGGAGGGCATGGCAACCCACTCCAGTATTCTTGCCTGGAGAATCCATGGACAGAAGAGCCTGGCGGGCTACAGTCCATAGGGTTGCAAAGAGTCAGACACAACTGAAGCGACTGAGCATAGGGCAATAGTCTAATTATGATTAAAACTCAAAAGATGAACTTCAAAGATAAAACTGTGAAGAAGATGACTTAAGATCTAAAGATCAAATCTGTTGAGTACTTCTGTGTGTGATGATAAACATAGCATCATTTGAGTTCATTAAAAAAATAGATCTTTGTATTGACAGACTTTTGCACTTTCCTTCACTTGCCAAGTGTGAATTCAGATTTCTTGCCTGTGCTGGTGAAGATGTGCTGTTTATTTCTTGTCTGTGTCACACAGCATGACCAGCACCTAAACACAGCTTCCTGAAGGTCAGACTCCCCCACCCCCGCCAGGATGACCCAACCCTGGATATTCCCATCTGTCCCTAAACTTAGGATTATGGACGTACTATGTTTAGAAGGACACTAGTTTAAAATAGGGGAAATAGAAACAGACTTTCTCAACTTCATATTGCAGTTAAAATTAGAAATAGGCTACATCTTTCCAGACGGAACAAACATAACCTCCTGGTATCTCTAAGCACAGTTAAGGTCCGGTCATCAATCATCAGAGTCTTCAAGCTAACAGAATTGAATCAGATCAGCATAACGTGTACTTCCACGTTTTCATTTGCTTGCTTTTTTGTTTTTTGTCTTGCCTTCCATAAGGGATGATTAATCTGGGCTGACCAAATTGCATTGTCTCTGTCCTGGTAACAATCACAAGCATACAGAGATAAAGTGGCTATTTTGGGTGTGGGACTCCATTTGTTTCCATAACACGGAAGAACATGCCCTGCCCGCCTTTGGAGGATCCATAGCTGTTGCTTGATTTTATTAGCATTCTGTGCTAACTAACTCAGCAAAAGAACCCAGATGGTTTCTGTTACAAAGTTTACATACCACCCTCTGCAATGTCCACAAAATCAAGCAGTTCAATAAGCAAAAATTAACCAAAAAGGAAATGAATTCTCATTCCTGCATCTCCTGAGCAGGTGGTGACGCATGCAGTTGGAAGGGTGGAGGCTTGAGTGAGGACTTGTGCAGGTTCTCAGCCTCAGGCTCAGTTTTGGATGGTGATCAGGGAGTCATGTCTCGTTCACAGGGTGGCCGTCATTTCAACCAAAGAGTACAGGAGAGGGGGGCATGGAAAAGCAGAGTAAATAAAGAGAAGCTCACTCCTCTCTCTTATTACATCCAGCCCTAAAATTACAAAAAAAAAAAACAAAACAAAACTAGGCAATCTTAAACCATGTGGTCTTATTATTGTTGACTGTTTCCTGAATCTCATTTCCAATAGCAATTAGTTTGGAGCCTACAGGGATGAAGAATATTTCTTTATTAGACAACAACATTTAACAAAGAATATGAACATGGTATTTTTTAAGGTGACAGCAGTATGCTCAGTATAATTAAAGGGACCTTCCCTCGCATCACTGTTGTACGTGGCAGAGGTAACAAACAATCTTAAGAAATTAAAGTACAATTCCCCACCAAATATTGTTATTATTGTCTTCTAGGCATGGATCTGTATACCCTCTTCCTGAATACCTGAGAAATCAGAAGAAGTTATAATGTGTTCAGTAAGCTCAAAGAACAACATTTCCCTTAAAATAACTTGTGTGTGCATGAGTCCTAAGTCGCTTCAGTACTGAAGTGATCCTATGGACCCTGTTCACTACCCTGTCTCTTATCATGTATATCTAATAGGTACCTAATTGGTACTTTTATTACTGCTTCTATTTTGGCATATACCCAACACCTAGCACTTAGTTGGGAGAAGGAAATGGCAACCCACTCCAGTATTCTGGCCTGGAGAATCCCAGGACAGAGGAGCCTGGTGGGCTGCTGTCCATGCGGTCACACAGAATCAGACATGACTGAAGTGACTTAGCATGCATGCATGCATTGGAGAAGGAAATGGCAACCCACTCCAGTATTCTTGCCTGGAGACTCTCGTGGACAGAGGAGCCTGGCGGGCTGCCGTCTATGCAGTCGCACAGAGTCGGACACGACTGAGCAACTTAGCAGCAGTACTTAGTCTGCACTTCCTAAGTGCTTATTGATTGTATTACTGAGTCTCTTTCGTCACTGGCTTTATTTAAATTGTCATCTTTTTCCACTCAGTCTATGGCTTCCTAAGTATTCTCCCTAATCTTATTTTCCATAACTGAAATCTTTCAGAATCTACCAGTCGTTTGGAGAGATCTATCAGCCTAAGGTAAAAGATGATGCATGACTAACTCTCACCTTCTCCCACAATCTACTTCAAGCATCCTGTGATTTTAGTCATGCTAGGGTCATGTCCTGCTCACTTTCATGACTGTACACATGAAGCTACTTTTCACTGGAAAGAGCTTCTATCCATAGGGGTAATTTTCCACCAAACCCGTGTCTCTTCTTCATGGGCACAGGATTGGACTTCATTTCTCCCCTAAGAGTCACGTCTGAACATGTTCAGCTGACAGAACATGAAGGTGAATGCTATGTACCCCGTCCAGGCTTGGCCCATGAAAATACCCCATGTACATGTATCCATGCTCTTTCCCTTCCAGACAGCGTGATGTAGACGAGTATGGCAGACTTGGAATCTGACAAAGACAAAAAAAAAAGAAAAAAAGAAAGGAAGCTACACTTGAATCATTACTTGAAAAATAATTCTATAAGAAGCAATTGTTTTGTCATAGAAAAATAAATGTCAACTGTGTTACAATATTGAGAGGTATATCTTTTATAGCCACTAATTGTAAGAAAAAGGGCCTGAAGTTTTACTTTACTTGCAAACTAACGAGTTGAGCCTGCCATGGATTCTGGTAGAAGACACAGGAACCCTGGGTCAGAGAAGGAAAAAAGGTATTATCACTCCTAACAACCACAGTAGTTAGAGGATCAGGATTTATGTGGTTCTCCAAGCCCAATTTCCAGGAAGAAAAGGGGACCTTGTAAGGCTTGCACAGGCAATGGGTTCCATTACAGAAAAGGAACTCCAAGCACATGGAGCTTGAAACTTTGGTAACGGGCAATAACTCGGATACATCATGTGTATGCATGTAAACACATAATGGATACATCGTGTGCTTATGATGCTTGGCCATGAGTTCGCCTGCGTTTTGTCCCAGAGAAAGACACTCCCCCTTGGCTCCAGAAGGATATACTAGTTCTATCATTGAAAGCTGCTCTGCATACAAAAACCCTTCGAAAGAGAGTTTGGAACAAAGGTATTTGTGCCTCTGCTTGTAAGACAAATAGAAATTCAGGACACCCATGGAGAATTATTTCCCAATAACACCCACTCTTCATTTTTACACCATCTTGGTTTATGGCAAATTGTCACATTAATAAACCGTTCTGTTTTGCCCCTTTGATAAATGAACAGGAGCTAGAACCAAATCAATTCAATTTCTCTCATGAAAATATTTAATTAAAGCTAGTCCAGCAGGTGGCTTCCAGGAAGGCACAATGGTAAAGAACCTGCCTGCCAATGCAGGAAACATGAGTTATATCCCTGGGTCAGGAAGATCCCCTGGAGGAGGAAACAGCAACCCACTCCAGTATTCCTGCCTGTAAAACCCCATGACAGAGGAGCCTGAAGAGGTATAGCCCATGAGGTCACAAAAGAGTTGCACACCACTTAACAACTAAAAAGCAACAACAGCAAACAACAGCAACAGTCTCACCAGACCTCCAAGGAACAGGAGAAAAACAGCCTACAATACAATACAAAAATAGCCACGCCCACTCCTCTTGAGGATCCTGTAGCCAACCAGCAGAATGAATCTTATGCAGCAGTGGCCTGTGCATCAGAAACCTGGAGTTGTTTACTCTGTATCTATTTTATGACAGTGGATGTTACTACGCTCAGTGCTATTATATATCCAGGCAGCAATGATGGCAATCCAGGCAATGGAGGTTTGATCAGCAGTGTGATTCCAGTGTGCCTCATTAGAGTATGGGCCTCAGATGACCCATCGGCAGCCATAATTTATTGCCATAATTCATAGTGCCTCCCCAAAGTGTCTTTAACATCTCGGTCCACAGTTTCCCAAATGGCAGACAAATAAGCTAGGCCAATGACCACAACCCACGAGTCAATAAAAACATGGGAAAGGCCTCCAGCTCCACTGGACGAGTAGAGTGATCGCAGCCCTTTTCAGTTCTGCATGGCAGCCTGGGAGGTTTCCCAACCGCAGGAGCCCAGTGGTCATCATCGGGTTTCAGCTCAGCTGAAACACCATCCAACCACGCTAAGAAAAGCACCGTGAAGAGAAGGGTCCCCACTGAGCTGGTAGCTTTGTTCCAGGCAGCAGAATGGACAACAGGGGGCAGTGACTACTTTTCGTGTGTAAAGCTGAGATTGCACTGGGGACAGGCCAACCACTTTCTCAAATATACCATTTCCATTTGATTAGTGAGGCCTGTTGAAAATGTCTGACCTCGTTAGCCACCACCTCCAAGCTGAATCCCCAAAATGGAAATATGGGCCAGAGAGACAGAGAAACCTCCCTGAGTCAAGCATCCAGTTAAAAAAAGGACTCCATGGCAGGCTGACAACTGACTTTCCAAAGATACCTGGAAGGCTGTGTCGTGGAAGTAATGGATACACAGCCCTCCAAAGTGCCAGGAGGAGGACGCTTCCTGACTCTGCCAGAAGCTTCAATTTGCCAAATCACCAGTCACAGAGTCTTGGAGATCCAGGAGGTCAGAGATTTTAGGGCTCCCCCGAAGGTATGTTCTGCTTCACTACCTGTGGCTCTTCCTATTGAAATGGTTCCCTCTGGCATTTATGGGCCAGAAAATCACAATCACAATATGCTCCAGTTTTTACTATACATTCAGACGTGGAAGCAGCAAGGCCCCACCCGCAAGGCTGCTTCACCTCCCCTTTGACACTGGGAATACTGCTCAACCCCATCGATGGAATCAGGACACCCACCACCAAGGGTCTGATAGGATGGTGACTTGGTAAGGGCCCCCGCTTCCCCCACTGGTCCCTAGCACACTCAGATAGATGCTACTCACGCACCAACACTCATCTTTTGCCTGAAACAGCTGAAAGAGGAAGGGCAGCAATGATGAGGGGGTGCAGAAGGAAAGACCAGCACAGCAGCCGTTCACTGGCTCAAAGCAATGACCTTGCAACGTCTCAGGTCTACACAGAGCCCTATACCGAGAGCAAAATCATCACTTCTGACGCCATCTATTTTACCCTTGGTAACTAACCCCTGCACTTAGTATCCATAACTGTGCTGGTTTCCAACAGAGTCATCAGCTTGTTCCTTCTGCCTGACAAGGGCTAAACTTGTACATGCTTCCACTGTTAAGATACCATCTCTTAACTCTTTATCCAGTTACAGTATAAGGCCTAAGAGTTTTGCAAGGTGGCAAGATTGACTTTAAAACTCATCTATAATTATTTGGGTCCTCTCTCATTTCCCAGTGGGCTGCTTTTCAGCACCTTATACATAATCTGGGGCAGTAGCACCTCTGTACTATTCAGTGACTTCCTCTCATAATGGTGTCCAAATTTCTTCTTTCGACACTCCCAGTAACTACTGGTGGACAGAGAGAAGAGACCCTTCAGCCCACCCAGGAGTCATCTTAGTCCTAGTTTTTGCAATGGATGGGCTTGAGACTGACCAGTAGATACCTAAGGAAGTTCCCCTTCTCTGGGAAGAGCCAGCACAAGTATGGCATCACTCAATCTTTGAACCTATTAATACTTCCCTGAAACCAGACAGCAACCATCTTCCCAGTTCCTTATCTTTAACAAGCAACAAAGCAGATGACCATCTGTTGCTCCATCAACTATGAAACATGTCTGTTACCAATTCCTGTGGGATGTGTGTGTGTGTGTGTGTGTGTGTGTGTGTGAATGCATGCACTCAGTCATGTCCGACTCTTTGCGACCCCATAGACTGTAGCCTGCCAGGTTCCTCTGTCCTTGGAATTTTCTGGCAAGAATACTGGAGTGGGTTGCCACTTCCTACTCCAGAGGATCTTTCTGACCCAGGGATTGAAACTCCATCTCCTGGGTCTCCTGAACTAGCAGGTGGATTCTTTACCACTGACACCACTTGGGAAGCCATGATTTCACTCAAATTCCTTTAACCACCTGACTACCTTCATTCTTTCTTTTGCAGAAATTCATGTTTCTCTCAGCATCCCAGTTCATCCACAAAACTGTCAAAACACATGAAAGGTGATGGTACTACTGCACATGCTAGCTAATAAGTAGCCCTGCCAGTGTTCTGGATGCTGGCAGAGGCCAAGCAACTCTTGAGTCAAAGATAAGATGCTTTACTATTCACCTTAATAGCAGCAGCCACAGCACCAACAGTTTTTTCTACTGGTTCCCTGAGTATTACTGGAGCCGTGCTTGGGGAACCAGGCCATTTCAACACGTCTGCCCTTTGTTCTGAAAAGACGCACTATTACCCAAGACCACTTGCTGCCCAAACACTTTGCAAAGATATTTTCAAAGGAAGCTAGTTAAGACATGTAGAAATGTGAGACACCCATAAAGGATCATTTCTCAATGCTTTGATGACCTCAGTTACTGTCCTCAATCAAAACACTTAACTCATTATTCAAGATTTAGCTTGTTACCTACTCAGGACTTTTGTGAGCTCCATGGAGAATTAAGCACAGTTAACCCTTAAACAATGGCACCCCACTCCAGTACTCTTGCCTGGAAAATCCCATGGACGGAGGAGCCTGGTGGGCTGCAGTCCATGGGGTCACTAAGAGTCGGACATGACCGAGCGACTTCACTTTCACTTTTCACTTTTATGCACTGGAGAAGGAAATGGCAACCCACTCCAGTGTTCTTGCCCAGAGAATCCCAGGGAAAGGGGAGCCTGGTGGGCTGCTATCTATAGGGTTGCACAGAGTCGGACACGACTGAAGTGACTTAACAGTAACCCTTAAACAACGTGGGAGTTAGAGGATGTCAGCCCTCCACTCCATGCATTCAAAGACTCACAATTCTTTTTCCTCCACAGTTCCTCCTACCTGCTTCTGTATCTGTGGATTCAACCCACTACACATCCCATCAGGTAGCACTATTCAAAAATGCCCACGTATAAGTGGACCTGCACAGTTCAGACCTTTTTTCAAGAGTCAACCACAACTTCATTTCTACGAACCCATAACACTTTGTAGAGATGTCCTATAAAAGAGATCTGTAATTACTTGTTTACCTGCCTGTTTCCCATTTTTTATTATAATCTTTCAGGATGGACACATACTAAGTGCTTAATTACACTGCTGAATGCATGAATGAGTGAATAAATTCACATTTAAAATTCAGAAAAGCAAAGCTGGCCTTCCATTTATACAACACTTTTTAGCCAGCATTATTAGAGGTATTGGATATATGAAAATGAACCAACTGCACGATAAACTCTGCCCATATAAGATTACATTTTAAGGGAATAGGGGTCTGTGTGCTACCCTCTGGGAGAGGGGTGGTGGGAACATGGCACTATTCTTATATACTGAATATATAAGAGTTGATGAATGACCTATAAGTTCCATGCTCTAGTCTACAGAACTGGGCGCCACTGTCTTTAAACAGGTCTATGGTATAAATTTATTTTTATGGAATTAAAAGCCCTGTTACTGAGCTCAACGCATCCTGTTTAATGTGGAGTAGTGTATGATACTAGTGAACAACAAAAGATGTATCATCCAGAATAAGAGCTTCAAAATGCCAGGGTTACATGACTGAATGTATGCCCACATCTGGAATCAGATTTCGAACAGTTCACTTTCATAGGGCAAAAACTGAAGCAATACTATCTTACATTTATGTGCTGCCTTATTATTCCAAAGCACTTTTCCATCGACATTTCATCTGTGGAGCTACTCTGTGGGGAAGGCAGACTGAAAAGGAGATTAAATGACTTTCTAAGGTTCCCAACTACGTTTCCTGGCTCCTGTTCTAGTTTTCTTTAGGATGAGATTAAATATATCACCAACTATTGAGCTTTGTTTGAAAAAGTAATAATGAACCATTCTTTCATGAAGAACATAAATGGGCTGCTTTAACTCACATTTTTCAATCTTAAATAAAATTAAATAGAAGACATACTTTCATGGGAATTTCTCCAAAATCTTTAGGGAGCTTACATGTATAAATATGTTATTACATTTATATGTTTTATATATACTATATAACACACATATATTTTAATTCCAAGCAGTCAATATAGGTGGCTCCTAGATATACAATCAACCTTCCTGGTGGTGATAGATATGATTCATTATTTACTCCACAAACACTACTTTTTCTTCCCTAGGAAAATGACACCATCCAAAGTAGAAATTTCTAGACTGAATTTAAATGTTCTACTCCCTTCATTTCTTGAGGAGTAGTTCTACATGCACATAAAGTATTTGTGCATATGAAGATAACCTATTTTATAGTCCATATTGCCCTGGAGAACTGATACAACAACCAAATCAAATGCTTCCACTACAGAGATAAAAAGTCTGAATCAAGAAATTGCAAGATTTTCTTTTGCAGTTAAATTGGATTTTTTAGAGAGCATCAGATGTCCACTTTCCCAAAAGAATCTCATTTTGCCACCTCATGTGAAAGATGTACATAGTGCCTTTTGCAGCAATGTACAAGTCTCCACATTCTGCTGTTTGTTGTTTCTTAGATATTAATGTCTCTTTTAACCAAACATAGTTGTAAACACATAAAGCATCTTCACTGACGGGGTAGATATTTCCAGGAACCTTGATTCTCTGGAACAATCTAAAGATGGTTCTCCCTCTGGGTGCCTTTCTGAAATGAAAGGCTGAATCAACAAAACTGATATCTGAAAACTGTCTTTCAGAATATCTATGTCCCAAGGTCAATTCAAAGGCAATTTCTGACAATTTAAGAATAATTTATTTATTGTCAAGTGAAAATATGGAAAATTCTTAATGCGATGGGAATACCAGACCACCTGACCTGTCTCCTGAGAAATCTGTATGCAAGTCAAGAAGCAACAGTTAAAACTGGACATGGAACAACAGACTGGTTCCAAATTGGGAAAGGAGTACGTCAAGGCTGTATATTGTCACCCTGCTTATTTAATATATGCAGAGTACATCATGCAAAATGCCAGGCTGGATGAAGCACAAGCTGGAATCAAGATTGCCAGGAGAAATATCAATAACTTCAGAAATGCAGATGACACCACCCTTATGGAAGAAACTGAAGAGGAACTAAAAAGCCTCTTGATGAAAGTGAAAGAGGAGAGTGAAAAAGTTGGCTTAAAACTTAACATTCAGAAAAATAAGATCATAGCATCCAGTCCCATCACTTCACGGGAACTAGATGGGGAGATAATGGAAACAGTGTCAGACTTTATTTTTGGGGCTCCAAATCACTGCACATGGTGACTGCAGCCATGAAATTAAAAGATGCTTACTCCTTGGAAGGAAAGTTATGACCAACCTAGATAGCATATTAAAAGGCAGAGACATTACTTTGCCAACAAAAGTCTGTCTATTCAAAGTTATGGTTTTTCCAGTAGTCTTGTATGGATGTGAGAGTTGGACTATAAAAAAAGCTGAGCACCAAAGAATTGATGCTTTTGAACTGTGGTGTTGGAGAAGACTCTTGAGAGTCCCTTGGACTGCAAGGAGATCCAACCAGTCAATCCTAAAGGAATCAGTCCTGAATATTCTTTGGAAGAACTGATGCTGAAGCTGAAATTCCAATACTCTGGCCACCTGATGCAAAGAATCGACTCATTTGAAAAGACCTGATGCTGCGAAAGATTGAAGGCAGGAGGAGAAGGGGACAACAGAGGATGAGATGGTTGGATGGCATCACTGATGGTTTGAGTAGGCTCTGGGAGTTGGTGAGGGACAGTGAAGCCTGGCATGCTGCAGTCCACGGGGTCACAAAGAGTCGGACACAACTGAGCAACTTAACTGAAGTGAAAATAGATTTGTGACATATGACTAAGCCATCTTAAACTCCATGAACAACACATATTACTTTACTGACTTGGAAGGTAAAGGAAGGTATCCACTTACCTTTTAATTGGACAGGCAGAAGATCATTGTTTTCAACAGCATTTGGTCAACTTTTCAACAGATATTAAAAACTAGATCTAAAATGTGAACACTCCTCTGCATGTACTAATATTTATTCTTGGCACAGAATGGAAAATTATTATTAGTGTCTGTAGATATATAGCATGATTAACTATGAATTCCCTCTGGAAATATGCAAATTTTATGAACACTTAGATAAATCAAGAAAAGTCAGTAAAAAAGCTTAAGAATAGTATATAAGGGGCATCTGTTATATATGTCAGATTGAAATGTAGTAGAATATAAAATCATCCAAAATTATTTATTAAAATAAAATATAAGGCTCTTAACATCTGTGCCATATAATTTTCTTCTTAGCTAAATAAATTATAAATATGTCAAGTAATAAATGCATACATATGTATTTAATAATCATCCATTAATTATTACTTTAATACAAACACATAACTGCAATTTAAATAAAATATTGTATGAGAACTGAAAATAGAGAAACTTAAGATAGATTGTATTAAGAATATATGGAATGTAGATGGTAATAGAACAATAGAAATGAAATAAAAGTAAGATGAAGCACATGCAAGAAGAAACAAATTCTAAAATAGCTTTTAATGCAAGTATTTAATTAACCATCCAATAGAAGTATTAACATTCACTTAAAAGTTCAAAAGAGAAAAACTTCCATGCATTGATAGCACATGATGAGACCCTGCATACCTAGTCATGCTTCTTTAAATGGTGACTGTTATTAACATTATCTATTTCAAGAAATATCATTATTTATTCTTGCTTTTTTAAGATTTATTTTTTTATTGAAGGATAATTGCTTTACAGAATTTTGCTGTTTTCTGTCAAACTTCAACATGAATCAGCCACAGGTATACATATATCTCCTCCCTTTGAATCTTTCTCCCATCTCCCTCCCCATCTCACCACTCTAGGTTGACACAGAGCCCCTGTTTGACTTTCCTGAGCCATACAGCAAATTCCCATTGGCTACCTATTTTACATATGGTAACGCTCAATATATCTCATTATTAGAGAAATGTAAATCAAAATTACAATGAGATATCACCTCATACCGGTCAGAATGTCCATCATCAAAAAGTCTACAAACAATAATTGCTGGAGAGGGTGTGGAAAAAAGGGAACGTTCTTGCACTGTTGGTGGGAAAGTAAATTGACACAGACATTATGAAAGATGATATGGAGATTCCTTAAAAAATTAGGAATAAAAGCACCCTATGACCCAGCAATCCCACTCCTAGGCATATACCTTGAGGAAACCAAAATTGAAAGAGACACATGTATCCCATTGTTCATTGTAGCACGATTTACAATAGCTAGAGCATGGAAGCAACCTAGATGTCCATTGACAGATGAATGGGTAAAGAAGTTGTGGTGCATATACACAGTGGAATGTTCAGTTCAGTCGCTCAGTCGTGTCCGACTCTTTGCGACCCCATGAATCACAGCATGCCAGGCCTCCCTGTCCATCACCAACTCCCGGAGTTCACTCAGACTAATGTCCATCGAGTCCATGATGCCATCCAGCCATCTCATCCTCTGTTGCCCCTTTTTCCTCCTGGCCCCAATCCCTCCCAGCATCAGAGTCTTTTCCAATGAGTCAACTCTTCGCATGAGGTGGCCAAGGTACTGGAGTTTCAGCTTCAGCATCATTCCCTCCTAAGAACACACAGGGATGATCTCCTTTAGAATGGACTGGTTGGATCTCCTTGCAGTTCAAGGGACTCTCAAGAGTCTTCTCCAACACCACAGATCAAAAGCATCAATTCTTTGGCGCTCAGCTTTCTTCACAGTTCAAATCTCACAGCCATACATGACCACTGGAAAAACCATAGCCTTGACTAGATGGACCTTTGTTGGCAAAGTAATGTCTCTGCTTTTCAATATGCTATCTAGGTTGGTCATAACTTTCCTTCCAAGGAGTAAGCGTCTTTTAATTTCATGGCTGCAGTCACCATCTGCAGTGATTTTGGAGCCCAAAAAAATAAAGTCTGACATTGCTTCCACTGTTTCCCCATCTTCTTCCAAGAAGTGATGGGACCAGATGCCATGATCTTCGTTTTCTGAATGTTGAGCTTTAAGCCAAATTTTTCACTCTCCTCTTTCACTTCATCAAGAAGCTCTTTAGTTCCTCTTCAGTTTCTGCCATAAGGGTGGTGTCATCTGCATATCTGAGGTTATTGATATTTCTCCCGGCAATCTTGATTCCAGCTTGTGCTTCTTCCAGCCCAGCGTTTCTCACGATGTACCCTGCATATAAGTTAAATAAGCAGGATGACAGTATACAGCCTTGATGTACTCCTTTTCTGATTTGGAACCAGTCTGTTGTTCCATGTCCAGTTCTAACTGTTGCTTCCTGATTACTCAGCCATAAGAAAGAATGCATTTGAGTCAGTTCTAATTTGGTGGATGCACCTGGAACTTATCATTCAGAGTGAAGTGAGTCAGGAGAAAGATAAACACCATACTCTAATGCATATATACGGAATCTAGAAAAATGGTTCTGAAGAATTTATTTGCAGGGCAGCAGTGGAGAAACAGACAGAGAATAGACTTGTGGACCTCGGGAGAGGCGAGGAGAGGGTGAGATGTGTGGAGAGAGTAGCATGGAAACTTACACTACCATATTTATTCCTGCTTTTAAAGCAACTTAAGAATCAACAAAACAGGCTTCTGGTTTAAGATGATGGAGTATAGACGTGTGCAATCTCCTCCTCCTGCGAGAGCACCAAAATCACAACCAGTTATTGAACAGCCATCGACAGGAGAATGCCGGAACCCACCAAAAAAGATACCCCATGTCCAAAGACAAAGAGGAAGCCACTGCAAGATGGTAGGAGGGGCACAACCACAATGAACTCAAATCCCATACCCACTGAGTGGGTGACCCACAAACTGGAGAACAATAATCTCAAAGAAGTTCTCCCACTGTTGTGAAGGTTCAGAACACCATGTCAAGCTTCCCAGCCTGGGGACCCAACAAAGGGACTGGGAATCCCCAGGGAATCTGACCTCAAAGGCAAGCGGAATTTCGCTTCCACAAAACTTCCACAACACTGGGGAAACAGACTCCAGTTTTCAAGGGCACAAACAAAACCTTGCATGCACCAAGACTCAGAGGAAAGGAACAGTGACTCCACAGGAAACTGAACCAAAGCCATCTGCTAGTGTTGGAGGGTCTGCTGTGGAGGTGTGAGTCAACAGGGGCTCAGGGACTGGGAGATGGGCAGCAGTAGTCTTGGAAGGTCCCTTAATCCTCTTGGGGGTCACCATTAACCCAACTATAAAGCCCACGGGCCCAAGGGCTGGGTCCTCTCAGGCCAAAAAACTACGAGGGAGGGAGTGCAGCCCCATCCACCAGCAGATTAAAGCTTTACTGAGCATGGCCCTGCCCACCAGAGCAAGCCCCAGTTTTTTCCACCACCAGTCCTTCCCATCAGGAAACTTACATAAGCCTCTTAGCCTCCTCTATCAGAGGGCAGACAGAAGCAGCAAGAAGAACCACAATCCCACAGTGACTACAACAAAAACCACATTACAGAAAGTTAATCAGGATGAAAAAAATATAAAGTCATATCCCAGTTGAAGAGACAAGATAAAACCCCAGTTGTTGTTTAGTTGCTCAGGTGTGCCCAATTCTTTACATCCCCATGAACTGCAGCACACCAGGCTTCCCTGTCATTCACCATCTCCCAGACCTTGGTCAAACTCATGTCCATTGAGTTGGTGATGCTGCCGGGAGCCAGCGTGAGGAATTCCACCCGTGACAAGGTCATGCGGCAGAGCTCTGATGGCAAGGCTAAACAGACCTCAGGTTTTCCCCCTGGAATTTCCTGAGCATCCACACCCCAAAAAATAAGAATCTGACTGCTTTTCCACTCTTCTAATATTCTCTGGAAAAAGTCAAATCAGGGCTTTAGTCTTCTGCATTTGAAAGAGATGTTTCAGTTAAAACCCCTCTGATAGCTCTCTAGCTTGCCTAACAGGTTCCCCTGGACCTCTTACAGCTTGTGAATTGCTTACAGCCCCCCAACCGCGAGAGGCACAGAGCTTAAAGCATCTCAAGATACAGAGCCTTTTCTAAGAGCTAAAAATCATATCAGTGATGGGTTTTCACTGTTGACTCAATGATTGCCGCCAGGCCTCCATATTCTTTATCTTTTAGGCACCTAGGAGGATGTTAATCAATGTAAACTGGATATGGAAAAAGATATATAATAGTTTTGATGTTAGCAACACTAGACTTTTGAGTTAATTACTTTTCTCTTTGTTATATATCACTGCACTCCTCTTGTGTCCTTGCTATGTAAGAATGTAACTTTATTTAGTGCTTTCTGAGAGGGGCACCAGACTTTGGGAAGATCAACACAAATAAGTCTTCTGGTTGACAAACCCTTATCAGAAAAAAGGCTGTAAAATGTTAATTGGCCCTTTTGGCTGGAAGATGATATAAATTACCTAAGATTTGTGTAGACAACTAGGTATGCAGAGAGAAAGGCCTGGTTTTGATAAGAGTCTGGGCTGCTAACGCTGCATAACTTTGTGTTACCCACCGATCTCCATGTTTTATCAAAAGTATAAAAGGCCTTCTGAACAATAGAGGACAGGGCCAGTCGCTGGACTGGTTTCCCCCGTGTCTCCTCTCTAATTTCTGGCTGAATTCCCATCTGGGGCATGGAGGCTCACCATGTATACTTACTTGTCCCGGCTTTTAAGATCCAAGCGAGGGGGAGCCAAAGGCGGGGCACCCCCCGATATTCAAGAGGACGCTGGTGGCCTAACGTAGATGGTGCAAGCTCCTTGTCTGGAACTTTATTGGCTTCCCACGTAAACCAAGTTATTCAGCCTTCTTTCTCCACTTAATTTTCCTACTACACTATTTCTTCCTAATCTAATCTTATATTTCTATATTAATAAATAAATAAGTTCTCCTCGCCAACGCCACCCTGCTTCGAATTCCCTGGATCCACCGGGGCTGGACCCTGGCAGATGCCATCTAACCATATCATCCTGTGTCATCCCCTTCTCCTGCCTTCAGTCTTTCCCAGAATCAGAGTCTTTTCCAATGAGTCAGCTCTTCACATCAGGTGGCCAAAGTATTGGAGCTTCAGCTTCAGCATCAGTCCTTCCAATGAATATTCAGGATTGATTTCCTTTAGGAGTGACTTGTTTGAACTCCTTGCAAGCCAAGGGACTCTCAAGAGTCTTCTCCAACACCACAGTTCAAAAGCATCAATTCGTCAGCACTCAGCCTTCTTTACAGTCCAACTCTCGCATCCATACATGACTACTGGAAAAACCATAGCTTTGACTATATGGGCCTCTGTTGGCAAAGTAATATAATATAATGTCAGACACAACTGAGTGAATGAACACACTAGTGGCTATAAGGAGAAGCCCCAACAAGACAGCAGGAGGGACACAATAGCATTTAAAATCAAATCCCAGACCCACCAGAGATGTTCAGAGGATGCAAACAAAACTTGTGTGTACCAGGACCCAGGGGAAAGGAGCAGTGACCCCACAAGAGACAGAGCCAGACTTGCCTATGCATGTCTGGGAGTCTCCAGCAGAGGCATGGGTAGACTGTGGCCTGCTGTGGGGTCAGGGGCTCTGGTTGCAGCAGACCTGGGAGCTTTGGCATGCTGGCATAAGTCCTTTTAAAGGAAGTTTCCATTACCACCACCATTAACCCCACTATAGTTTGGCCTCAGGCCAAACTAGGCCAAACTACAGAGGGGAACACAGCCTGACCCATCAGCACAAAACTGTATTAAAGATTTACTGAGCATGGCCTTGCCCACTAGAGCAAGGCTCTGTTTTCCCAACAGCCAGTTCCTCCCATAAGGAAGCTTGCACAAGCCCTCTTACCCTCAATCATCAGAAGGCAGATAGAAAGAAAACCACAGCCACAGAAAACTAACCAAACTGATCACAAGGATCACAACCTTGTATAACTCAATGAAACTATAAGCCATGCCATGTAGGGCCACCCAAGACAGACAGGTCATGGTGAAGAGTTGTGACAAAATGTGGTCCACTGGAGAAGGGAATGGCAAACCACTTCAACATTCTTGCCTCGAGAGCCCCATGAACAGTATAGAAGGGGGGGAAAAAAAAAACAGAAAAAAAACTAAATCAAGTGGAGATAGGCAACTTTCCAGAAAAAGAATTCAGAATAATGATAGTGAGGATGATTCAGGATCTCAGAAAAAGAATGGAGGCAAAGATTGAGAAGATGAAAGAAATGTTGACCAAAAACCTAGAAAAACTAAAGAGCAAACAGAGATAAATAATACACGAGAAGGAATCCATAGCAGAATAACTGCAGCCAGCAGAAGAACGGATCAACACCCTGGACGGCAGAATGGTGGAAATCATGCTGCAGAACAGCATACAGAAAAAAGAAGGAAAAGAAATGAAGACAGCCAGAGACATCTGTGAAAACATTAAACGCAAGAACATTTGCATTATAGGGTCCCAGAAGGAGAGAGAGAGAGAAGAGACTGAGAAGACAGTTGAAGAGCTAACAGCTGAAAACTTCCCTGATATGGGAAAGGAAATAATCAACCAAGTCCAGGAAGCACAGAGAGTCCCAGGCAGGAAAAACCCAAGGAGGAACACACCAAGACACATAGTAATCAAACTGAAAAAAACAAAACTGAAGACAGAGATAAAATATTAAAAGCAACAAAGGAAAAATGACAAGTAACATACAGGGAATTCCCATTAGGCTATCGGCTGATATCCTAACCAAAACTCTACAAGCCAGAAGGGAATGGCATGATATATTTAAAGAGATGAAAGGGAAGAACCTACAACCAGGAATACTCTACCCAGCAAGATTCTCCTTCAGATTTGATGGAGAAATCAAAAGCTTTCCAGACAAGCAAAAGTTAAGAGAATTCAGCACTACCAAACCAGCTTTACAAAAAATCCTAAAGGAACTTCTCTAAGCAGGAAACAAGAGAAGGAAAAGACCTACCTACAGAAACTAAACTTAATTAAGCAAACGGTTAATAGAGCTTCCCTCAGAGCTCAGTTGGTTAAGAATCTGCCTGCAGTGCAGGAGACCACAGTTCGATTCCTGGTTTGGGAAGATCTGCTGAAGAAGGGATAGGCTACCCACTCGAGTATTCTTGGGCTTCCCTTGTGGTTCAGTTGGTAAAGAATCTGCCTGCAATGCGGGAGGCCTGGGTTCGATCCCTGGGTTGGGAAGATCCCCTGGAGAAATAAACAATTAAGAAAACAGTAATAGAAACATACATATCACTAATTACCTTAAATGTAAATGGGTTAAACACACCAACCAAAAGACATCCATTGGCTGAACAGACGAAAACATGTGCACGTATGCACTTCCACCTTACCACATCACTCTGACCCCCCCAATTGTATGTAATTATTTTATACTGTTAGGTTAATCATGTTCCCATCATGATTGGATCATGTCATATATGGATCATGTATGGATCACATCAATTATGGATGTGAGAGTTGGACTGTAAAGAAAGCTGAGCACTGAAGAATTGATATTTTTCAACTGTGATGTTGGAGAAGACTCTCCAGCGTCCCCTGGACTGCAAGGAGATCCAATCAGTCCATCCTAAAGGAGACCAGTCCTAAAGGTTCATTGGAAGGACTGATGCTGAAGCTGAAACTCCAGTACTTTGGCCACCTAATGAGAATAACTGGCTCATCTGAAAAGACCCTGATGCTGGAAAAGATTGAGGACAGGAAGAGAAGGGGACAACAGAGGATGAGATGGTTGGATGGCATCACTGACTCAATGGGCATGAGTCTGAGTAAACTCCGGGAGTTGGTGATGGACAGGGAGGCCTGGCATGCTGCAGTCCATGGGGTCACAAAGAGTCAGACACGACTGAGAGACTGAACTGAACTGACTGAATCATGTTCCCATTGTTGCTTGAAATTGTAATTATCTTTTATTTTTTGTCTGGCTATTGATTGTGAAAACTGATAAACATCTTTTACTATTGAGACTGTGTAACTATTACTCACTTAATACCATGGTATCATGATTGGTCAACAGAAAAATAATGGAATTCTATATCACCAAACTACCATTTAATAGAAAAAGCTGTAATCCCTCTTCAAAATCCAGAGGCATATCAGAGTTATCTTAGAAGTTTCTGAAAAATACAAATGCCAAGGAATTGCTTTTTTTTTCTCCAGAGCTCTAGATGTTTCTAATGAGCAGTCATGTTTAAAAACAACTGGACTATATGAGGATCTTTTTACTTTTATCTAGTTTGTTTGACATTTTCTATTTCATATTTAGTGCTCCCATTTCATTTAGTTTATGCTTTCCAATTTCTCCATCTCTTCATTTTTTTTGATGTTCTTTCTCAAGCTTTTATCAAGCATAGTAGAAAAGCTTTTGTACACATATATATAAATAATATGTATATTTCAGAAAACTTATAAATTTTTGCCTAAGAAATTTATATTTTGATTCCACTTGTTTGACATAGTAATGAATAGAATGCTAGATTTTTAATTTAAAAAATAGATATGCAACAAGCAACAAAGTTACTGTATAGCAAAGGGAACTATAATCAATCTCTTGCAATAATGTATAATGGAAAATAATTTCAAAAATAGTATATGTGTATATGTATAACTGAATCACACAAAAAAGAATTCCGCTTTTTGAAACTGAGTAATGTTTACCTTTTTGTCAGTTTTTGTAAATGTCCCATGGATATCTAATAACAATTTATGAGATATAAAATTTTAAATACATTTGTGTAAGACATAAGATTGCGTGCGTGCGTGCGTGCATGCGTGCGATGCTGCTTCAGTCATGTCTGACTCTTTGCCACCCTATGGACCAGAGCCCGCCAGGCTCCTCTGTCCATGGGATTCTCCAGGCAAGAATACTGGAGTGGGTTCCTGTGCCCTCCTCCAGGGGATCTTCCCATCCCAGAGACTGAACTTGCTTCTCTATGTCTCCTACATTGGCAGGTGGGTTCTTTACCACTAGCACCACCAGGAAGCTCCAGGATATAAGCTTAATATAAAGCAATTAAATATAAATCTATTATACTTAAATTATTAATGACATCATTCAAGATGTTCTTATTTTTTCTGCACTTGATAAAATATTCTCAGAGATATGTTAATATGTCTCACTGTGATTAATGATTGTATATTTTTCTTTCCCCTCATATTTCTTTTGATTTTTGCTTTATGTAATTTTGTTTCTTTGCTGTTAGGTGTCTAATGTTTTTTTTTCTTTTAAAATAAATTAATTTTTTAAAGTTCAAGTTAAGTTAAATAACTTACCTAAAAACAATGATTCAGTTCTATAACAAATAAGTCATAATCAGCGTCCTAGAGTCTCACTCTCTGAGGTTGGTTCTCCCAGAAATAGTCTCGGAAGCATAGGTCTGTGTACACAAGAAGTTAATTGGCGGATATTTTAGAGTCATCACCCCTTGGATGCTGGGAGAAGGGCAGTGGAAAAAGCAGGCAGCAAAGAGAGAAACTAAACAGCCATGCAGATGCCACGAAGGCCTCCGTCCCCCTTTAGAACTGTCCTAAACTGAGGCAAGTAGCCTGGGCCTTTGTATTCTGACATCAGAAGTCATTCGCACATGCAGGGCAGCAATGGACACACAGACACAGTGCACAGACTTGTGGACACAGTGGGGGAAGGGGAGGGTGGACGGATGGAGAGAGCAGCACGGAAACATACACATTACATACATAGAATAAATGGCCAGGGGGACTTCGCTGTATCATGCAGAGCTCAAACCCAGTGCACTGTGACAACCTAGAGGGTGGGATGGAGGAGGAGATGAGGGGTTTCAAGAGGGAGGGGACATATGTATACTATGGCTGGTTCATGCTGATGTGTGGCAGAAATGAACAAAGTATCCTCCAATTAAAAATAAATATTTTTTAAGTTAAAAAAAAGAATCAGGTGAAATAAAGTATGGAAAATTTGCCATTGTAATCTATAGATTTTTCACCACTATTATCAGTATCACTGAAGTTTAGGATAGTAATAGAAGTGTTAATTAGAAAATTTTTTAAAAAGCCTGAACTGAAATACTGTAAGTATAAAAAGTTTCCTTTTCCTCAAGGTCTTCACTAATAAAACTTTCATGAAACCATTAAGATTATTTTCCTTTTTTGCAAACACAAAAGCAGTCAAATTGATTGAAAATATATGTATAGTTTTAGAAAGTCCGAATCTCAGAGAATAAAATGTAGTATGTCATATAATATACCAAGCTTCATCATGGAAATATTTTGAATAAACTTTTGAAAACAGGAGTTTAAAAATGCAACTAACTATATTAAGCTAGTTATACAAGCAGTTTGACCTTATAACCACAAAGTTTATTAAAAACTATTGGGATATATAATTTTGTCAGAGTTTTATTTTTTTATATATTTTTTTATTTTTTTTATTTTTTTTTAATTTTAAAATCTTTAATTCTTACATGCGTTCCCAAACATGACCCCCCTCCCACCTCCCTCCCCACAAGTTTATACTCCCAAGTGGTATGGTAGCACTTCTGCTGGGGAAGCTTAGCTTACTACTTACTTAAGAAGACACAATTCATTGTTCTAAGTAGTTATTTAAATTTGGATTGCTATTACTGACAAAAAGCAATTACATTACTTTACATAACTTCACTTATACTATGTTGGTTATATAACAAACCAGAAGTCATATCATGGATACAGTGTGAGTTTTCAGCTTTATAATGATCTTGGTTAAGTTCAGTAATACTATTTACAGTGCATTAAGTAGAGTTTCCTGCACTACACAGTATGTTCTCATTAGTTATCTATCTTAAGGGAGTCAAAAAGGGGAGAGATATAAGTATATGGGAAATGGCAACCCACTCTAGTGTTCTTGCCTGGAGAATCCCAGGGGCGGCAGAGCCTGGTGGGCTGCCGTCTATGGGGTCACACAGAGTCAGACGCTACTGAAGAGACTTAGCAGCAGCAGCAGCATGTCCGATTCATTTTTTTCTAAGTAGAAACTAACACAACATTGTGAAGCAATTGGACTCCAATAAAAGTTCATGAGAAGATGCTCAACATCACTCATTATTAGAGAAATGCAAATCAAAACCACAATGAGGTACCACTTCACACCAGTCAGAATGTCTGCGATCCAAAAATCTGCAAGCAATAAATGCTGGAGAGGGTGTGGAGAAAAGGGAACCCTAGTACACTGTTGGTGGGAATGCAAACTAGTACAGCCACTATGGAGAACAGTGCGGAGATTCCTTAAAAAATTGCAAATAGAACTGCCATATGACCCAGCAATCCCACTGCTGGGCATACACACCGAGGAAACCAAAATTGAAAGAGACACGTGTACCCCAATGTTCATCGCAGCACTGTTTATAATAGCCAGGACATGGAAACAGCCTAGATGTCCATCAGCAGATGAATGGATAAGAAAGCTGTGGTACATATACACAATGGAGTATTACTCAGCAGTTAAAAAGAATACATTTGAATCAGTTCTGTTGAGATGGATGAAACTGGAGCTGATTATACAGAGTGAAGTAAGCCAGAAAGAAAAACACCAATACAGTATACTAACACATATGTATGGAATTTAGAAAGATGGCAATGATGACCCTGTATGCAAGACAGCAAAAAAGACACAGATGTGTATAGCGGACTTTTGGACTCAGAGGGAGAGGGAGAGGGTGGGATGATTTGGGAGAATGGCATTGAAACATGTATACTATCATGTAAGAATCGAATCACCAGTCTATGTCCGATGCAGGATACAGCGTGCTTGGGGCTGGTGCACAGGGATGACCCAGAGGGATGTTGTGGGGAGGGAGGTGGGAGGGGGGTTCATGATTGGGATCGCATGTACACCCATGGTGGATTCATGTCAATGTATGGCAAAACCAATACAGTACTGTAAAGTAAAATAAAGTAAAAATAAAAATTAAAAAAGGGGAAAAAATAAAAGTTCATTGTAAAAAATAAAAGTATTATCCATTTTTAAGGTAAAAAAAAAATACTGTTCAGCCATCTACAAAATCCATTTAGACTCTGAATAAAGTTTTCAGATCTTAATGAAGCCCCTTCATCAAAACACTCCCCCGTGTAATATGCATTTTCTAATTGGGAAAAATCAATCGGAATGCATGAGCATTGGCATGGTTAAATGCACTAGCACCAAAACAGATGATCTAACTGGTAAACTGTGCAGTCTCAGCCCTCATGACGTACAAACAGTTCCTGATATGACTTCCCTGGTGGCTCAGACGGTAAAGCATCTGCCTGCAATGAGGGAGACCCGGGTTCGACTCCTGGGTCGGGAAGATCCCCTGGAGAAGGCCCTGGAGAAGGCCCTGGAGAAGGAAATGGCAATCCACTCCAGCACTCTTGCCTGGAAAATCCCATGGATGGAGGAGCCTGACAGGCTACAGTCCATGGGACCCGCAGAGTCGGACACGACTGAACGACTTGACTTTACTACATCGTGAGCTCAAGGTAGCAGAATAAGAAGTGGATGAAACTACCATGCGATCGTGAAGTTATGTGAAGTCTGTAGCTTTGGACATTTTTATTTTTTAATTATTTTTTACTGAAATATAGCTGCTATATGTCAGCGTTGTGTTAGTTTCTACTGTAGAGCAAAGAGAATCAGCTGTACGTATACACATATCTCCTCTGTTCTGGGATTTCCTTCCCATTTAGGTCACCGCAGAGTACTGAGTGATACAGTAGGTTCTCATTACTTACCTATTTTATGAAATTTTTATTTCTATTACTAATGGATGTTCTGTTGTGCTGTTCAGACACCCTTTTCAGGACTGAGACATTCCCACAAGCTAGAAGCTTTGCAACCCTTTGGACTGCAGCCTGCCAGGCTCCTCTGTTCACAGGATTTTTCAGGCAAGAATACTGGAGTGGATTGCTGCTTCCTTCTCCAGAACTTCCCAACCCGGGGATGGAACTTGTGCCTCCTCTGTCTCCTGCACTGCAGGCAGATTCTTTACCTGCTGAGACACTGGGGAAGCCCACAGGTCTAGCAGTCCATGACATGTCACTGGGCCCTTTCTCAGGAGCTGCCCTCAACTAAAGGAAGCCACCTTACCCGCAGGGGTGTCCACCCCCCATGACCATCCCGAGGGGTCGATGCGGGACACAAAAGACCAGCCCCTTCCTTTTAGGGAGGACAGCTCGGCTTAGCAGGTGCCTGTGGAATGGAGCCAGGCCTCACCCCGTTGGCCCCGCTCCCCTGGCTTCACCACAGGTACAGAATCCAGGGCACAACCTCCTACACACACATCTTCATCAAGACTGTTTCCTGAGAACCAGACCTAAGGAAACTGGTACCAGAAATGAGCTGGGGAAGCAGCCTCTAAACTGGGATTTGGGAGCTACTATGCTGGTTATCTGCTGGTTATTTTCAGTTGGTTCTCATCCATGGAGATAGTTGAGACGTGAACCCTCCACGGAAGCCTGCAGCAATGATTAAAGATTATTAAAAGACGCACTGCTTCTCAGTGGGGGTTCTGTCCTGCAAGGGCAATGTCTGGAAACATGTCTGATTGTCAGAATCACCAGGCACTGCTGGCATCTAGTGAACAGAGATGAGGAATACTGCTGGAGTCCTGTTACGATGCACAATACAGGCCTCCAGAATACCATTTCCTGAAGACATTTTCTGGACCTGAAAATGTCTTCAGGTCCAGGCAGGTTTATCTACACATCTGAAACATACTGAGCATATAGTTGACCAGTTAGCTTACATTAGCTACCTCCATAGAAATCCCTTTGCCTAGTTGCCATATCTGGGCCAATTTTCAGACCAAAAATCAACTGCCTGAAGAAAAATCCAGGTTTCCAGATCGTGTACTTCTACAGCAACTGATGCTTCCCAAAGGGCCCTAAGGTCACTTATTTAAGTAAATGTGCACTGCTTCTTCCCTAGTGGCTCAGTTGGTAAAGAATCTGTCTGCAATGCAGGAGACCCAGGTTTGACCCCTGGGTGGGCAAGATCTGCTGGGAAAGGAAATGGCAACCCACTCCTGTATTCTTGCCTAGAAAATCTTTCGGACAGAGGAGCCTGGTGGACGAGAGTCCATGGGGTCGCAAAGAGTCCAACACAGCTTAGTAACCAAACCACCATACTTTGAGAAGGGGAGACCAAACATTTCAGTCTCCTGGACATAAGATACAAGTTGACATTGACACTTGGGACCTACAATGTCATTACGCCCCTTGTTAGAATGTGAAGCAGAGGGACAACATAACAAAAGGATCCCTGGGCTCCTGGGTCCCCATGGTCGTTTCCAGTCCCTGAACATATAATTAGGACAGATGCAGCTGAGAGTTGGAACATCCCAAATCATACATTCATTCTTTGTTCTATAGTGTAAAGACCTATGATGGGGTTTGCTTTCATCATATCACAAGGGCAAGTGGAAACCTCTGAAATTATTCCTTCCTCCTATTCAGTCAAGACAGGATGAAAGGGAGGGAGGAAGGAAGAAGGGAAAGGTAGGGGGAAGGGAAAAATTGAGAAGAAGGGAAAATGGAAGGGAAAGAAAAGAAAAAAAGAAATGGCAGAGATTATTGCCATTCTCAAGTACCTAAATAAAAAAGACACAGAAGTGACGACTCCATCACAAACCCACTTATTTTTTCAGCTTTACTGAGGTTTAACTGACAATATTTTCAGACATTAAAGTTTAAACTGTGATGATTGCTGTACTTACACGTTGAGAAAGGATTTCCTCCATCAAGTTAAATAAAATATCCATCATTTCATGTTTGCTCCCTTTTTTTTTTGGTGAGAATATTTAAGTTTTATCCTCTGAGCAAATTCCTATTACACAACACAATGTTACCAACTACAGTCACCATGTCATACATTAAACATTAGATCTTCAGACTCTATTCATCGTATAACTGAAAGTATGTACTCTCTACCAGCATCTTCTTAGTTCCCCGACCCTCGAGCCCCTGACAACCACTTTTCTGCTCTCTGATAAACCCTCTTTAATCACTAGTACAGCGTCTATCAAAACCAGAAAAATGTTAAGATTTTGAAGGTTGACAGTGGACTCCCAAACTCAACCTGAATCATGCCAATAGAGGTATCTTTGCAAAAACAAAAACACTGCCTCAGAAATATGCATATAGCCATTGATCAGAAGAGTGGATTCTTTTCTATACCTGATGGAAAAGGAGAAAATAAATAATTTACTTGTTTGGGACAAACAAGATTAGACATTTATAGAATTTCCCCAGGGCTGTAAGAAAGCTCCTGCCATCTGGCATAATATATTTCAAAGGATCAGAACTATTTGGACATTCTTCAGATCATCACACAGACCCATGGCATCAATGAAGAGTTAATCACAATTCCAACAGTATGAAAGGCTACTCAATTATAAAAGTTATTCAGAAGATTTTGGTGGTGTTTTTTTTTTTTTTAATGCAGCCATCCAAAAGCAAACAAAACAAAATAAAAATAAGTGATGAATTCTCAGAGCAGAACTCAAAGCGTCATATAGTCTGATGAATACCATAGAAAATCCACCTCTGCATGACACTGTATTGGCTTAAAATGTCAGGCATGAATATGATTACCCCTCCATTTCAGAGTCAGGGCGGGAAAGAGTAATCAGACATGGCAGTTTCTCACAGTGAGTCCAGCCATGGGCTCCGAGCTTCACAATATAGCAATCTCCTCCAGTATCTCTGATCCTGGTAAAGACCATCAGTTAGATGCTACTACCCAGGCAGGTATCACAATCCAGCTCCAGGCACTCATTGTTATCAATGATTGAATCCAGCACCCAAGACAAAAAATCTATTTGCCATCCCTGGTGCAGCAGAAATGTTCCTCTCACTACTAAATACTTCACTGACTGATCTGTAAAATGGAGAGCATGCTAGCTATACAGAGCCGTGGCAGAGCCAAGGGGAGTGCTGTACCTGTAGTAGCCATTAGACTCCTAGAAGGTACAGACAATCTTTTTTTGTTCATTGATTCATCATTAATTTTGACTGGACACAATATGTGCAAGACCCTATACTAGACGGAACTTGATCAAAGAAAAGAATGTCCACTTGGAGATGGAAATTAGCTTTAAGAAGTGTTACTCTAGCTATAACTTTCTTAAAATAAAGCCCTAGTTACTCCAGCAGCTTTGTTTCTAACACCACTTCGGAAGCAAATCTTAGAAGTCCCTTACAAACGAAGGTGTAAGAAGCCAACTGTCATGGTGGCAAAAAATCCTGGAGACAACCACTTGGCTCTACCCTGTGCTGATGCTCAGATCTGAGGAAATCATTGAATTACTCCTCTTCATTCTCCTCTGTTTAAAGTCGGAAGTCTTCTCTGCACCCACTGGCATTTGGCCTTTTGTTATTTGAAAATTAAGTGAGGATATGAATATAAAGCATTTCATAGAGTGCTTCGTTAAGGTTTAACAGCTGATGCACGTTTATCACTTGCCTTCCTAAGGCTAACTTGACGACATGAAAAGTATCTGTTATTACTAATTTTATTGGAGTATAGTTGCTTTATAATGGTGTGTTTGTTTCTACTGTACAGCAAAGTGAATCAGCTATATATATATACAGCTATATATTATATATACACACACACACACACACACACACACACATATTTATCCCCTCTTTTTTGGATTTCCTTCCCATTTAGGTGGAAAGTATTTTCTAATACTTTGAAAGACAGGATGGATTAAAATAATTTCATTTTTCATTTTGAAATGGTCTTACTTTGCTTGAAATGTGCAATGAAACAACTCATTGTTGATAGCAGAGCAGATTACCTTATACAATCCAAATGATACATGGAAATCATTCAAGGTCTTTTCAGCAAGGAGCTCCAAACACTTTGGAGACATTATCCCTTTCTGGAGCCTGCCAACAATTTCCTCCACCTCCAGTGCTGACACCACCAGCTCCACCCATCCTGTTCCACTTGGCAACATCAACTTCAGTTTGAACCTTTAAGAGGCAACAGAGGGGCACTCACTTCATCATGAGGGTAAATAAGAGCTCATGTTCAAAAACCTGGCATCGTGGTGCCACAAATAAGCGCAACCGTCACAGCTATTTACTTGGAAATATTTTCATGGAAAAAATATGAACTTAAAAGGCAAATTAAATACATGAATAATTCTGATTATGGCACTGCATGCTCAGAGGCAAGAGTACCCAAAAAGCCCTCATCTTCTTCCTAAGCTAGACTTTAACGTCTTCTTTCACCCCAGGTAACTTCACTGCAATTCTTTAGAGTGGTTTGGGTTACAGGAGATCTACATCTTTACAATGTGGATCTTTTTGTGGAATCAGAGCCTGCAGATGAACGGTTAGACATTCAAACCTCAGCATAAGGTTCAAGTGGACCCATTCCCGTGTGCAAAAGAGACTTCACAATGCTTTAAAGTAACTCAATTACTTATTTTGTCATTACTCTCGGAGGATGCTGATTACTCTCAATGCTACTCCAGGCAATGGAATGGAAAAGCTTTGTGACCTCAAATCTGTCATGATTTTCAGAAACTGCATTATTTGGGACACTCACAATATAAAGGCAATGAAATAAACTGTGAAAAATGAAAACAATGGAGTGGGGCTTAGACATTTCTGCAGAAGTTATGCTGATGCAGTGGCCCATGGAGGCATGAGGCCCAAGGCAGGGGCTCCACTTGCTCAAGTCCGAGAATTGCTATGTCTAAACCTAAGACTTAGTTCCTTACTGCATAGCCTGTCCTCCTGCAAGCTTCCCCATCTCAGTAGATGGTGTATCTTTTCTTTTAAACTGTTGCTATAGCCTGGATGCTTGTGTCCCCATGAAAACTGACATGTTGAAACCAAATCACCAGTGTGACAGTACATGGAGGCAGGGCCTGGAAGAGGTGATTAGGTCATGACAATTAGTATCCCCACGACTGGAATTAGAGTTCTTAGAGAAGACCCTGGAGAGCTCCCACTCCACTTCCACCAAAAGAGGACACAACCACCTAGAAAGCAGGACATCACCACACACCACATCTGCCAGCATCTTGATCTTGGACTTCCAGACTCTAGAACTAAAAGAGACAAATTCCTGTGGTTTATAAGCTACTCAGTCGATGGAATTCTATTATAGCTACCCAAGCAGACTAAGAGAATCCCTAAAGCCTACAACTGGACTCATCCCTGATCCTGCCTTCTTCTTACACCCTTTATCAGATCAATCAGCAAACCATGCTCCAGCTTCAAAAGAGTCATGTCTCCCCTGGATCACTGGGAGAGCTTCATCAGCGGTCTGTCGGCCTCCACCCATTTATTTATCTATTTATTTATTTTGGTAGCAAAATGGACCT
Source organism: Ovis canadensis (assembly GCF_042477335.2). Lineage (NCBI taxonomy): Eukaryota > Metazoa > Chordata > Mammalia > Artiodactyla > Bovidae > Ovis > Ovis canadensis. The sequence goes on along the minus strand of NC_091264.1, from coordinate 20,091,039 downwards.
GCAGAGATTTAATTGATGTAGAAAACACAGGATTGTCACAAATTGGTTTTAACACCTGAGCTATTCCCAAAGCACACAGAATGAACTGAACAACTAAATGGACACTCTTCTGCCCACTTAGGTAGACTGATGCCTAAAAATTGCCTGAGTGAGAGGTAGAGGGTGGAAACAACTACATCTTAGTTTCTTATTCCAGGACAAAGAAAGGTGGGGTGAGATGGTGGGGAAGTGGCTTCTATGTCCACCTCTACTCTTGATACCAACTTTGCAAGCCTAGTTCTTTTAAAACAGAAATCCAATCTCATCACTTCCTCTGGTTCAACACCCTCCATGACTCCCCACTGCCCTTAGAGAAAAATCTCATATCTTTACCTTCATGACATTGCACTGAATCTCTTCTCTGAGCTCCTCATTCACCCTTCCTGCATCCTGGCTCCAGCCACACTGAATTCCTTGCACACCTGGGCATTTTACACTACCCCTGCTGAACTGCCCTTCCCCTGTACCTCTCTGCAGCTTACTTCCTTCAGGCATCTGCTCTCTGAAAAAATCTGCACCAGGGGTCCATCCCTAAGCCCCAGCCACAGACCAATAGCAGTCTGAGGCCTGTTAGGAACCTGGCCACACAGCAGGATGGGAGCAGAGGGTGAGCCAGTGAAGCTTCATCTGTATTCACAGCCTCTGCAGATCACTGGCATTACTGCCTGAGGTCCGCCTCCTGTTAGATCAGTGGTGGCATTAGATTCTCCTAGGAGCAAGAAACCTACACGAGAGATCAAGGCTGAGCGCTCCTTATGAGAATCATCCTGAAACCATCCCCTCCAGCCATGGAAGAATTGTATTCCACAATACCAGTCCCTGGTGCCAAAATGGTTGGGGGAGGGGACTGCTTCCCTACCAATATAATATGAAAGTTTCACAGTGACAGCACCACCACTCCGTTCCTCTCTCTCACGCTTAATCTTTGTAATGATTCTAGCATTCATCACCACCGAGCATGTCATATGCGTATTTGTTCACTGGTCTATGTCTATCGTTTCCTATGTGACTCAGCAGCCCCTTGAGGGCTCACTGCTGTGTCTCAGTCATTAGAACACAACCTGCTGTATAGGCCATGCTCAACAAACACTTGTGGAATAAATGAATGGGTATGACTCATCCTACCAGAGTTCACAGGAGTTATATTACAGCTTTCTAAACCAACAACGATCCACTTTATGTAGCACTCCCAAAAACTCAAAGGAAACCAACTGGAATCATTATCTGCACTCAAATTGTCCAAAGGACTTCAAACTGCTCAGAATGGAAACTGAATCGGGTGAGGCAGGTTCAACACAAGGAAAGTGGGCCACACACCTGGACCACTGCTTTTCTAAAAAATAGAATATCCCATGACTTAAAGAAATATCCATGTTTTTGTTGTACAGATTCCCTAGGGCAAGATGGGGTACAGTAGAAATTCTCCATTGCCTTACTGGCTCTCTGATATATTAAGATAATATGTCAAGAGTCTTGACCCTGAGAGTCCAAATACCTACCAGTGCACCAAATCTCCTGGGGGATAAGGAGGAGGTGTTCCCTAAACTGGAAGAGTAAGAGTTGACATCATTTTATCAATTTCAAATTACCGGACTTACTAAGGGCTCCATGGAATTCTGTGACTGTTGATGAGCTGAGCTTTCTTCTGTCCATTCATTTGATAGCACTAAAATAAAGCATCAGTTGTGTCTGAATAAAATAAAGCATCAGTCGTGTCCGACTCTTTGCGATCCCATAGACTGTAGCCCGCCAGGCTCCTCTATCCATGGGATTCTCCCGACAAGAATATTGGAGTGGGTTGCCATTTCCTTCTCCAGGGGATCTTCCTGACCCAGGGATCGAACCCAGGTCTCCCGCATTGAAGGCAGATGCTTTAACCTCTGAGCCACCAGGGAAGCCCAAAATAAAGCATGGAACAACAGACTGGTTCCAAATCGGGAAAGGAGTATATCAAGACTGTAAATTGACACCCTGCTTTAACTTCTATGCAGAGTACATCATGCAAAACGCTGGGCTGGATGAAGCACAAGCTGGAATCAAGACTGCTGGGAGAAATATCAATAACCTCAGATATGCAGATGACACCACCCTGATGGCAGAAAGTGAAAAAAACTGAAGAGCCTCTTGATGGAAATGAAAGAGGAGAGTGAAAAAAGGTGGCTTAAAGCTCAACATTTAGAAAACTAATATCATGGCATCTGGTCTCATCACTTCATGGCAAATAGATGGGGAAACAATGGAAACAGTGACAGACTTTATTTTCTTGGGCTCCAAAATCACTGTAGATGGTGACTGCAGCCATGAAATTATAAGACACTTGCTCCTTGGAAGGAAAGCTATGACCAACTTAGACAGCATTAAAGAGCAGAGACATTATTTTGCCAACAAAGGTCTGTCTAGTCAAGGCTATGGTTTTTCCAGTGGTCATGTATGGATGTGAGAGTTGGACTATAAAGAAAGCTGAGTGCAGAAGAATTGATGCTTTTGAGCTGTGGTGTTGGAGAAGACTCTTGAGAGTCTCTTGGACTGCAAGGAGATCCAACCAGTCCCAGTCTAAAGGAAATCAGTCCTGATTATTCATTGGAAGGACTGATGCTGAAGCTGAAACTCCAATACTTTGGCTACCTGATGAGAAGAACTGACTCATTTGAAAGATTGAGGGCAGGAGGAGAAGGGGATGACAAAGGATGATATGGTTGGATGGCATCACCAACTCAATGGACATGAGTCTGAGTAAGCTCCAAGAGTTGGTGATGGACAGGAAAGCTTGGTGTGCTGCAGTCCATGGGGTCACAGAGTCAGACACAACTGAGTGACTGAACTGAAAATGTAGCAGTGAACAGAACAGACAAAAGGCTCTATCTTCACAGGGCTTACAAATTGTAGCCAAAAAATTTATATACAAAAAAAAAAAAAGTTAAAGGTGGGAGGAGGTATAAATTAAGAATTTGGGATCAACATATACACATTATCTATATGTAAAATAGATAATCAACAAGGACTGACTGTATAGCACAGAGAACTACACTTAATACTATGAAATGACCTAGATGGGAAAAGAACCTGTATATGTATAACTGACTAGCTCTACACTTGAAACTAACACAACAGTGTAGATCAAACACACCCCAGTATAAAATAAAAATTAAATTAAAACATAAAAAATGTAAAATATATAGTGATAAGTATTATAAAGAAATCAAGGTAAAAATGGAAAAAGAATTTGGGACAGGAGCCATGCTGCAATTTTCCATAAAAACATGTGCTTTGGGAAAAGAACAGAAGGAGGTGGGAGATGGCAGTTGGTACAAAACTCAACAAGCATCCTGGGAAAGAGCCTTCCAACAACCAGTGCAATGTTGTCTGAATTGATTGTGGCAATGCATCCTATGTGTTAACTCTTCTAGGAAGTGCCAGAGGAAGAGTAAGCAAAGAGTGAAATAAAAAGATAATTAATAAGGACCTACTGTATAGTCCAGGGAACTCTACTCAATACTCTGTAATGATCTGACTCTGTAATGACATGGGAAAAGAATCTGAAAAAGAGGGGATATATGTATATGTATAACAGAATAACTTTGCTGTACAGCTGAAACTAACACAGCATTGCAAATCAACTTTACTCCAATAAAAACTAATTTTAAAAATGATAAAGGGACCAGAAGCACCAAGAAAGCCTAGACAGACTCAGCCACGGGCAGATGAAAAGGGTCTGGAGGTTTCCAGAGCAGAGAGATGATCTAAGACAAGGGTCCCCAACCTATGGGATGTAATGCCTGATGATCTGCGTGGAGCTGATGTAATAATAATAGAAATAAAATGCACAATAAGGTAATGCACTTGAATCATCCCAAAACCATCATCCCAGGTTCATGGAAAAAGTGTCTTCCATGAAAATGGTTTCAGGTGCAAAATGGTTGGGGACCACTGCCCTAATGGACTTTGTACTGGGCTTGCTCCAGCTGCCACACTGAGAAGAGGCTGAAAAAGGCCAGCGTGCAAACAAGGAGAGAAAAATTAGGAGGTGACAGCAATAATCCAGATGAGAGATGTTGAGAGCCTGGATTAGGATGGTTTGGGTAGAGATGGAAGAGGAGACCGTGGGGTATTGAATTCTTCACCTGACAAAGTCAGTCTTACTGGGCCAGGCAGGACAGGTGATTACACTTGATTCTCCCTGGACATCTGACAATGTAAAATTCAGAAAAAAGTATCAGAATATGTACAAGACAAAAATCTACAGTCCCAAATATAAAAGAAAAAGGAAAGGAAATTGTTAAATGTATTCAAAATCTGCTTCTCTGTGAAACTCCTTCCTAACTTTCCCCAGAATACTACCAAATATTTTCCTACGAGAAGCTTTCTCACACTTTATAAAGGTAAATTCAATCATTCTAATGACACCAGAATTTTGTTCTACTTTACTCCCCAGCCCCCAAAACTGAGGGTTCACCTGCACCTACAAATCAACACCAAATAGTCTTACACGAAGATTTATTTCCCATTTACTAAGCTTGAAAGTACTATATGGCTGTATCAAATCCCTTCCCCACTTTAGAGGATGCTCTTTGGCTCACCCTGGTAGCTCAGCTGGTAAAGAATCCACCTGCAATGCAGGAGACTCTGGTTCGATTCCTGTGTCGGGAAGATCCACTGAAGAAGGGATAGACTACCCACTCCAGTGTTGTTGGACTTCCCTGATTCTCCAGGTGGTTAAAAATCTGCCCTCAATGCAGGAGATCTGGGTTCAATCCCTGGGTTGGGAAGATCCCCTGGAGAAGGGAACGGCTACCCATTCCAGTATTCTGGCCTAGAGAATTCCATGGACAGAGGAGCCTGGCAGGGGTCACAAAGAGCTGGACATGACTGAGTGACCTTCACACACATTTTTTTATTTTTTTCGGAAGCCAAGCCACGCACGCACTTGTCTCATGCTTCCTGTAACAGCAACCAAACCACATGCCAGGATGCCCAGGGAACCTCCATCCTCCAGGACAGCTCTTGCCATCAGCACCCCCAGCTCTTCCCTGGGTAATCTCTCCCATCGACTGCTGGCGTGCTGCAAGTCTTAACATAACTGATGCCTACTGGCCCTGATTCCAATCAAAAAGTCTACAAACAGCAAATGCTGGAGACAGTGTGGAGAAAAGGGAACCCTCTGACACTGCTGGTGGGAATGCAAACTGATTCAACCACTACAGAGAACAGTACGAAGCTTCCTTTAAAAACTAGGGATGAAACCACCTACCACAGGACCCAGCAATCCCATTACTGGGCATACACCCTGAGCAACCAGAACTGAAAAAGACACATGTACCCCAATGTTCATTGCAGTACTATTTACAATAGTTAGGACATGGAAAAAGCCTAGATGTCCATCAGCAGCTGAATGGATAAGGATGTTGTACATAAACACAATGGAATATTACTCAGTTCTAAAAAGGAATGCATTCGAGTCAGTGCTAATGAGGTGGATGAACCTAGAGCCTATTATATAGTGAAGTAAGTCAGAAAGAGAAAGACAAATACCATATATTAATGCACATATATAGAATCTAGAAAGATGGTGCTGATGATCCTATGTGCAGGGCAACAAAGGAGACATTGATACAAAAAACAGACTTTTGGACTCAGTGGGATAAGAAGGTGGGATGATTTGAGAGAAAAGCATTGAAACATACACATTACCATATGTAATAAGGTAGTCAGCGGGAGTTTGATGTAAGACACAGGAAATCTGAAGCCAGTGCTGCATAACAACCTGAAGGGATGAAGTAGGGAGGGAAGAGGGTGCTGAGTCCAGGAGGGAGAGGACACATGTATGCCTATGGTCAACTCATGTTGACATATGGCAAAAAACATCACAATACTGTAAAGTAATTATCCTCCAATTAAAATAAATTAATTTTCAAAGAAAGCATATGCTGTGCTTCCTCAGTGCCCTATGCCAGCTAATGAGTTCACAACTGGCTTTAGTATTCACGCTTTTCCTTCCAGGTAGCCAGTTTCACTTAGAGATGCTCTATCTTGAACCCCAGACTTGTCTCTCAAGTTGGGGCTGTGAGCAGGCTAGTGAAGGGTGGTCTGAGGCAGCTGAATTTCTGATCTTCTTAAATCATATCATGGGTATGTTTGTTCATTCTCTGTAAGCTGAAACATCATGCTCGGTCAATTAGTCGTGTCCAACTCTTTGTGTCCCCATGGACTGTAGCCCACAGGCTCCTCTGTTCATGGGATTCTCCAGGCAAGAATACTGGAGTGGGTTGCCATTTCCTCCTCCAGGGGATCTTCCTGACCTTGGGATCATACCCACTCTACTGTGTCTCCTGCATGATTCTTTACCACTGAGCCACCTGCGAAGCCAAGCTGAAATCTAGTCCTCCTTAAATGCCCTCCATATACCAGGGGTAGGGTTGTTGTTGTTCAGTCACTGAGTCATGTCTGACTCTTTGCAAACCCATAGACTGCAGTATGCCAGGCTTCCCTGTCAGTCACCATCTCCCACAGCTTGCTCAAATTCATGTCCATTGACTCACTGATGCCATCCAACCTTCTTGTCCCCTGTCATCCCCTTCTCCTCCTGCCTTCAATCTTTCCCAGCATCAGGGTCTTTTCTGATGAGTTGGCTCTTCACATCAGGTGGCCAAAGTATTGGCACCTCAGCTTCAGCATCAGTCCATGCCAATGAATATTCAGAACTGATTTCCTTTAGGCTGGACTGGTTTGATTTCCTGGCAGTCCAAGGGACTCTCAAGAGTTTTCTCCAACACCACAGTTCAAAAGCATCAATTCTTCACTGCTCAGCCTTCTTTAAGGCCCAGCTCTCACATCCATATACATGATTACTGGAAAAACCATAGCTTTGACTAGGCAGACATTTGTCAAAAATGTAATGTCTCTGCTTTTTAATACGCTGTCTAGGTTTGTCACAGCTTTTCTTCTGAGGAGTAAGTGTGCCTTTTAATTTCATGGCTATAGTCACCATCTGCAGTGATTTTGGAGCCCCCCAAAATAAAGTCTCTCACTGCTTCCATTGTTTCCCCATCTATTTGCCATGAAGTGATAGGACTGGATGCCATGATCTTAGTTTTTTCATGTTACATTTTAAGCCAGCTTTCTTAATTCTCCTCTCGCCTTCAAGAGGTTCTTTAATTCCTCTTTGCTTTCTGCCATAAGGGTGGTGTCATCCGCATATCTGAGGTTATTGATATTTCTCCCGGCAATCTTGATTCCAGCTTGTGCTTCTTCCAGCCCAGTATTTTGCATGATGTAGTCTGCATACAAGTTAAATAAGCACGGTGACAACATACAGCCTTGACCTACTCCTTCCCCAGTTTGGAACCAGAACATTGTTTCAAGTCAGTTTCTAACCGTCGCTGTTTCTCAGGAAGCAGGTCAGGTGGTCTGGCATTCTCATCTCTTGAAGAACTTTCCACAGTTTGTTGTGATCCACAGAGTCAAAGGCTTTTAAGTGAAGTTATGCTCAGCTGCGTCCAACTCTTTGCAACCCTGTGGACTGTAGCCCATCAGGCTCCTCTGTCCATGGGATTCTCCAGGCAAGAATACTGGAGTGAGTTGCCATTTCCTTCTCCAGGAGATCTTCCCAACCCAGGGATCAAACCCAGGCCTCCTGCATTGCAGGTGGACGCTTTATCCTCTGAGCCACCAGGGAAGCCCCATGAAGCAGAAGTAGATGTTTTTCTGGAATTCTCTTGCTTTTTCGATGATCCACAGATGTTGGCAATTTGATCTCTGGTTCCTCTGCCTTTTCTAAATGCAGCTTGTACAGCTGGAAGCACAAATAAAACCTTTTGTGCACAGGACCCAGGAGAAAGGAGCAGTGACCCCATAAGAGACCAAGCCAGACTTGCCCGTGAGTGTCCAGGAGTCTCTGGCAGAGGTGTGGGTCAACAGTGGCCTGACTCAGGGTTGGGGGCACTGACTAAAACAGTCCTGGGAGCCACTTAAGCCCTTTTGAAGGAGGTTGGTATTGCCTCCCTTACCCCTAACATACAGGGAGGGAATACAGCCCTATCCATCTGCAGAAAATTGGATTAAGGATTTACCAAGCATGTTCTTGCCCACCAGAGCAAGACCCAATTTTACCCACAGCCAGTCCCTCCCAGCAGGAAGCTTCCACAAGCTTCTTATCCTTATCCATCACAGGGCAGATAGAATGAAAACCAGTTACAGAAAACTAAGCAAACTGATCACATGTACCACAGCCTTGTCTAACTCAGTGAAACTATGAGCCAGGCAATATGTTACTGGAGACCAGTGGAGAAATAACTCCAGAAAGAATAAAGAGACGGAGCCAAAGTGGAAACAGTGCCCAGTTGAAGATGTGTCTGGTGGTGAAAGTAAAGTCCGATGTTGTAAAGAACAATATTGCATAGGAACCTGGAATGTTAGGTCCATGAAGCAAGGTAAATTAGAAGTGGTCAAACAGGAGATGGCAAGAGTGAACATCAACATTTTAGGAATCAGTGAACTAAGATGGACCAGAATGGGAGAATTTAATTCAGATGACCATCACATCTAGTACTGCGGACAAGAATTTCTTAGAAGAAATAAAGTAGCTCTCATAGTCAACAAAAGCATCCAAATGCAGTACTTGGGTGTAATTTCAAAAACGACAGAATGGTCTCTGTTCCTTTCCAAGCCAAACCATCCAATATCAGTAATTTAAGTCTATGCCCCAAGCACTAATGCCAAAGAAGCTGAAGTTGAATGATTCTATGGAGACTTACAAGACCTTCTAGAACTAACACCCATAAAAAAATGTCCTTTTCATCATAGGGGACTGGAATGCAAAGTAAAAGTCAAGAGATACCTGGAGTAATAGGCAAGTTTGACCTTGAAGTACAAAACGAAGCAGAGCAAAGGCTAACAGAGTTTTGCCAAGAGAACGCACCAGTCACAGCACACACTCTCTTCCAACAACACAAGAGACAACTCTACACACGGACATCACCAGATGGTCAACACTGAAATCAGATTGATTATATTCTTTGCAGCCAAAGATGGAGAAGCTCTATACAGTCAGCAAAAACAAGACCGGGAGCTGGCTGTGGCTCAGATCATGAACTCCTTATTGCCAAATTCAGACTTAAATTGAAGAAAGTAGGGGAAACCACTAAGCCATTCAGGTATGACCAAATCAAATCCCTTACAATTATACAGTGGAAGTGAAAAATAGATTCAAAGGATTAGATCTGATAGAGTGCCTGAAGAGCTACCGATGGAGGTTCGTGACACTGTATAGGAGGTGGTGATCACAACCATCCCCAAGAAAAAGAGGGGTAGGGTGAACTCAATAAATTATGTTTCCTGAATAGAGCACAGCTGGTCTCCATACTGTATTTGACGGAACTTCATATCCTAAGACTGTGCTTAAGCCATTCCACAACCTTCTATTCTCGAGTTGAGCGAGGAAGCAACAGGATTCTTAGATAAAAGTGTAACGTGTTGGAGTCAGCCTGAAACACCCACGCCTCACTCAGGATTTGGCTGGTTCCCATCTAAAGACACAGGGAACTTAGTAAAGGTCTGCAAAGTGATCTGCAAAGCTTACACAAAGAGTGAGAGGCGGTTGAAAGCACTGGGAATATTTAGTTTTGAGTATAGAGACTGATGGACAATGTTCTAACTTGCTTCTTACTTTGTAGGGTGACCCTACAAAAAGACTAGTGTCTCTGTTGCTTTTTATTTAACACAAGAATTAATTGAAATGGTAGGTTGAATATGAAGATGAGATTTTTTGAAAGCGAGGGCTATGATTAAATACTGGGACACTGATTGCTAGATAAATGCATTAATACTGTCTTAAAAGTAAGGTGGCGGTACATCCCTTTTGGTTTGAAGTCGTCCTGATATAGACCTAACATATGAGGGAAATTAATTCTACCCCCTTTTACTCTAATGTGCCCTGGCTTTGACCATACAATGTGATCATCTCACTTCAATTTTCCTGTAAGTTTTCCTTGAAGAAATATAGACAATTATACTCCACACCCCTCCTCCCTTTACAGAGTTCAGTTTTTCACAGTGAAGATCAAGGTTCCCATCTCCCCTTCCATATAATTCTCATGTGACCACGATGACTGAGAACAATCACAAGTAAGTAAAGCCATTCCTCCCAGAACCCCTATATCCCAATGCATGGACCCCTCTCCCTGAGACCAAGCCTTTTACCGTCTCTGTGTTACTATAGAACATTTCTCTGGAAATGAGAATAAGCTTCAAGAAGTGGGGGGAAAAAAAAGAGCCCTGCTCTCAACTTCGCCTCCTCAAGATCTGCTTCTTGAATCTTCTTTAAAAATGTTCTTTCTATCCCTCAATGGGTCCGCTATTCTCAGAAATATCCAAATGGTGGCTCCTTCTCAAATCTCATGAGAATGTGGCTGACCTGGTCCATAATCTGGCAGGACTATAACCTTGGTTATCTCTCTGTCAGGACTACACTTGCAGGGAAAGCTGAACAAGGTTGGGCAGGTGGGCATTTCCATCTCTTTCACCTGCCAGTGCAACCAGCTGCAAGAAACACTAGCAATCTGGGGCCTACTTAGGTTTTGACTTCTAACAGCCACTCAATGAAATGACTGTCCTCTGGGAGTGCCAGTCTAAAGACCCAGATGTTCACCAAGATTGGCCAGGAGGAGAAGCCAGAGAGGTATTTAAGGAATTTCTATGGGAGTTTTTCTTCCAAGTCTTACTGAGAAGCAAATACTATATTTACAATCCCCCATTTCATCTGCCCAGCTAGTTTGTCCTTGAATGTGCCCAATTAGATGTACACTGTTTTATCACCCCTGCCTAGAGCCGTGACAGCAATGTCAAACGCCTGGCAGAGCTGGCCTGCACGCACCCTGCCAGCCTTACATCTGGGCAGACCATTCAAGTGAACTCCAGACAGTGGGACAAAGCAAAGCATGTCACTTCACTCCAAACTGGTAAGAAGTGCCTGGGCCTTTCCCCTGGTCTCTCTCCTCCTTCTCTCAATGGCAAGGACCAGGACTTGCCCAGTGGTCCAGCAGTCAAGAACTGGCCTTGCAATGGAGGGGACGTGGATGAGATTCCTGGTCAAGGAACTAAGATCCACATGCCTAAGAGCAACTAAGCCTACACACTGCAACTACTGAGCCAGTGAACTCGGGAGCCCGTGCGCCACAACTAGAGTCGTCTGCCACAATGCAGAGACCCCACATGATGCAACCAAGATCCTGTGTGCTGCAATCACCTGATACAGCGGTAACAACTAAAATATTTTAAAAAAATAAATAAGTGGCAATGACCTACAGCAGGGTGGGGCTGCAGGAAGAAAGACTTTGGGTCACTGAATGGCCAAATTATCCACTCTGGACTCGAGTGAGAGATCATTTGTGATGATTTTGAGGCAGGGGAACGTGGAGTTGTGCATTACAGTGTTTCCGCATCCTGGCTCATGAAACTCAATTCTTAGATTTTGAACCTTGAGTAGCTACGGAGCCTTGTGTTTGCCAAGTCTCCATACACCAAGATTAAAGGACTTGAAGTGATTTCTGGGAAGGATGACTGGGTGGGGGTAGGGGTGGAGCCAGGCACCAGTTTCTAAACCCTGCCTTGTCTTTCTCTCTAACTTTTCCAGAAGCTCAAATATCTAGCATCAAGAAGAAAGACTTGTGTTCAGAGGAAACCTGGTTTTGTTTTGATAAACCCGAGTCTCTGGGGGAGACATAAACTAGCTTTCATCCTCTATCATCTATCAGAGAATTGTATGCATTCATTCATCCATCCCTTTATTTCCTAATCCATTCATTCATGCTTTTATCCTCTAATTCATTCATCCTTTTCTTTATTCACTCATTTATTCATTTCTTTACTCACTAACTCATTTATTTTCAGCTGGGAGTAGGGAACTATGAGTAGGCAAGAGACATGAGCAGGAAGATGTGACTGCATAAAATAACTTAAAGAAATGTTGTCTTTACACATTATGAACCAATCAGCATCAAACTGCTCAAGTTAAACCCTTCATTTGATCAAAGCCTTGGATCTCCATTTTCCAAACTCAGAGCTTTCTTAGTTAGGACTTTAAAGCAGAGCCAATATAATCAGAGAAAGACTGTAAAGGTTTAATAGCAGAATGCCTTTCCAACTCTAAGACATGAATTCCAGTGGCTCAAAATAACAAGACATCATCACTGTCCATTACTGTTCCAAAAACACAAGTGATTATGTGAATCTGTGTTATGTGAATCTCATCTTCTGTATCATGTGATACCTCTAAGCTGTTTTGTCCAAATTCCAATTCCAGCTTTTTCTAAGCCCTGCTGTGATCTATAGTTCATTCTGTTAAGCCTTTTCCATAATCCCTCTATGCCATGTTATACACACACACCTTCCCTGCTCCTTCCCTCCCTCAAATCCAAAAACCTTCACTTAATCACCTCTTAATCATTTGCCTGAAAAGTAAACCCTCCAGCCTCTTATTGTTTCCTTCCAGATGCTGCTGGGGGATGACTCCCCACAGACCTCACCGAACATTCCATCATGGTCAATTGGCTGGGCAGACTGTGAGTCCAGTCCTCCAAAGCTTTTACGCTCTTTCTTTCCAAGAAAACTCAGAGCTAACACCATTGTTTCCTCACAAAAACAGCTAACATCTGCAGGCTGGAACATCAAAACAAAGGAAAAAAAATGTGTAGGGTTCTGCTGATGTTGGATGCAAACTTTCTCGGCCATTTTAGGCAATAAATCAATGTTCTTCTTTTCAATTTCTATTGAAAAATAAACCATACTGGCTGATTTTCAATTTCTCCTCAGAGGAATAGTTAACAAACAGGTTACATGCAATGACTAATTAGTCCTTCTGCCTTCCAGCTAAGCAAACTCAGCTTGTATTTGGAAAGGGAATCTCTAACAAAATTCATCAGATTGCTCAAAGAACGTTTAATTTTATTCTGCATTTAAAAAGCTTGCTTCAGCTTCATTCCTTTAATCGATAGATACATTGGTATAGCTCAACAAACTGCTTATTCCAAATTAATAATGTACGATGTTTATTAAAGTTATTAACTCCAGGACTTTCCTGGTGGTCCAGTTGTTAATATTTAGCCTTCCAATGCATGAGACATGGGTTCAATCCCTGGTTGGGGAGCTAAGATTTCACATGCCTCATGGCCAAAACACCAAAGCACAACAAAAGCAATATTGTAACAAATTCAATAAAGTCTTTAAAAATGGTCCACATCCAAAAAATCTTAAAAAAAGAATTATTAACATCCCAAACTGTGCATTGACGAATTTGAATATAATTACCATATTATCTTATAAAAATCACTTTGATCTTAGTTGCTCTACAATCTCGGTTAGTGTACATTCCATTTTAGAAATAAGAAAGTATTGCCCCTCTAGTAAAGATGGAGCCAGATCCCTCTCATTCCAGCTGTTTCCTGTATAGATCGTAATGGCTTTTAGTCATTTCTTTATTTTAGACAATTCCTTTAGATCAGTGTTTCTCAAACTTTAATGTGCCTACAAACCCCAGTAGAGCTTGTTAACAGTTTCTTGGGCCCATCTCCAGAGACTATGATTCATTGGGTCAGGTTGGGTCAATGAACTTGCATTTCTAACCAGCTCACAAATGATGGTGATGCTGCTGATCCAAGGACTAAAATTTGAGAACGTCTGCTGTATTTTAAGCTAACTTTTAAAAAACTGTATGAATTAACTATGAAACAGACCCACAGACTGGAGGAGGGATGGATTGTGAGTTTGGAATTAGCAAATACAAACTATTTATATACAAGACAGATAAGCAAGGTCCTACTGTATAGCACAAGGAACTGTGTTCAATATCCTGTAATAAAGCATAATGGAAAATAATATGAGAAAGAATATATACAACAACAACAACATAGTTGAATCCTTTTGCTGTATGGCATAAATTAACAAAGAACTGTAAATCAATTATACTTTGATATAATTATATATATATATATTATATATATATCCTATTCTTAAGTAACAGCCCATCACCATCGTTAATACAATTGATAAACCCCTCTATAAATATATCAAACTGGTAAACATTAAAATTCCAATCGTTCTAGTAATAATACCCAATCTAATTCTGTAGCTTGAATAGCACTCTCTAACTGCTTCCTTTCAAATAACACTACTTTATTTCTAGGTGGAAATGATTTCTCTTTCCTCATTTGGACCATTCCAAGTGGGTCTTCGAGGCATACACTAGAGTCAAAAACAAATGAGATTTTAAACCATAATGACAGATTTTCAAATAATTCTGTATATCTCTTTACAAAGTTCACAAGTCATGTAAACATTTTTTAATTCCTCTTTAAGTAATCAGTGGTATTTCTGGAATACCAATACCAGGAACATCTATGTATATTAGAGATTCTAAAAGAAACACATACACACAACAGACACGTTTAATGCTAGACAGTTCAGAAAAGGCTCGGGATCTGCTGCTCCCACCAGCAAGGGCCCTGTCCTCGAGGGGTCTTCTCTCATTCTTCATGGACGGAAGGCACTAGGACCTCAAACGTTAGGTGAATTCGGCTTAGCAATAATAAGAGTCCAATAGCCACATACTACTAGTCACATTTGTAGTCACATACTATGAATCATGGCTCAAAATGCTCACCGGAAAACGTATTTGAGATAATATACTGAAACCTCAAGGACTCTCGGGGGTGACAGCAGAAGAGGCTAAGCAATCAACTTCAAGGTAGGGAAGAGTAAAAGAGCACTGTGAACGACTCTACATACATGTACATAGTGACAGGATCCCCCTGCATCAAGTGAATTTCCACTTCTTTTTCTTAACAAGCTGCACTGACTAAAGTATTAATATAATATCAAATAGAAATGGTTACAATAAAGTATCATTGCTTTGTTTCTGATCTGAAACAGAATCATTAACATTTTACCTTTAGGTATGATATTTGCAAAAATACACAGAAGAACTGTACAAAAAAGATCTTCACAACCCGGATAATCACGATGGTGTGATCACTCATCTAGAGCCAGACATCCTGGAATGTGAAGTCAAGCGGGCCTCAGAAAGCATCACTATGAACAAAGCTAGTGGAGGTGATGGAATTCCAGTAGAGCTATTTCAAATTCTGAAAGATTATGCTGTGAAAGTGCTACATTCAATATGCCAGCAAATTTGGAAAACTCAGCAGTGGCCACAGGACTGGAAAAGGTCAGTTTTCATTCCAATCCCAAAGAAAGGCAATGCCAAAGAATGCTCAAACTACCACACAATTGCACTCATCTCATATGCTAGTAAAGTAATGCTCAAAATTCTCCAAGCCAGGCTTAAGCAGTACGTGAACTGTGAACTTCCTGATGTTCAAGCTGGTTTTAGAAAAGGCATAGAAACTGGAGATCAAATTGCCAACATCCACTGGATCATGGAAAAAGCAAGAGAGTTCCAGAAAAAAACATCTATTTCTGCTTTATTGACTATGCCAAAGCCTTTGACTGTGTGGATCACAATACACTGTGGAAAATTCTGAGAGAGATGGGAATACCAGACCACCTGACCTGACTCTTGAGAAACCTGTATGCAGGTCAGGAAGCAAGAATTAGAACTGGACATGGACCAACAGACTGGTTCCAAATAGGAAAAGGAGTACGTCAAGGCTGTATATTGTCACCCTGCTTATTTAACTTCTATGCAGAGTACATCATGAGAAACGCTGGGCTGGAAGAAGCACAAGCTGGAATCAAGATTGCCGGGAGAAATATCAATAACCTCAGATATGCAGATGACACCACACTTACGGCAGAAAGTGAAGAGGAACTAAAAAGCCTCTTGATGAGAGTGAAAGAGGAGAGTGAAAAAGTTGGCTTAAAGCTCAACATTCAGAAAACAAAGATCATGGCATCCACTCCCATCACTTCATGGGAAATAGATGGGGAAACAGTGGAAACAGCGTCAGACTTTATTTTGGGGGGGCTCCAAAAATCACTGCAGATGGTGACTGCAGCCATGAAATTAAAAGATGCTTACTCCTTGGAAGAAAAGTTATGACCAACCTAGATAGCATATTCAAAAGCAGAGACATTACTTTGCCGACTAAGGTCCATCTAGTTAAGGCTATGATTTTTCCAGTGGTCATGTATGGATGTGAGAGTTGGACTGTGAAAAAAGCTGAGCGCCAAAGAATTGATGCTTCTGAACTGTGGTGTTGGAGAAGACTCTTGAGAGTCCCTTGGACTGCAAAGATATCCAACCAGTCCATTCTGAAGGAGATCAGCCCTGGGATTTCTTTGGAAGGAATGATGCTAAAGCTGAAACTCCAGTACTTTGGCCACCTCATGCGAAGAGTTGACTCATTGGAAAAGATTCTGATGCTGGGAGAGATTGGGGGCAGGAGGAGAAGGGGACG
The DNA here is from genome assembly GCF_042477335.2 of Ovis canadensis. NCBI lineage: Eukaryota > Metazoa > Chordata > Mammalia > Artiodactyla > Bovidae > Ovis > Ovis canadensis. The sequence continues at coordinate 20,074,594 of NC_091264.1, read as the reverse complement.
ACTGAGGATGAGATGGCTGGATGGCATCACGGACTCGATGGACGTGAGTCTGAGTGAACTCCGGGAGTTGGTGATGGACAGGGAGGCTTGGCGTGCTGCAATTCATGGGGTAGCAAAGAGTCAGACACGACTGAGCGACTGAACTGAACTGGACTGATGATATTTGCTGCAGAATACTGTTTCCCAACAGAATGGGAAAGACTAGAGAGCTCTTCAGGAAAATTAGAGAAATACCAAGGAAACATTTGATGCAAAGATAGGCACAATCAAGGACAGAAATGGTATGGGCCTAACAAAAACAGAAGATATTAAGAAGAGATGGCAAGAAAACAAAGAAGAAGTCTACAAAAAAGATCTTCATGACCCAGAAGTCAAGTGGACATTAGGAAGCATCACTACAAACAAAGCTAGTGGATGTGATGGAATTCCAGTTGAGTTATTTCAAATCCTAAAAGATGATGCTGTGAAAGTGCTGCATTCAAATAAGCTAACAAATTTGGAAAACTCAGCAGTGGCCATAGGACTGGAAAAGCTCACTTTTCATTTCAATCCCAAAGAAGGGTAATGCCAAAGAGTGTTCAGACTACTGCACAACTGCACCCATTTCACATGCCAGTACAGTCATGCTCAAAATCCTCCAAGCTAGTCTTCAACAGTATATGAGCTGAGAATTTCCAGATGTACAAGCTAGGTGTAGAAAAGGTGGAGGAACCAGAGATCAAATTGCCAACATCCATTGGCTCATAGAAAAAGCAAGATAATTTCAAAAAAAAACTTGCTTTATTGAATATGCTAAAGCCATTGACTGTGTGTATCACCACAAACTGTGGAAAAATCTTAAAGAGATGGGAATATGAGATCACCTTTCCTGCCTCCTGAGAAGTCTGTATGCAGGTCAAGAAGCAACAGTTAGAACTGCACATGGAATAACGGACTGGTTCCAAATCTGGAAAGGAGTACTTCAAGGCTGTATATTGCCACCCTGTTTATTTAACTTCTATGCAGAGTACATCATGTGAAATGCCAGGAAGGATGAAGTACAAGGTGGAATCAAGATTGCCGCAAGAAATATCAATCACCTCAGATATGCAGATGACACCATCTTTATGGTAGAAAGCAAACTTAAGGAACTTAAGAACCACTTGATAAAGGTGAAAGAGGAGGGTAAAAAAGCTGGTTCAAAATTCAGCGTTCAAAAAACTAAGATCATGGCATCCAATCCCATCACTTCATGGCAAATAGATGGGGAAAAATATGGAAACAGTGAGAGACTTTATTTTCTTGGGCTCCAAAATCACTGTGGACGGTGACAGCACACTTCCTCATTGGAAGGAAAGCTGTGACAAACCTAGACAGCATATTAAAACACAGAGACGTTACTTTGCTGACGAAGGTCCACCTATTAAAAGCTATGGTTTTTCCAGTAGTCATGTATGTATGTGAGAGGTGGACCATAAAGAAAGCTGAGCACTGAAGAATTGATGCTTTTGAACTGTGGTGTTGGAGAAGACTCTTGAGAGTCCCTTGCACTGCAAGGAGATCCAACTGGTCAATTCTAAAGAAAATCAGTCCTGAATATTCATTGGAAGGCCTGATGCTGAAGCGCCAATACTTTGGCCACCTGATGGGAAGAGCCTACTCATTGGAAAAGACCCTGATGCTGGGAAAGACAGAAGGCAGGAGGAGAAGGGGACAACAGAGGATGAGATGGTTGGATGACATCACCAACTCAATGGACATGAGTTTAAGCAAGCTCTGGGAGCTGGTGAAGGACAGAGAAGCCTGGCATGCTGCAGTCCATGGGGTCACACAGAGTTGGACATGACTGAGTGACTGAACAACAACCGTTGCTTTACAATCCTTTCAAAATGTGTGCTCCGTTGTGTCCAACTCTTTTTGACCGCATGGACTATAGCCTGCCAGGCTCCTGTGCATGAGATTTTCCAGGCAAGAATACTGAGGTGGGGTGGTGATCCCCTCCAGGGGATCTTCCTAACCCAGGAATCAAACCCGCATCTCCTGCATCTCCTACATTGTCAATTGGAATTTTCGCCACTGCCCCGCCTGGGAAGCCCTTCATAATGTACACATATCATATGTACTCTTTAAATATCTTACAATTGTATTTGTCAATTATACCTCAATAAAATAAAAAAGAAAAAAGGAAGCAGGTGTTAATCCCATTTTACAAATGGAGGAAAAAAGAAAGATTCTATCCTAATGAATGAGGGACCCACTTTTCAGGGGTCCCTCTCAGCTATTTTCATGTCAATCAATCAATATCATATCAATCTCACACAGAGTGTCCTCAACTGTCTGTCTGAATTTCCCTGAGTGCTCTAACTCCAATACTTATGCTTTGATATGTCCCTGTTCATACAACAGTAATGAAAATAAAAATATATTTCCTTATATTCATAGATATAAATCTACCTCCTTGAAGATCTGCATCTGTCCCCTCTCAAACATGTTTGGATGTGGACGGTGTCTATTTCAAGGAGTATACACGCATGTAAATTCAGTAAGTACACATATATTTACAATAAGTTTATGAGCCATAAGTGTTTGCACTCACAAAAACTGGAGCAACTAAAATTTATCAACATTTGAAAAGTATTCAAATTTTTCACTACTAATAATTAATAAATTATAGTGTTCTAAGAAAGTATTGATAGTTTTTAGCAAGAACTTTTAAGCCAAATGGACAAAATAAAACACACCCTATAAACCAAATATACTTATGATCGGCCTCAAGAGTAATACAAACAGCAAAACTGTACAAGAATATGTTCCATTTTTCTGATTTTTCAATTCCTGTGAATTTCATGGTACGTAAGATTTATATGTTTTACTAATGGTGGTGGTTTAGTTGCTAAGTTGTGTCCAACTCTTGCGATCCCATGGACCTTTGCCCACCAGGCTCTCTGTCCATGGGATTCTCCAGGCAACAATATTGGAGTGGGTTGCCATTTCCTTCTCTGGTTTTACTAACGATTAGGCATAAATTTAATTTTCTCACACATTTTTCCTTCTGGAAATTAATAAGATACCATTTTATAGCATCCCTCAGTTCACTTTAATCATTTTAAACTTTCTAAAACAGTTCTCAGAACAGACTTGTGGTTGCCAAAGGGGAACAGGTTAGGGGAAGGATGGAGTGGGAGGCTGAAGTTAGCAGATATACCTTATATAGGAAGGACAGACAACAAGACCCTACTGTAAAGCACAAGAAACTATATTCAATATCCTGTGATAAGCCACAATGGAGAAGAATATAAAGAATGCATCTGAATGTATCTGAATCACTTTGCAGTACAGCAGAAATTAACATATCATTGTAAATTAACTATAATAAAAAATAAAATAGAGTTCTCAGCTTTCATTTTTTATTGTCTCTACTAGTTAACAGAAAATGCCTCCAACAACAATATGAATCTGAAAACTAAATAAGGTTATTATATGTAGTTTGAGTAGTTTAATCAAGTTTTATACATGGCTTCATTAAAACTAGCTAAATAGTAGTTCACACAAATTGAATGACAAAGATGGTATTTGTCTTCTCCTTCCCAAGTCCGAGAAGGGGTTGCTTGTCATCTTTCATTCTCACTTTTAGGAAAAAGGAAAGTGCGGCCTCTATCTGGGGACTCTTGCCATCCACAGAGGTGGATGGTGCAGCCTGTGTCTGCAGCCGCTGGGAACCAAGGCAGCCTCATGGAGAGGGTGAGGGACAGTGGGAGCTCCTGGCCCCTTACCAGTCCGCACCCTCGCCCAGGCTTGAGACATGTGGACCGGTAATGCAAGGACGGCAAAACTGCAGGGAAGTGTGGAATGAGAGTCTAATTTCAGCTCCAGTGTTCAATCCTACCATGGCTCTAGTTCCTGAGCCATTCAGACTGAGGTTCTCATATGGAAGATACTGAAATCCTTCTACTTAAGAGCACATTCTGGGTATAGAACAACTGCTTGTCATTGTTTTTCTTTCTCGTCTATAGTCTTTTTGTTCTATGATCCATTCTGCACAACTTCTTTCATGATCTTTACTTCTACGCTTTTGACAGAGAATTATCATTGTCCAGGCTTCAAACAACCCATGAATTATTAATAAAAAATTCTATCAACCTCACAAGAGCACTTCAGCACATTTTAGGTCACTGAGACCTTTTAAAAACTTCATTTATTGTATTGTGGTGCAACTTTTTACTACACACTATGGTTTCAGATGGCCACTCAGAAAAAATGAATAAAGAGCCAATGGTTGCAGGAGAGTAAACAGACTTTCCCAAAAGAAGCTATGCAGGGTCTTTCAGTATATATATGAAATCTGCATACACAATATTTGGTGTGTATACAACAATACTTTTTTAAAATATTTGACCTTTTGGATAGGACTGTATGCTTCCATTTGAGCTACTTACTAAAACACTAAGAAAGGGTGTATGTCCCAGAAATACCCTCTGAAACCATTAACCCAAGCCCATGAGAAAGAGAAGTGTGGCTGGTATGTCAGAATGAAGGAAGGGGATCCTTAAAGGTCCCCAAAATCTATGGAATCATCATAAAATATCTGAATAACTTGTCTCTGAAGAAGAGTGATTCATTCAGGTCCATCCACTTCAGGCTTTAGATGAATTCAGGCTCATAATAAACTACAGTTCAAAACTACGCTGTATCATCCTAAGCCATTTCCAACCAACTGCAGTAATAGATAAATCTAGAACTTTACAAGTGTGTTAAAAGAAAACACATTGCAAAAAGTGAGTACAAAGTAATTTTATAAATGGAGTTCCTAGTGGTCAATCAACTGACAGGATATAGTGAAGAAATACAGGCTTTGGAACCTGACAAAGATTCAAACCCAGTGTTTTTACCAGGTATTTGACCTAGAAAAAATATTATTCACTTTCTTTCCTCAAGGGTCTCTAGTGGCTCAGACGGTAAAGCATCTGTCTACAATGTGGGAGACCCGGCTTCGATCCCTGGGTTGGGAAGATCCCCTGGAGAAGGAAATGGCAATCCACTCTAGGACTATTGCCTGGAAAATCCCATGGACAGAGGAGCCTGGTAGGCTACAGCCCATGGGCTCGCAAAGAGTCAGACACGACTGAGCAACTTCACTTTCACTATCTTTCCTCATATGAAAAGTGAAATAACAGAATTTTCTTTGTAGAACTGTTAAGAATTCAGAAATTATATAAAGCCTTTACCAAACTTTGCTGATAAACAGTGGTTGGTGCCTAAAGTCCATCAACAGATTCAATGGATAAAGAACATGTGGTACATATATACAATAAAATATTACTCAGCCATAAAAAAGTATGAATTAATGCCGTCTGTGGAAACATGGATGGACATAGAGATTATTATACCAAGTGAAGTCAGTCAGACAAAGACAAATATCATATGATATCACTTATATGTGGAATCTAAACAATGACACAAACTTGTTTATGAAACAGAAACAGACTCACAAAAAGAGAAAAGATTTGTGGTTGTCAAGGGGGGTGGTGGAGGGATGGAGTAGGAGTTTGGGGTGAGCAGGCTTAAACTCATAAATACAGAGCAGACAAACAAGGGCATGCTATATAGCAAGGGGAACTATACTCACTCTCCTGGGACAAACTCTAATGGAAAAGAATACGAAAAAGAATGAGTGAGTGAGTGGAAGTTGCTCAGTCGTGTCTGACTCTTTGTGACCCCATGGACTATACAGTCCATGGAATTCTCCAGGTCAGAACACTGGAGTGGGTAGCCTTTCCCTTCTCCAGGGGATCTTCTCAACCCAGGGATCGAACCCAGGTCTCCTGCACTGCAGGCGGATTCTTTACCAGCTGAGCCACAAGGGAAGACCACAAGAATGTATACATATATGTATAACTGAGTCACTTTGCTGTACACAACATTGTAAATCAATTATACTCCAATAAAATAAAATTTTTAAAAAAAGAGTGGTTGGTAGTATCATCATTATCATCATCATATAAGTTTCTAAACTCCTGTTAATAATATTCTATTAACAGTTAACATAATATATCTCTGATGTATTCTTAAATTTCAATATATTCTTAAATTTGCCCTATGCAATAAGCTAGTTGCAAAATTAGTGCAGCTAAGCTAAAATAATACTCCTGCCCCTAAATAACACTTTAAAAAAAATTAAAACAAATGACTGACATTCTATCTAACAAGTTATCATTATGGCATTCCCATCGAAAGGTCTATATATATACATATGCTTTCAAGAGCAAATAGATTTAAGAGATCCAGCTTTCCAGAGATGAGTGTTTATGCAAGCTTCTGTTCCACTTCTTTTAACTCAAGTTTTCCTTCCAGTATTTTCTAGAGCATACATTCAGCAGAATTATATTAAATTAAATATTAAAAAGCTTTTCATACAGGAATGGAAACTAAGTGATACCAGACATTCGTGAGTGAATGCCTGAATCACTCCATCTGTTTCTCCATGGGTCCTGCATATGCCTTTTAAACCCATCCCTAAAACCTGGGCAAAGAGAATTCCAAATTGCCTTCAGCTTTTATCTGTGACTGGGTCCACAGCTCCATGTAGAATGCAAGGCTTGAAATGTGGCATAACATTTAAAATTCAGAGAAGCCTTAGCCCTTAAATAAAAATTCTCAAAAAGCAGAAATTGTGTCTAACTAAAATAAGGTTCATATTTTGACTCCAACATTCAGCTACAATTTGTTTCTATTTCACAGTGAAACAGAGATCAAGGAAAGAATTTTAAAAGTGGATGCCAGACTCTGCACACCCAGTGGGTCACAGATGTACAAACACAGTGACAGAGAGACCCTCTACTTCCTTCAGGATCCAAAATCACTTGGAAGGAAACCTCAGGAGGAAAGATGTCTGACAGATACATTTCTCTGGGGCTTCCTGCCTCCTTGCTTGCCAAGCTTCCCAGACTCCACCGGTTGTTAATAAAGTTCGCTAAAAAGACTTTCTGAAAGGCTAATTTCACAGGGTGAAGCATAATTAAAGGTATTTTTTCTGTAGCTGAAGTTTCCCTTCACGCACACTTCCCTACTTCACAAATCCAGGGAAGCATAACTTGGAAAGTAACAAGCGTAAGGAGACATCTGATGCTCTATCAGTGGGACACTCAGCACCACCACTGAATCCAAGACCCGGGCCCACAGCTCACACACTGCAACAGAGAAGCTGTTTCACCCTGAGGGTATCATTATACCCCGCCGCGTCTCTATCCCTTCTCTTGTAAAGTGCGATGACAAGGAGATGTGTATCATACACCGTGTGAACTAACCCAGTAAAAACCTAGACATGGAAAGTGAACGAAAAGCTAGATTCTACTCCTTCTGACCTTTATATGATAGCCTTGAAAGAAAAAAATATAGGTGTTCAAACTTCCAAAATGAATACATGAATTCTAAAACATTCTAGTCCAATATAAAAAAATGGATTGAAAGCTACTTATTCTTGTTTATAAAAATAATATCTTTGATATAATTAAACACAGATCTTTTTTGCCAGTCATAAAGTCAGTGAACTTGGCTAAAGCTACCTGAGTTTACACTATTGCTGGATTTTTAGCACCTACAAACTATTTTATTCTGTAAATATTTACCAAAATCTAAGTATTTAAATCTTCTGGATAATAGAAAAGGTAAATGTAGTTTCACCTTTCAGAAAATCTCAGTCTAGCAGTCCAAATATTACAAATTTACTAGAGAGATATTTCTATTTGATCTTTGGTGGGGAACAGAGCTTTGATGCAGAAAACAATCGTGAGTTCACTGAGTGCTACTTAAGAGTTGGGGTTGGCAGGGGCGGAAATGAAGGACACAGAGAAAGACATTTAAGGAAAGTTTCACCACTAGTAGAAAGAAAGTGAGTATCCGTCTTCAAATCAAGGGTGAAAAAGATAATAAAACAGTTTATAAGATTAGGGGCCTTTATTATTTTTTCTTGTAAAAGAGTAAATAGATGTATGAAAGATGAGCTAATTTTTAAGATTTAAAAAAAAGGGAAGATAAACTGGATGTCTGAGGCAGCTAAGGATATGAGGAAGAATGCAAATCCTGTTTAAGGCATTCATCTGTTTTTATCTTTTAAGTCTAGTCTTGACAAAATAAAACATTTCCAGAGGTTAATATGGCTCATCTGTGTAGCAGTCAATTTGAATCTCCTACTCAGTCTAACAATCGTGAGACCAGGACAGTATGCTCATGCATTGATTTTACTGTGATGTCTTCAAGCAGGCTGGACAATCACTTTCAAATCAGAATTTCTGCTAAAATGATATTCTCCACATATATGAATTTGCTTGATCTCTTTTAAATACTATCTGCTCCATAAGCATAACACATCAAATTATATGTCTGCACAGTCTAGCCCCCTGGTTGACGAGGGAAAATCAAAAGAAATAAAAATAAAAGCTAAGCTTAGAGGAGGAAAATGAGGAAAGGAGAGAGGGTCAGGGAAAGTTGCAGCCCAGAGTGAATAAGCAGAAAGGAAGCCAGAAGACTTGGAGGAGCTCAGAGCTAATGAAAAAAACAAGAACACTGGGTTGGGGGAGGGAAGGATGAGAAAGCCAGCTGGAAGGAGAGAAAGCAAGCAAGAGGGAAGCCAGCAGAAATCCAAAGGCAGAAAGTCCTGGAGACGGAAGGGAACAGGAAATTTATTGGAAACCAAGTTGTTTTTCCTTTTGTATCCAATGCAATTCTATTCCAGGCAGAACTCTATTCTCACTCTCAGAGAGGAGAAAAGGGAAGTCAACACTCATAGGAGTCCACGGGCTGGAGCCAGGAGCTCTCCAAAGACAGATTGGAGGAAACACGAGCCAACAGCAGACCCTCTAAAGCAGGGACTGGGACAAAGGAGGCTCCGCATCACCCAGCCCAGCATTTCCCCAAAGACAGCTGAAGCAAAGAACAGCGAGAGCTGCTACTGATCAGAATTCCTAGCACATTTAATAAACGCCTCCGTCGACTCCTCTCACCAGCAAGGTCAGGAAACACTGGTAGACTGTGAAAACCGAGGGCTCTGGAACCTCAGCTGCCTGAATTCACCTCCGAGATCACTAACTATTGATCATGAGCAAGTCATTCAACCTGGGTCTCAGTTACTGTGTCTACAGGGATTGTTACGAGGATTAAGTGAGTTATTGCATGTCACGTAGTTAGGCAGTGTCCAGAACCTATTAAATATGAATCAGGAATGAATCCAGGCAAAGCAAAAGACAAGATTGTAAAGACGAGGTTAATAAGAAGAAATTACTGTTACCAACTTCACACACTTTAAGTGAAAAGATCCAAAATAATCTTAACTCAATAGAGATCAAATATAATAAAGGAACTATCCACTTAATCACTCACTTATTCAGTCACTCATTTAACAAATTTGTTGAACTACATCATACATAAAAGGCAGTAAATAATAGTGTACTGTTTCTCTAAAGACAGATACTTAAGTTAGGCATAATAATAATTTTCATGTTTAAAAAATATTGTCTGTATCTTTCCCAATTTTTAGAGTGAAAATCAGTATGTCGGTTTCTCTTTAAAATCTTATTTTTTCATGATGCAGACAACTCTTTATTCATTTTTTAAACTTTAAATTGTTTTTCTATACAAACTTTATAAGATGAATAAGCTCTAGGAATCTAAGATATAGCCTCATGATAGTTAATAATATTATATTATAGGCTTGCAAGTTGTTAAGAGGGTACATCTTAAACAATCTCAACACAAAAAAAGTAATGGTGATTTCTTTTAATTAATTAAATGATGGCAACCCACTCCAGTACTCTTGCCTGGAAAATCCCATGAACGGAGAGCCTGGTAGGCTGCAGTCCATGGGGTCGCTAAGAGTCGGACACAACTGAGCAACTTCACTTTCACTTTTCACTTTCATGCATTGGAGAAGAACATGGCAACCCACTCCAGTGTTCTTGCATGGAGAATCCCAGGGACAGAGGAGCCTAGTGGGCTGCCGTCTAGGGGGTCGCACAGAGTTGGACACGACTGAAGCGACTTAGCAGCAGCAGATATTAGGCAAAACTATGGTAATCATTTTGTAATATAGCATATCAAATCTGAACACCTTAAACTTATAATGTTTGATGTCAACTATATCTCAATAAAGCAGGAAAAATAAATACATAAATTAATAATGTCAATAGTTTGCATATTATCTGGAATGTAACTACTTCAAAAGCTTTGTAACATGGTTCAGTTCAGTTCAGTCGCTCAGGCGTGTCCCACTCTTTGCGACCCCATGAACTGCAGCACGCCAGGCCTCCCTGTCCATCACCATCTCCCGGAGTTCACTCAGACTCACGTCCATCGAGTCCGTGATGCCATCCAGCCATCTCATCCTCAGTCGTCCCCTTCTTCTCCTTCCCCTAATCCCTCCCAGCATCAGAGTCTTTTCCAATGAGTCAACTCTTCACATGAGGTGGCCAAAGTACTGGTAACATGGTACATGAATATATATTTTACAATTCAAATTATATTGCAAAATGAGTGCTTTTTATATTTCCATTGTCTTATTATTAATCTTTCAATTAGCTTGTTCAGAACAAACTTCTCACTGAGAACCAGAAAATCTGGTGAGAGTGCGTGCTAAGTCTCTTCAGTTTTGTTCGACTCTTTGCCACCAGGCTCTACTGTCCATGGAATTTTCCAGACAAGAATACTGGAGTGGGCTGCCATTCCCTTCTCCAGGGGATCTTCCTGACTCAGGGACCGGACCTGTGTCTCCTGAGGCTCCTGCATTGCAGGTGGATTTTCCTGCTGAGCCACCAGGGAAGCCAGAAAATCTGGTGAAAATGAGTGAAAAACTCCTTTTGATAGCCTTAGGGGTTTCTGAGGGTAGATTCACTTCAGTGGCCCAGATACCATGCAGAAGAAAAACATGAAGTGATTAAGGCTAATTTTCAGCATGACTTTCCCCCTTGGGGCATTCGCCAATTCTAATGTAATTAGGTGAAAAGCTAGGATGAGCATCAGAGCTCCCAGGAGCCTGAGAGTTTGAGGAGGAAATATTTTTGAGTTCAGATCCCAGAAAGGAGAAGACATTCTGGCAAACACTGTAGGGTTTTAGTCAGAACCCTGAAGGATGACAAGATAAAAATTAGGATGACAAGAAAAGAGAAGCCCTCACAAATGAAGTAGGTCCAGCCTCGAATCAGCTAAATATATGACTGCCTTAAGATAAGCTACCCTTGTGACTGAACAACAACAAAAGCACTAATTGCCTGCTAGAAGCAAAAGATAATTCTTCCTGACCTCACACCCATCAGAACTGTTGTTCAGTTGCTCAGTCATGTCCAACTCTTTGCGACCCCATGGACTGCAGCATGCCCCGACCTTTACTATCTCTTGGAGTTTGTTCAAACTCAAGTCCATTGAGTCGATGATACCATCCAACCATCTCATCCTTTGTCACCCCCTTCTCCTCCTGCCTTTAATCTTTCCCAGCATCAGGGTCTTTTCCAGTGAGTCACCTTTTGCACCAGGTGCTCAAGTGAAGCTTCAGCTTCAGCATCAGTCCTTCCAATCAATATTCAATGTTGATTTCCTTTAGGATTGACTGGTTTGACCTCCATGCTGCCCAAGGGACTCTCAAGAGTCTTCTCCAGCAGCATAGTTCACAAGCATCAATTCTTCAGTGCTCAGCCTTCTTTATGGTCCAGCTCTCACATCTGTACATTACTACTGGAAAAACCATAGCTTTGACTATACAGACTTTTGTCAGCAAACTGATGTCTCTGCTTTTTAATACACTGTCTATGTTTGTCATAGCTTTTCTTTCAAGAAGCAAGTGTCTTTTAATTTCATGGCTGCAGTCACTGTCCACAGTGATTTTGGAGCCTAAGTAAATAAAGTCTCTCACTGTTTCCTTTTTTTCCTACATCTATTTGCCATGAAGTGATGGGACTGGATGCCATAATCTTAGTTTTCTGAATGTTGAGTTTTAAGCTAGCTTTTTTACTCTCCTCTTTCACCTTCATCAAGAGGCTATTTAGTTCCTCTTCGCTTTCTGCCAGAGGGTGGTGTCATCTGCATATCTGAGGTTATTGGTATTTCTCCAGGCACCCATCAGAATGACTATTATCAAAATGACAAGAAATAAGTGTTGGTGTTGTTGGTGAGGATGTGGAGAAAAGGGAAAGCTTGTGCATTGTTGATGAAAATGTGAATTGGTGCAGCCACTATAGAACACATTTCTGAGTATGAAGGTTCCTCAAAAGGTGAGAAATAAGACTATCATATGATTCAACAATTCTACTTCTAAGTGTTTATCTCAAGGATAGGAAATCACTGTCTCAAATAGATATCTTCACTCCCACGTTCACTGCAGCATTATTTACAATAGCCAAGAGATGAAAACCACCCCAGTGTCCACTGATAAACGGATAAAGAAAATGTGCTATATATTTATACAAAGGCACATTATTCAATCATAAAAAGAAGGAAACCATGCAATTTGCTACCAGATGGGACCTAACGACATTATGTTAAGCAAAATAAGTCAGACAGAGAAAGACAAATACTGCACTATTTCACTTACATGTGGAATCTTAAATAAAGAGGGGGAGAGAGAAAACAGGCTTGTGGTTTCCAAAGGCAGTTAATAGAAGGTGAGTAAAAAGAGGTGGAGGAACAGTCAGTCTTTTCTGAAGAAGGACAGTATGACTGAAAGCCTCAAATTTCATCTATAATATTTTCATAACAGGTGTCTAACTTAAACTGAAAAGCTAGTAGGCTTTCCAAGAGGGAAGATAAATGAAAGAGACACCCTGAAGATTTGAATATTGGAATGATCAGAGATGAAACTTAAAATAATTGATAAACATTCAAGAATTCTTGATAAGATGGAGAACTGCAGCAGAGAACTAAAAATTGGTTTCAAAAACAAGGCAGAAATGTAGTAATTCAAAAATATAACTAAAAATTAAGGATGCAAATTAAATTAGCAGCAAATTCATTTCAGTTCAGTTGCTCAGTCATGTCCGACTCTTTGCGACCCCATGAACTGCCGCACGCCAGACCTCCCTGTCCATCACCAACTTCTGGAGTTCACTCAGACTCACATCCAGCAGCAAATTAGACAAAGCTAAAGTGGGAATTAGTGAAATGGAATATGCTTGAGAAAAATATTCAGATCGACAATGGTAAGAAAAGATGAAAAATACAAAAGTGAGTATAAGAAACCAATGGGGCACAACAAAATGTTCTAAGATCCTTCAAACTGTAGGTCTAAGTTGGATTTGGGGGTAAAAAAGAAATAAGTAATATTTGAAAACAACTGGTTGAAAATTTCCCAAAACACATATAAACCAACAAGCATCAAGTCATAAACCCAAGAAGCACTATGAGCCACTATCAGATATGAAGAGAACTATCTCTAGACACATCATAGTCATACTGTTGGAAACCAAAGATAACAAGAAAAGAACTGAAGATAGGTTATCATCAAAGGTCCAAAAATAAAGCCAACAGTTCACTTCTCTTTGTCCCTGGTTTCCATTTATCTATTGAGAAATCTGCATTTTGTATGGTTGCCATGTCATGTATCCTAACTCTTTATATGGAACATATATTTAAACTCAATATTCATTATATTTATGCACATTGTATGCATATACATAAATTTAATTTCAAGCAAATAAGAACCGAAAGTATCACCACCAGACTTTTATTAAATAAAATATTAAAGCAAACACTTTAGGGTGAAGGGGAATAATTCCAGATGAAGGGATGGATGTTTAGAAAGTAATGAAGAGCAACGAAATGGGAAATACATGCATAAATGTAAATGTACATTGACTGTATAAGTATATATTACAAATATAGCATGTACAGGATGAATACATATAATATATGAAGGCACTAACAGGAGTTACATTTTTAAAATAGAACTAATTTATATGATATTTTAATAAGTCAAGTTTGCATGTTGATACCTTGCAGGTAACAACTAACAGTACTGTAGAAACAGTATGCCATGGGCTATCTTCGTGGAGGTCCCCTGTGGTTTCCTGCTTCAAGGATGCTTGGACTGCCCCTGGTTATCCTGTCCTGCCCGCCCCTCGAACCAGCCCTGGCTAACCTCACTGCCCCTCCGCGCCTCCGAGTCCCCTGTCCCTCCAGGGTTCCCCTGCCCCTCCGTCTCCCCCCGCCCCTCCAGCGCGGCTCAGCCCACAGGGCCTTTCCGGCTGGCCTCTGGGTGGGCCACGCTGCCTCTCCTTGCCAGTGCACAGAACAGCCACCAGGACCGAGACGGCCGTGACCGCCAGAGCAACCTGGAGCGCTAGGCCTCCTACGTCTGCCTATCCGTGTCTTACTCTGTGGATGGCAGTTATGTGGCTTTGAAAGGCTTTGCCAGCTTTCACCAGTCTCGTGGGGAGAGGGAACATGCTGAGAGATGGACGAAGCTGCAGAACTAAGGAGGTGGCAGAACCGTCCTTCCGGATATCAGGAAACCGGACCCTGATGACAGCAAGAATGGGCTGAATGCAGGGGAATGTGCCCTACACCTGGAAAAAAGTGTCAGTCAGCCACTACTGGAGCTGCACACACCGGCCACTGACAAAAAATGACCCCCATTTGTGTGACTTCGACACTCACTGCCTGAAAGAGTAGGTGAAATCCATCAAAGAACTGGGTGAGCATGGAACCAACCTGTGCAAGATGGGGGCCCCCGAGCCTGGCATGGCAGAGTACCCGTTGATAAACACACCCAGGGAAACACTGTAAGGATAATGAGACCAAGAGCTAAGCCTTAGGCTGGCTCCCTGGTCACCAAGACAGTTCATGCATGTTTGGATTACCTCCACCTTTTCTGTAAGTTGTACTAAAACATCTACTTAAGTTATTTTCTTAGTGCCATGCCTACAAATAAATTGATCCCCTCCCCCTCCACAAAAAAACCCCAGTATATAACCACCAAGCTAATGCAGGGGAAAAATGAATTTTAAAAATTACGTAATTTCAAAGAAGTCATAAAACAAGTAAAAAGGGTGATGTAAAGGGCCAAATAACACCTGAGTCAAACAGAAAACAAGCAGTGGGATAGGCTGGTAGGTTGTTTTTTTTTGTTTTTTTGGGTTTTTTTTGTGTGTGTGTGTGACAATTCCTCCCCACTGACCCTAAGGTGTTTATTAACAGCTGCGCACTGTTAACCAAAAAGTATAGTCACTTTAATCTTTTCACTAAATTTAAACAAAAATATTACATATTCAGGTTAAACTCAAGAGATCCTTTAACACTAAATACTTTACTTGGAATCTTAATTTTCACTCACAGCAAATGCAACTTAAAGGATCAGGATAAAATGTAAAATAACTATAAACTTAATCTCATATAATCTACAATTGTGTCTTTAAAAAACAAAACAAACATATTTAAAATGCTGTGTATGATAGAATTTAGACCATTGGAAATTTTATTGCTGTGATAGGGTATTAATATATAAAGAGACTTACTTACTGCTTAAGTGAAGTCGCTCAGTCGTGTCCAACTCTTTGTGACCCCATGGGCAGTAGCCTGCACCAGGCTCCTCCGTCCATGGGATTTTCTAGGCAAGAGTACTGGAGTGGGCTGCCATTTCCTTCTCCAACTTACTGCTTAAGTCTCTTTATTAATATAGAAATAAATTTAGTTACTGAATCAAACAAGTACTATTTTACAAGGACACTTCATTTTAATCAAAACCTGAAACCACCAGTTAAGCCAGCTTCATCATATCCATTTTAACTGAGACGAATAACAAAAAATAAAATAGACCCTAAGCAATAGCTTGAACCACAGAAGGATCAGTTTTGACCTCCTGGAATTATTCTGAGAAACCTATTAAGGAATTCTTCTGAGAAACCAATGCCATTGCCAAAAAAGAGAAACAAAAAGAGAGAGAGAGATCTAAAGAATTTTATAATGTTGAGCTGTTGTATTGAAAGCCTTTAATGCACATTGACTCATTTTATATTTGGTAATAAATTGCTAAGCTCCAAAAGAGTGTATTTGTACTTACACACAAATACAATATTTTATTTTATCTTAATAATTTATCGGTAGCAGAAAAGAGTCTAGGTTTTGAATCTTCTATTGACTAGCACAGATTCTTCCAAAACAGAGCACTCTGTCTGTCCCAGCTGCAACCGAATTATTTCAAAACTTAGGGGCCCTACCCATGATTCCCTCTACCATAGTTAGCAGTGGAGAAATAGTTAAGCTCATTTAACAACCTCCAGAATCAATTTTCAACTCTTTCCCCATGAAAGTATGACTAAATTTGATCAGATGAAAAGATAATATACAACCTAAATGTCCATCAACATGTGACTGGATAGAGAAGATATGGTATGCATACATATATACACACACACGTATACGTATGATGGAATATTACTCAGCCAAAAAATGAATGATAATGTCATTTGCAGCAACACAGATGTAACTAGAGAATCATACTAAGTGAAGAATTAATAAGTCAAAGAGACAAATATCATATGATATATCACTATATGTAGAATTTAAAGAATGATAAAAATGAAATTATTTACAAAACAGAAATAGACTCATAGACATAGGAAACAATTTTACAAATACCAAAGGAAAAGGTGGGAGGCATAAATTAGGAACTTGGAGTTCATAGATATATACTACTATATATAAAATAGATAAACAAGGTCCTACTGTATAGCATAGAAGCTATAGTCAGTATCTTGTAATAACCTACAATGGAAAAGAATACAAAAAAGAATATGTATGTATAACTGAATCACTTTTCTGCACACTTGTAAGTAAAACATTATAAATTATAGTTCAATTTTAAAAAGGTAAAAAACGAACAGTAATAATATCCACCTATCAGCACTAAGACCAAACTTTACTGACATCTGTCTTAACTGTCATCACGTTGGAATTCACATAAAAAAGATTCGCATTCTACTACAATGTGCCAGTCATTGTCTTGGACCCCGAAAAGTGCTAAGAAGGAGTTCATGGTCCCCATATACTTCAGATGGTTATGCCCTAGAAGAGTAAACCTCTATTCTTTTGTTCATTCAGGAGAAATTAATTGGCCATCAAAAACTAATTGGACATTTTATTCATTGCTGAGAATTTTGCGGTGGAAATTTTCCTCACTTTTATGATGCTTACAGTCAGGTAGGGAATTAAACATAAAATGGTAACAAAAATAAATATAGTAATTCATTTATATATAGTGAACAGTGTACTGTGAAATGTAAGGTAACAGGAAATGCTTGGCTTGAGAGTCTGAGAAAGTAAAATCTGAGTTAAGATCTCAAGGTTAATTAGTTGAAAAGAATCTTTCTATCAGAAAGGTAAATAGATAAAGGCCCTGTTTCCAGAGGAAAGATGATTGGAAAACTCCAAGAAGGACACAGTGGCAAGGATAAGAAGACATGGCTTAAGACAATGCTGCACAGATGTTATGAAAATATCCTCTGAGCCTTCCAAGAATACATTAAAGGTTTTGCTTGCTATTCACTCTTAAAAGCAATGAGAATTCACAGAAGGTTGTGAAACAAGAGAACAGCATGATACCATCTGAAATAGAGAACATCCCTAAACTAGCTGTAGAAACAGTGGGTTGAAGGATGACAAGACTCCAGAAGTGCACTGGAAAGAAAATGCCACTTTAAAATCCATAGCAGCAGTAAGTTGGAAAAGCAGATGGATCTGAGAGAAATTCAAGAGGTAAAACTGCAGGGCTTAAGTGACACCCTGGATATGACAGAAAGAAGTAAATGGGCTCTTGGTTTGCGCTTCCAGGGCAGAATGAATTGCGATAGCATTCCCAGTGTTAGGAAATTGTCGAGAAGGGCTGCAGTTGGGAGAGGAAGAATGTGAATCTGATTTTGCAAATGTTGAGTCTGAACTGCTTTGGAGATACTCACGCGATGTCAGGTGAGCAGATGGACATCTGGACTGGAGTTTAAGAGACAAAAGGGACTACAAGTCTGGAAGATACAGATATACTAATAGTGTCAGAAACTGTGAATGTGGGTTAAAAGTCTTGAGAAATCTGATATTTACCAAACAGACAGAGGCCACTGAGCCAGTCTGGTTCCAGCCTGAGGAATCCAGAGCAGTAGGGCTAAAAGCAGCAAAGATGTTAAACAGAGAAGCCAGGGAAGGAGGTAAATTGCAGAGTGAAGTTTCAGGTATCACTGGGAATTCAACAGGACGAGACCTACATTACAATTCCACAACATTGGAACCACAACAGAATTATGCAGGAAGTGCCACAAGAGCACAGAAAAGGATACTGACTTTAGAAAGAGAATAGAGTTGATCAAAAGAAGTCATCTTTAAGCTGTGTCTGAGGAAGGAATAGGAGTTTCTCAAGCAAATCAGTCCAGGGATAAAAAGGTAATGTTTAGAGAAGGTATAGCAATTTCTCAAAAAGGAAACAAAACATCTTCATTAGGCTGATGAATATCCCCAAACCCTATTTCCTACATTCCTAGATCAGCCATTCTGGTCATTTTCAATCACCCTGCTTTCACATTCAGGGCAAAGTAGGCATCCTGGCAGTCTAGCCTCTGTGACAGTCCCCGAACCCACAAAATCAGAATATGGGGTGGGAGAAGAGAAAAATAACACGGCAACAGAAGTCATATAAAGTCTCATACTTTTTCACTGTAATGTAAGGATTTCTGATTCTGTAACAGAGTAAATATGAAGGTTTAAAGTCATAATACAAAGATCAAAGGAGAAGACAAAAAACAACTGAATAGAAGACATACAAACATATGGGAAGATAAAGACTAATTTTCCTTCTCTTGCACTGTCAGTAAAAGTCTTTCAGTTAGATGACCTCCACCATCTTTCAGGTAATGAGGAGAAAGCTTTGAAAGAATCCACAAATGCTGAACTCCAATCTGTAGAACTAAGGTTACAATTCACATGGTGATACATTGAAGATACACCGGATGTAAAACCATAGGAAAAACGGAGCCTAATATCAGTATCAGAATAGTTGATTGGTTGATCCATGTCCATGTATCAACACTACAGTATTTTTTTAAAGAAAAAAAAAAATAAAGGCACAAACTCAAATTATGTTTACCCGCTAAACTGTTATATTTAACACGTTTTTTATTTTGTACATAGACGTATAAAGAATAAATAATTTTGCATCCAGCAAAATTTGAAAAATTAATAGCTAAACTCTCACAGTCTCCTTCCCTTTTCCCACGTTTTAACATTCACTTAACAACTACCACTGCTATTTCTCTGTGAAACTTCACATTGTAAGCTCTTTTAAGAGAAAATCAATTTCTTTATATAGATTGTCTTCATTTACTTGCCATTTCCGGTTGCGACTGCATTAAATTGCAGGCATGTGGCTACTATTCACCTGCCCTCATAGTCGAATTCGAATGGGATTTCAGGCATCACAGAGGAATACATTTTGCTATTTACCATCTTCCCTCATCTTGTTCAAGTGTGTTGAAGCATAAATACATTACAGATAAGGGATGATTTCACCCCGTCCTGTTTTCCTAGCCTTCGGTGTTGGCTTCCTTCCGTTTTTCTGCCTCACATTCCGACAAATTCGTCGCCTTTGTCACACAATAATAAGAGAATGGAAAAGAGAGACGCTGTCCTCAGACAAGTGCTGCGCATCACAGGAAGGATCCTTTCCCAGGGACTCGCAGAGAAGGGACGCTTTCCTTCAGACCACCTGCACGTGGGCAAGGTAGGGAATTTAAAGGGTCTCCGCGAGGGGAGGGTCCGGAAGTTCCCCCGGGGAGACGGTGGGAACCCTTTCCAGGGGCGAGGCCTTCACACCGCAGGACCGCGGCGGGAGGGCCCCGGCGGGGAGGCGCCGGGCGGCGGGAGAGGCGGGGACGCCCCGGGCCGCGAGACGGTACCTGCGCGGGCTCGAGCGCCCCTGCCGCTGAGTCCCCGATCCAGAGATGCTCGCGCAGCAGCTGCTGGTAGCTGAGGCAGTGCTTCACCGCGCAGGGCACGTTCCCCATGGCGGGGCCCGGGCGGCGCGGGAGGGGAGGGCGCAGGCAGGGGCCGAGCGGTGGGGCCGACGCCCGGGGATGCTCCGCGTGCGGGCCTCGGAGCGCCTGCCGCCTCCCGCCTCCCGCGCGCGCTCTGCGCACTGCGGCGGCGCCGGGCACGACGCCGGCGGGCACCTGCGCACACGCGGTCCACCCCGCGCCCCCGAGCCGGCCAGTCACAGCCTGGCGCGCGCGTTCCGCACTGTGCTCAGCACTCGGGACTGAGCGCGCTGGCACGCACCTGCACTTACTGGCTTCTCATCAGATTCAGACCCCATAGATAAAGCAAGGGTTAGGTCTCCACCAAACGAAAAGCATCTGTGTTTTCCTTTGGGGAGTCTGCTTATGCCCAAGTATGATTTTCCCTGCCCAGTGTAGATGTGCCTGGCCTTGAACTCACCTGAGTTTATCTTCAGGAGAATAAGCTAGACAGATGCACACTGCTATGTTTAAAACGGATAATCAACAAGGACCTACTGTATAGCACTGTAAGCTTTGCCCAATATTTTGTGATAACCTAAATGGGAAAAGAACTAGAAAAAAAGAATAGATGCCTGTACATGCATAACTTGGCTGTCCATAGGAAACTAACAAAAGGTTGTTAATCAACTACATTACTAAAATAAAAGTTAAAAAATAAAGATATCGGCCATATTGGATTAAAGCCCAGTCTAATGAGCCTCCCTTTAATTTGATTACCTATATAAAACTATCTTTAGAAATAAGGTCACATTCTGAGATATCAGTTCAGGTCAGTTCAGTCGCTCAGTCGTCTCCGACTCTGCAACCCCGTGGATTGCAGCACACCAGCCTTTCCTGTCCAACACCAACTCCTAGAGCCTGCTCAAACTCATGTCCATCAAGTCAGTGATGCCATCCAGCCACCTCATCCTCTGTCATCCCCTTCTCCTCCTGCCCTCAATCTTTCCCAGCATCAGGGTTTTTTCCAGTGAGTCAGTTCTTCACATCAGGTGGGCAAAGTATTAGAGCTTCACGTTCAGCATCAGTCCTTCCAATGAATATTCAGGACTGATCTCCTTTAGAATGGACTGGTTGGGTCTCCTTGCAGTCCAAGGGACTCTCAAGAGTCTTCTCCAACACCACAGTTCAAAAGCATCAATTCTTTGGCGCTCAGCTTTCTGTATAGTCCAACTCCCACATCCACACGTGACTACTGGAAAAACCAAAGCTTTGACTAGGCGGACCTTTGTTGGCAAAGTAATGTCTCTGCCTTGTAATATGCTGTCTAGGTTGGTCATAGCTTTTCTTCCAAGGAGCAAGCGTCTTTTAATTTCATGTCTGCAGTCACCATCTGCAGTGATTTTGGAGCCCCCAAAAGTAAAGTCTCTCACTATTTCCATTGTTTCCCCATCTGTTTGCCACGAAGTGATAGAACCAGATGCTATGATCTTGGTTTTTTGAATGTTGAGTTTTAAGCCAAATTTTTCACTCTCCTCTTTCACGTTCATTAAGAGTCTCTTCAATTCCTCTTCACTTTCTGCCATAAGGGTGGTGTCATCTGCATATCTGAGGTTATTGATATTTCCCCCAGCAATCTTGATTCCAGCTTGTACTTCATCCAGCCTGGCATTTCATACGGTGTACTCTGCATAGAAGTTCAGTAAGCATGGTGACAGCACACAGCCTTGACATGTTCCTTTCCCAATTTGGAGACAATTTGTTGTTCCATGTCCAGTTCTAACTGTTGCTTCCTGACCTGCATACAGATTTATCAGGAGGCAGGTCAGGTGTTCTGGTATTCCATCTCTTTCAGAATTTTCCACAGTTTATTGTGATCCACACAGTCAAAGACTCTGGCATAGTCAATAAAGCAGAAGTACATGTTTTTCTAGAACTCTCTTGCTTTTTTGATGATCCAGCAGATGTTGGCAATTTGATCTCTGGTTCCCCTGCCTTTACTAAATTCAACTTGAACATCTGGAAGTTCACAGTTCACGTACTTTTGAAGTCTGGCTTGGAGGATTTTGAGCATTATTTTGCTAGTGTATGATATGAATGCAACTGTGAGGTAGTTTGAACATTCTTTGGCATTGCCTTTCTTTGGAACTGGAATGAAAACTGACCTTTTCCAGTCCTGTGGCCACTGCTGAGTTTTCCAAATTTGCTGGCATACTGAGGCAGCACTTTCATAGCATCATCTTTTAGGATTTGAACTAGCTCAACTGGAATTCCATCACCTCCACTAGCTTTGTTCGTAGTGATGCTTCCTAAGGCCCACTTGACTTCGCATTCCAAGGTGTCTGGCTCTAGGTGAGTGATCACACCATCATGGTTATCTGGGTCATGAAGATCCTTTTTATGCAGTTATTTGGAGAAGGAAATGGCAGCCCACTCCAGTATTCTTGCCTGGAGAATCCCATGGATGGAGGAGCCTGGTGGGCTACAGTCCACGGGGTCACAAAGAGTCGGACACAACTGAGCAACTTCACTTCACTTTCACTTTCTGAGATACCAGAAGATAGGCTTTCGACATGTGAATTTGGAAAGTGGGAACATCCTGTAACCCGTGGATCCACTTTTGCTGTCCTTTCTTCCCTGCCAGTTGTCATTAATCTTTTCCTGAACTGTTTGAGAGCAATAATAGATATGACCTCCACCCCCCCGCCATGATGCCTTAATTCACCAGTGTGTATTTCCCCCAGGCAAAGACATTCTCTTGCATCACCACCAAACAACCCTCCAGAACAAAAAATCACCCTTGGTACCGCACTACCATCCAATCCACATGTCCCATGCAAATTTCACCAACTTTTTCAATGATGTCCCATTAAAAAAAAAACACTTGATTTTTAAGTATTATGAGAGGAACTTGGAACTATGCTTAATATTTTCACATGACTTGTAAAAGAAAAGAATCTGAAAAAGGATATGTATGTAAATGTATATAAACATATACATATATATGGGCTTCCCCTGTGGCTCAGAGGGTAAAGAGTCCACCTGCAATGCAGGAGAAACAGGTTCCATACCTGGGTCAGGAAGATCCCCTGGAGAAGGAAATGCCTACCCACTCCAATATTCTTGCCTGGAGAATTCCATGGACAGAGGAGCCTAGTGGGCTATAGTCCATGGAGTTGCAAAGGTCAGACATGACTGGGTGACTAACACACAGACACACACACACACATACATATGCATATATATGTGTATTATAACTCAGCCTATGCATATGGAATACATATGCCAAGCTTCTGTTTTTTCTTTGCTACTGTTCACTTTGCTTCTAATGTTGTTTTCATATATTGAAAAACAATGATGCAGATCCAGAATCTTTACATGGAAGAATTCTTTATGTCCTTTTTTATTTCCTTGTAAGGGCACCACTTTAGTTACTTCTATAGTAGTTTCTTTTCATATAAAATTACTATATCAATTATTATCAATCTATGGCATATGCGAAAACAAATTCCTTGCAGAGTTGAAAAATATGAATCACTTTGCTCCACACTTGAAACTGATACAATGTTGTAAATCAGCTATCCTTCAATTAAAAACTCACAAAATATGAACAGTAAATATTCTAAGGCAGTTTGCAAGGTTAGAACCCTATGTGCAGCAATGTAATAAAGAAGAAAAGATAGAAGGTAGCCGATTAGGGGAGACATCACAGATAATTTGGCAAGTCAGTCAGCTGACAGTAAGTGGGTAATACGGGTTAAGCACTGAAATAGAGGTGAGTTGCTTAAAGAGATGCAAGGCACACAATTACTGAAGCTATGAAGGCTCAAGGCATTCAAATGAAAATTGTAAACACATCCGTGTCATTAGAACAGGACTAGTCTTGGGTAGTGAAGGGTTGGGGAGATGGTCCTGGAACAGACCACCTCTCTTCCTATCACTCTTTCACAAGTACAAATACACAGACACACTCTGAAACTCTTCAGCATGAGTTCAGCACCTGCATTTGAATGGACAGCCATCAAGAATAGCCTCGTGTTGCCAAGTGGCCTGGCCAGGGGAGCCAGTCAGCTCCACTGTCTGCTGCAGCAAGCACTATTACACATGAAAGGATTCAAAGATTACTCTGCACAACATAGTATAAACACACTTAAGGAATTTAACATGCAGAATAAGCAAGTCATCATTCACGGTTCTGAGAGTGGTGAGACTTCCACTAGTAACAGAAATAAAGCAGTTAAGGACAGACCAAGACAAAGAGTGGGAGAGGGAGCTTTTGGATCCTTACTGGAATAGGACTGGAAGGGCAAAGAGGATGAAGGGAACTCTCGTCACTTTGATCAAGGTTGATTAACATGGAGAACATGATCAGAACTGCCAAAGTGAGTTCATGCAATTCTTAAAAGCCTCTAAAATTCTCTAATGCAAAAGACTGAACTTTAATGCAAAAGACTGAAAATAGAACAAGACCAATCAACCCACTACTGTGTGTATTCCATAATTCAAAAAGACTCATGTGCCCTAATGTTCATATCAGCACTATTTACAATAGCCAGGACATGGAAGCAACCTAAATTTCCATCAACAGGGGAATGGATAAAGAAGACGTGGTACATATACACAATGGAATATGGTTGTTTACTCGCTAAGTTATCTCCTACCCTTTTGCGTCTCCATGTTCTGTAGGCCCCCAGGCTCCTTCTGCTCATGGGATTTCCCAGCCAAGAATAATGGAGTGGGTTTCCGTTTCCCTCTTCAGGGGATTTTCCTGACTCGGGGATCAAACCTGCATCTCTGGCATTGGCAGGAATGTTCTTTACCACTTAGCCACCAGGGAAGCCCACAATGGAATATTACTCAGCCATTAAAAGGAATGAAGTTGGGTCATTTGTGGAGATGTGGATGGATCTAGAAACTGTCATATATAGTGAAGTGTCAGAAAGAGAAAAACAAATATCACATATTAACATATATCTGTATACTCTAGAAAATGGTACAGATGATCTTATTTGCAAGGTAGAGGTGGAGACACAGACATGGAAAACAAACGTGGGTGAAGGGGGAATGGGAGAAATTGGGAGACTGAGGTTGACAATGTATACTACCAATACTGCTACTAAGAATAATAACGATAAATAGAACTCCAATGCAAACGAGAGGGAGGGAAAGATGGCGGAGGAATAGGACGGGAAGATCACGTTCTCCCTCACAAATTCCTCAAAAGAACATTTCAACGCCGAGCAAACTCCACAAAACAACTTCTGTAGGCTGGCAGAGGACATCAGGCAACCAGAAAAGCAGACCATTCTCTTCAAAACAGGTAGGAAAAAATATAAACGACGAAAAAGGAGACAAAGGAGGTGGGGAGGGAGCTCCGTCCCGGGAAGGGAAGCCCGTCCCGGGAAGGGAATTTTAAGAAGAGAGGTTTCCAAACACCAGGAAACACTCTCCCTGCCGAGTCTGTGGCGAGCCTTGGAAACACAGAGGGCAACATAACAGGAAGGAAAAATAGATAAATAATTAAAACCAAGAGATTACAAGCCCACCAGTAACTCCCCCAGCAGAAAAGCAGCACAGACGCCTGCATCCGCCATTGGGAAGTGGGGGCAGGGCAGGGACGCGCGGGAGGCGCGGGCTGCAGAGCTTTGTAAGAATCGGGCAGGAACGCCCCACGCGCAACCAGAACGATCTAACCTGGGCTAGCAAACCAGACTGTGGGATAGCTACCACGCGAAAAGCTCGAACATAAGACACCGCCAGGACTGAGCACAGAACAAAGGACGGAGCGGAAAAAGCCGGCTGCAGACCATTCCCCGCCGGGGACAGGCAGCCAGAGCCGTAAGGACTGGAAAGGGGCAATTGCAGACCCGGAGAGACTTTACGTACCTAACTGCAAGCAGGCTCCTTTGCTGGGACTTCTGGGGGTGCTGGACAGTCACAGTCTGCTTCACGGGGTGCGCCAGCGGTCCACCCAGAGAGCTGAGCAGCAGCGGCAGAGAGGGTGACAAGCCGCGGCGATTGCGCTCGCCAAACTCCTGAGCTACTCGGACCTGGGAAGGGCACAAAGCGCAGTCCCAGCCGCATTTGTGCCTCTGAGGGCTGCCTGAGGGCCGAACCTGAGCGGCTTGGACCGGGGAAGTGCACGCAGCCTAGGGCCGGCCCCAGACGGTTCCCGGCTGAGCATCGTAGAGCCGGAGCGGTTTGTGCGCCGCGAGAAAGGACAGGTCAAGCGGGGCAGAGATACTGTGTACACACGACAGTGCTATTTGTTTGCAGCATCCCCCCTCCCCACAGCGCGACTGAACTAGTGAGCCTAAAAACCAGCAAACAGAAGAAGTTAAACAGAGGAAACCACCTTGGAAGTGAGCCCACACGGCCCATAACATCAGAGAAGAGCCAGATATATTTTTAATTTTTTAATATTTTTAAAATCATTCTTTTTTTTTTTTTGCCTTTTGCTTTTTTTTTCTTTTTTCCGAGCTTTTTTTTAATTGTTAAGTCTTCTATTTCTCCTCTAATTTTTATTTCTATAACCTAGTATTACTATTTTTTTTAAAAAAAAAAGACTTTTTTTTTTTTTTTAAGGCAAACACCATATATACTCTTTGGATGGTTGTTGGTGTTTTGGTCTTTTTTGTTTGTTTGTTTGTTTGTTTTTTAATAATTCTTTTTTTTTCTTTCTTCCTTTTTCCTTCTGCTTTTCTTTAATATTGTATCTTTGAAAATCCAACCTCTACTCCAGATTTTTAATCTTTGTTGTCAATTTTGTACATTTAAAAACCCAAACTTCACTACCCAAGTTTACCTGAGAGCGAGATTACTGGCTTGTCCACTCTCTCCTCCTCTGGCCTCTCCTTTTTCTCCACCAGGTGGCCTCTGTCTCTTTTCTCCCCCATCTCTTCTCTATCCAACTCTGTGAATCTCTGTGTGTTCCAGACGGTAGAGAACACCTAAGGAACTGGTTACTGGCAGGATTTGTCTCTCTCCTACTCATTCCTCTCTCTTATCCTCCTGGTCACCTCTGTCTACTTCCTCCCTCTCCTCTTCCCCGTATAACTCTGTAAATACCTCTGAGCAGTCCAGACTATAGAGCGCACATAAGGAAGAGACTACTGGCTAGCTTGCTCTCTCCTCTCTTGATCTCACCGCATCTCATTCCAGTTACCTCTAACTACCCCCTCCATCTTCTCTTCTCCTTGTAACTCAGTGAACCTCTCTGAGTGTCCCTCAAGGTGGAGAAACTTTTCATCTTTAACCTAGATGTTTTATCATCGGTGCTGTATAGATGGAGAAGTCTAGAGGCTACTGTAAAAATAAAACTGAAAACCAGAAGCAGGAAGCTTAAACCCAAAGCCTGAAAACATTAGAGAACTCTTGAATTCAGGGAACATTAAGCAATAGGAGCTCATCAAATGCCTTCATACCTACACTGAAACCAAGCTCCACCCAAGGGCCAACAAGTTCCAAAACAAGACATACCACGCAAATTCTCCAGCAACACAGGAACACTCCCCTGAGCCTCAATATACAGGCAGCTCAAAATTATCCCAAAACCTTTGATGTCTCATAACCCATTAAGGGTCACTCCACTGCACTCCAGAGAGAAGAAACCCAGCTCCACCCACCAAAACTCCAACACAAGCCTCCCTAACCAGGAAACCTTGACAAGCCACTGATAGAACCCCACCCAAAGTGAGGAAGCTCCATAATAAAGAGAACTCCACAAATTATCAGAATATAAAAAGGCCACCCCAAACGCAGCAATATAACCAAGATGAAGAGACAGAGGAATACTCAGCAGGTAAAGGAACAGGAGAGTTGCCCACCAAACCAAACAAAAGAGGAAGAAGTAGGGAATCTACCGGAGAAGGAATTCCAAATATTGATAGTGAAAATGATCCAAAATCTTGAAATCAAAATGGAAACACAGATAAATAGCCTAGAGACAAGGATTGAGAAGATGCAAGAAAGGTTTAACAAGGACCTAGAAGAAATAAAAAAGAGTCAAAATATAATGAATAACACAATAAATGAGATCAGAAACACTCTGGAGGCAACAAATAGTAGAATAACGGAGGCAGAAGATAGGATTAGTGAAATAGAAGATAGAATGGTAGAAATAAATGAATCAGAGAGGAAACAAGAAAAACGAATTAAAAGAAACGAGGACAATCTCAGAGACCTCCAGGACAATATGAAACGCTCCAACATTCGAATTATAGGAGTCCCAGAAGAAGAAGACAGAAAGAAAGATCATGAGAAAATCCTTGAGGAGATAATAGTTGAAAACTTCCCTAAAATGGGGAAGGAAATAATCACCCAAGTCCAAGAAACACAGAGAGTCCCAAATAGGATAAACCCAAGGCGAAACACCCCAAGACACATATTAATCAAATTAACAAAGATCAAACACAAAGAACAAATATTAAAAGCAGCAAGGGAAAAACAACAAATAACACACAAGGGGATTCCCATCAGGATAACAGCTGATCTGTCAATAGAAACTCTTCAGGCCAGGAGGGAATGGCAAGACATACTTAAAGTGATGAAAGACAATAACCTACAGCCCAGATTACTGTACCCAGCAAGGATCTCATTCAAATACGAAGGAGAAATCAAAAGCTTTACAGACAAGCAAAAGCTGAGAGAATTCAGCACCACCAAACCAGCTCTCCAACAAATTCTAAAGGATATCCTCTAGACAGGAAACACGAAAAGGGTGTATAAACCCGAACCCAAAACAATAAAGTAAATGGCAACGGGATCATACTTATCAATAATTACCTTAAACGTAAATGGGTTGAACGCCCCAACCAAAAGACAAAGACTGGCCGAATGGATACAAAAACAAGACCCCTCTATATGCTGCTTACAAGAGACCCACCTCAAAACAAGGGACACATACAGACTGAAAGTGAAGGGCTGGAAAAAGATATACCACGCGAATAGAGACCAAAAGAAAGCAGGAGTGGCAATACTCATATCCGATAAAATAGACTTTAAAACAAAGGCTGTGAAAAGAGACAAAGAAGGCCACTACATAATGATCAAAGGAACAATCCAAGAAGAAGATATAACAATTATAAATATATATGCACCCAATATAGGAGCACCACAATATGTAAGACAAATGCTAACAAGTATGAAAGGGGAAATCAACAATAACACAATAATAGTGGGAGACTTTAATACCCCACTCACACCTATGGACAGATCAACTAAACAGAAAATTAACAAAGAAACGCAAACTTTAAATGATACATTAGATCAGTTAGACCTAATTGATATCTATAGGACATTTCACCCCAAAACAACGAATTTCACCTTTTTTTCAAGTGCTCATGGAACCTTCTCCAGGATAGACCACATCCTGGGCCATAAATCTAAACTTGATAAATTCAAAAAAATCGAAATCATTCCAAGCATCTTTTCTGACCATAATGCATTAAGATTAGATCTCAATTACAGGAGAAAAACTATTAAAAATTCCAACATATGGAGGTTGAACAACACACTTCTGAATAACCAACAAATCACAGAAGAAATCAAAAAAGAAATCAAAATATGCATAGAAACTAATGAAAATGAAAACACAACAACCCAAAACCTGTGGGACACTATAAAAGCAGTGCTAAGAGGAAAGTTCATAGCAATACAGGCATACCTCAAGAAGCAAGAAAAAAGTCAAATAAACAACCTAACTCTACAACTAAAGCAACTAGAAAAGGAAGAGTTGGAGAACCCCAGAGTTAGTAGAAGGAAAGAAATCTTAAAAATTAGGGCAGAAATAAATGCAAAAGAAACAAAAGAGACCATAGCAAAAATCAACAAAGCCAAAAGCTGGTTCTTTGAAAGGATAAATAAAATTGACAAACCATTAGCCAGACTCATCAAGAAGCAAAGAGAGAAAAATCAAATCAATAAAATTAGAAATGAAAATGGAGAGATCACAACAGACAACACAGAAATACAAAGGATCATAAGAGACTACTATCAGCAGTTGTATGCCAATAAAATGGACAACATGGAAGAAATGGACAAATTCTTAGAAAAGTACAATTTTCCAAAACTGAACCAGGAAGAAATAGAAAATCTTAACAGACCCATCACAAGCACGGAAATTGATACTGTAATCAGAAATCTTCCAGCAAACAAAAGCCCAGGTCCAGATGGCTTCACAGCTGAATTCTACCAAAAATTTCGAGAAGAGCTAACACCTATCCTCCTCAAACTCTTCCAGAAAATTGCAGAGGAAGGTAAACTTCCAAACTCATTCTATGAGGCCACCATCACCCTAATACCAAAACCTGA
The DNA here is from genome assembly GCF_042477335.2 of Ovis canadensis. NCBI lineage: Eukaryota > Metazoa > Chordata > Mammalia > Artiodactyla > Bovidae > Ovis > Ovis canadensis. The sequence continues at coordinate 20,044,334 of NC_091264.1, read as the reverse complement.
CAAAGATGTCACAAAAAAAGAAAACTACAGGCCAATATCTCTGATGAACATAGATGCAAAAATCCTCAACAAAATTCTAGCAATCAGAATCCAACAACACATTAAAAAGATCATACACCATGACCAAGTGGGCTTTATCCCAGGGATGCAAGGATTCTTCAATATCCGCAAATCAATCAATGTAATTCACCACATTAACAAATTGAAAAATAAAAACCATATGATTATCTCAATAGATGCAGAGAAGGCCTTTGACAAAATTCAACATCCATTTATGATAAAAACTCTCCAGAAAGCAGGAATAGAAGGAACATACCTCAACATAATAAAAGCTATCTATGACAAACCCACAGCAAACATTATCCTCAATGGTGAAAAATTGAAAGCATTTCCCCTAAAGTCAGGAACAAGACAAGGGTGTCCACTTTCACCGCTACTATTCAACATAGTTCTGGAAGTTTTGGCCACAGCAATCAGAGCAGAAAAAGAAATAAAAGGAATCCAAATTGGAAAAGAAGAAGTAAAACTCTCACTGTTTGCAGATGACATGATCCTCTACATGGAAAACCCTAAAGACTCCACCAGAAAATTACTAGAGCTCATCAATGAATATAGTAAAGTTGCAGGATATAAAATCAACACACAGAAATCCCTTGCATTCCTATACACGAATAATGAGAAAGTAGAAAAAGAAATTAAGGAAACAATTCCATTCACCATTGCAACAAAAAGAATAAAATACTTAGGAATATATCTACCTAAAGAAACTAAAGACCTATATATAGAAAACTATAAAACACTGATGAAAGAAATCAAAGAGGACACTAATAGATGGAGAAATATACCATGTTCATGGATTGGAAGAATCAATATAGTGAAAATGAGTATACTACCCAAAGCAATTTACAAATTCAATGCAATCCCTATCAAGCTACCAGCCACATTTTTCACAGAACTAGAACAAATCATTTCAAGATTTGTATGGAAATACAAAAAACCTCGAATAGCCAAAGCAATCTTGAGAAAGAAGAATGGAACTGGAGGAATCAACTTGCCTGACTTCAGGCTCTACTACAAAGCCACAGTCATCAAGACAGTATGGTACTGGCACAAAGACAGACATATAGATCAATGGAACAAAATAGAAAGCCCAGAGATAAATCCACACACATATGGACACCTTATCTTTGACAAAGGAGGCAAGAATATACAATGGAGTAAAGACAATCTCTTTAACAAGTGGTGCTGGGAAAACTGGTCAACCACTTGTAAAAGAATGAAACTAGATCACTTTCTAACACTGTACACAAAAATTAACTCAAGATGGATTAAAGATCTAAATGTAAGATCAGAAACTATAAAACTCCTAGAGGAGAACATAGGCAAAACACTCTCAGACATAAATCACAGCAGGATCCTCTATGATCCACCTCCCAGAATGCTGGAAATAAAAGCAAAAATAAACAAATGGGATCTAATTAAAATTAAAAGCTTCTGCACAACAAAGGAAAATATAAGCAAGGTGAAAAGACAGCCTTCTGAATGGGAGAAAATAATAGCTAATGAAGCAACTGACAAACAACTAATCTCAAAAATATACAAGCAACTTCTGCAGCTCAACTCCAGAAAAATAAACGACCCTATCAAAAAATGGGCCAAAGAACTAAATAGACATTTCTCCAAAGAAGACACACGGATGGCTAACAAACACATGAAAAGATGCTCAACATCACTCATTATTAGAGAAATGCAAATCAAAACCACAATGAGGTACCACTTCACACCAGTCAGAATGGCTGCGATCCAAAAATCTGCAAGCAATAAATGCTGGAGAGGGTGTGGAGAAAAGGGAACCCTCCTACACTGTTGGTGGGAATGCAAACTAGTACAGCCACTATGGAGAACAGTGTGGAGATTCCTTAAAAAATTGCAAATAGAACTACCTTATGACCCAGCAATCCCACTTCTGGGCATACACACCGAGGAAACCAGAATTGAAAGAGACACATGTACCCCAATGTTCATCGCAGCACTGTTTATAATAGCCAGGACATGGAAACAACCTAGATGTCCATCAGCAGATGAATGGATAAGAAAGCTGTGGTACATATACACAATGGAGTATTACTCAGCGGTTAAAAAGAATTCATTTGAATCAGTTCTGATGAGATGGATGAAACTGGAGCCGATTATACAGAGTGAAGTAAGCCAGAAAGAAAAACACCAATACAGTATACTAACACATATATATGGAATTTAGGAAGATGGCAATGACGACCCTGTATGCAAGACAGGGAAAGAGACACAGATGTGTATAACGGACTTTTGGACTCAGAGGGAGAGGGAGAGGGTGGGATGATTTGGGAGAATGACATTCTAACATGTATACTATCATGTGAATTGAATAGCCAGTCTATGTCTGACGCAGGATGCAGCATGCTTGGGGCTGGTGCATGGGGATGACCCAGAAAGATGTTATGGGGAGGGAGGTGGGAGGGGGGTTCATGTTTGGGAATGCATGTAAGAATTAAAGATTTTAAAATGTAAAAAATAAAAAACTAAAAAAATAAAAAATAAAATAAAAAAAAAAAGAAAGTGAAAAAATAAAAAAAAATAAAAAAAAAAAGAACTCCAATGCACCCCAAATTCCAATTATTATTTATTTGAATATGCTTATTTTAGAGGTATATATTCATAGGTCTAAATATCTTTGATAATTTGCTTTAGCTGAACTTAGCGGTTATTTTTCCAACACAGTTGAAATGCAGCTTAGAAGTTATATCAATGCCTAATACCATTTTTTCTGTAATTCTGTAACAGGAAAAATAGTACTTAAAAGAACTTAAAAGGACCCAGTTTGAACAACAGTACTTAAACAAGGTAACTTTTACCATGGAGTCAATTTTTCAGAACTTGAAAAAGCTTTGATAGTTAATATTGAAATCTAAATCTAATCTAAAGTCAAATTTTGTATGATCCTCTACTACTAGGAAAAAGAACATCTAGAAATAAACTTTATAACTTAATAGTTTTCTAAATGGGGAAGGTCTTTAGACAAACTCATATCTCAATTAATTCACCATAGGAATATAGGGTTTTTTAGACAGGGAACCCACATAAATATGAAAATATTGAATACAGTTTTATTTTCATGTACTTTATGTGGAAAATGCTACAACACAAAAAATGAAATTATGATTCCTGTAAATACCCAAACTGTTAGCAATAAAGACCAAATAAAGACCATCATAAGAATATTTTATCTCACATATAAAAGAGAGTGAAAATAGATGCACTTTTGGTGGACAGTAGTTTGATGTTTAATCATGAATGCTTAAAATTTATAAATTTAAAAAGCTTCAGCTTATAAATTGAAACAGTTAATATTAGTGTATACATTCCCAGTTTTTATGATTAAAATGAAAATCCTCAATATGTACCACTACTAATGCAAATCTAAGAAGTCCTATGGAAAATAATAGCATGTATATAGCCATACATATCTTTTCATATTCATTTCCATTATGGTTTATTACAAGATATTGAGCATAGTACCCTGTGCTATACAGTAGGGTCTTGTTTATCTATTTGATCATAATAATAAAGAAAGTGAAAGTGAAATCACTCAGTCGTGTCTGACTCTTTGCGACCCCATGGACTGTAGTCTACCAGGCTCCTCTGTCCATGGGATTTTCCAGGCAAGAATACTGGAGTGGGGTGCCATTTCCTTCTCCAGGAGATCTTCCCAACCCAGGGATTGAACTCGGGTCTCCCACATTGTAGGCAGACGCTTTACCTTCTGAGCCACCAGGGAAGTCCCTGCAGAGTAATATGTACCTCTTAATTCCAAACTCCTAATTTATCCCTGCCCCTCTTTCCCCTTTGGTAAGCATAAATTTAATTTCTGTGTCTCTGAGTCTGCCTCTGCTTTGTAAATAAGTTCATTTGTATCATATTTTAGATTCCACATGATAAGTGATATATGATATTTGTCTTTCTCTGTCTTACTTCACTTAGCATGGTCATCTCTAAGTCCATCCATGTTGTTGCAAATGGCATGTTCCATGCAAAATCATTTAAGTTTGCCTGCCTCTCCTGAGTTACTCTTGGCTCTCTTCTCTCTTTAACCTCCTACCCCAAATTTCATCTCTCAACCAGAGAAGTCAGTTAACACCCTGGACCCACCCATCCGCTGTCTCTCTCTGTTCTCCTGCTGACTTCCCCCACTCTCTTTCTCTTGGAAAGCATCATCACTGTACGGTGGCAGAGCCTACGTGCTGGTTTTCGATTCCCCGTGATGAGAGCCTGGCTCTACCAGACACCAAATGAGTGACCTTCGCAAGTCCTTTAGTCTCTGTTTCTTATCTGTCAGAGAACGAGGATTAAAATTTCCTACCTGACAGGGCTGTTGCAAAGATAAAACCAGCTAGAGCATATAAAATGCTCAACACAAGGTCTCTGGCACACAATAGGCACCCGTTGAATGTTAGCAATTACTACTACTGTAGCCTGCTTTTCTGTTTTATTTTACATTCACAGTCGACCCTCCACAGCCTAAGAAATTTTTGAAAATACATATCTAGTCAGTACTTTTAAACTTAAAACCCTTAGAGATTTCTCATACCTTTTGAAGAGAAATCGTTTCTTAAAATGATATACTGACTTCTTCTAGATGAGATTTTTAGCTACCTAACAGTCTTAACAATAGTCTTCAGTCCTGCCCATTTTGTAAACTCATCTTTCACTCCAGAAATATCAAATTATGTATAATTCCCTAAGTTTTAAACTCTCCCATGCTCCCTTATAATTCCAATCTCATTATTAAAAATAGACATTTTGGGAAATGCAGAAGATGCATAAAGATAAGCCACCCATCATTCTAAGGCCAGAAATATTTTAATAAATTTTCTTTTAGAGAAAAAAATTAATATTTTCTATCTATGCTTCTTATTCTACTCTTTTCATTTAACGTTGATTTAAACTCTTTAAAACTAAGGGTCTAATAGTTATACTATATATATATATATGTCATATTTTCAATAATCTTCTAGAGTATAGGCTTTTAATTATTTTTTAAAGGGAAGATCAACAGCTATAATGTGATCTTGTCAATGTTTATATAAGTAATTGTCTAATTGATCTTTCAAAAATATGACAGTGAAAATCTTCCATTACATAAATTGTATTTCTGTTAATTTCATTTATATTTTTAACATAGAATATGTATCCTTGGTTAGTGGTTTGCTTGGTATAAGCTTATCTTCAGTGAAAGATTTTTGGGTTCTTTGGTTGTTTTTTTGCTATATGGGGGTGGGGGAGTTTCTATGAGAATCATCTTTGGATTATGGTAATACCATTAAATGGGAAAGAGATGGGGAAACAGTGGAAACAGTGTCAGACTTTATTTTGGGGGGCTCCAAAATCACTGCAGATGGTGATTGCAGCCATGAAAGTAAAAGACGCTTATTCCTTGGAAGGAAATTTATGACCAACCTAGATAGCATATTAAAAAGCAGAGACATTACTTTGCCAACAAAGGTTCGTCTAGTCAAGGCTATGGTTTTTCCAGTGGTCATGTATGGATGTGAGAGTTGGACTGTGAAGAAAGCTGAGCACCAAAGAACTGATGCTTTTGAACTGTGGTGTTTGAGAGGACTCTTGAGAGTCCCTTGGACTGCAAGGAGGTCCAACCAGTACATCCTAAAGGAGATCAGTCCTGGGTGTTCATTGGAAGGACTGATGCTAAAGCTGAAACTCCAGTCCTTTGGTCACCTGATGCGAAGAGCTGACTCATTGGAAAAGACCCTGATGCTAGGAGGAATTGAGGGCAGGAGAAGAAGGGGACTACAGAGGATGAGATGGCTGGATGGCATCACCGACTCGATGGACATGAGTTTGAGTGAACTCCTGGAGTTGGTGATGGACAGGGAGGCCTGGCGTGCTGCGATTCATGAGGTCGGAAAGAGTCGGACACAACTGAGCGACTGAACTGAACTGAACTGAAGAATGGTTTCAGGTTTGCTTAGCCAGAATTTCTTATGAGTTTAGCTTGACAGTTCTAGGATTTATTTATTTATTTTGCTAACCCCTTAACTTGGGCTATAACAGAATGAAAGTGTTAATCTCTCGGTTTTGTCTGACTCCTTGCAACCCCATGGACTGTAGCCCACCAGGCTCCTCTGTCCATGGAATTATCCAGGCAAGAATACTGGAGTGGGTTGCCATTCCCTTCTCCAGGGGAATCTTCCCAACCCAGGGATCGAACCCATGTTGCCTGCATTGCAGGCGGATTCTTTATGTTTACGTTAACAGGGAAGCCCATAATAAATCTAACCTAAAACCATACACAGTGCAGCTTCACTTCAGTGTTTTTGCAGGGGTTTACTTTCTCACTCACAGACTCAGGCGAAGTTTTTCCATCTCCCACACATGGAACAGCCTTGAGAGACCCAGTGGTTTATGATCTTGGCTCAATTAGCTCCCTTTCCTCAGACGGCATTTGGTTTAGAGAATGGCAACCCACTCCAGTACTCTTGCCTGGAGAATTCCATGGACAGAGGAGCCTGATGGGCTACAGTCTATGGGGTCACAAAGAGTCGGACATGACTGAGTGACTAACACTTTTTCAAGTAATTAAAACCCTAGCTTCTGGCTAACAGGACCTGTGTCCTCTTGTGAGCTCCTCGGCAATATTAAGTCCCTGGATATGTCCTTGATATCATTATTGAGAGGAGAGAGAGGCATATCTCACTTCAGTTTAGTCCTGTGTATTTATCAGAATTCTAACTTTAAATATTTCTACGATTGGTGTTTGCATAAAATTTTCAATACATTCTGGAATTCCTTTACTCTTCAGGAAAGTAAAGATAGGAATCAAGAGATGCTGAACTGAAAGAGCACATTCAGCTTATCTCAGAGCCTGAGCACCTTACAATATAGTTCTGACATCTTGATGAATTCACAAGAGAGAAAACTAAACCACAACTACATTCTCCCGTCCTTTCCCCTATCTCTTCTCTACGTAAAATGACAACAGTGAATTACAGAGTTGTGCATTGCTTATCTATATCCTAAGCAAAGGCTTTTAAAAACAGCGGCAAGTCCTTGGGAGAGAAGGGTCCAGTTAGAATGGGCTATTGTGTGAGTCCCTTTGGTACCAAAGATGGCTATTTAAAGGTCTCTAAGAGAACAGTATAGATAAAAATAAAATCAAATTTGTAGTAACAATACATGCAAATCGGCATGGAGCCAAGGTACCTACCAGGCGGGGATCAAAGACACATATGGAGAGTTTCAAGCAATGATGCCATGGAACTTTGGCAAGCGTCTTGAGAGTAATGTGCTCCAGCCTCAAACAATAAAAAGGAAAGAATGAGAACAACTTGGTTACCGATACTGGATGATACCTAAGGGGAAGCAAGGCTTTCATCATCTCAGTTTTATTGCTGAAAAATTTAAATAACTTCTCACATATGTTATGTCTGGCTGATCTAAATTGATGGGAAGGATAACAGAGTGTTTAAAAAATTCTTGGTCACTAATATCAAAGTTCCATTAACAATAGCATTGTTCTGAAATAGTGCATTCTTTTGAGAATATGTAATGCGATCTATTTTACCAAAATAGCACCCCACCCCAGGTGATGGATACCTGGCGTTAGATACAGAAATCAGAACAAAGCTGCAAACCACATTTCTCCTGATATAGAAGTCTATTTATTCTTTCACTGATTCAAAAGGATCCCAAAGCATTAGCTTTGCCAACTGTATTGTAAAATAAAAGATACAGACGTTGACAGCTCATTAACAACTCATAATATGAGCTGATTAGACGGCCGATGTGCACACAGTTTTTGCCAAAAGATATAAAGTGTCTTCTTATTGCACTACCTACACACTCAGACTGTATTTGAAAAATGTTTATATCAAATCAGTTGATATATTCTGATGGTTATAGTAGATGTGACCTTAATGTGTAACTTATATTAATTCTTCTCCATGGACAATATCATCATTGGAATCTGTACCAAGTATTATTGAATTAAAAGCATCATTACCAGTACAAAACAATGGATTAAAAGTACAAAGCACTTGGCATTTTGCTTTGCACATAGCATGTGATCAGTGAATCTTAGCTTTCTTTTTCCTCTTCACAAATCAAATCAGTCCACTGTTAAGAATGGATATATGATGAGGGAATCTGTTAAACTCAAATTTAATGACTTCTATAGAGTATTGTCACCCTGCTTATTTAACTTACATGCAGAGTACATGATGAGAAACGCTGGACTGGAAGAAATACAAGCTGGAATCAAGATTGCCAGGAGAAATATCAATAAACTCAGATATGCAGATGACACCACACTTATGGCAGAAAGTGAAGAGGAACTAAAGAGCCTCTTGATGAAAGTAAAAGAGGAGAGTGAAAAAGTTGGCTTAAAGCTCAACATTCAGAAAACGAAGATCATGGCATCCGGTCCCATCACTTCACGGGAAATAGATGGGGAAACAGTGGAAAGGGTGTCAGACTTTATTTTTTTGGTCTCCAAAATCACTGCAGATGGTGATTGCAGCCATGAAATTAAAAGACGCTTACTTCTTGGAAGAAAATTTATGACCAACCTAGATAGTATATTCAAAAGCAGAGACATTACTTTGCCGACTAAGGTCCATCTAGTCAAGGCTATGGTTTTTCCAGTGGTCATGTATGGATGTGAGAGTTGGACTGTGAAGAAGGCTGAGCGCTGAAGAATTGATGCTTTTGAACTGTGGTGTTGGAGAAGACTCTTGAGAGTCCCTTGGACTGCAAGGAGATCCAACCAGTCCATTCTGAAGGAGATCAACCCTGGGATTTCTTTGGAAGGAATGATGCTAAAGCTGAAACTTCAGTACTTTGGCCACCTCATGCAAAGAGTTGACTCATTGGAAAAGACTTTGATGCTGGGAGGAATTGGGGGCAGGAGAAGAAGGGGACGACCGAGGATGAGATGGCTGAATGGCATCTCTGACTCGATGGACGTGAGTCTGAGTGAACTCCGGGAGTTGGTGATGGACAGGGAGGCCTGGCGTCCTGCAATTCATGGGGTCGCAAAGAGTCGGACACGACTGATTGACTGAACTGAATTGATAGAGTATTAGTTCAATTCTCTAAAGAGGTTTTTTCTTTTTAACATATATTCAATAGCTAATGGGAAAATAAATATGAACAGATATATAACATATGCCTTCTTGACTTTAAAGATCCTCTGTTCTAGTGGCAACCTCTGGGGAAAACTAATTATAAATATTATTAGGTGTAGCAGATGTATCTTCATCAGTGGAATGCAAGAAATTAAATTCCAAAGTTGAAAAATCTAGATAAGAAAACATTATTTACAGCAGAATTTGCATGTTTATCAAATTTTTTTTGTGTAATTTATTGCAGAATAAACATAGGGCATTAAATACTGTGTGGAAAGTAATAGTGAACAAGAAAGTCTCTAACACAGACAATTTCTAATTTAACAATGAAATGTGATGCCACTGAAATATCTACAATGAGCAATATGTTAGTAAGTGCCCAGGGCTAATACTTGGTTTTTCCATAAGATGGTACAGAAGCCCAAACGATCTTTTTGGCCAACCCAATATAAGCTGAGAACCATCGAAGCAAAGGGAATAAACTCCAAGTTCAGTTAGGAAAATGAGCGAAGACATCAGGAAGGAGGCATCAGGAGGTTGGGCAAGGAGAGCCTATTATGCAGGAAGGAAGCGGGGGAGGGAAGAGATACATTCACATCAGCTGATGATGGGCTAACCGGCTGCCTTACCACCAAGAACTGCATTACCATCAAAACGTGCAAATAACTTTCAAATGAAAATCTTCACTAAAGTACCTGATTTAATAATCTTTTATATATCTGTGATTATTTCACCGGGCTATTTAAATAAAACCATCATTTCTAATTTTGTCACAGATGAGCATAAACATGTAAATCCATCAGAAGTGCTAAAGGGACTAACAAAGTATTCGTCTTGCAAGTCAGACTTTTATATACAGCTGTAGATTTTTTACGTATGTCATCTCTGTTCTCCATGGGCAGGAGAGCAAAGATCATAACTGCAAAATGACTGGAAATTTGAAGCACTTTGCTGGGTATTTTAACTCAGTGCATGAATTATTCCCATTTAACAGGTAAAGAAACTGAGGCTCAGAGACCTTGAACAACTAAGCCAAAGTTAAAGAGTAAGTCTCAGAAACAGACTCAAATTTGTGCCTGTCAAAGCCATTCACACACAATCATGTGTTCCTCAGAACATCTTTTAGACACCAAAACCCAGGCTCCAAGAGGTTAAATTGTTTCCAAGGGAGGTTCTTTAGAGCCAAAACTTGAACTCAGCCTTCTAACTTTGCATTCCAGAAGAATTCTACAACATAGTTCAGTTCAGTTCAGTTCAGTCGCTCAGTCGTGTCTGACTCTTTGTGACCCCATGAATCGCAGCACACCAGGCCTCCCTGTCCATCACCAACTCCCGGAGTTCACTCAGACTCACGTCCATCGAGTCAGTGATGCCATCCAGCCATCTCATCCTCTGTCGTCCCCTTCTCCTCTTGCCCCCAATCCCTCCCAGAATCAGTCTTTTCCTATAAGGAAGACCCAATCTTTCCTTTGGAACCCACAGACCTTTGCAGGTTTGACATTAAAATACTGTCCATGGGATTGATACAGAAATAAAGAACTCTCTTTATAATTTTAGCAGCCATACATGCTCTACCATATTGGAGGGGTTAAACTCAACTCCAGGTCTTCTAAGAAAATTTGCAGATGGGTAGTTCATCTTCCTAATCATGCATGGTGGTGGGATTTCTCTTTTTATAGGCCAGTCAAGCCATGAACTTATCATGGCTATAAGTTTATCAAAACATATGTGTATATGATGGGAATTTTGATTTTCAAGTTTCTGGTCACATATTTATTCTTTTCAATTTTTTCCCTCTGTAACCTGGCGTACTTATTAGTATATATCCCCACATATCATATGCTGTTTGTTTTTTCCCTGAACTAATTTTTATTCTACCACGTAAGGAAGTTTTTCCACCATGGTAAAAGTAGTTGCTTTGCCAACAGTTTCCCAGAGAAAGTCCAGATCTCTGTAGAATTCGCAATTGATTGGATACTGGAGGCCCTTTCTTACTAAAATGCCATCATTCCAAATACGTTTTCATTGAAAATGATAAGGGCAGAATATCATAAGAGTGCTTTAATAACTGACATTATTCAATGCCTTGCATTTTTCTAGCCTCAAATCTCCACTAAATTCACAAATGCAAATGTATCAATATGAATCATATGAGTTTTCAAGGCAATAATCTATAGTTATTTTGTAATCCAATATTAATTTTACAATATTCAAAAACTCATATGTGATATTTCTATAACTTTTCACTTGTTCATTTAAAGTTCAAAGTTAACTAAAATGTTATAAACCCACTCCAGAAACCTTGATGGGTAACAAAAGAAGAACCCTAAAATCATGTTCCTGGAATTTTCCTCTTCCCAACCAATTTTCTTCCAATGCCTCTCTTTTTTTTTTTAATTTTTATCTTTTTAAAATTTTTAAATATAAATTTATTTATTTTAATTGGAGGTTAATTACTTTACAATATTGTACTGGTTTTGCCATACATCAACATGAATCCGCCACAGGTATACACGTGTTCCCCATCCTGAACCCCCCTCCCTCCTCCCTCCCTGTACCATCCCTCTGGGTCGTCTCAGTGCACCAGCCCCAAGCATCCAGTATCATGCATCGAACCTGGACTGGCGACTCATTTCATATATGATATTATACATGTTTCAATGCCAGTCTCCCAAATCATCCCACCCTCGCCCTCTCCCACAGAGTCCAAAAGACTGTTCTGTACATCTGGGTCTCTTTTGCTGTCTCCAATGCCTCTCTTTTACCTTCTTACTCTGTGTTGTGGGAACTCATTTGCTACCTTATTTACCCTATTACTTTCTCAGAAACTTTTTCCTACCCTATGATTATAAATTCAAGGAGATTGCTGATTCTTGGTAATTTGTAGTTTGCTTACAGGTGCTTAGAGGATAGAGAGTTAACGTTATAATTAATCAGCGTTATTTACAACATTTTGAAAGGTTTGTTGGCCTTTAAACTTCACTTTCAGCAATAGAATAACTTAAATTGGTGTTTCTCAACCTCAGCCCTTTTGATATTTGGGGCATAGAATCTTGGTCGTGGGGGGCTATCCTAGGTCTTGTAGGAATTTTAGAAGAATCCCTGGTTTCTACCAACCAGATGCCAGTAGTCTCCACTAACTCATGACAATCAAAATTACCTCCAGAGACTGCCATGTGTTCCCTAGGAAGCAAGTCAATACTTGCCGAGAACCACTGGTTGAAATAATGAGAATGATGATAACAAGACCTTATCACATGCCGGGAACTAGTTTAAATCCTTTAAGTGCACATTATCTAATTCTCAGGAAGTTTATGTGGTTCCCAGGTTCAGATGAGGCAGCTTGAGCACAGAGAAGTTACTAAGTCACTTAGCATCACATGGCTAGTGAGTCAGACAGCTGGGATTCAAGCCATGGGACTTGGCATCTGTATTTTTAATTGTCAGCCCTACAGCTGTTTTGCTGAAATCACACAAACAAGAATGAACTCCATCAAAGACATAGATCATTTTGAGTTTAAATTCTTCTCAATGATGGCCAACATTTAAACGCTGGAAAATAGACTTCCTGCAAATTCAAAATCTTTCCAGATAGATAGGTTCCCTTATTCTCTTATTTCATTGAGCTTGTGAAATTCTATCAAAGATAAGATTTTTCCAGGCAGAGATTTTCCAGCTCAGGGAAAGCAATGAGATTCCTGGGCTCACATCCTGACAAAACCATGGTTATGAATATCATAAGGCTGCTTACATGTTTTATTATTTTATAGCATCATTTGAGTAGTGAGGGTCCTTTTATGTTTATTTTAATTAGTTTAGAAGAAAATAAAATTACCTTATAGCATTTATCCTATGTCCCTTAACATTCAAATATCATTTTTATCTTACGTATAGTATTTGTACTGTGAATAACAGCCAGCAAAAATTAAATTTCTTTTTCCACCTCTGCATCTGTGTGTAGCAAACATGCTATTTTCTCATAAAATAAAAACTATCATACAGCATAATTCACAAAGATTTTGCCTTTGTAAGTATCTTCATAAAATGTACTGTCTCTCTTGCTCTAAAACCTTCTTTTCATTTGTTCCAGGCTAGCTATAAATTGTCAAAAAGAATGTAGTGTGATAAGCAAAGTTTTACATCTAACTAAGCACAATTAATTTATGTAATATTAAATACATGGAGGACTTCACTGGTGGTTTAGTGGTAAAGAATCTGCCTGCCAATGCAGGTGACGTGGGTTCTATCTCTGGGTTGGGAAGATCTCCTGGAGAAGGAAATGGCAACTCACTCCAGTATTCTTGCCTGGGAAATTGCATGGACAGAGGAGCCTGGCAGACTACTGCCCAATGAGTTGCAAAAGAGTAGAACATGACTTAGCGACTAAACAACAAAAACAACAAATACATGGTGTATATTATGGCCTTTCAAGCTTCTAGAAAAGTTGATTGAAGTACTAATAATGGCCTATACTTGCATTTATTGATTGATTTATCTGTGTCATGCACTATCTTGGCAGTTCTTCAAAAGCCAACGCTTTTCATCCTTATAATAATTCCTTTTAGGGAGATACATTTAATGCCCCTATTTTGGAATGAAAAATTGAAACCACAAAGAGATTACAGAACTTGGTCAAAATCAAATTGGTAGGAGGCCATTCAGCTGGTTTATAAACCCAAGTAATTTGGCACCAAAACTGTGCTGGTATCATTTACATATACTAATCTTCTAAAGAAGGGGAATTAGCACCACATATAATATTATTCATCATTGTAGTAGGTAGATAAATTAATTAAATTGGAAAATCTATCTCCCACTGACACACGAGGAAAATATACTTGGTGCCTTAAAAACTGTGCCATTTGTGCAATTCTAGGCAGTGGAGGGTAAGAGCTTCATCTTATGAAGAAATGAATGAATAATTGTGAAAATGGCTTTAAATCTGAGGATTCTAAGTTCTCCCTTAGGTAGTTCACCTGTTTTCCTTTTTCCTCCTTATTAGTTCAAAGATCTGAGTCCTCTGTGCCGTTTACACCCCGTGTGTCAGTGAGACTAAGTTTCCCGGTTTGCTTCATTCAGTCCTGGATTATCGTTGTCCTGGTGTCTTTTACTATTTCAAATTCTTTGAATTTCTCATATTTAACAAAAACTTTTGTTTAATAATTGTATTAAAATAAGTCAGAAGGAGTTAACTCAATCTCCTCCATGTCCTTCCAGCTTCTGCCACAATCTTGTCTTGCTGTGCCGGAGACATTTGTTCTGAGAATGAAGTTCTCACTGTAACACGTGGCTAAATCTGTAAATGCCTGGCCACAAACCTCTTTCTTTATTTGATCTTTTCCAAATGCAACAGATAACGACTATCTCCCTTTCAAAGGACAGCATGTGGAGTGCCAGCTGATAAAATAAAATGTGCTTTTTGTGAGAAGCAGCTATGGACAGCTGATCCCCTCTGGTCCCATGTGATGGTGAAAGAAGAAATCTACCCATCTGCCCTTTATGGTCCCTTGATCTTGGCAGCTAGTTAGTTGTCCCATGAACCCTTCCCACTTCTGTGAGATGCTTGAAGCTGTCAGGATATCAGTTATATGGGTCAGAGGGAAATCCTGAAAAGTATAGGTTATCCAGGGAATGGAGGCTGGGTAGTTCTCCTTTGGGGTATAAAAAGTAGCCAACAATAGATGCTATTGGAGTTTAAAAAATGTATTGTACAATGTAAATCTATAGCTGCTTAAATGTACAGTTGTTTTATCTAGACTAATACTTTTCATCCTGAAATAAAATCTTTAGATAGCAATTGCATAAGAAAATAGAAGCGTGCATTTAAAGTAATGTGCTGAATTTCCATATCTCAAGCAAGTAGTGATGCACTTGTAATGTGAACACAACATGTTTCAGTATTTACCATTTCATTATGAAGACTGTACTGGCCACATGAAAATCGGAAGATATAAATCAACAATCCAAGCACCAACATTTAAAGAAAACAATACCCAAAGACAACATTTAAACACACCCAAGTGTAGAAGTGGAATATGTATCAATCTCTAAAATGTGCTTTTTTTTCATTCAGATAAATTGCTATTTAAGATTAGTCTTGCCTATTTACATTCTGAGACTTTGTGTGTGTATGTGTGTGTGTGTATGTGTGTGTGTATTTGCACATGTGGATACTAAAGAGAAGGTTGTTAATATGTTCACCCCATGGAGAAGAAAACTTGTAAGAGATGCCTTACATTATGACATTGTCTTCGGAGATTTTCAAACAGAAAAGCAGCTCAGCTATTACCAAAAGAAAGTCTGATTTTGATTTTCATCTGATAAAGCTATATTCTACCAAGGCAAAAGATCTGACTTTACTGTGAATGCTGTTGGAATCAAAAGTTCAATGTTGAAGACACATTTTTTTTCTTGCTATGATAATAAAAATAAAAATGTTGGCAGAGCACAACAGTACAGTTAAAGCTAGTTTCTTTCTATAGAACGCATGGAGAAAAATGTACTTGGGATTAGCTGTGAAGCACAAATAATTCATGAATGGTCAAACTGGGGAAATATTCTACTAATCACAACTGAAAATATAGAAGTCAAAGTTTACACATATGAGAAAATATACCATTGGACCATAATTTTCTCAATGAAGTGATTTAAAACCAAAAAAATACTACAGCTTAATCATATAACAATTCTTCATTGATTATCTTTGATCTGATTTTAAAAATTAGAACTTTTATGAACAACTCTGTAAATCAACTTCAATCTCTAGTACGTATAGAATGTTTTTGTAAAACATTTCTCTAAATTGTAATAGCATTTTGTTCAAAAAAAATTGGAAATCTTTAACACATATGTTCAATTAAAAGAGTGCCCAAGACTTCAACTTTTGAAAATTAAAGAAAATTGCAATTATAGAAAATAAAGCTTACAAAGATAATTCTTTACTATTTATCTTTAAGCTAAATGTGAAAGTTAAATGATATATAAGATTTAAGTCCAAATCAAGTTTTGTGATAACTTGAATTTGGGGAAGAATCTTGTGATAAAATTCTTATGCTTTCCTGGATAAATTCATATTTTATGTGGGTATTAAATGAAAAGGTTTATACTTTTCCCAAAATTAAAATGGAAAATATTCAACAAAATAAATATTGAACATCATACAGACATTGGTACTGAAAAATAGATATTGAACAGAATAACATTCATAAAGAAAACTTGCTTGATGAGTTTTATCTTGCAAATTTTTGTCAGAACAAGAGTCAGACACAACTTAGTGACCAACTGCCACCAATATATTGATCGATGTACATTAGTCACTCAGTTGTGTCTGACTGTGACCCCATGGACTGTAGCCCACCTGCCTCTTCGGTCCATGGGATTCTCCAGGCAAGAATACTGGAGTGGTTAGGCACTTCCTTCTCTAGGGGATCTTCCTGACCCAGGAATCGAACCTGGGACTCCTGCATTACAGGCAGACTTTTTACCAACTGAGCCAACAGGGAAGCCTATATTGATCAATAAGTAAATATAATTTTAATTACTTTTAGTGCACGTTTCAAATTCAAGAGGGTCTCAATTTGGACAATAAAATCATATGGTCACTCTAGGGGATTAAAACCACAACACAGGTGGAAACTTGCAATACAATTTTATCAGATTCCTGTCACTGTAACAAATGATCAGAAGCTAAGCATTTGTCATTTCACAGCTCTCTATGTCTGGAGTCTGGACACAGATCGACAAGTTCCTTTTCTTAGGATCTTACAAGAACATGGTCACAGTAAATGGGCTGTATCCTCAACTGAGGGCTCACTGGGGAAGAACCCACTTTCAAATTTGAGTTGTTGGTAGAACCCATTTCTCTGTGGCCATATGATTACAAATCCTGACACTTGCTGGCTGGAGGTTGGAGGCTCCTCTTAGGGCCCAGAGACCATCTGTGGTTCCTTGTCCAGTGGGCTTCTTCAATGCGGCCATGGGCTTCACTGAACTCACAGGGGCATCTGCTCCAGGCTGCTGAAAGAGCCCCTCAGACAGTACGGTAGGACTGCAGCAATGATGTTCCATCACCTTGCTCCAACAGTTAGGAGCCAGACACAGATTCTGCCCACACTCACAGAGAAGGGATTACACAAAGGTGTGACCCCAGGAGATGGGAATCATTGGGTATCATCTTAGGGCTTGTCCATAACAAAGATGATATCAGATATTTCAAAATTAAAAAATGAATGTACTGGTATATAATTGCATATTACATGTAACATTGCAGTGGTTTTAAAATATATCTGCAGCCAAAACTTCCAAAACTGTTAAACCTGTTAAACATTACCAACAAAATGAAAAATATATTAAAATAACATGTGATGTATAAAAAGTACAATGTTATGTGTGAAATGCAATGATTCTGGGTCATCAACACAATGTGTGTATTATTTGCTTTTCTGCCTTTCACTTGGATTTTATTTCATGGTCAGGTTGCAATATTTAGATGTTGTGAATAATGTAAGCTAGTCCTTGGAACCAAACATAAGGAAGTAAAAATATTGTAATTTGGGGGTTTCATTACAAACACCCTGTCAATAAATTTAGTAATAATTTAATTTTAAAATTATGAAAAAAACTTGGAATCAAATGCACTTTTATTTTATAAAGCTCAAAATATGATGCCTCTATGAGATGTCCCTTTTCATCACAAGAGTAATAAAGGCATATTAAATACAAAGTTAAATATGATTTATGGCAGCTTTCTATCTGTAAAGACAAAGCTTCTTCCATAACAAAACAGCTCTTTTGTAAGAATTAATCCCAGATTTTCAAAGCTGTTTTTGAAAAGGATACAGAAGTTGTTAAGAGGGAATTGAAATACATGATATATTAAAAAATCATAAAAGGAAGAGGTTGTAAGAGCTCAGGGCTCATAGCCCAGAAAATTACAAGTCTGGATTCTATGGAAATTCACAAAAACAAATCCCTCCACTTATTCCATTATCTTTGAGGAATGGTGGAAAAGAAGACCAATGACAATGGTAAATGAAGCAATTATCTTCAAAACCAAGAGCTTAACATGTTAATTATAGGTAGGATGCTAACTTAAATTACAAATGGGACAATTTGTAAGTACAGAAAATGGAAATGCGAATCATGCCAGCACAATTGCACAGAAATAAGGCATAAACTCATTCTTTCTTTCTTTTTTCAGGTTTACTAGCCCAGTAAGACAAAGAAATGGTGTTGAATATCTGGATATTTCAGCTTAATAAGACAAAGCTCAGGGTGGAAAATGATAACTAAAAGCATATGTTTGGGGAAAATCTATCATAGGAGGATGAGACAGGTTGTGGGTTACAACAAAGATTAGAATTTGGCTCAGTGGGTGAAAATTCAGGTTCAGTGTAATGAAGAGTAGTTTTCCCACAAGAGCATGGTCTGCTAACGTGCATGTACTAAGGAAGACATCTAAGCTCTCCTCTCTGGATGTGGTCAAATATAGGTGGGGAAAGCGAAAAATTAAAAACAAAACTCACCTTTTGCTGTAGAAGGGCCCATCAGTTATTCATATCATTAGGGCTGTCATGTGTCCTGTATGTACAGAACATGTCTTGTACTTAATTACTCTGTTCTGTATCCTGTACTAAATTTAACTGGACACATTGCATGTCCCTTATTCAGGTTTTGTCCAAAAATTACAAAAAAAAAAAGAGAGATATAGTTTTCTGTCACAGTAATTGGCGCTTAAATCACTTAAATTGAGAACGTTAGCTAAAAGCTATAGATCAAAAATAAAAATCTGGGCAATCTCTTTCATTATTTTCAGAGTTCTAGGTCATGACAAGTAACCATCACTGCTAACTGCTAAGTCGCTTCAGTCGTGTCCGACTCTGTGTGATCCCATAGACGGCAGCTCACCAGGCTCCCCCGTCCCTGGGATTCTCCAGGCAAGAACACTGGAGTGGGTTGCCATTTTCTTCTCTAATGCACAAAAGTGAAAAGTGAAAGTGAAGTTGCTCAGTCGTGCCCGTCTCTTCACGACGCCATGGACTGCAGCCTACCAGGCTCCTCCGTCCATGGGATTTTCCAGGCAAGAGTACTGGAGTTGGGTGTCATTGCCTTCTCCGAAGTAACCATCACTAAATAAAGTTAACTTGGAATATGTACACAATCTCAGAAACCACTCCTAATCAACCACAGCTTCATTTCTGAAGGGTAGAAAATGAATAAGTGCCCACAACTTTTGAAAGTTGGCCAATCAATGCTGAGTGTAGACAACAGCCAATCAGCAAGGGCCTCCCTCCAGTGACTTTAAAAGTCAACCAATCAACAGCAGCCTTACTCCCATGAAAGTTGATTGAAACCACGCCCACCTCTGAAATCCCATCAAGCCCTGAAGACCAGGCTTTCCAAACCTTAAATGACAGTTTTCTCTTGCAGGTGAACCAGAAGTTAACCATTGCTTGCACTGGACTTCAAAGTCATCTACTGTTAGTTGGCAACTCTTTCAATGGCTCAACCCCTGATTACGGTTATTGCTATTTGCCAACATGAAATAATCTGGACACTGTTGTGTCTGTGAGATAATTAAATGGAATCATCAATTCTTGTGGTGATTTCTATTGCTACTGCTAAGTAACTTCAGTCCTGTCCGACTCTGTGCGACCCCATAGACGGCAGCCCACCAGGATCCGCCGTCCCTGGGATTCTCCAGGCAAGAACACTGGAGTGGGTTGCCATTTCCTTCTGAATGCATGAAAGTAAAAAGTGAAAGTGAAGTCGCTCAGTCGTATCCAACTCTTCGCGACCCCATGGACTGCAGCCCACCAGGCTCCTGCGTCCATGGGATTTTCCAGGCAAGAGTACTGGAGTGGGGTGCCATTGCCTTCTCCAGGTGATTGCTATTACCTATTTTTAATATGTATACTGTACCCCGAAATGCAAAGTAAACCTGTATTAAACACAATGCTTTCTGAACAGCAAACTTTTATTAAGCAAGGAAAAGAAATTCTTGAAACTCCTTGAACAGAATGCATCTGTTAATTCAGTAATGAAAATAATGGAAAATATGATTTTAAAATAAATCAACATATTCCAGCTAGGAACTTCGACAAGCAGCAATAAAAGTGATAAATAACCAACAACTTTATGGATAGAAATTCAGACAATGTAAACAAATTGTAATGGTCTTCCACACTGTATATTTAGCCAGTCTTTCAGTTCAAATGACTGAAACACCACTCAATGTACCTCTACCAGAAATATGTTCTTATTGCCAAATTGTAGGCAAATTTTCAAGGATCTGAACAAAAATGAGCAGTTATTAAAAATAAAAGCCTACTGACTCTATTTACTATTACAAGGATGATCAAAGATATAAATGTTTTACTTTATTACTGCATAGATCATGGATGCAAGTAATCACAACACAAAAAAATTGTACTGTTGCACGTCAAATATTTCTCTTATAATAGAGAAGTAAGAAAAAGTCTTACTTCTAAGATTTGGGAATCAATAGAAAAATTTACAGAGATGCTGTTACTAAGTTTGCAGTTAATGAGAAAAAGATCGACTATTTGGGGAGGAAGTGAAACAAATGTCAATTGGTGACTGTTTGCTTGATGGTATACACAGTGTTTATTTGAAGCTGAGGCAAAGCTTGAATGATTCTATGGAAGAAGTTGATTGTTTTGTCCCTTCTCTGGTACTGCTCCCCAGGCAGCATTGGATGTCCTTTTTATTGACATTGAAGTAATTATAAAATTATAAAAGTTATAAAATTATTCAGTATTTGTTCTGTTCAAGCTAAAGGATTGAAGAATTTTTGTGATTATGCTTGCATTCAGCATTACTTTCTCATAATCAAAACTCTACGTGGGTGGTCTCTTTATCACATGCAATTGAGAGAATCCTTAATTTACGAAATTCTGCAATATGCTTTAATTTAATTCTGAAGAAAAGGCCCCCCAAATCCTAAATGATATTTTAAATAATCCATTAAATAAAGCCTAGAATATCTCTTTAACAGCAGGATTTTGCAAATGGAAAGAAGAGCAAACCATGTTATTGGAGTCCTCTTTCACTTCCAGGAATTTGTTGAATATATTAAAGAAAGAATTAATGAAAAATACATCCTGATAAGTGTCAAGGCTATTCTCAAGAAAAGCAGTATCACTTAACAGGAAAATGAAATCTGAGTTGAAGGGTATCATTGTCAACATAATTGTCATGATTATTTTTTGAAATGAATTTCATCCTTTAGGGAATTCAATTTTTTTTTGCAGGATGTTAGTAAATACTCTTCCAGCATAAGAACATGAAATAATCATTGTAGTGTTGAAGAAAAATGGAATACAAATTGATAACAATACTCTTTTGTGTTAATGGGCACATTTTAAAAAGTTGTTGATCAACAACATATTCAATGTCATCCTGAAGAATGGAAATACAAATTATGCCTTTAAAAATAGATTAAGTGCTTCAGGGACTCCAGTTTGAAAATCAAGTATCAGGTGTTAAATTTATACAGCAAGTATTCAGTATATTAACCCATGATGCTAATGTTAATTGTGCCTTCTCATTAAATGATCAATGGCCCAAAGAACAAAATTTAGGTATGACAGTTATAGAAGCTGTGCATCAATGGAAATCAAACATAGACTGTAACTGCAAGGCATTTGATAAACCAGTTATGCAAAACAAGGAACTGTTCCGTAGAGCCAAACCATCAGGGAAACATAATTAAAGAAAGAAGCATAGGACTTCCCTGGTGGTCCAGTGGTTAAGACACCACACTTCCAATGCAGGAAACACGGGTTTGATCCCTAGTCAGGTAACTAAGATTCCATGCTGCTAAGTCGCTTCAATCATGTCTGACTCTGTGCGACCCCATAGATGGCAGCCCACCAGGCTCCCCTGTCCCTGGGATTCTCCAGACAAGAACACTGGAGTGGGTTGCCATTTCCTTCTCCAATGCATGACAGTGAAAAGTGAAAGTGAAGTCGCACAGTCGTATCCAACTCTGCAACCCCATGGACTGCAGCCCACCAGGCTCCTCCATCCATGGGATTTTCCAGGTACAGCCAAAAAAGAAAAGAAAGGAGTGTATAATTTAAATACTCCCAATTTTTGAAGGTAAATCAATATAGATTTATCTATTAGTATAGATATGTCCACACGAATTTTCAGTTCAGTTCAGTTCAGTCGCTCAGTCGTGTCCTACTCTTTGTGACCCCATGAATCGCAGCACACCAGGCCTCCCTGTCCATCACCAACTCCCAGAGTTCACTCAAACTCATGTCCATCAAGTCGGTGATGCCATCCAGCCATCTCATCCTCTGTCGTCCCCTTCTCCTCCTGCCCCCAATCCCTCCCATCATCAGAGTCTTTTCCAATGAGTCAACTCTTCGAATGAGGTGGCCAAAGTACTGGAGTTTCAGCTTCAACATCATTCCCTCCAAAGAAATCCCAGGGCTGGTCTCCTTATCTCAATGTAATACACAGAGCAGATAACACATAATTAACTGGACGTTTAGCATCTTTACTAGCTGAATCTGGCAACCCAAATGGACACAAATATCCAAAACCTCAACGCCATACACTTGAGAGTGTGAATTATGCTGTGAATTGTGTGTCTGCAGGTCAGCTGGATGGCTCTGCTGAGCTGGACAGGCTTGGCTAATTCTAAGTGGGCTTTCTCCAGCATCTCTATGCGCTTGATGGGAAGGTTAAGAGCTGGCTGTTTGAGGATGGTTTCACTATTTGTCTGACTGTTGGCTGACTGTTTACTGGGACTGTTGGGGTGGCTAGGGCACAAGAGTCTTGTCATTCTGTAGGATAGCCTTAGCTTGTTCTCATAGCAGTTGGGAGAATTTCAAAGAGAAACAATGGATACAGACAAAGTCTCTTAACTGGTACACTATGAATCCCACTCCATTCTATTGGCAAAACAAGTCCCAAGTTTAATCCAAACTCGGAGGGCAAGAATATGGATGTTACGGCTTGAAGCTATTGATTCACACTGAGAAGCCATGAATATAAGAATTAATGGAGAAATGTGACCATTTTTACAATATTTACCATTCAGTGATTCAAGTAGTTTGGTTCTAAAAACTATTTTTTTCTCTTGGTAGGTCAGCATGCTTTCTAATTATAAAATGTTTTTGACTGAAAGGTGAATTGGATGTAAGTTAATGCTTAAGAAGACTAACTTGGTTATCAATCATTGACTTTGACCAAATTTAATGAGTATGTTTTATAATGTTAATTTATCACATTAAATAAAGGCTATGCAATATAAATACTTAAACTGTGAGTAATATCATTTTGGGGCTTCCCTGGTGGTTCAGTGGTAAAGAATCCTCCTGCCAACGCAAGATTAGGTTCAATTCCTTGGTTGGGAAGGTCCCCTGGCAAGGAAATGCCAACCCATTCCATATTCTTGCCTGGGAAATCCCATGGAGAGAAGGAGCCTGGCGGGCTACAGTCCATGGGGTGATAAAAGGGTGAGACACAACTTCTCAACTAAACAATAACAGTAATATTATTTGAGTTTTACAATATAAATATTTTTACCATTTAAAAAATAGATTGTATATTGATCAATGCTACTGCTGCTGCTGCTAAGTCGCTTCAGTCGAGTCTGACTCTGTGCAACCCCATAGATGGCAGCCCTCCAGGCTCCTCCGTCCCTGGGATTCTCCAGGCAAGAACACTGGAGTGGGTTGCCATTTCCTTCTCCAATGCATGCACGCATGCTAAGTCACTTTAATTGTGTCCGACTCTGTGCGACCCCATGGACAGCAGCCCACCAGGCTCCTCTGTCCACAGGATTCTCTAGGCTATTTTTTTTGAAAACTTTCCATGATTTTCATATGTATACAAAATCAAATCTGAAATATGTGCATGCATGACTCTTTGGAACCATACCAAAGTTAATGACATTGACATGATATAATACATTGGAAAAATACCAAAACTTTATACAATACTAAGATGCTACTTTTATATAACCATATAATTATAGTAATATGGAGAGTTGCTGAAAATCACTTAGATGATTTCTGCATGAAAATGTCCTTTTTAAGTGCTCTTGTTCTTGAAAGTTCCATTGCATTTATAGACCTTTAATGAAAACTGTAAGATTTGTGTCCTATTCAAAAACAATGATCAATAAATAAGTTCTGCCTATCTCAATAAAAAAATTATACCATAAGTAATATGATTTAAATTTAGTATATTTTCCTATTATTTAGCAATTATCTTCTTTTTGTTGTTGTTCATTTGATAATTTATGTCTGACTCTTTGCAACCCTGTGGACTGTATCACACCAGGTTTCTTCGTCCTTTACTATTTCAAGGTGAAATTCATGTCCACTGAGTCGGTAACAACACCTAACCTCTGCTGCCTGATTCTCCTTTTTGCCTTTAATCTTTTCCAGCATCAGAATCTTTTCCAATGAGTCAGTTCTTCACATCAGGTGGCCAGAGTATTGGAGCTTGAGCTTTAGCATCAGTCCTTCCAATGAAATTCAGGGTTGATTTCCTTTAGGATGGATAGATTTGATCTCCTTGCTGTCCAAGGGACTGTCAAGAGTCTTCTCCAGCAACACATCAAAAGCATCAATTCTTCATGGCTCAGCCTTCTTTATGGACCAACTCTCACTGCCAAACGTGACTATTGGAAAAACCATAGCTTTGACTATACGGCTTTTTGTTGGCAAAGTGTTGTCTTTGCTTTTTAATATGCTGCCTAGGTTTATCATAGCTTTTCTTCCAAGGAGCAAGTGTCTTTTAATTTCACGACTGTAGTCACCATCCACAGAGATTTTGTAGCCCAGGAAAATAAAATCTGCCACTGTTTCCACTTTTTCCTCTTCTGCTTGCCATGAAATGATGGAACCAGATGCCACAATCTTATTTTTTTGATTGTTGAGTTTCAAGCCAGCTTTTTCACTCTTTTCTTTCACCCTCATTATGCAGCTCTTTAGTTCCTCTTCATTTTCTGTCATTAGAATGGTATTGCATATCTGAGGTTGTTGATATTTCTCCTGGCAATCTTGATTCCAACTTTTGATACACACTCTTTTTCAGTGTAGACAAATGAAATCTGTTCGGTCCTACTGTTTTCCCCTTACAAGCCTTTCTTTGTAACTTCTACAAAACCTTATCCATTTTAAAATAGGATCAATATCTGAAATAATATATCATTAAAAAATAGATAGTCATTTCTTTAATTTTTCATTTGGTTCTAGATCTCTTAGCTTGCTAAATAAATTATATGATGATTACAATTTTAAAAATCCTTAATCAAACAAAGTCAGCAAAAAATAAGCATGTAAAGCTTGTAATAGCGTAGAACTGCATTTTGTACTTGACTCTTTGGTATGAGAGAATTAATTATTAGGTAACTTGATAAGGAGTCTGGGGCCCTCAGGAGAAGAAAGGGAACATGTTTTTTTTTTTCTACATTGCTTTGTCTTAGTCACAGAAAACTTTTTTTTTTTTCTTAAACTCTGAGTTGTTGTGACAGCAATCTTTAAGGCTAACTTTCTTTAAGTCCAGAGCTGATGACTGCACAACAAAACAACTCATCTTGCTCAAGGGTATGTTTTTCCTTAAGCTCTGTACTAATGATTATAGGTCAGGAAGCAACAGTTAGAACCGGACATGGAACAACAGACTGGTTCCAAATAGGAAAAGGAGTATGTCAAGGCTGTATATTGTCACCCTGCTTATTTAACTTCTATGTAGAGTACATCATGAGAAACGCTGGGCTGGAAGAGACACAAGCTGAAATCAGGATTGCCGGGAGAAATATCAATAACCTCCGATATGCAGATAACACCACCCTTATGGCAGAAAGTGAAGAAGAACTAAAAAGCCTCTTGATGAACGTGAAAGAAGAGAGTCAAAAGGTTGGCTTAAAGCTCAACATTCAGAAAATGAAGATCATGGCATGTGGTCCCATCACTTCATGGGAAATAGATGGGGAAACAGTGGAAACACTGTCAGATTTTGTTTTTTTTTGGGGGGGTGCTCCAAAATCACTGCAGATGGTGACTGCAGCCATGAAATTAAAAGACGCTTACTCCTTGGAAGAAAGGTTATGAGCAACCTAGATAGCATATTGAAAAGCAGAGACATGACTTTGCCAACGAGGTCTGTCAAATCAAGGCTATGGTTTTTCCAGTGGTCATATATGGATGTGAGAGTTGGACTGTGAAGAAAGCTGAGCGCCAAAGAATTGATGCTTTTGAACTGTGGTGTTGGAGAAGACTCTTGAGAGTCCCTTGGACTGCAAGGAGAGCCAACCAGTCCATTCTGAAGGAGATCAGCCCTGGGATTTCTTTGGAGGGAATGATGCTGAAGCTGAAACTCCAGTACTTTGGCCACTTCATGCAAAGAGTTGACTGATTGGAAAAGACTCTGATGCTGGGAGGGACTGGGGGCAGGAGGAGAAGGGGACGACCGAGGATGAGATGGCTGGATGGCATCACTGACTCGATGGACGTGAGTCTGAGTGAACTCCAGGAGTTGGTGATGGACAGGGAAGCCTGGCGTGCTGCAATTCATGGGGTCGCAAAGAGTCGGACACGACTGAGTGACTGAACTGAACTGAACTGAATGATTATATGACAATATATCTTGCTTGAGGACCTGTTTCTCACTCTTCGACTAATCCTGTTATCTTAGAGGTCTGCTGCTGGAGTGCTTCTGGAAGGGCCTTTTTATTGTTCGTAACCACTTGACACATACATAAGGCTTGGTAAGGCCAGCCAGTGGGGCACTCTCTGCCCCCTTTTGATGTCTGTGTCAGAAGCGTTCTCTGTCCCTTTTTCACTGTAAGAAAACTTTTGCAACACAAAGCTCTGAGTGACTGAATCCAAGACTCTGGTCCCAAATCAATATTCTCTCCTTCAACACTGTTCTCTGTAAGCTATCAGGTACCAAAAGGAGTTTATTATCTTTTAGTTTGAGAACAATTGATTGAATATTGTTTACATGCACACACAAAAATTAGTAACCAAAGCTGCAAGAAAGAATATTATTTTTCTACATTTGTTTTAAGAATGCTTCCGTTGTCAGCCAAAAAATGTTATGTAATTATATTTTCTATTAAATCACAATCTTTGATGATACACTTCCAGGAATTCATGCATTTCCTCATCATTTTGTATTTCCTTCCACAATTAAACACAGAATCAATAAGATTAAGTCCATAATCATCCGAGTGGAACTAAAAATTCATAATTTCTTATGCACCATATAATTTCAGGTGAATGTTTCATTCAAATAAAATTTGTAAGGTTTCTGTTTCAGTAAGTAACATCAGTGCTTTGGTATTTTTTCATTCTTTCTAAAAGAAAAAGGCAAAAAAGTAATAAAATAATCATACTCAACAATTGAACAAGCAAATATTTACATATAGTTTAACAAAAGACCTTAAGGATGAATGAACTGTTGGCATCACCATACAGTGAAATCAATTGGTAATGGGTCTGCTAATGTCTAAAGTACATTTTATTTAAAGTTCAAGCATATGAAAAGTGAGATACCTATATCATTTAATAGAATGATATGTATTTTATAAAGAAATTTTTCCCTAAAAAAATGGTTTTCAATCTTTAGCTTGCATCAGAATCACCTGAAGGGCATGATTTCAGAGGGACTTGAAGTAACAGAATAAAAATTTTATCACTCATCATTCTTGAGTCTCTAGTCTACCGCTTCTTTTGATAAATTGCTCTATTTTCAAGGCACCTTAACGGGTTATTTCTCTGTACTAACCTGAAAGCAGATGCTACAATCAAGGATGATATGACCAAGAAAAGTTTAAAAATTTTCCCATCTAGAACGTTGATAGCATATCCCTAACTCATTCCTAGTTGATAATTTCAAGTACTTGGTGCTGTGCCTTTATTTCAAATTTATCTATGTTATCATTTTTATGTTATAATTTATTTTAGGTTTTATCTCTCATTAAACTCCATCTTAAAGTATAAGATAGAGCTAGATTCATAAGTGAGCAATCCTGCTACCCGAGCTTATCTATTCAGATCTGGGGTTCTCACTGCTCAGTGTGGGAGAAGTTATGGTTGTCACTTTAGTTAATAAGACCTCCTGGGTTCATTCAACATAAGAACGTAGAGCCTGGCCTTAGTATTTGCTTCATTCACTTCATGATCTGGGGACAGAAATGTCCATGCCACCAGCTTACTCAATTTTGTGTCTTCTTTCATAAAAATTGGTGATTTCTTTCCTGTTGCTCATCTTTAACTTTAGTGTTTTATTACGTCTCAGTAGTCTGAATGTTACGTTGTCTGTTTAACTTGAAAACCCCGAAGTTATATAGCATGTTTATGTTTCTCTAATTTAGTCTTAAAAATCAGTCGTTTCTCTTGTATTTTATCATTTCTTCAACAAGAGTGTTCTACTTTTTCTTGGTAGGGGCAAACAAAAGAGTAGAAGTATAAGAAGCATTCAATAAAAAAAAAATTTAAACTTGACTTTATTCCATAAGTACACACAAAAGGTATATTTATTCAATATCTATTTCCCTAGGAAAGTCGTTTGTAGGGCTGACTAGAGTGGTGGAGAGAATGGTCATTCATAAAATTTTCACCTCCAAAATTTTTCTGCACCTTTTTCCTTTTAAAATTGAATAAAAGTCGGAGAAGGAAATGGCAACCCACTCCAGTATTCTTGCCCGGAAAAGTCATGGACAGAGGAGCCAGGCAGGCTGCAGTCCATGGGGTGACCTGACTGAGCATGTGTTCATGAGGGTGGAGGGAGATGGGTTGGCAGCAATAAACTGGTAGAACTAAAATAAAATAAAATAGGAAAAAAAGTCATGTGTGGCAGAGAGCTGGCCCTATAGCTGCTGGCTCCACCACCAGAGAATGTTTTATCTGCAGAGATCTTTGCCAAGTTTCCTACTGAAATATGAACCTTTAAGTCAATTTCTCAGAAAACAAATATTACATACAAATTAGTTGAGGAAAAGAAAATCACACACATTCTTTAATTTCCATAGTTATTTTGAAACCAAACAAACTGTTTCTACCTCTGCCAAACTAGGTAGCAAAGACATAATTAACTACATTTAAAGCCTTAATACTGAATTTGATTTTCTAGATTAGTTTCAGTTAACTTTTGTGTTAAGTTATCTAAGTGTATATGTTATAACTTTTAAATTACATTCTCAAAGATTGTACATTTAGTAAGTTTTTGATTAAGACAAAAGAAAATTTTAAATATTAGTATAGTGATACTTGTATGAGGGGGACATATTATAAACATAGTGGGAAATCAGTGGGATTTTCAAGAGCTACTGGCTTATATAGCTTGCAGTTTTAAGGTTTTTTTTTTCCTTCTGGTTTTTAAGTTAATAATAAATGAAATGCTGCTTTCCTTGAAAACATTCTAATTGGCAGATAACCTAAATGTACAGAACAACTATCAGGATGATACAAGCTATAAATATTTTACCCTCTCTGGATGCAAGGACTTATATTACTGTTTTTAAATCATCATTTTCATACAGTGGACATGATGTTACAGGGAGTAGTCAAAGTATATTTACATGTATCAATTTTCAATAATCCTGGGTAGAAGTAAGCATTAAAAAATGAGGAAAGTAAAGTCCATGGTCAATTAGTCATAAATCGTATACTCTTGTTTACAATATCTAATTTGTTAATGTTTAAAACCACCATGTGCTGTGTATGTGATGCACAAAGCGATCTGCTATCCAGATTTTTTCCAATGAAGAGTTTGTAGCCCCAGCTGCTGGAAATGCTGTTGGCAGAAGTACTTCAGTTGGCAGAGCTTGCAAAGATTATCTCAGCCGGAGGGATCTGCACGCTCCCCGGGGCAGCCTCTGTCCAGTGATTGATGGAGCGAAGGTAAAAGACTTGGCCCTTTTGTCAAAGATGGGCCAACTCTGACTAGTCCTGTTAGCTCCGGAGGCTATGGTGAGCCGTGCACTTCAGCTTGACTCTTCACTCAGGGCTGCTCCTCTTTCTCTCTTCCGCAGACATTGATTCCAACAACGCTCCTAATAAATATCCCATGTGCTATACTCCATCTCCAAATCTGCTTCTCAAGAACCTAACCTGGAGAATTACATATGAGTATTAATGAAACAGAATTGTCTATGACGCACATTTCCAATTAGTCTTTGTAGTTTCCAATAAACCTTCTTATACATATATGTGTAGGTATTGGTAGAACTTCATACTGAACTGGATATGATTTTTTTTTTCATTTGATGGCTAATTTTGCTTCAGTTTGGTATTCCGTTGTTATTGTTTAGTTGCTAAGTTGTCCCCGACTCTTGTGACCCCATGGACTGTAGCCCATTAGGGCCCTCTGTCTGGGAACTCCCAGGCAAGAATACTGGAGTGGGTTGTCATTTCCTTCTCTAAGGGATCTTCTTGACCCAGAGATTGAACCTGAGTCTCCTGCATTGCAGGTAGGTTCTTCACCTCTGAGCCACAGGGCCCACACTTAGTATTCCATAGTCTATCCTAAAGACTTAGTATCATGTTCTGATTTGCAAGTCACATAATTTCTTTTTTAAATATAAATTTATTTATTTTAATTGGAGGCTAACTACTTTACAATATTGTATTGGTTTTGCCATTAATCAACATGAATCCACCACAGGTGTACACATGTTCCCCATCCTGAACCCCCCTTCCACTTGCCTCCCCATACCATCCCTCTGGGTCATCCCAGGGCACCAGCCCCGAACACCGTTTATCATGCATCGAACCTGGACTGATGATTCATTTCACATATGATATTATATATGTTTCAATGCCATTCTCCCAAATCATCCCACCCTCGCCCTCTCCCACAGAGTCCAAAAGACTGTTCTGCATATCTATGTCTCTTTTACTGCCTTGCATACAGGGTTATCATTACCATCTTTCTAAATTCCATATATATGCGTTACTATACTGTATTGGTGTTTTTCTTTCTGGCTTACTTCACTCTGTATAATAGGCTCCAGTTTCATCCACCTCATTAGAACTGACTCAAATGTATTCTTTTTAATGGCTGAGTAATACTCCATTGTGTATATGTACCACAGCTTTCTTATCCATTCATCTGCTGATGGACATCTAGATTGCTTGCATGTCCTGGCTATTATTAACAGTACTGCATTGAACATTGGGGTACACATGTCTTTTTCAATTCTGGTTTCCTTGGTGTGTATGCCCAGAAGTGGGATTGCTGAGTCATAATGCAGTTCTGTTTCCAGTTTTTTAGGGAATCTCCACACTGTTCTCCATAGTGGCTGAAAAAATTTAAATTGAAGTATGGTGATTTACAATATCATGTTATTTTTGGGTGCTCAGTTCAGCAATTCAGATAGATAAACAACATATAATATATGTTGTATATATATATATATAAAATCTATAAGGGAAAAGAATCTGAAAATAATTTGCATATATAACATTTTCAGAGTCTTTTCCTTTATAGATTATTGTTATAAAATATTAAGTATGACTTATTATTAATGACTTAATCATTAAGTATGACTCACTATGCTATATATTAAGTCTTTGTTGGTTATCTATTTTATATACAGTGATGTGTATCTGTTAATCCCAACTTAACTCAATAGTTTTCTAATTGTAAATCTCCCCACAAGCCCAAACAGTAAATCTTTTAAAATTATTGATCTCCTTATCTATTCTCTAGGTGCCATTTTCTGCAGTAATGAGTGATCCACATCCCCACTGCAGCAATTCTCATAATCCCCTCTCCAAGCACCTGCCTTAGAAATCCATTTCAAACGCTGTACTACTATTTTTTTCAGAAATCATTCCTAAATATTATATAAATAGGTTTCTATTTAGGATTAGGTTTTCATCAATATTGTAGATGCTTTGCAATTTTACTCCAGCAAAATAACATGGCAGTGCAACTTATAATGTTGACTTTCTTGAAATAGACAGACTAGTAGCAGGTCATTATAATTTTCCTGTTGCATGTATGTGACATAGCTTCAGTGTCCAATTCTTTGCAGCTCCATGGACTGTAGCCCACCAGTCTTCTCTGTCCATGAGATTCTCCAGGCAAGAACACTGGAGTGGGTTGCCATTTCCTTCTTCAGGGGATCTTTCCAGCCCAGGGGAAGAACCCGTGTTTCTTATGTCTCCTGCATTGTTGGGCGTGTTCTTTACCACTAGTGCCACCAGGGAAGCCCAATGTTCTTATTAGATAGATTGAAAACACACAGGTTACTGGAAGGCTGCTGCTACTGCCAAGTCACTTCAGTCATGTCCGACTCTGTGCGACCCCATAGACGGCAGCCCACTAGGCTCCTCTGTCTCTGGGATTCTCCAGGCAAGAATACTGGAGTGGGTTACCATTTCCTTCTCCAATGCATGAAAGTGAAAAGTGAAAGTGAAGTCGCTCAGTCGTGCCCGACTCTTAGCGACCCCATGGACTAGAGCCTACCAGGCTCCTCCGTCCATGGGATTTTCCAGGAAAGAGTACTGCAGTGGGGTGCCATTGCCTTCTCCGATTGGAAGGCTAGTCATCCAATATGAAGAGCATCCTTCTCCATACTTCTGTTGCTGTCTTTTGAGTACTTCATTGCTCTGTAAGGCCTCAATTTCCTGGTAAGCCAAAAGAGTCTTAAGGGAAACACGAAGGGAGAATTTGAGCTGCTGAGCAAAGTTCATTCCTCTAATCAAAGGTTTGGTTGAAGGATATTACAATTTGAAAAAACATATGAAATTTGAGATATCCAGAGATTTTTTTAATGCACACATGTCCATAATTAGGAAAAATAACCCATTAAAAGTTTGTAGGAAAAGATCTTTTTATACTTTATAGCTCTAATGAACCACCTTACATTTAGAAAGAGAAACTAAGAACTGTGTGTTTTTACAATCAGTTAGTGGCAGAGGCAAGATTCAAACTCAAATATCTCAATTCTTAGTCCAAAGTTCTTTCATTAGTCAATCAGCATTTCATGGACTACCTAATCACAGTTCCTCATTTAATCTTTGGCACAGTATGAACTAAGAATTAAGCAAGTTTTCCTAAGGAATTTTTGGCAGGTATCCTCCAAAAGGCTGATCTATATTTCTACATCAAAGGATGAGTATAATGACCTGGCACCTTGCCAACTGGAGACAAAGCCAAGACCACCAGCAACAGAGCCCCTTGGGGTCAGCTGTAATTGTCACGAGACCTGGTTTTCCTCTCTATTTAGTCTTGTTTTTATCTCCTTCCTTTTCCACGTGTTAATCCCAAGAGCTCTCTTAAGAAATATCTTTCAGCTAAACTAGGTCTCTAAACTCTGCTCCTGGAACTTACCTGGTGTTCCAGTGGTTGAGAACCCACCTTCCAGTGCAGGGGCCGCTGGTGTAGGTTTTGGTCAGGGCAATAACATCCCATCTGTGTGCATGCTCAGTCATGCCCAGCTCTCTGCAACCCCTCGGACTATAGCCCACCAGGATCCTCTGCCCATGGAATTCTCCAAGCCAAAAGAGTGCTGGGGATCACCATATCCTACTCCAGGGAATCTTCCTGACCCAGGGATCGAACCCATGTCTCCTACATCTCATGCATTGGCAGGCGAACTCTTTACCATTTTGCCAGCTGAGTAGCCCTCAAGATCCCATATGCCATGGGGCAGCTAAGCTGTAACTACTGAGGGGTTCCTGTAGCTACCAAGCTGTAACTACTGAGAGCGCAGGTTCTGGGGCCCATGCTGCACAAAAAGAGAGGCCTGCTCAGTGAACTAGAGAAAGCCCAGAAAGCCCTCATGCTACAGCTAAGGGCTTGAACAGCCAAACTAAAACAAGACAAATAAAACAAAACAAAACAAAACAAAAAACAAAAAAAAAAACAACAAAGAAAACCCCGAAACAAAAAGCAAAGCAGAAAGCAAACAACTCCCCCCAAAAAGCACAATAAAACAAACCAAAAAAATCTGCTTCTTTCAGAATCCAACCGGCAAGACAGAAGTATCTTTGAAATTCTCCATCAAAAATGTTTGTGAGTTGAAGGAAAGTAAGCCTTCCTGCTCCCCAATTTTGATTTCTGCCTTCATAAGAAAAATAATCTTTTTAAATTTTTTTTCAAGGAAGCTAACTCTAATCCTTCTTCCTCCTGGACCATCATCATTTCCTATCTTCTTGTACACATTAATTTGCTTCTTACTTTAGTAAACATCGAGGATATAAATCTTGGCAGCCTCCCCAGGTTTGCCAATTATTATAAAGAGTTGGTCCTATTCTAAACCATTTCCTTGGTCAACTAGAATCTATTGCCAGCACTTAACTTCTGACCTTCCCTCAAAAGTCTTAGAGTGTCTTTTAATATCTCCTTCATGGATCCCATTAATACATAGTTGCATATATTATCTTTATCAACAGTCAGCACCATGCACTTGTCTCTGTCAGAGATAAATTCTAAGTTTACTGGTGACTAAGTCCAGGGGTTCAGAAAGTTTGCAGATGTTTAGGTTCCCCCTTGCCTACCACCTAATTGAAAGGAAATCCTGCTCTGTATTTCTGCTAGAGAATCAGATCATTTAGACAAAGATATTGAGAATGGAAAAGAAGTTAGAAGAACACCAAGTTAACTCTGATCCAAAGTTGAGCTTAGGCCAGCCAAGACCATTCAGAAAAAGTACATCAAAAGGAAGAGGAGGGAAAAAAAAGTTAACTCATTCTGGTGAGATACTGTCTCTTTCCCTATTTTTTTTTTAATCCAATGAATGTCTGAAAATTAAAGAAAAATAATTGTCTTCTTTCCAGTCTCACCTAAAATAATTTCTAAAACTCCCACTGTGGAAATCCTAGAGTATTATAAGTTTGCTTGAATAATGTTACATATAGGTATATTGAAAATACTAATATTTCTGTTTTACTGGACCAATGATGTTATTTATATTCTGAAAAATAGTCAGGATGATTAAATACTAACATGGCATGCTCATCTATTTTATATATAGTAATTATACATGTTAATTTCAAAACTTGAATTTATCCCTCCTCTCCTTTTGTAACTGTACGTTTATTTTCTATATCATTTTTGAACATGGAACTTCCTACCAGCCATATAGGAGCTAATTTCTAATTAGGAAGAAAGTCAAGGATAGTCTTAACTCACATATGAAAGAAGCACTTAGTAAGAAAACTGAGACTAAAACAGATTTTTAAAAATTTTCAGGAGGAAAACACAAAACCAGTAAAGAAAAAATAATAAAATACCATGAAAACTTATTTAATATCCTTGGAGAGATAAGAAACAATATTTCACTACGTAACAAGAAGACATAGAAACAAACTCTTTAAGAACAAAAATGTGCTACTGAAAATTTAAAATAAAATAACAGAAATGAAATCTTGAATAGAAACATTGGAAGATACAACTGAGAAAATCCTCCAGAATACAAAACAATAAGACAGACAGAAAAACACAGAAAAGGATAACAAATTTGAGAATCAGATTGATTATAAGTAATAAACATCTAAGAAAGAGGAGGCAGGAAAACACAGAGATGGAATTCTCAAATTATTCAAGGATTGTTTTAGAAGTTAAGAACATCAATATTTCAGATTACTGCACAATGGCTTTATTTTTTTTCAGTTTTTTATTTTTTAAATTTTAAAATCTTTAATTCTTACATGCGTTCCCAAACATGAACCCCCCTCCCACCTCCCTCCCCATAACATCTCTCTGGGTCATACCCATGCACCAGCCCCAAGCATGCTGCATCCTGTGTCAGACATAGACTGGCGATTCAATTCTTACATGATAGTATACATGTTAGAATGTCATTCTCCCAAATCATCCCACCCTCTCCCTCTCCCTCTGAGTCCAAAAGTCCGTTATACACATCTGTGTCTCTTTCCCTGTCTTGCATACAGGGTCGTCATTGCCATGGCTTTAAAAAGACTGACATAAATTATATGATTTTGAAACCTTAAAACTCTAGCAACAAAGATCCTACAAATTTACAGAGAAGGGAGCAAAGGGGGAAAATTCATAGACAAAGTATTTGGAGTGAGAATGTTACAGGATTTTTAGGTAAATAACTTTATTTACCATTTTAGCAACAAAAGTAACTAGTTACCTTTTTAGTAACAAAGGTAATTTTTTAGTGTACTGGAGATTAAAAAGCCTAAAACCATTGAAAGTTTAAAAGAACTGAAAACTAACCACACTGAAAAATGCCAAAGAGAAATATTCAATCAGAATCATTCAACCAGAATTATATACCCAGTGAACCTGTATCCAATATGAGAAGGAGATAATGACATTCTCAGGTGTACAAGGTTTTGATTCTGACTTCTCACTCAACTTTTCTCAGGAAGTTACTGGAAGAGGTGCTTCCTCCAAAAAGAAGATAAGTTCAGTTCAGTTCAGTTGCTCAGTCGTGTCCGACTCTTTGCAACCCCATGAATCGCAGCACGCCAGGCCTCCCTGTTCATCACCAACACCCGGAGTTCACTCAGACTCACGTCCATCGAGTCAGTGATGCCATCCAGCCATCTCATCCTCTGTCGTCCCCTTCTCCTCCTGCCCCCAACCCCTCCCAGCATCAGAGTCTTTTCCAATGAGTCAACTCTTCGCATGAGGTGGCCAAAGTACTGGAGTTTCAGCTTTAGCATCATTCCTTCCAAAGAAATCCCAGGGTTGATCTCCTTCAGAATGGACTGGTTGGATCTCCTTGCAGTCCAAGGGACTCTCAAGAGTCTTCTCCAACACCACAGTTCAAAAGCATCAATTCTTCGGCGCTCAGCCTTCTTCACAGTCCAACTCTCACATCCATACATGACCACAGGAAAAACCGTAGCCTTGACTAGGCGGACCTTAGTCGGCAAAGTAATGTCTCTGCTTTTGAATATGCTGTCTAGGTTGGTCATAAATTTTCTTCCAAGGAGTAAGTGTCTTTTAATTTCATGGCTGCAATCACCATCTGCAGTGATTCTGGAGCCCCCAAAAATAAAGTCTGACAATGTTTCTATGTTTCCCCACCTATTTCCCATGAAGTGATGGGACCGGATGCCATGATCTTTGTTTTCTGAATGTTGAGCTTTAGGCCAACTTTTTCACTCTCCTCTTTCATCAAGAGGCTTTTGAGTTCCTCTTCACTTTCTGCCATAAGGGTGGTGTCATCTGCATATCTGAGGTTATTGATATTTTTCCCAGCAATCTTGATTCCAGCTTGTGTTTCTTCCAGTCCAGCGTTTCTCCTGATGTACTCTGCATAGAAGTTAAATAAGCAGGGTGACAATATACAGCCTTGACGTACTCCTTTTCCTATTTGGAACCAGTCTGTTGTTTATGTCCAGTTCTAACTGTTGCTTCCTGACCTGCATACAGATTTCTCAAGAGGCAGGTCAGGTGATCTGGTATTCCCATCTCTTTCAGAATGTTCCACAGTTTCTTGTGATCCACACAGTCAAAGGCTTTGGCATAGTCAACAAAGCAGAAATAGATGTTTTTCTGGAACTCTCTTGCTTTTTTGATGATCCAGCGGATGTTGGCAATTTGATCTCTGGTTCCTCTGCCTTTTCTAAAACCAGCTTGAACGTCAGGGAGTTCACGGTTCACATATTGCTGAAGCCTGGCTTGGAGAATTTTGAGCATTACTTTACTAGCATGTGAGATTAGTGCAATTGTGTGGTAGTTTGAACATTCTTTGGCATTGCCTTTCTTTGGAATTGGAATGAAAACTGACCTTTTCCAGTGCTGTGGCCACTGCTGAGTTGTCCAAATTTGCTGGCATATTGAGTGCAGAACTTTCACAGCATCATCTTTCAAGATTTGAAACAGCTCAGTTGGAATTCCATCACCTCCACTAGCTTTGTTCGTAGTGATGCTTTCTAAGGCCCACTTGACTTCACATTCCGAGACGTCTGGTTCTAGATTAGTGATCACATCATCATGACTATCTGGGTCGTGAAGATCTTTTTTGTACAGTTCTTCCGTGTATTCTTGCCAGAAACGATGACTCGACTACGGGATGGGCAGGCCTCCAGAACAAGCCAGCAGCACTGAGGTGGGAGGTGAAAGGACTCTAAGACGGAAGGCACAAAGATGAAATTTATAGGATGCTAGATGCGTTTGGAATACATTGATGGCGAAGAGAGAGCTTTCATGCCTGGTTCTGTGCTTGAATTTGTTTTAGACTGAGTATGTGTAGTTTTTGTAATGAAAACTGCTTCAATCTAAAAGGAATTGTGTATAAATGCACCATATGCATACTTCCTATAAAATAGCATTTCCAAGAAATGTAATTTTGCTTGTAATAGAAACAGAAATTTATATTTCTGCAGAGTTAATAAGGCAACTGATTCTAATGCCTTTTCACAGATTTTGAAGTGAAACCAAAAGAGTGGAAATTTTGGTAGACTACCTAGATTTAAATTTGATCAATGACGTGCATTTGATTCCTCCACAAACCATGGAATTAATGAGTACTTTGTAATGAGCTGTTCACACCACTATAACCAACAACTTCCCCAGGAAAGAAATAATACTGTAAAGACAGTAAGATCATGATTATCTGTCCAAAGCCAAGAGGCCAGGCAGAGTCAGAGTGGAGCTGTCCCATGGGGAACTCACACTTGGTGTTTTCACCCCGGGTCCCTGACACACAGGGCACCTGCCATGAAGTCCCCTGATTCTAAATGAGAGCTAAAGGTGCTATGGTTCCAGCAATCATCTTTGACATTTAAAAATGTAAACTGAAAATAAAATAATTGATATGAACACCAGCAGCGATTTGTTTCCTTTGCAGTATTACTGGGAAGCACCTCCATGATTTACTCTGGCATTCATTTATGTGTTTTGAGTCCAAGGTGATAAGTAAAAGAATACATTTTCAATACGCACATTGTTTGGTATAATCACGTTTCTATTCCCTGTCCTCTTGTGTCAGGTCCGATGCTGACAAGGTAGTTTCGACATCCTGAAGAACAGCAAAGCAGCAGAACACTGCTAGGATGTGGATCCTATTTGCCTTGCTTGCATTCTCACACTTCTGCATTGAGAATAATCTCTACGAATAGCTGTGTTTCCCAAGCACTGAAGTTTTTGTTTATTTTTAAAAATTTTAACTGATGTTACGACTGAAACACATCAATACCTCAAGGAGACCCCCATATACAGAAGCAGGGAATATCGAACAACACTTGAGCCAAGATGAAGCTTAGTGTATGATGCCCTTAAACAAACAAAAAGGCTTGAGGGCCATTTTACTTTCCTCACATTTCACCTTAGTAAAAACATACCATATGGCAGCAATCTAGAGAAGAGTAATAAAGTCCTAATCCATCTTATCTAAGAAATTTGATACTGAGAGAAAGTGGAGAGTAACATAGCAAGTCACATAACAAGCTAAAGAATCAGGTCATGACGACTGTGTTTATCTTTATTAATTGGGTGAACATATTTTACTATGTCTATACTATATATGTAGTTTTACTAATTAATAATCATTATCAGTATTTAATTTTAAATAAAGCTCTCTATGATATATATGGGCTTCCCTGGTAGCTCAGTGGTAAAGAATCTAATCTAATAGGTGGTAAGAATCTGCTAATGCAGGAGACATAGGTTCAATTCCTGGTTTGGGAAGTTCCCCTGGAGAAGGAAATGGCAACCTACTCCCATATTCTTGCCTGGGAAACCCCATGGACAGAAGTTTAGCTGGCTACAGTCCATGGGGTCACAAAAGAGTCAGACACAACTTAGCAGCTAAAAAAAAATTTACATATATATACATATATATAAATTATATATAATTTATTAATTGAAAATTTATTTTTGTGTAAAAGATCAAAAAAGAAACACTGACACTTTGAATAAAACTAGCAGAATAGATTTCTTGCTCTATTTTAGTTTTTTATAGTAAAATTCGTGTCAATTTACGTTTTCTGGAAGTACTAACCTTTCTCGTGAAGGGATGTACTCGTCACATCTATTGAGAGGTGTGAATTTTGTGCATCTTTATATTATACCATGTATCATATCAAAGTGGAAGCTGAGGTCCTGGGGATGAATAAAATACAGTAACAGGTATCATGCCAGGTGGATAATCAATACATTTTGGTTCTGTAAAGGTATTATGGTATTTTTCCTTAGACTCTTCTAGAGATTTCCGGAGTAGAGAATTTGGGGGCAGAGTTCATTTCCCCAGGAATTCTATTGACTGGCTAGGAGACCACATACTATACTTGAAGCAACAAAGAAGCCACATAAAGCACATGGGCTCCTAACATCTCTGGGAGAATCATCTAGAGTCCTAGTTGAATCTCCATATTTGCAAACATTTTCATTTGGGAGAGTATTGCATTTTATTACTTTACAAAGGACTGTAATGTAAATATAAAGCAAAGGACTAAGGTATCAGCCAATTTGCTGACTAGTGAGTGACTCATTAGCCCACACCAGCCTCCAGCCTGGGTGACTCAGAGGTCTGCCCCACCAAATTGTGTGGACTTGTGTGATCTCACAAACGTCAAAATCACCAATGTAAATATGAGAATGTCTACGGTCTAATATATGGTCAAGTGTGCCCTTGAGTTACAGGAATCAAAACAACGGTTAGGCCAAAATGAGCTTGCCTAGTCATTAATTGTTCATGGAGGACATATACGTAGTCTCAGAAGAAGGGTGTGTTTAAATTAGCAAAGAGAGAATTCCAAGTACATAAATCAGCATGATTTAGGATTAAAGATCAAAATGAGAATGATGACCATGAAACAATGAATAAATAAATTTAATGCATGACATTGACATTGAAGTCGCTCAGTCGTGTCCGACTCTTTGTGACCCCATGGACTGTAGCCTACCAGCCTCCTCCATCCGTGGAATTTTCCAGGCAAGAG
Source organism: Ovis canadensis (assembly GCF_042477335.2). NCBI lineage: Eukaryota > Metazoa > Chordata > Mammalia > Artiodactyla > Bovidae > Ovis > Ovis canadensis. Next base: position 20,003,287 of record NC_091264.1, on the reverse strand, counting down.
TACTGGAGTGGGTTGCCATTTCCTCCTCCAAAATTTAATGCAAGTAGGATGCAATGATGGAAAGGAAGGTCAGGAAGCTCTCAAGGAGTGATATTATGCAAAAAGAAGTCATTACAGTTAGTCTAAGAAGTTCATCCTGATACACTAGGCATCAAGCAACAATTTGGTTTTTTTGGCAAGATACTACAATGTGAAGAATAAACATAAAAAAAAAAAGTGATCCAAGAACACGTTTTTAAAAAAGTAAGTCAATGTAGGTGAACAGAACAGACCCAAGAGATTACAAGTTTATGGCAAGAATAATCACTTGAAAAGCTCTGAAATGACTCATTAAATTAAAGGGAATGAGAAGTGAGGAGAAATATGCAAATTTAAAAGACATTAAAATTATATTATGGTCAAATCTTGCTGATTGGATTTGAGGAAGGGGAGATAAAAGTGCCAAAAAGCTCATTTTACTTTTAAGTCCGTTTCCTCGGGAGCTGGGAATATTTTCTGAATAAATTTACAATTAACAGTACATCTAATTTGGACAATTGCTTCAGCCAGTCTTCTGGCAAATATTCCACTCAAATCAATGATATATTCTCATATATTATTACTGTCAACACTTTCACACCCAGAAAAGGATTATATGTTTAATCTTTTCTATCGTGTTGTTATCGCTTCATTTTAGCTGGAAGAAGATGAGGGTTTTGCTGAGCACAGCGTTGAAGCCCCTTTGTCAAAGGCAGAAAGCAACGCTGATGTGTAATGAGTGGGTCTCAGAGCAGGGCATCCTAGATTCAGTGCCAGTCTGTGTTTTAAAAGAGAGAATATAGAAAGATGGTACAGACAAACTTATTTGCAAAGCAAAAATAGATACAGAGACATAGAGAACAAATGTATGACTACATAGATAGGAAGAGGAAGTGGAATGGATTGGGAGATTAGGATTGGTATATACACACTGTTGCTACTATCTGTAAAATAGATGACCAGTAAGAACCTCCTGTATAGCGCAGGGAACTCTACTCCATGCTCTGTGGGGACTCAATGGGAGAAAATTCAAGGGATAGGAGATAGAAGCGTATATTTGGTTGATTAGCTTTGCTGTGTAGCAGAAACTAATACAACATTGTAAAGCAACTATATGCCACTAAAAAAAAGGAAAACAAGAGAGGGAGGCCATTAGCCAGATGCCAGATGTTAATGACATGAATGAAAGAGCTCAGTCACGTCCGACTCTTTGTGACCCTATGGAATTCTCCAGGCTAGAACACTGGAGTAGGTAGCCTTTTCCTTCTCCGGGGAGCTTCCTAACCCAGGGATAGAACCCAGGTCTCCCACATCGCAGGCTGATTCTTTATCAGCTGAGCCACCAGGGAGGCCCAATTAATGACATGGATAGATCTAAATTTTACTGAGACGTGTGTGTGTGCCAGCATGCAATGTTTGCTGAAATGTCTGTTCGGCTACACCATCCAGCAAGAGTGAAAGAAATGGGAAGGGGAGATAAAAGAGAAACTTCATCTCTGAAACTTCAGAATTCCTGTGCATGCTTTTGCTTGACTTTAGTACTCTTTCTTTAAGATTACTTACTACTGCGAACTCAGCAGGAATTTAAGACAAAAAGAGAAACTGCAGAAATGACTTGGAACATCTTAATCCATGTAGCTGGAAGTGATCAATGACATTTCTCAAATGACTAAAATGCTCTCCCCAACGTTCTTGCAGCCGAATGTCTGTGGTAATGAAGGGAAACACATCACACCTCCTTCCCAGTTAGATCAGTCTGTTGAAGTCTCTCCCAAATTCCAAAATCTCACTTGGTTAAAGCGGTAGTAACCCCTGAGGCATTCTGGATAAAACACACATCCATTTGTGGCTCATGGTTTCTGTCTCAGAAAAGGAAGATTCCTTGGAAGATCATTTTAGTCCCTAGAATATGTTTTAATTTCCTTGCTCACCGCCTAATGGGGCTTTTGGTGAATATAATCAAATCAAACACTATTTAATGTGAGGGTGGAAAACGGCATCCTACAAAGGTAAATTGGAGATGAGAATTTTTATACATTCTAAAAATAACTGAGTTTATTATCTGTAAAGGAACACATATCCTGGGTTTCCAAGTAAACAGACTTCTGAATAAAATAACTTAATTTTCCCTAAGGGATGTTGGATGTTCCTACAAACTGGAATTAAACTGACCTAGACAGACATTTAAACTGTATTATCTGGACAGACAAAATGATCTGATTCTAATACGTGTGTTTTCACAGCATTCTGGAGGATCTGTAATTTACAAGGGGGGGAGAAAAATGTATGCCCCGAGAACAAAAATAGAAAAATTGAACAATATATGGAACTTTTTTCCAAGTGAATTTTATCTCTCCATTTGTGTGCAATAGAAAGCTAAACAGACAACTGAGACCTAGCTGTGAATTTACATAACTACACAGCAAAGGGAAACCCTGACTAGGTAAAGGAAACCTGAAACTTAGTCCGAAACATCAGATATTGGAAAACCAGAGAAGTTCTCTGGAGGTTATATATGATAAACGGGTGTTACAAGCCCAGCCAAAGGTCCTCTGTGAGAAACACTCCTCTCATTTCAGTGGAATATACCAGCTGAAAACAAGACATTGAATTGCATATATTTTAAAATTATCTTTCTGTGGTTGATGATGATGTCAAGTTACTAAGACTATGTACCTTCTTCTCAAAAATCTGCAGTGGTGGTTTAGTCTCTGAGGCGTGTCCGACTCTTGCAACCCTGTGGACTGTAGCCCACCAGGCTCCTCTGTCCATAGGATTCTCCAGGTCAAGAATACTGGAGTGGGTATTAGTTGTCAATTACGTGCCATTTTTTCCGAGGGTCAGTTTTCGCTTCTGCTTACGTTTTTGGAAAAGGTCCGTCACTTTGCATTCTCTGCAAGGCATTTCTGGCAAGATTTCTTCTTTATTCCATCCCTGGGGAAGGTGGCAGGGGCAGAATAAAGGGGGCGCAAGTGCTAGGGTGAAAACTCTGAATGAAGGATTCTTTGTCCTAGGCTTTTTGACCCTGAATACAGAGAGATGGTGATGTGTCATAAGCAGTGAGACCACAGTAGCAGGATTAAACTTCTGGGGAAATGTTGTGGCCGAGACAACAGAGCACAGAAGCGACTCTGGATATGCAGCTTGTCTGCTAGCACCTCCTGCCCTCTGACCCAGATGGTTGTCTACTGGATGCACCCAGAGGTCCCATCACAGGACGCAGACCCCTGGGTAGGGCCAGATCCCACTCTGAAACCCTGAAACTGTGAGTCTCATCATCACTGGTACCCTTGACTTTGAAGATGTGTGTTTCATCCTCACAACCCATCAGTAGTATGACTCAGGATATGTCGCTGAAACTACAATAAAACTGAGACCATCTTCAAGAGGGAGGTCAAAAACATTTGGAATTAGAAACAGACATTTTGAGCATTTTTAAAAGTTTGATGTGTCAGTGTGAATGGATGTGAGAGTTGGACTATAAAAAAAGTTGAACGCAGAAGAACTGATGCTTTTGAACTGTGGTGTTGGAGAAGACTCTTGAGAGTCCCTTGGAGATCCAATCAGTCCATCCTAAAGGAACTCAGTCCTGGGTGTTCACTGGAAGGACTGATGCTGAAGCTGAAACTCCAATACTTTGGCCACCTGATGCGAAGAGCTGACTCATTGGAAAAGAGCCTGATGTTGGGAAAGATAGAAGGCGGGAGGAGAAGGCGATAACAGAGGATGAGATGGTTGGATGGCATCACCGACTAAATGACATGAGTTTGGGTGAACTCCGGGAGTTGGTGATGAACAGGGAGGCCTGGCATGCTGCGATTCATGGGGTCACAAAGAGTCAGACACGACTGAGAGACTGAACGGAACTGAACTGAAAAGTTTGATGTGTCAGTGTGAAAGTGAAAGTGTTGTCACTCAGCCATGCCCGACTCTTTGCAACCCCATGGACTCTAGCCAACCAGGCTCCTCTGTCAATGGAATTCTCCAGGCAAGAATACTAGAGTAGGTAGCTGTGCCCTTCTCCAGGGGACCTTCTAGACCAGGAATCAAGCCCAGTCTCCTGCATCTCCTGCACTGCAGGCAGATTCTTTCCTGTCTGAGCCAGTCAGCAATATTATATAAATATCAGGCTTAGTGGACACATCAATCTTCAGATATAGATCTTGATAGAATTCAGTAGAGACAGCATCAGGGCTTTGAAGGCTGACATGAAGAATGAGTTCAGTGCACAGCGACACGTTCTCCCTGACCACGGGCAGTCGACATTTTCTGGCTTTGCCTTTAGTAGCTCCCTCCAATGTCCTTCTTACTATACATGGTTTGTTTCCAGTGTTACAGCTGGACTCACAACCTAAATCTTTTCAATTCAATGCCTGGTAAGCTAAATAGATTATGGTTTAGTGTACAGGATTCATATTTCTTAAGTTTGAGCAATGAGTTGTTGCCTGTGGGGATGTGTTAAACTAACATGTGAATAATATGCCTCTGGGGACTTCAAACCAAGAGGTGCCTTGTACTCACACCAGGTTTCCCAGGAATTGTTCTCATAATAATTACAGACCAAATAGTATTACTTCAAAATCTAAGCAACAGTAAAGAAAGAAAGTTGAGCAACCAGGGTGATGAACTGTTTAACAAATTTAATAAAAGGAAACAAGTGCTGTAAAAGAAAGTGACTGGAAGAGGGTTCCTGGCATCATTACTCACGTCTGACAGATTCCCTGGGGTGAGGGATGCTGTGAGCAGTTTCCTGCAGCAATATAAGCTTTTAAAACCCTGACTCAGTTGTCCGGAAAAGTTGAAAGAAGTGTGATAATAAAATTACTTCTTCCACAAAAGCACATTTGAAAAGTGACTTTAAAAAGTTCAGTTGACTTACTTCACTCTGTATATTGTAAAGTCATTAACCTCCAATTAAAATAAATAAATTTTTTACATTTTTAAAAAGTCAGTTGAAAAACAAAGAGATCATTCTGCTTGAAATAGGCATGTTAAACACATCTCTTCTCAGAGCATTCCTGTTGTTCATTGTTCAGTTGCTAAGATGTATCCCACTCTTTGTAATACCACGGACCCCCTGCAGGACGCCAGGTTCCCTGTCCTTTACTATCACGTGGAGTTTGCTCAAATTCATGTCCTTTGAGTCTGTGATTCCACCCAATCATCCCATTCTCTGTCACCCCCTTCTCCTCCTCCCTTCAATCTTTCCCAGCTTCAGGGTCTTTTCCACTGAGTCAGCTCTTCGCATCAGGTGGCCGAAGTATTGGAGCTTCAGCTTCAGCATTAGTCCTTCCATTTAAATGTTTCAGTCAGAAAACTAGTTAACCATTCTCTGAGTTGAGACCATATTTGATCATCAGCTCTCCTGTATTTCTCCTGGGATAAAGAAGCAAAGGATAAATATTAAAATGATATGTATGTTCCTGTGAGGAAATAGCAAATTAGCCAAGACGGCGTGTTCAGGCTCTCTCGCCCCAAGTTTGGTAAATAATGACTGTGCAACAGCTGAGATGTATAGATAGCACTGCACATGCACGCCAGGCACTTGCTTAATCGTGGGTTACTGTGTGCGGTAGGGATACCTGAGCTCCACCTAAAGAAGCGGCGGCATTTACTGCTGTGTCACGGGTATATCCATTGGGTCAGCCACGAGAGGAGAGGATATAGCCTGCCTGCTTCTCCAGCTGCTGCGTGCCGGAAGAGAACACAGTTATGGCTGCTGGACCCGCCAGGAGAGAGGTTGTGTTGTGTTAGGTTATGCTAAGGCTGTTGCTACGGCTGCTGTGCCATTCAGGAGAGAATAAAGGTGCCTGCAGTTCCTACGGCTCCTTGAGTCTCCCAGCTCGTGCCTTGCCTACCCGAGGTTCAGCAAACAGTGAGATACAGCAAGACAATTGGTGTCACGAACAGGACGATCAGCAATACAATTGGCGTAGTCGGCAGGATACCCAGCAAGTAGAGAAGCCTGAGGCTCCCTGGATGGAGGAAGCCAGTGGCCACCATGTGGTTCCATGTGGCTGTGATCATCTGGGCCTGGGCTGTGGTGGATGGTTCACTGGATAGCACTGAAAAGGTGTTACAGGTGGTGAGTTCCCGTTTGCTGAGCAAGGGGGCAGGGGACTGTCGCTGGCACCCTGGGGTAGATTTTCCTGACCGCTCGAAAGGTGAATATGGATTGTACTCTCCGTAATGCTGTGCCATGTGCAATGTGCAGAGATGCTTGAAAGAACTGGAACAACGCATATTAGCATTAGAGCAAGAACCCCATGGCCCTGAAAAACCCAGCATCTCTGACAGCGAGGCAGTAAGTGACAGTGATGATGAACGCTATGAGACTGCGGGTCCCCATTCAGTGAGGCCCATTGTGCAGCAGAAAGTGAAGCGTGGGCAGCCTAAGGCCAAGGGGGGCATCCTCAAGGGGTCCCCAGTATGACTGATTCGCAATGTATGGACCACATACTTAGGCAGAGTTGATTGACTTGGGTAAGCAGTTTTGGCAAAAAAAAAAGCAAGGGGAACCCTTGGCAGCATGACTTCTGCGACTCTGGGCTACAGGGGTGGGCCAAACGCCAGTGAAGGTTTTCTTAAACATTATTCTTGGGCTTCCCTGGTGGCTCAGCTGGTAAAGAGTCCGCCTGCAACACGAGAGACCTGGGTTCAATCCATGGGTCAGGAGGATCCCCTGGAGAAGGGAATGGCTACCCACTCCAGTATTCTGGCCTGGAGAATTCCATGGACTGTATAGTCCATGGGGTCGCAGAATCAGACACGATGGAGTGACTTTCACTTCGCTTCACTGAGAGAAGTAGAGGGCTGCCACGCGAGACCCTAGTTTGAAAGTGTGAAGACCCGAAAGCAGGCTGGCTGTGCAGGTTAGGCGGAGGCAACTGTGGGCGGATTTGTGTGAAGGTACACTGTAAAGGCTGTATCCTACGATGGGTGGTGTAGATTTAGGCTGTATCCTATCATGTATAAACGCTATGTCCTTGGACACTAACCTCTGATTCTCTAGCAGATTTAGAAAAGTGTAATCAGTGGGTGGTCTGTGAAGCCTGCACTGATCCCTTCCTTGAAGGAGTGGGCCCAGCGCCTGTGGGGGGTTTCGCGGGTCCTTAATAAAATTCCACAGGAGTAGAGTTGCCCCTGTGGAGGCTTTCCTACAATCTCACAAGGACAGACAGTGGACTGGACTTGGCCATGAAAGATAGGGGCACTCCACATGTGGTGGACGGTTCTTCTAGCACCTTGAGGGCAAGGACTGCAACAGGAGTCCCAGGTGACACCTGGTGTTGGGTTTTGCTATGTATTGGGGATGTAACTGTTTGTTGTTTTGGCTACTGCTGTGGCAAGATGCAAATCCAAGGGTCAGCATTACCCGCCAAGGGAATATCACAGATGGACGGCGCATGGAATGTGAGGCAAGAGACCCTAAAGGGGTGGAGTGTGGGGAGAGAGCAAATTAGCTAAAACGGGGTGTCCAGCCTCTCTCCTCCCATGTTCTGTAAATAATGACTGCTTAACAGCTGAGACCGTATATAGCACTGCCCCGTGCCTCACGAGGAGCTGGCTAAGTCTCGGGTTACCATGTGTGGTGCAGAGGTGAGCTCCACCTAAATGAGTGGCATTGTTATTGTTGTATCACAGCTGTGTCAGTTGGGTCAGCCATGAGAGGACCGGCTATAGCGTGTCTACTGCCACGGTTGCTGTGTCAGGCAGGAGAGGGAATAAATGTGTCTGCAGTTCCTATGGCTCGTCGAGTCTTCTAGCCTCTTAGTTCGCGTCTTGCCTTCCCTGGGTTCACAGAACAGTGTGCACAGTGAGATAGAGCAAGACAATTGCCGTCATGAACAGGATGAAGAGCGATGCAGTTCCCCTGGTCTCTTTCCTTCAATTTGATATGCACACATACATACATGTAAGTGTAGTTGACAAAAGTGCCCAGTAGGGAATTGGGAGTAAGTCATTTGTCATGACAGTGGGTTTTGAGTTCAAGGCAAAGAGCAGCGTGGAGGCCTTAAGGGAAGAGTGTCCCATGGCCGCTCAAAGCATTACTTATTTTACCCCTACCACTGCCAAACAGTGGAACTGCAAAGCTCAGCTTCACACGCTGTACGTGACTCTGCCCTTGGAATTCAGTGTCTAAAACTGATACGGCTATGTCAGTGTGCGATCTGGATCATGGTACTACATTCTTGGTTGCAGTACAGAGGACAAGGTGATATTAGACTTTGGAAATAAAAAGTCTTTTAGAAATAGAAATTTTATCCCACTGAGAAATTTATCAACAGTTGCCTTCACAAACTAACTTAAATAACAAATGGCAGTTCAATATCACAAAAGTAAATCTAAAAAAACAAAGCAGCAAAGTAAAAAAAAAAAAACAGAAGAAGAAGAAAGAAAAGAAAGAGAAAAGAATAGTTCACTGAATCGAGTCATGAGTTTTTCATTTTCAGCTGTTATTATCATACAAAAGTCACATGAACTTCTTGAAAACTAAATATCTTCATTTGTAAAATGTAGATAGTAAGCCTACCTAATCCACGGGTATTTGTACAAATGACAAGAAATAGGACAAGGGGAAAATTTATTTTGATGTATTCCTGACCTTTTTGTTTTTTGAAGGTGAGTTGGTAACTTTCAAAAGTATATACAGTAAGACAGACTAATTAAAGTGTTTAGAAAATTAACACAAGCAAAAAATAGGAACAGGAAAATAAAGCCAGGTGTATGATAAGCACTAAATTTATACCATACAGTCTGAAATTTTGTTAAAGATGACCTGCCTTTCTCAATCTGTGTTTCCTAGCAGCCCAAACAAACTCTGAAATGATAATGTTTACCAGTGTCTGAAGGATAAAGACTATTTTTTTTTTTAGTTCATGTGTAAATTCTCTTTTCAACTCTGTAAGTTCTAATTGTAATTAGTGATAATTATTTATGCTTTCTTTACTCAGTTTTCTTATTCACGAAATGATAATTATATCAACTGAATGAGATAGGTGTACTTACTAAAATTAAATAATTGGATTAAATAATTCATACTCCTGACATGTAGGGCAATTTCATTAAATACTAGGCATTATTAGTACAAACAAAAACATTGCTATCACTGACACCGGCACGTCTGTCCCTACTTTCACTGATAACGTTTTACCACCACTAATGCTGCTATTACTAGCAGGACAATATTTAGCAGCAAACAATTTATCTACTAGTTTATCTATTAGAAATTTCTGAGCAGAGAAATGGAAATAAAAGCAAAAATAAACAAGTGGGACCTAGTTAAAATTAAAAGCTTCTGCACAACAAAGGAAACTATAAGCAAGATGAAAAGACAGCCTTCTTAATGGGAGAAAATAACAGCAAATGAAGCAACGGACAAAGAATTAATCTCAAAAATATACAAGCAACTCCTGCAGCTCAATTCCAGAAAAATAAATGACCCAATCAAAAAATGGGCCCAAGAACTAAACAGACCTTTCTCCAAAGAAGACATACAGGTGGCTAACAAACACATGAAAAGATGCTCAACATCACTCATTATCAGAGAAATGCAAATCAAAACCATAATGAGGTACCATTTCACGCCAGTCAGAACGGCTGTGATCCAAAAGTCTACAAACAATAAATGCTGGAGAGGGTGTGGAGAAAAGGGAACCCTCTTACACTGTTGGTGGAACCGCAAACTAGTACAGCCACTATGGAGAACAGTGTGGAGATTCCTTAAAAAACTGAAAATAGAATTGTCATATGACCCAGCAATCCCACTGCTGGGTATACACACTGAGGAAACCAGAATTGAAAGAGGCACGTGTTCCCCAATGTTCATCACAGCACTGTTTATAATAGCTAGCACATGGAAGCAACCTAGATGTCCATCAGCAGATGAATGGATAAGAAAGCTGTGGTACATATACACAATGGAGTATTACTCAGCCATTAAAAAGAATACATTTGAGTCAGTTCTAATGAGGTGGATGAAACTGGAGCCTATTATACAGAGTGAAGTAAGCCAGAAAGAAAAACACCAATATAGTATAGTAACGCATATATATGGAATTTAGAAAGATGGTAATGATAACCCTGCATGTGAGACAGCAAAAGAGACACAGATGTATAGAAGTCTTTTGGACTCTGTGGGAGAGGGGGAGGGTGGGATGATTTGGGAGAATGGCATTGAAACATATATAATATCATATGTGAAATGAATTGCCAGTCCAGGTTCAATGCATGAGACAGGGTGCTTGGGGCTGGTGCACTGGGATGACCCAGAGGGATGGGATGGGGAATGAGGTGGGAGGGGGGTTTCAGGATGGGGAACACGTGTACACCCATGATGGATTCATGTCAATGTATGGCAAAAACCACTACAATATTGTAAAGTTAAATAAATAAATAAGTAAAACTGGAAAAAAAAAAAAACCAACAACAAAACTTTGCCAAATTTGCTTCTTCATTCTAACAGTTGTGTGTGTGTATCTCTGGAATCTTCAAGATTTTCTGTATGTAATATCATGCACCTGCAAGCAGAGACGATTTGTACCTCTTCTTTTCTCATTTGAATGCTTTCTTTATTCCTTGTCTAATTGCTCTGGCTAGGACTTTCACCACTATTTTGAATAGAAGCAGTGAGAGTGGGCATCCATGACTTGTTCCTGACCATAGAGTAAAAGCTTTTAGCATTTGCCTGTTGAGTGATTTAGGAATAAGTTTAACCAAGGAGGTGAAAGATCCATACACTGAAAACTATAAGACACTGATGAAAAAAATTTAAGAAAACACAAATACATGGAAAATACCCCATGTGTATGGACTGGAATAATCTAAATATGTTCATGATATCTTAAAGTGATTAAAGTGATTCAGTAAAATTCCTATCAAAATTCCATTGCCATTTTGAACACAAAAAGAAAAAAAAACAATCCTAAAATTCATATGGAACCACGAAAGACCCCAAACAGCAAAAATTACTTTGAGCAAGAAGCACAAAACTGGAGGCACCACACTTTCTGATTTTAAAATATATTACAAAGTTATAATCATCAAGAGAGTATGATACATGCGCAAAAACAGACATATAGACTGGAGAAACAGAGTAGAGAGCCCATAAATGAATAAATAAACCCATGCGTTTGCACCCAAGAGGTCTGTAACAAGAATGTCAAGAAGATGCAACAGAAAAATGACTATTTAAAAAATAGTGTTGGGAAAAGTGAGTATCCATATGCAGAACAATGAACTGAGAGCCTTATGTCACACCATTTATAAAAATCAAAACAAAATACATTAAAGACATAAGTGTAAGACCTGAAATCATGAAACTATTTTTACCTATGAATCTTGACACTGGTCTGAGCAATGTTTTTGACTATACCCCAAAAGCACAGGCAACAAAAGAAAAAGTAGACAAGTGGGATTACATCAAACTAAAAGCTTTCTGAAGAGCTAAGGAAATAATCAAGCTAGGAGCCAACCATGGAATGAAAGAAATTTTTTGTAAACCTTGCATCTGATAGGAAGTCAATATGCAAAATAAACAAGGAAGTTAAACAACTCAATAGCCTATATGTATGTGTGTATGTATATATACACACACACACACACACACACACATATATATATATATATATATATATATATATCACTCAATTAAAAAGTGGGAAAATAACTTGTTTGGATGTTTTTCAAAAAATACATACAAATGGTGAATAGGCATTTTTAAAAAATGTTTCATATCACTAATAATCACAGAAATGCAAATCAAAACTACAGTAAGATATCACCTCATACCTGTTAGAAGGACTATTCCCTGGTGGCTCAGATGATAAAGAATCTAATAACAACACAACACACACATATATAGTATACACACGCATTTTCTTTATCTCAGTCATGTCCAACTCTTTGTGACCCCATGGATCGCAGCAAACCAGGCCTCCCTGTCCATCACCAATTCCCGGAGTTTACTCAAACTCACGTCCATTGAGTTGGTGATGCCATCCAACCATCTCGTTCTTTGTCGTCCCCTTCTCCTCTTGCCCTCAATCGTCCCCAGCACCAGAGTCTTTTCCAATGATTCAGTTCCTTGCATCAGGTGGCCAAAGTATTGGAGCTTCAGCTTCAGCATCAGTCCTTCCAATGAATATTCAGGACTGATTTCCTTTAGGATGGACTGGTTGGATCTCCTTGCAGTCCAAGGGTCTCTCAAGAGGCTTCTCCAACACCACAGTTCAAAAGCATCAATTCTTCGGCACTCAGCTTTCTTTATAGTCCAGCTCTGACATCCATACATGACTACTGGAAAAAAACCATAGCTGAGACTAGAAGGACTCGTTGGTAAAGTAATTTCTCTGTTTGTTAATATCCTATCTAGGTGCATCATAGCTTTTCTCCCCATGGCTGCAGTCACCATCTGCAGTGATTTTGGAGCCCCCCCAAAATAAAGTCTGTCACTGTTTCTATTGTTTCCCCTCAGTTTGCCATGAAGTGATGGGACTGGATGCCATGATCTTAGTTTTCTGAATGTTGAACTTTAAGCCAACTTTTTCACTCTCCTATTTCACTTTTATCAAGAAGGTCTTTAGTTCTTTGCTTTCTGCCATAAGTGTGGTGTCATCTGCATATCTGAGGTTATTGATATTTCTCCCAGAAATTTTAATTCCAGTTTGTTCTTCATCCAGCCCAGCGTTTCTTGTGATGTACTCTGCATATAAGTTGAATAAGCAGGGTGACAATATACAGCCTTGACATCCTTTCCCTATTTGGAACCAGTCTGTTGTTCCATGTCCAGTTCTAACTGTTGCTTCCTGACCTGCACACAGATTTCTCAAGAGGCAGGTCAAGTGGTCTGGTATTCCCATCTCTTTCAGAATTTTCCGCAGTTTGCTGTGATCCACACAGAAAGGCTTTTGGTATAGTCAATAAAGCAGGAATAGATGTTTTTCTGGAACTCTCTTGCTTTTTTGATGATCCAGTGGATATTATCAATTTGATCCCTGGTTCCTTTTCTTAATGCAGCTTGAACATCTGGAAGTTCATGGCTCACATATAATTGAAAAATTGGCTTGAAGAATTTGGAGCCTGGCTTGGAGGATTTTGAGCATTACTTCTAGTGTGTGAGATAAGTGCAGTTGTGCAGTAGTTTGAGCATTCATTGGCATTGTTTCTTTGGGATTGGGATGAAAACTGAACTTTTCCAGTCCTGTGGCCACTGCTGAATTTTCCAAATTTGCTAGCATACTGAGTACAGCACTTTCACAGCATCATCTTTTAGGATTTGAAATAGCTCAACTGAAAGTCCATCACCTCCACTAGCTTTGTTTGTAGTGATGTTTCCCTAAGGCCCACTCGACTTAGCATTCCAGGATGTCTGGCTCTAGGTGAGTGATCACACCATCTTGGTTGTCTGGGTCATGATCTTTTCTGTACAGTTCTGTGTGTTCTTGCTACCTCTTCTTAATATCTTCTGCTTCTGTTAGGTCCATATCTTTTCTGTCCTTTAGTGTACCCATCTTTGCATGAAATGTTCCCTTGTTATCTCTAATTTTCTTGAAGAGATCTCTAGTCTTTCCCATTGTTGTTTTCCTCTGATCATTTCTTTGCACTGATCACTGAGGAAGGCTTTCTTATCTCTCCTTGCTATTCTTTGGAACTCTACATTCAAATGGGTATATCTTTCCTTTTCTTCTTTGCCTTTTGCTTCTCCTTAGCCTCTGCTGTTTGTAAGGCCTCCTTAGACAACCATTTTGCCTTTTTGCATTTCTTTTTCTTGGGGATGATCTTGATCCCTGCCTCCTATACAGTGTTCTTTATCTATCCATCCATTAATGGACACTTAGTCTGTTTCCATATCTTGGTTCTTGTGAATAATTCAGCAATGACTATCTCTTCAAAGTTTTCATTTCCTTTGTGTATATACTGAGAAGTAGGATTTTTGGATTTTATGGTGGTTCTATTTTTAATTTTTTTGAGGAAAACCTATACATATTTTGATAATGTCTGCACCAATTTACGTTCCCTTCAATAGTGCACAAGGATATGCTTTACACAACATCTTTCTCAGCGTTGTTGTCTTCTGTCTTTGAGTTTATGCTGTGCTTAGTAGCTCAGTCATATCCAACTCTTTGCGACCCCATGGTCTGTAGCCCACAAGTCTCCTGTGTCCGTGGGGATTCTCCAGGCAAGAATACTGGAATGGACTGCCATGCTCTTCTGCAGGAGATCTTGCCAACCCAGAGATTGAACCCTGGTCTACCACATTGCAGGTGGATTCTTTACTGAGTGAGTTACCATACACACACACATATTCTATTAATGTGTGTGTGCAAAAAGTGAAAGTGTTAATTGCTCAGTCATGCCCAACTCTTTGAGACTTCAAGGACTGCAGCCCATCAGGCTCCTCTCTCCATGGAATTCTCCAGAAATTAAATGTATATGAACTTCCCTTGTAGCTCAATTGTAAAGAGTCTGCCTGTCATGCAGGAGACCCATGTTTGATTTCCTGGGTAGGAAAGATCCCCTGGAGAAGGGAATGGCAACCCACTCCAGTATTCTTGCCTAGAGAATTCCACAGGCAGAGGAGCCTGATGGATTAGAGTCCATGGAGTCTCAAAGAGTTGGACACGACTGAGCAACTTTCACTCACTAGCTCATAACGTAAATACAACTAAATATATATAAATATATATATATATACATACATATAGTAATAGATTGATTCTGATTAATCTTGGGAAACAAAATGAAGTGGAGAGATCAAAGGATATTTGGGAGAAGCAATCTGTCACACATTGATGGATGTAGGTGTCATGAGTGTGTCATGTTAAGGTTACGCCAATGTTTCTGGCATATGTAATTTAGTGTATGAAGATATAATTTCTTGAGAGAGAGAATACAGAAAAAAGTAGAAAGTGGGAGCCGAGTCGGGCAAATGGTTATTTATTAAATGAATAATGAATTAGAAGTATACGATACACCTAACTGAAATAGTTTATGACTTCATTAGATATTATCTCAAAGACTCTCAGGAATGAAAACCTGATGGTCTTTTTCCTCTCTGTATGTGTCTCTCTGTCTGTCTGTCTCTCTTTCTTTCTCTCTGAGGGGGCAATCCAGTCTATAGAGATAGAATCAGAAACATATGTCTTAGATGTCAAAGTGAAAGCTAAAGAAAATAACTGGTGTAATTGCTTAATTGGTGGTTGTCAAGTAAGTGAGGAGGGAAGGAAATGTAATTAGAGTTTGGTAATTTTCCATACTTTCAGATATCTATCATATTCTTTCTTCCTCTGTCCAAGAGGTGTACAAGAAGTATAATTTTCGTTGACTGATGTACTGATATATTAATATGTATTTCATTTTTCTGACATGTTGATTTTCTTGTATAACAGTGACTTATCCTGAAGTTCCACAGACACGCATCTTCACTCTTCAGTTTATGCTGCTTAGGTACCAGATAATTCCTTCCTGAGAGAGTAAATGACCCCACAATAACCTCCAAGCATAAAATTACCAAAGCATTTCTCAGAGATGTGGCAATTTATAATGTAGCTCTAAGATCAAATAGCTACCAAACTCTCTTTACATTTTGGAAATATCATTCTCTGACCATATAACAGAGGGATACAGAATTCACAATTTGTTTAATTTACTTAATTCACAGGGTATTATGGTACCAGTATCATAGAAGCACAATGCTACTTCAAAAATAAATTCAAAGCCCTGATCCCTTAATAAATTAAACTTAAAATTTTCATCTTATTCCTTATACCACTTCAGTTCAGTTCAGTCAGTCAGTTGTGTCCAAATCTTTGTGACCCTACAGATTGCAGCACACCAGGCCTCCCTGTCCATCACAACTCCTGGAGTTTACTCAAACTCATGTCCACCGTGTTGGTGATGCCTTCCAGCCATCTCATTCTCTCTCATCCCCTTTTTCTCCCCCTATCAATCTTTTCCAGAAACAGGGTCTTTTCTAATGAGTTGGTTCTTCACATCAAGTAGCCAAATATTGAAGTTTCAGTTTCAGCTTCCAGTGAATATTCAGGACTGATTTCCTTTAAGATGGACTGGTTGGATCTCCTTGCAGTCCAACGGACTCTCAAGAGTCTTCTCCAACACCACAGTTCAAAAGCGTCAATTCATCAATGCTCAGCTTTCTTTATAATCCAACTCTCACATCCATACATGACCACTGGAAAAACCATAGCTTTGACTAGTCAGACCCTTACCTTTTGATAAAGTAATGTCTCTGCTTTTTAATATACTGTCTAGGTTTGACACAGCTTTTCTTCCAAGGAGCAAGCGTTTTTTAATGTCATGGCTGCAGTCACCATCTGCAGTGATTTTGGAACCCCCCAAAATAAAGTCTGTCACTGTTTCCTCATCTATTTGCCATGAAGTGATGGGACCAGATGCCGTGATCTTAATTTTCTGAATGTTGAGTTTTAAGCCACCTTTCTCACCCTCCTCTTTCACTTTCATCAAGAGGCTCTTCAGTTCTTCTTCGCTTTCTGCCATAAGGGTGGTGTCATCTGTGTATCTGAGTTTATTGAAATTTCTCCTGGAAATCTTGATTCCAGCTTGTGCTTCATCCAGCCCAGCATTTCTGCATATAAATTAAATAAGCAGGGTGACAATATATAGCCTTGATGTACTCCTTTTCCTATTTGGAATCAGTCTGTTGTTCCATGTCCAGTTCGAACTGTTGCTTCTTGATCTGCATACAGATTTCTCAAGAGGCCAGTCAGATGGTCTGGTATTCCCATTTCTTTAAGAATTTTCCGTAGTTTTTATGATCAGCAGAGTGCAATCCTTTAAAATTTTCATTCGGCCTGCTGCTGCTGCTAAGTCGCTTCAGTTGTGTCCGACTGCGCAACCCCATAGATGGCTCCCCCGTCCCTGAGATTCTCCAGGCAAGAACGCTGGAATGGGTTGCCATTTCCTTCTCCAACGCATGAAAGTGAAAAGTGAAAGTGAAGTCACTCAGTCATGTCCGACTCTTTGCTACCCCATGGACTGCAGCCTACCAGGCTCCTCTGTCCATGGGATTCTCATTTGGCCTAGACCTTCCCCATTTCAGGAAGGAGACAATTGAATGAACTACTGGTTAGTGAACTGAATTCTCAGTAATACACCTGACGTATGTGAATGACTAACAAATATTTAGTAAGTACTTAGTAGTTGTGTAAGTTTAGTTATGTAATTAATGAGTAGTTCAGAATTCTTTCTACACTTTCCTGGGACAAAACCAGTGTACTAAATGCCTCTCAGTTTGCTTTTTCTTTTTAATTTTTTAAAAATGTTTTTCCATTTCAAATATCTTCTTTTCTCCCTTTGCTGAACAGTTTTGTCTTCCTTTTGTTGTGGCTTCTGAAATGAAAATGAAATGCTAACTACAGTACTTTCCTAAAGTCTTCACTATGCCCCCGCACATTGATATGGTCAAAGGAAAGCAACCAGGCCTGGATCATATGTAGATCCCTGCAACTGAGACTTTGTAGGTAGCCCTCAAAACACACACAGTGATCTAAGCACAGATGAACTCCCATTAACCATCTTTTCATGCCTGATTCAGTTATCTCAATATTCCATGTCCATATGCCACAGTAGTAAAACAGATGAAAAATGAGGGCAAATATTTTGAACATAAAAGACTGATGTTCTTATATATGAAATGTTTCTATAAACCACAAAGAAATGTAAGTTACTGATCTGATTTTTATAAAAGGGCAAAGAATATGAATATGCAGTCCATAGGAAAGGAAATGAAAGGGTTTTTAAATATCTTAGGTAATGTCCAACCACACTTGTAATTAATATTAGATCATAAGAACTTATTTATCTAGACTTTAAGACTGGCAAGGATAAAAATTGGAGAACCATGTTGATACAATTGTGGGGAAATGAGCACTGTCTTACATTGTTGGTGGGGGTGTAAATTGGAACAAAATTTACATAGAAAACTGGGCAACATCTATCTAAACTAATTTTTTTTTTAATTTTTGGACAAAGCAGCTTTATTTTTAAATAGTTGTCCTATAGGAATAAATACAAGATGTTCATTTTGGTATTTTTGTGACAGCAAAGTACTATAAATCAAAATGTTCATTGGTTTAGAATTTGATGGATAAATTATGGCATGTAGACATTAAAAACAATAAGGCAATTGATAACTTGACTCAAAAATATGTCAGTAAGCTAGAAAGCAACATGTATAATCATTATGTGGATGGCTCTTGTGTATCTTTAAAAGATGTATAATCATAACTACTTGTATGTATGGAGAATATTCAGATGGATACATGAAATAGTAACAGTGGTTACATCTTGGAAAGAGCACTGGAGAATGAAGTGCACAGAATGAGAGAGAAACTTACTTTCCAAATATCTACAGAGATGAATTACATATGTGCAGATATGCATTAGTGAATATACTATTAAAACGAAGTCTATAAGGACTGATGCTGAAGCTGAAACTCCAGTACTTTGGCCACCTCATGCAAAAAGCTGACTCATTGGAAAAGACTCTGATGCTGGGAGGGATCGGGGGCAGGAGGAGAAGGGGATGACAGAGGATGAAATGGCATCACTGACTCGATGAATGTGAGTTTGAGCAAGCTCTGGGAGTTGGTGGTGGACAAGGAGGCCTGGCATGTTGCTGTCCATGGGGTCACAAAGAGCCGGACACGACTGAGTGACTGAACTAAATTGAACTGAACTGACCTATCTATTATGGCCTGTAACAAATATCCCCAATTATTGTTCTTGGAGCCTTAGAACAATAGACATGTATGTACCAATTTCTCCGGGTTTAGTATCTGGGATGAGGCTTAGCCGGAACGTGTCTCAGTTAAGGTCTCTTAAGATATTCTATAGATTAATAGCCAGGCTGCAGTCATCTCAAAACTTCATTAGCTTAAGGATCCACTTTCAAGCTCACTTATATAGTCGCTGGCAGCCCTTAGTCCTTTCCTACATTGGTCTATCCACACACATAGAAACCCCTCACCCACATAGCCGCTGGCTTCTCCCAGAGGGAGGATAAGAATGAGTGACCAAGACAAAGCCCTGATGCTTTAATAAGCAAAGCTTATAAGTGTCATCCTGTTCCTTCCACCACATACAGTCATTTAGAAGTGAGTGAATAGGTTTAGCCGATACTCAAGCAGAAGGGGTTACACAAGGGCATGAATACAGGGAGCCATTTAGAAGCTACTGCATGGTTTTACGTCTCTATGTTAAGGGGATAGATGTATATCGAAATCATGCAAGAGAATTTTAGTTTTGGCTTCATGGGCTATCTTTTTGATGATTTTGGTTTGGTTTTTGGAGGCAAACAGTTATCTCCTTAAATAGAAACTGAAATATTTGGTGGATAGTGTTAGGGGATGGAGAAGGCAATGGCAACCCACTCCAGTGCTCTTGCCTGGAAAATCCCATGGATGGAGGAGCCTGGTGGGCTGCAGTCCATGGGGTCGCGAAGAGTCGGACATGACTGACCAACTTCACTTTCACTTTTCACTTTCATGCATGGGAGAAGGAAATGGCAACCCACTCCAGTGTTCTTGCCTGGAGAATCCCAGGGACGGTAGAGCCTGGTGGGCTGCCATCTCTGGGGTCGCACAGAGTCGGACATGACTGAAGTGACTTAGCAGCAGCAGCAGCAGTGTTAGGTGATGTGATTTACTCCAAATAGGGTTGTGACTGTAAAGTAAGAATATATTCTGTGGTTGAGTCATTGATGTTTTCATCCATCACAGCAGCTACAAGGTGATTTTCAAGTGCACACATTTCCTTTATGTTGTGGACAAGGAAAATGGCAGTCAGATTATGGTTGACTGGGGAATATAAGATTTAGGGGGAGATTCAAGGCAGAAACAAGGGGTGCCCTCTCTTGCTAATGTCCCTGGCACATGATCTGTCTGCCTCCCCCCATGTGACAGTTTTGCAGCTGGAGAAGTTGCTTCGTCATCCAAGGCCAGCTCCAAACTCTTCCTTTCGTTCTTGCTGGGAAATCCTCTTGAGCTTTTAACTGGAATTAAAACATTACTGAAAAGTCATCTGTCTCAAATCTCAGCCATGGTGCAAAAGATTGTCCTGTGAACTGATCTAGTTTCAGAGGGAAGTTTTTAAAATTATTGTTAAAAATAATTCTTTAAAATGTAGTTTATTCTAAAATTTCTCAAAGTAAATTGGTGGAAAGTATCATTTCAATGTTCATCTTTGGAGTGCTGCAATACATGGGCTTGCAAAGAGTCAAACACCACTTAGTGACTGAACAAGTATATACTTCGTAGCACGTGGAGCTATAACTATATTCAACATTTTGTAATAATTTATAAAGGAAAATAATCTGAAAAAAATAGACATGTATGTATAGTTGAATCACTGTATATAAACCTGAAACTAACACCACATTATAACTGAATTATTTTTCAATAAAATGTATATATATTTAATTATAAAGACAAAACAATGTAATATAGCCACTATGAAGTTGGAAAAATTGGTAAATTATTAAATAACTGGAATCTACAGGAAGGGCCACATGGCCCCATGATATCCACACAAGAAACTACTGCTCCCTTGACAAGAATATAAGCTTCTGAGAATGACGGGACATAGAGAAGCAGAGGAAAGGAACCTCTGTGCTCATAAATTTTCAGCTCCCAAGCTTTCCCTCCACAGGAATACAGTTTTATGAACCCTATTCTTTGGTTCTGAATCGTGTAGAGAC
This sequence comes from Ovis canadensis, assembly GCF_042477335.2. Classification (NCBI taxonomy): domain Eukaryota; kingdom Metazoa; phylum Chordata; class Mammalia; order Artiodactyla; family Bovidae; genus Ovis; species Ovis canadensis. The sequence goes on along the minus strand of NC_091264.1, from coordinate 19,982,532 downwards.
TCTGCAGGCCCAACTGTATGCTAAAATGTAATGGGGCCAATATGACCCAGCCATGCAAATAATTTTTACAAAGAGGGCCTAAAACCAGCATTAACTAAACTGTGCAATATGCCAGAAATGGGATCCCATTTCAAGAATTAACCCATAGGGTCCTCAGTAATAAGTTAACCCTCTTCCTGGAAAACCACATTTTTATCCACTCAAAGTATCAAAAGTCAGTGATCTTTGTGAAGTGCCTGAGGTAGTCAGGGGAGGTATTTTGTAAGACCTTAAGCAAAAGCAGTTACATTCTCTTTTTTTCACTTGTTACCATGTGAAAGAAAAAAAAAAAAAAAACCTTACATGTTATTACATCTAATGGTACATGTTAAAGCCTTGTAAAGATTAGAGTTTTTATTTTTTATTTTTTTATTATGGGAGATCAGTCCACACGTTATCCCAGATTCATAGCAGGACTCATACATTTTTTTAATATTTTCTGACTAACGGAGCATGAAGGACTCATACAGATACTTTCCAAAGCAATAAAACTCCAATTATTTTCTCTGAGCTATCATCTTAAACTTTTGATTTATACCAAAAGGAAACAAATCCTACTGCATGGGTAGCAGCCAGTTCAGAAAGCTGCACCAGTTAAACATTTCATAATTTTGGAAACAGCATCTGCCAAAGCAGCATGAAACACCCTTAAACAGACAGAGGGGAAGGGCCAAAGGGCATTGCAGTTGAATCTCTCTTATCATAACATGAGACACAGAAGCCAAGAAACATTCACAATTGTTTTTTCAAAAGTTTGGACTTCTGTGTTGAGGCAGTCCAAGCACGGGTTGGAAAAGAATTTCCAGACATAGAGCATTTCAGAAAGTAATGAGTTTATTCGGAACAAAGGACAGAGATAGTGTGCACACTGAGACTACAGCAGGCCAAGCTCCTTACAGGCCGGGGAGAGTCGACGTGTTTCACGGGTTAGGAGCCGGTGACCTCAAGGAAGATTCCTGCTGCAAGGCTGGCATTAGGTGATTGATTAAGTTGCTATACGGTGAGTACCAGGGTGGGCATTTTGCCTAATTTGGGGTCTGGAAGCCTTCTAGTGATGATCAGGGGGCTTTTGGCAACAGTTACAAAGGGGCTCGGTCAGCTTTGGAGCTGACTTTGATTCTGGGCTCCATGTCTGTGGCTTTGGTACAAAGTCTTGCACCTGTGGCCTTGGGGCAAGACTCAACATTCTGCACATCATGTGCTTATACAGACTAGGTTATCCATTGACCTTTGCCCTGGCTTGTTAACTTTGAACATCCCTGTGGTGTGTGTTTGAAGATAAACATAAGCAGGTTTCCAGGAGAGATAATCCATATTTTAGCTACTTGCTAAGACCACCGCATACAAGAAGGTGAACCTGTTGAACATTTAGAAGGCTTTCAATTTATTTCCAATCACTTTTCAAGAGTGCACAGTGAATCAGGATATATCCACTGGTTGCAACAGATGGTTTCATTTTACTCAACATGGAAGATACTTTTCAGTATCTTAGAAAGTAAAATGAATACATTTTATTATCATATAAAAGAAAAAAAGGCACCCCAAACATAAAGCATACCTAAAATTTACTGAACATTTTCTATATAGCAAGATTTACCTTTATCTCCATTCATCCCCCCAGTAATTCTACAAGCTTGAAACTGATATTATCAGCCTCATTTTACAGAAGCAAAGCATGGATGTCAAGATGTTGACTAACTTGCTCAAGATTATTCAGCTATTAAGTAGCAAGGAGATCCAGCCAGTCCATTCTGAAGGAGATCAACCCTGGGATTTCTTTGGAAGAAATGGTACTAAAGCTGAAGCTCCAGTACTTTGGCCACCTCATGCGAAGAGTTGGCTCATTGGAAAAGACTGTGATGCTGGGAGGGATTGGGGGCAGGAGGAGAAGGGGACGACCGAGGATGAGATGGCTGGATGGCATCACTGACTCGATGGACGTGAGTCTGAGTGAACTCCGGGTGTTGGTGATGGACAGGGAGGCCTGGTGTGCTGCAATTCATGGGGTTGCAGAGTCGGACACGACTGAGCGACTGAACTGAACTGAACTGAAACACATGGCACCCTGCCTTCCTCCATGAGAACAACTACAAAGAATGCACAGGTTTAATGTGTCACCCTTGGAGGACTCTGAAAAGTGCATATACCAGGTGGGCAGAAGAAATGACCCAGAATTCAAAGCATCGGCAAATGTATGATGACTGGACCATGCCTTCCCTTCTCTTTGGAACCAAGACGAGCCCTCCTGGACTTGTTGCTTCCTAGATGAGCCCTCCTAAGACTCTAGGTCATAAATGGAAGTGGATTATAGCCACTAAGTTTGTGTAATTTGTTATGAGCAATAGAAAAGTAATGCAAACACCTAAGTAAAGAACTTTGACATAATGCAAAAACTGATGAAACTGAAGGGAGAATTAAAGATGTCAGTCTCTAGTTGAAGACTTCAATGCTCCTTTCTCAGTAGATAGAACTAGTATATAGAAAACAAGTAAAAATATGTAAGAACTTAATCTTGAGATTTGTCATTTATTCACATTTAAATGATGAAGGCTTTCAACCCAGTCCTTGGAAGAAGGAACAGATGAAGCTTGATACCCAGATGAAACTTTTGTTATATAAGAAACTAAGACTTGGGGATTTTTGTTGTTCTCAAAACAATAATATGAAGCATTTCTTGGTCAGTACAGTCCATCAATGGGGTACTATTTAAATAAGGACAAAGCATTCACATAATAACATTCCATATGAACATGAGATCAATGAGTCAGGTCTCATACTGATGTGGACTGATCTTGAAGATACATTGCTAGTTGAACAAGATATGGTGCAAAAAGAAAGAAAACACCAACTAGCAGGACGCATGCCTGTGCTGTGAGGACAGATGTTCATGATTAGCCTGAGAAGCAAGTGAATCGACGCTGGGGGACATTCCTGGGCCCCAGGGAATGAAGTTAAGAGGCAGATTTTCAGTGCACTCCCTGTTTGTGCTTTCTGAATTTTAAACCTTGAGAGATTATTACCTTTTCAAATATCAATACCTAATTTTATTTTTTAAAAAATCAGTGTTATCCTGATCATGTTTAAAATTACATTTATAGAAAAGAGAGGAAAGAGAAATAAACTAGTTTGCTACTTTTAAAATTTTCTGACTCCTTAATATTTAGTCCATATACTTTTCCATGTCTTCCATGTTGTCTAGAATAAACTTTAAAAATAAATTTATGAATTTGTTTTATAAAATGAAGTACATTTATTATACTCAAATTCTTTGCTTAAAGAGTACACTTTAATTCCTTCTTTAGCAGTCCAGATTTTGCATCATTTATACCTAATCAATCTATCTTCCTAACCCACCTAATAAGCCTCCTATTATAATCAAATGGAAAAATTTCCTCTTTCCTGGAATACATCTTGTATATTCTTGCCAAAGAGCTCAGGCATACTATTTCTAAAAAAAAAAAAAAAAAAATCACACACACACACAGAAACTTGTTTCTTTCAGAGATTAAGGCATATAATAATGAAAAAGAAAAGAACAAGACCAAGCTGGGATATAGACACTTTGCAGCTGACACTCACCAATGTGTCTTGTTATCAAACATCATGTTTAAACACACGGAGAACTATTCAAGCATGCATATACCTCATTTAAATTATTATTATTATGTAACTATATACTATTACATAATTATATGAAATCTTTACAGATTTTACTGTTTATAAGAACCTATATCTCATTTGAATTTTCCAATTTGTATTATTAGTAATTAGTACTCATGAATGCTAAATGTAAAATGATTGATTTTTCCATAGAAACTATTTGATTATAAGTGCATATTACTCATTAGCAAAGAAACCTTTAGGAACAAGGATGTTGGAATTATTTTTTAAGTTTTGCCAGACTAAAATTTCAATTTTCTCAAACAATAGTCATCATTGATAATTCAGTTTAGCCCCTGGATGACCCTACTCTTCATAGGAAGTTCTAAAAAAAAAAAAGGCTGCTTAGCAGAAAAAAGGAATTCTTTTTACCCTGTTGGTGGAAATGTAAATTGATAAAACCAATACGGAGAATGGTATGGAAATTCCTTAAAAAACTAGAAACAAAACGGCCATATGACCCGTATGCCCATTTGGGCATATACCCTTAGAAAACTAATTCAAAAAGACACATGTACCACTATGTTCATTGCAGCACTGTGTACAATAGCCAGGACCTGGGAGAAACCTAGATGGTCACTGACAGATGAATGGATAAAGAAGTTGTGGTATATACATACAATGGAATATTACTCAGCCATAAGAAGGAACAGATTTGAATTAGTTGAAATGAGATGGATTAACCTAGAGCCTGTTAAACAGAGCGAAGTCAGCAAGAGAAAGACAAATATCATATATTAATGCATACATATGGAATCTAGAAAAATGTTACTGATGAACTGCTTTACAGGGCAGGAATAGAGATGCAGATGAAGACAATGGTCTACATTGTGGCGACACAACGGGGGAAGGAGAGGGTGGCAAGAATCAAAGGAGAAGCGTTGGCATATATACACCATCATGTGTAAAAAAGAAAGCTGGTAGGAAGCTACTATATAACACAGGAAGCCCAGCCCAGCAGTCTATGGTGATGTACAAGGGTGGGATAGAGTGGGTGATGGGAGGGAAGACCAAGAGGGAGGAGGTATATGTATACTTATGACTGATTCACACTGTTGTATGGCAGAAACCAACACAACATTCTAAAGCAATTATCCTCCAATTCAAAAAAAAGTAGTTTAGCAAAGTGGACTCCAAGGCCACATTGATATAAATACTAATATACAAACTTCCCGGGAAGTCACTGTCCAAATAGAAAGTGTTTCTCATGCTAACAAGAGTTTAGAGTCAGTTTGAAAGTCTAGAGTTTTCCAACTCTGTTGAATGAGGCTCTGCATCCTTGAGGTCTAGAGTAAATGTCACAGAGAGGAAATTGAGTCTCTTTCTTTGTGGGAAATCCAGCTGTTCTCAGCGTTTTACATGGTGATTGTCCTCTTCCTGTGTTATACAATTATCAAACTTAAAAAAAAAATTACCCACATAAAGACAAATGAGGCAGTACAAAAAAAGAAAAAAGAAAAAATATATATAAAGAAGTTAGAAATAACAGTTAAAACTGTACTAGGGCAAATAACTTGTGAGAAGATAGGAAAGAACCATCAACAGAATGAAACAAGCAAATAAACAAAACAACAAATAAAATAGCAATGAAAATGTAGAATTAGAAAGCAATCACGCTAAAACATTTGTAAAGTCACTAATACACAACAGCTTTGGCTTGAGTAATGTGTAACAGAGAACTCTATATTAGTGATGATGTCACTTGGGGGATAATGATAGTAATAAAAATAATGGAATTGCAGGGCTTGTGATGATATGCATTGCATGCTCATTGCGTCAGGTATCTTCCAAGGTTTTCAAATTTCATTTAATTCTAGCAGCCACACTGTGATATTGTGGTCAGCCTTGGTTTTGCCGTTTTACAGGTGAAGTGCATGCTTAGTTACTCAGTCCTGTCCAACCCTTCTCTATGCTTTGAGCTATAGCCCACCAAGCTCCTCTGTCCATGGGATTTTCAGGCAAGAATACTGGACTAGGTTGTCATTTTCTTTCTCCAGGGGATCTTTCTGATCCAGGGATCAAACCCGTGTTTCTTGCACTGCCCACAATTTTTTTCCAAAGTTAAAAAATACTCAGAACATCCGTGTGTATAAGAGAGGTAGTAAATGTCAAAGGTAAAACTCAAAACCCACACCATTAACTACTATACATGCGCATATGTATAGTATACATACTGTTAACATCTATGAATACAAAGAGAATAAAAATAGATTCATAAGTTTGAGAGTGATGAGGGAAGCAAGCGATTACTTCAAAAGTTACTAGTATTTCACAGTGTTTGTATATGAAAATGATGTGGGTATATTATCACCATTTTCAAATTATTCTCACAATGTCATCATTTTTATACATCCAACTCCAGCGAGGAATTTAGTGAGTCAATCAGATACCTTTTCAGGAAAAGTGAGGTGCCCTATGACTCATTCTGACCTCTATTTATCAATGAAATACCTAACCTAAAATGAAATGGATAATTTGAAAAAAAATTGGTCTAAGTCACAAGAATACCTCACTGAAATGAAATGAAATACAAAATCATGAAAATCATGAAAAGATAACATGGAATTTAAATGTACCATTCATATATATATATATATATATATATATTTCCATTTCTATTTATTTCTGTTTGGCTGTGCTGGGCCTTCATGGCTGCTTGGGCTGTTCTCCAGTTGCAGCAAGCAAGGGCTATTCTCTAGTTGCAGTGCATGAGCTTCTCATTGCAGTGGTTTTTCTTGTTATGAAGCACTGGCTCCAAGCTGCGGGCTTCAGTAGCTGAAGCACGTGGCCTTTAACTTCAGCAGTTGTGGCTTCCAGGATCTAGAGCACAGGCTTAATAGTTGTGGCACAAGGACTTAGTTGTTCTGCTGCATGTGAGATCTTCCCGGATCAGGGATTGAACCCTTGTCTCTTGCATTGGCAGGCACATGCTTTACCACTGAGCCACCAGGGAAGCCCTCTCTATAGTCTCATCATACTTGAAATGTTATGCAAATGAGCTAGGCAACCATTCAGTTCAGTTCAGTTCATTTCAGCAGCTCCGTTGTATCCGACTCTTTGCGACCCCATAAACCGCAGCACACCAGGCCTCCCTGTCCATCACCAACTCCTGGATTTTACCCAAACCCATGTCCATTGAGTCCATGGTGCCATCCAACCATCTCATCCTCTGTCATCCCCTTCTCCTCCTGCCCTCAATCCTTCGCAGCATCACGGTCTTTTCAAATAGTCAACTCTTCGCATCAGGTGGCCAAAGTTTTGGAGTTTCAGTTTCAACATCAGTCCCTCCAATGAACACCCAGGACTGATCTCCTTTAGGATGGACTGGTTGGATCTCCTTGCAGTCCAACAGACTCTCAAGAGTCTTCTCCAACACCACAGTTCAAAAGCATCAATTCTCCAGCGCTCAGCTTTCTTTATAGTCCAGCTCTCACATCCATACATCACCACTGGAAAAACCATAGCCTTGACTAGATGGACCTTTGTTGGTAAAGTAATGTCTCTGCTTTTTAATATGCTGTCTAGGCTGGTCATAACTTTCCTTCCAAGGAATAAGCTTCTTTTAATTTCATGGCTGCAGTCACCATCTGCAGCAATCTTGGAGCCCAGAAAAATAAAGTCAGCCACTGTTTCCACTGTTTTCCCATCTATTTGCCATGAAATGGTGGGACTGGATGCCATGATCTCAGTACCTTTGTGATAAACATGGTCTTTGTAAGGCAACTTTTCCCAATTTTGGACTCTGCACATGTTAGACCATGGCAGTGTGACTCTAAGACTGCATCCAACAGTTTTAGCAAGAATAATATGACCTATGAGAAAAATTAGGGCTTGGAGTTCTCAAATGAGCTGAAAAAGGGAACGTTAAGAGCGGAATTATTATTATTAGATGGTAATATCCAACAGCTGTTCTCTTTTTCCAGTGAACCAGGAGGAAGAGGAGACAGGCTTCAGTTGTGGCAAGAGAAATTTAGATTTGACATCTGCTGAGTTAACATAAAGACTCCATATTTTTGGAAGTAAAAAAAGAAAGAAAGAAAGAAAAAAATCTGAGTTGATGTTTAAAAATATTTGTAAAGAATTTCATAAAAAACAAAACCCCACTCTCTCTCTCCAATGCATTCTCCAGGAAGGAAACAGAAACATTTACTTGTACCTAAGTAGTATTTTTTGTTACATCATCTGATAATATGCTAAATGAATACTTTGATTAAAGTACTTAAATGAAAAGTTCCATGTAAATATAGCCATAAAGTAGAACATAAAATTAATAGAGACTTAGCATGCTGCTGCTGCTGCTGCTGCTGCTGCTGCTGCTGCTGATAAATCGCTTCAGTCGTGTCCGACTCTGTGCGACCCCATAGATGGCAGGCCACCAGGCTACCCCGTCCCTGGGATTCTCCAGGCAAGAACACTGGAGTGGGTTGCCATTTCCTTCTCCAATGCGTGAAAGTGAAAAGTGAAAGTGAAGTCGCTCAGTCGTGTCCAACTCTTCACGACCCCATGGACTGCAGCCTACCAGGCTCCTCCGTCCGTGGGATTTTGCAGCCAAGAGTACTGGAGTGGAGTGTCATCCCCTTCTCTGAGAGACTTAGCATAGAATGTACTAAAAACTATTTACAAGGAGTTTCAAGAATAACTTTTTTATTTTCACAAAAGTGAAAGGAAAAATGGACACATTTTTATCTGGTCTATTCTTATTCTTTCAGATTACACTGATACTAACACTGCTTGTAACAGTAAAAAGTTTTTCATTCTTGGAATAAATTCTGAATCTTCTCAGGTGTCAGTGGCTATGTTCTAGCTGACTAATGTATGCTGGGTTTTTTTAAATGCTGTGGTGACTAGCTATCTTATTGTGATTCTTCAAAACCTAAATTCCTAAGCCATTTGAAAGATCAACAATATGAAATAATAAGTGGCAAATGAATTTAGGCAAGAGATATACATACCAAGGGACACTGGCATTGTTTCCATCTTGCATCAACCTTTCTGAAATCCTTAAGACTCCTTTAATAGATCTGACCTAGTTATGGCATTCTTTGAGTGTGTGCATGTGCTCATTTTTATATCTACATATAAGATAAAATAGGAATGTTTTTATTTATTGCTCATTTGAGAATTGTTAGTTACGCAATTATTCCCATTTACATATCAAAGTCTCCAGCTCCTGAACTATAGTCCCTGGAGTCAAGAACCGAATGCTTATACCACCTTCAGCCAACTTTGCCTGAAGGTTGCTCTTATGTGTTTAATTACTTCTACATATTTAAGGCATATGCTTTCTGAGAAGGCACACTACATATTTTCAGAATTTCATCACTCAAGGCCACAGCTGGTTAATACCAAACACCACTCATTTCCCAAGTTTTAATGACTATCAACGTGCAATTCTGCATGTCAGAGAAACAATATTCTTATGCTCATTTAAGGTACAACACAAAAACAGGCAAAAATAAATGAAAACCAAGGTGCTACCTTGCAACTACTGTAAAGTACCGACAATCCAGAGATGTAGCAAATGTTCCTTCAATTTTTTTATGAGAAAAGCAAAATAGCATTAATATTCAAACAGATGCCTTCCAACATTTTGACACTTATTAAAAATCTGTGAAGGCTAAGTTCATTAAATAACCTTGCACTGAGGAAGTGCTGATGGCAACAGCCTAAATGTCTGGCTTTTCCTCACCCCTTCTGCATGGCCCATTTCCAAACATTCCCCTCACTCACTGCACACATTTGCCTAAACTTAATAACATCAGCGCAGGGACAGCCTGGGACTGACTGGAGCCTAATCTTTACAGCACCTGAAATATTCAAAGTCATAATAATCCTCATACACTTTCAAAAAGTGTTTGAGACAAACACCATGGACCAAAACTCTCCAGTTTGCAAAATATTTAAGTTGTCCGCTATGTTTATACAAGAACCCAAAGTGAAAGCTTGTTTTCAAGAATATAAAGAGTTTCTTAACAAAGGAAATAGAGAAACAATTCAAACTGCCTATCTTGATTGAAATTAAATTCATAAGAGATGGTTCCCATATGCAAGGAAAAGCGCTTTGTCTACTTTTGTATTCGCGTGGCATTTGGGGCCCATTTATGACTTCATATACTTGAACACAATGGCAGTTAGCACCTAGTTACAATGGTGGAAGAGGTGGTATTGTGGTAGATATAACCTGAGTGTTAGCAAATGTCATCTAATTGCTATTTCCTAGGCTTCATCAAGCCCAGAGAAGAGAAAAATTAAATGAGATGACTTTACACAATATGTTCCACATAATACTTTTACAGCCTGAGATATACTGTGAGGAGAAATTTACCACATCCAAACCCACACATCTAAATCCAAGACTGTTTTTCTTATAATACTAAAAACTACTGGTAACTAAGGGCTGCTATTTTATTTTTAATATTTATTTTCAGTTCAGTTCAGTTCAGTCGCTCAGTCGTGTCCTACTCTTTGTGACCCCATGAATTGCAGCACGCCAGGCCTCCCTGTCCATCACCGTCTCCCGGAGTTCACTCAGACTCACGTTCATCAAGTCCGTGATGCCATCCAGCCATCTCATCCTCGGTCGTCCCCTTCTCCTCCTGCCCCCAATCCCTCCCAGCATCAGAGTCTTTTCCAATGAGTCAACTCTTCGCATGAGGTGGCCAAAGTACTGGAGTTTCAGCTTTAGCATCATTCCTTCCAAAGAAATCCCAGGACTGATCTCCTTCAGAATGGACTGGTTGGATGTCCTTGCAGTCCAAGGGACTCTCAAGAGTCTTCTCCAACACCACACTTCAAAAACATCAATTATTCGGTGCTCAGCCTTCTTCACAGTCCAGCTCTCATTTTTTAATTTATTTGGCTGCTCCATGTCTTAGTTGTGGCTTGCCAGATCTTCAGTCTTTCTTGCAGCATGCAGAATATTTATTTGCAGGGGGTGCAGACTCTTAGTTGTGGCCTGTGGAATCTAGTTCCATGACCAGGGATTGAACCTGGGTCCCCTGCATTGAGAGCATGGAATCTTAGCCACTGGACCACCGGAGAAGTCCCTGGGCTGCTATTTCAGAGTCAAAAGAATCTTTGAGGTGTCTCTGATTGGGGATTCTGTTATAGTCATTCTTCAATTAAAATATGACATGTTTTAATGTGCCACAAAATGCTATAATCCTACTTTAGACTCTCCCTGCTCTCAAATGATTGCATACAGTGAAATTTGTTTTGCCAAGGAATCTAATAGCGTCTATTTACAGCTCGATCTTTAGTAACTGAGAGTTAAGTGGGGAGACTTGACAAGATGGCAGAGGCGAGGGTGGACATGGAGTAAGTCTCTCTCAGATGCATCAGGAAAACACCTTCAGACACAGAAGATCTTGAAGAATAAAAGCTGAGACCATGCAGGAGTACCTGGCCACTAGAGAAGAACACATAGACCTACACAAAACTCAGGAGGATGAAGGAAGAAGGGAGAAAAAGAAGAGAGCGAGCAGGCCTGGACTTGCTCTTGGGGGTGGGGGACCTGAACCAGGGGTCAGATCCCTACATTGGGGCAACTGTTTGGGAAAGAGGGGAAGCATCTGAGGCTTTTGGAGAGTATAGGAGCTGATCTGTGACAGTCTGAATGGAATAGAATCACACGGACAATCCTTTCCCCAGCTTTATATACCCCAGAGAGGGACACAAGTCCCCTAGAAAGCACAGCTGCTGGAGCCGGAGTGTAGGGATTGGAGGGCAATCACAGGGTGAGGGCTGCTGCTAACTGTGGGGAGACGGTCTGCGGGCACCTGAGAGAGGAGATTGTGGTGGGAAATGCCTGTGGAGGAGAACCAGGCAGCTGTGGAGGCAAGGGAATCCTGCTGAGTCACGTGCAGGGGGTGGAGCCATCACTGTAGACCCCCCAAAGCATGGCTTTTTGAGTGCCTAATGGAGCAACAGACTGGTTCCAAATAGGAAAAGGAGTACGTCAAGGCTGTATATTGTCACCCTGCTTATTTAACTTCTATGCAGGGTACATCATGAAAAACGCTGGACTGGAAGAAACACAAGCTGGAATCAAGATTGCCAGGAGAAATATCAATAACCTCAGATATGCAGATGACACCACCCTTATGGCAGAAAGTGAAGAGGAACTAAAAAGCCTCTTGATGAAAGTAAAAGAGGAGAGCGAAAAAGTTGGCTTAAAGCTCAACATTCAGAAAATGAAGATCATGGCATCTGGTTCCATCACTTCATGGTAAATAGATGGGGAAACAGTGGAAACAGTGTCAGACTTTATTTTTTTGGGCTCCCAAATCACTGCAGATGGTGATTGCAGCCATGAAATTAAAAGACGCTTACTCCTTGGAAGAAAAGTTATGACCAAGCTAGATAGCATATTGGTGCTTTTGAAATACGGTGTTGGAGAAGACTCTTGAGAGTCCCTTGGACTGCAAGGAGATCCAACTAGTCCCCATTCTAAAGGAGATCGGTCCTGGGTGTTCTTTGGAAGGAATGATGCTAAAGCTGAAACTCCAGTACTTTGGCCACCTGATGCGAAGAACTGACTCATTGGAAAAGACTCTGATGCTGGGAGGGATTGAGGGCAGGAGGAGAAGGGGACGACAGAGGATGAGATGGCTGGATGGCATCACTGACTCGATGGACGTGAGTCTGAGTGAACTCCAGGAGATGGTGATGGACAGGGAGGCCTGGCGTGCTGCGATTCATGGGGTCGCAAAGAGTCAGACACGACTGAGTGACTGAACTGAATTGAACTGAATATGTTGAGCAACGGAGAAGGACCCCAGCCAGGGGGCGCCCTTTGATACCTGAATGGGCCAAGCAACAGAGAAGGCCAGCCAAATAGGCCCTCTGACCACCAGCTGACAGAGGCTAGAAAAAGACTCTGCTAGGGCCATAGCTCCTGTGGCTGAGGCAGTCGGTGTCCCTGAACACTTGATGCCATGAGGGTCCCGTCAGTCCTAGCAGCCATGCCACCTCCAAGCTCAGTCCTCACTGGGGCAGAACTGTTAGAGGCTAGGAAAAGCCGTTGCAGCACCCTATCTCCTGGGACAATAGCCACCGGTACTCCTGCGTATTCCCCAGGATCCAAGCAACCGTGCCACCTCCACACTCGATCCCCACTGGGGCAGAGCCCGCAGAGCCTAGACAACACCCCAAGAGCACCTTATCTCCTGCTGCCCTGGCCACTGGCTCCCCTGAACACCTGGTGCTGCCAGAACTCCTGCGGTCCAGGCAGCTGCGCCCCCTCCTCTCCCAGTCCTCATTAGAGCAGACCCCAGTCCTCCAGGTCACCCTCAGGAGCAAACCTCTGCGGACCACTCACTTGCAGAGGTGGAGAAAAAAGCAGAATTGAAACCCAGTGGCTGTATGGCTAAGGATGAGGACCCAAAATTTTCCTACCTGCTGAAAAGCTGCAGATTAAACCCACACAATCAACTAGGCAGACTCTATGCCTATGGAATGTATAAAAAGACAGTAAGAGCTCCCACAAAAGAAAACGCACTCGATCTGGCAGCTGTGGACCTTGGAGGCAGGAACACGCCAGAGGAGGACCAGATTAGAGTCTGAGCTGCCCACACAGCAGTTCCAGAGACAAGCCCAGCACTGGAGGGCATCTGAGGGAGGCAAGGTGGAAGGACACTAATGGTTGAGAATCAAGAAAAGCATTTTTCATTATTCTTATATTTTGACTTGTTCTATAGTTGCTTCTGGATTTTTTTTCTTTTTTCCTCTGTTGCCACAGTTGTTGATTTTATTAGTACTATTAAATCTATTTTAAGCTTTTGAGAATTTTTTTTTTACAATCACACTTTCTATTTTCTTTATATTCTTCTGCCTCTACCTTGGCCTTTTGCAGTTCTGTGGGGTTTTTTTCTTTTTTCTCTTTTTAATTTAATTTTAAAAATTCATTATTTTTATATTTATTCTTTTTTTTTTGCTTTTCTTACTCTTTTCCTGTCATAGTTATTCTTTAATATATATAAATCTTTTTTATCTACCCCTATTTGACTTTGTTTTCTAGTCTTTCTTTCTTTTCTTTCTTTTTCTCACCATGTTAGGTTGTCTCGTTTTCTTTGCTTTATTTCCCAGTTGGCACCTTGCTTTTGTTTTGTTTTCCAGTTTGTTCTTTAGTCAGTTTGGTTTTAACTGGTTTATATCATTTTTGGTTTCCTTTTCTCGCTGGGTCAATCTACTTTCTTTTTTTGGACTGTTTTGATTTTGTTTATTTTTGCGCAGGTGTGTGTGTGTGTGTGTGTGTATTCCATTGTTTTTGTTAGCATTTGCCTGATTTTGTGTTTACCATTTGTCTGGGGCTCTTGTTTCTTGCTTTTGTGTGTTTGTTTTAATCCTCTTTGATGCCATAACAAACCACTTGTGGAATCTCAGTTCCTCAGCCAAAGATTGGTCCCTGAGCCTTTGGAATGGAAGCACTAACTCCAAGACCCTAGGCTGTCAGAGAGCTCCTGGCCCCAGGGGTTATTAACGAGTGAGAACTCCCACAAAGGCCTCCACCTGCATACAAAACCTGGCATTACCCAAGGGCCAGCAGCACCCAGCGCAGGATGCCTCACACTCAGCAAATGAGACAAACACTAAAATCCAACATCAATAGACAGGATCACCACGTCACATGGCCCTGCCCATCACTGAGGGCAGAAACCAAAAGGAAGGAGGAATTTGACATTGAAGTTTAGGAAAAGAAGACCTCAAACACATTGTTAGAAAAAAAAGAGAAGAAAAGAAAAGGCAGCAAAACATTGCCCAAAGGAGGGCACAAGCTAGAAACTCAAATAAAACTCACATAGATAAACTACCTGAAAAAGAATTCAGAGTGAGGATAGTAAAAATGATCCCAAACTGCAAAAATGGAATGGAAAAAATGCAAAAATGAATTAACACATTTAACAAGGACCTAGAAGAAATTAAGAATAAGCAAACAGAGATAAACAACACAATTACTGAAATTAAAAATACTCTAGGAGGAATCAATAGCAGAATAACTGAGGCAGAAGAACGGATAAGTGAGCTGGAAGATAGAATGTTGGAAATAGCGGCTGAATAAAGGAAAAAGAATGAAAAGAACTGAGGATCGTCTAAGAGACCCCTGGGACATATTAAACACACCAAAATTCGATTATGCAGATCCTAGAAGAAGAGAAAAAGACAGTACCTGAGAAAATTTTTAAAGAGATTATAGTCAAAAATTTCCCCAACATGGAAAAGGAAATAGTCAAATCCAAGAGATGAAGAGTGTAAGCATGAAGCAACCTTCAAACAATCATATCACAGGGGTGATGCTCTCTTTCTGAAGGCCATTGACATGAATCTTGTCTCATCTTCACATTTATCCCATAAGGTAATGATAGAAGGCATATGTTTTAGGCATCTTGTCTAACACTGCTTCCACCTGTCATGTGTAATGACTTAACAATATTATGACTTAATATTAGGACTTAATAATAAGGACAATCCTTATTAAAATTGTAAGGATCAATATCTGATCATGATGGCACTATTGATGACAATGATGACTTATCTGCAGGCACTCAGTGAGACTGTGTTTTTATACCACAGACACAGAGGCACAACCCAGCCTCCAGACACTTCCCACAATATCAAGCTGAAAACACCTACATGGTATGTTATCAGCCAGAAAGCTACTGTATATGGAGAATTATTAATGGCTCCAGATCAGGACATCACCACATGCATGACTGGTATTTTGAGAGTCAAGAGCTATGACTGAGGTAATGTTGCTGAACACAAGTTCATCTGCCTGATGCATAGTCAGGCCAAACAAACTAAAACATTGGATTTTGGAGTAGAGAGTTTTATTACAGGGTTATGCAAGGAGACAGGTGACTCATTCTTAAAAAAGCCAAACTCCCTGAAGGGTTTTAGCGAAGCCTTGTTAAAGGCAAAGTGAGGGAGGGGTGTGATTAGTTGTTGCAAAATTCTTGGTGTCAAAATCCTTTCTTCTTGCAGCTGTCCATTTAGGTCAAGTCATAATGTTCATGTGAATGACCAACAAAACAAATGTTATTCTCTGCTCTGCAGGTTTTATCTCAATATGAATGGAATCTTAAAGGTCACAGCCCTGAGAATGGGCTATCCTGTATATTTCAGGCTATAGGCAGCATTCCTTTACAAAAGTTGCAAAGCTAGCATGCCCAAGCACAGGCAGCAAAGCCCAAGTGTTAAAAGGAACAGACCTAATACGGAGCCAGATTTGTTCTTCCCTATTACAATAATACTCGTAAGTAGGGATTTAAATATATGGCATGATCCGATGTATTTGCTCTGGAAAAGTCATTCCTAATTTATCCTTGTTTTTCTTTTCTAAATCCTTTATCATTATTCCTCACCTAGATTAAAAATGGAGATATACCTGTGAAGCCGTTCAAATTTACCAGGAGTAGGAAAAGACCTAGAGCCTCAAGGTAGTTTATTAGACTCATGAGAAAAACAGCATGTGGAATAAAAGGAAACAGGGGATAAATAAAAAATAAAAAAGAATTCCTAATAAATAAAATAAAAAGTAAATTCCTGGAAAGCTGATTTATGGTCCTGAGAGCACCAACCTATGCCCAAGGAGTGGAAGTAAATGAAATGAACTTGTGTTGTCAGTTTTAAAGCCTGTCGCACCCAACCTGCCTAGTGATACTGAGCAAAAAGGAAAAGAGGACACAAAGAGAAGGTAGCTGTTCTGATGGGATGCAATCCCATTCCCTGTCATTTAGCTTAAAAACAGTTTTCTATCATTTAGAAAAACAACCATCTCATTGACTTTTCAGTTTTTCCCTGTCCATGGAAGGTACAAGTTTGAAAAAAGACACAAACCTTCCCCAGAATTCTCTGTATTAACTATTAGAAAAGAGATGAGCGGGCTGGGGGAAAGGAGAAAGGACATGAATGGACAGTCCCCAGCACAGAAGTATTATTAAATGTTTCTTAGTGTTTTCCATGATAAGCTGAGTGTAGTTTCTCCTATGAATACCCACTGCGAGGTCATACCATGCATCTCACTCCCTGGACTCAGGTGCCTGTGTGTTTTCTACGGCACTGCTTTGATGCTAATGGGCACAGGGTCATGTGAGCTTTGTGGGTAAGGTTCAGGCTCTGATTTAGGAGGACTGGGTTGCCAGGAGATGCCAGTGTTACTGGTCCAGAGATGACACTGTGGGTAGTGCTACTTCACAATTCACATTAGCTTAAAACTGAAGGTTTTAATAGCACCTGCCTACAAGCTACACAATAGATTGCAAGAAAGGGGTTGAGTATTTTCCCTAAACTAAACTTCAAATGAGGACTTTCAGCCTCAAAGACTAAGATCACATTCTAAGTAGATAATAGTATCAAAGTGACTCATTCCAGACGCACTGTAATAAGCAGCAGCCCTGCACTATCTTCAAGACAGATAGTAAGCAGGTAGTTTCACAATGGAATCTTTCAATAAAAGTGATGACATTATGAAACTGAAAGCTGTCTACTTACACACTAGAGAGCTACAGAATTATGATTTTTTTTTTCAAATGAGTTTTAGCAGTGGTTGTCTTGATTTTCAGGTGAAATCCCTCATCCTTATGTGTAGTTAATATCCAAATGTATGAGACAGATCCATGGGAGAGAAAGTAACTTTTTTTCAGACAGTGTCCTTGTGCAATGATGCTAGGAAGGTTATTATAAAGACCTCTGGGAAAGCCCTCTGGTGTGAAAACAACTTTTCCAGGAAAAATGCCCTGTTACATTAGACCACGCCTGAAACTAGAGTTTCACACATAAAACAAACCACAAATGAGTCCTTGCTCCTCAATATTGGTTTTCAACTCAATTAACTCTGCCCTTCCAGTCCATTGACCATACTGCCAACAGTAATTTTGCTTAAAGATCGCATTTCTGATATCGCTCTCCTGCCCAATAAAGCCTTCAGTGCTTTCCACTGTTTTAGAAAAATAGAACATTTTTATTAATATAATGTTTAAGATTTGGAATTAAGCATATCCTGGAATTCTAGCATATCCTGTGACAGAAATCTCTTGACTACTCTGTTTTAGGTTCTTGAACTCCAAAATAAAGACATGCAATTCAGTCGAAAGTAATGTAGAAGAAACTATTTATTTAATTAAAGTTTTTGTCAAAATGATTATTTGGTAAGAAATGAATCAAGTCACTTTTTTCCTCACAAACCACTTAACTTTGAAGCATCACTGAGAAGTTTTATCATCTCTTCTGACCTTTTGTTCAGAAGTTTTGTTGGTTTTGAGGGATTGTATACTTTATTGATTTTCAAATTTCATTTTTGTTCAAATATTATTTTTCCCTATTTGTACTAGTCATACTAAGTTAGTTTATAAATCAATATGTGTGTATATGCAAGAGTAGTAAAATGTGAGCTCAGTAGAAATACAATAAAATATGTCTGACGCAGGATGCAGCATGCTTGGGGCTGGTGCATGGGGATGACCCAGAGAGATGTTATGGGGAGGGAGGTGGGAGGGGGGTTCATGTTTGGGAACGCATGTAAGAATTAAAGATTTTAAAATTTAAAAAATAAAGAAAAAAAAACTACAAAAAAATAAATTAATTAATTAAAAAAATATTAACTCATATTAATATTATTAGAACATTTTCAATAAATTGAAAGATAGGAAAAAGAAGGAAGGGGCTAGATAAGATAATCCTTCTAAATAACCGATACTTGGCTTTAATTTCTTTGCTGATTCCATTCAATTATTGTTGTTATTGTTGTCCATATGACTTAAATATAAAGTAAAATATCACAATTCTAAGTATAAGGAAATTTCCAGATACAAGAAAAATATTAAAAAGTTATAAAGCTGTTCAATGTCAACCTTAATCTATGCCTACTTTTATATACCTCCAAATACATTTCTATTCATCTAAACATGAATGTATAAAAGGGAGGGTGGCTTTGACAATGTACCATGCTAACTATTTTACTTATATAACCTCATAGAATCCTCACAACAGCTTCAAGTGTAGGCATTATCCCCATTTGTCAGATGAAACAACTGAGTTTTAAAGACATTGCAAATTATCCCAGTATGTTGTTAGGCTGTAATTTATTTAGGTAATTCTTTGTTCTTGGAAATGTCACAGTGACAATTTTACTTCTTCCCTTCCAATCTAAATGTCTTTCATTTTTCTTGTCTGATTGCTGTGGCTAGAACTTCTAATATTATGCTAAATAGAAGTGGTGAGAATGGACATCTTTGTCTTTGTTCCAATTTTTTAGAGGAAAAGCTATTAGCCATTGACTATAAAGATTATAGCCATTGTCTATAAAAGCTATTAGCCAATGGCTATAAAGCCATTGACTATGATGTTAGCTGAGGATTTAACATAAATGGTCTTTATGTTGAGGTATGTTCCCTCCATACCAACTTTGATGACAATTTTTGTCATGAATAGATGTTGAAATATGTCAAATGATTTTTTTGCCTTTACTGAATGACCATGTGGTTTTTAATCTTTCCTTTCATTAATGTGGTTCTAGCACATTGACTGAGGATATTGAATGACCTCCCTGGAATAAATCCCACTTAATCACATTGTATAATACTTTTTATATATTGTTGAATTCAATTTGCTAATATTTTTAAAATAATTCTTAATTAGAATAAATGTACAATTTGTAGAAAAAATAAATTTGACTATTAAATTATCATAGTATTCTGTGGAATAAATATAAGTAATAACATAACATTTCCAATTATATTAAAATTTTTTAAATTACATCACTACTGGTAAAGTTCAAATGAATTATCTTTAGGAAAAATGGCAGTGATTATTTTGAAAACAATACTATAAATGTATTTGAAGTATTAGACTTATTACTCCATTTTTCTATTAGAGCACTGAACAACGAACAAAAACAATGTTTGTTTAGGTTACAGGTGACATTATTTAAAAACCAGGTCCAATCAGGTTTAAATGTTGCATGGAAATCCTATCTTCTATCTATGAATTCTCAATCCATGATAAGTGGTTTGTATATGAAACCTATTGACATGTTAGAGAACCTCAGAATAGTCAAAGCGTTCCCTCATGAATTGCTTGTTTTATTTTTAAAAATGTTGATTCAATTTAGGTAACTGTTCCTTAAATCAAAAAAGAGATATGCAAAATAGGTCTTTTTTTATGAATCAGACATATTTTATTTCAACCTATAAGTATAGAATTAAATATGTTTCCATTTTAGTATGAAGCCTTAATTATTTAACAAAAACAACAAGTTGCATCCCATAAATATTGTCGGTACCCTCTGACATTAGTGCTTGGGATGAGCCATTGTTTCGATTCCTCATGGGCAATGCACCAAATCTACCTGTATACACTCGTGATAGTTTTGCCACTCTTCAGAAAATTTAAAAATCACTCTTTGGCAAGTTCCATCGATGACAGCTTCCTCTTTCTCTTCGTGTTCAATATACTCCACACTGCAGTGCTATGAATCATCTTCTCAACAGGCTTGCCGCCTATTGTAGATATTGTATCTCCTCTCTGAAACCTGAAATGTCTTAGGTTTATAGGTTAATTCAATCACCACCTTTGCCATCTGATTTTAACACACTCAAGTGACATATGTAAATTATATAAAGGAACAAAATCAAAGCATTTCATGGATATTCATATTGTGAAGATTTATATTTTTTATCTAACTTACACCATTTGTAGAATAAAATGAGGAGCATTACCTCCACGAAACATGAGAGGATAAATGATCTGTTCATGATTTTAGGGAAGAAGACATTTATTTGTTCCTAATCCAGCCCATAGAAAACTATTTCCTTTTCTTTCATGTGGCTTCAGTGAAGTAAAAACATCATACTCCAAGCAAAGAAATCATGGCAGGAACCCTCATTCTTGAGAGCTGATGTTAATACAGAAGAGAGGCTTTGTGGCTGGAAGGCAGCCGTGATGTTAACCAGGCCAGGGGGCTGGGAGGTGGTGAGAGGGGTCCTGCAGGCAGCAGGCCACAAGAACACAAACCTCCCGTGGAGCCAGGAGTGGGGCCGGCAGGTGGCCCTGCCGGAGCATCCTATGTCCACCCACTTCTGGGCTCCAGCTCCAGAACACCTGGAAGGGCTCTGGTGCTTCTCACTAAAGAGAATGCAGGCCACACACTGTTCCTTCCTATGAGAAAATCACCATCAAAATAGGTGTCTTCTGTACACTGATGACCACCCTCATGATGCAAAGAAATGGGGCATTTACCTTTGATTGTGTGGTATTTTTAGTCTCTCATAGTGTCCATATATTATTTCAGCATTTTACAAAATGCATTTTTTTTGGTATTTTCATGACTGACCAACACATTCATAAGGGAAGAAATGTGTTCTTCCAGTTCTCTTATGATTAATATTTTGTACTTTTGAGATATTTCTGACTGAAGAAATTGTGGAATAACCATAATACACTCTTTCAAAATAAAGTTATAGAAAATAAACCTACAATAGGAGAAAGTGTCAGAGTTTGGAATTATTTTCTGAGGCCTGAATCTAAAGCATAAACTATTTGTAACTGTAATTCTACCTGGAAGTGCACACACCCAGATACATACATACTGCCTATATCAAGTTACGAAGAATAAGGCACTATCAAAACTACTTCAATCATCACTCTTTAAGAGACAACTAAGAGTGACATTTCTTAAAGATGTTCATTTTGTTTTGTAAATATTTAAGTTACAAAGGCCAGTCAGGGAGGTAAGGGTTTCAAAGTTTCATTTAGAATTTCATTGCAATAATCTTAAGACTTAATAAGTGTTTTCTTCCTTAAAATATCTGTTAAAGGCATAATTTTGCTTCAGAAGTAAAAATGTTCAATGTTTTAGGGGGAAAATATGGGGTTTCATTGGAAATAGATTAAGCTTCCCTATCAATTGGTTGACATAAGTTCTAAATTGCAAACCAATGGTTCAGTTTTCATGAAAAGTCTAGTAAAGTATTAACAGAACTATACTAAGAACTTCTTGAACTCAAGGATTATTTTATTTTACATCCACCTCCATACATCTGTGTCTAACATATAAGAGGTGCTCAACATGTGTTTATTAAATGATGGATGGAAGGAAGGAATGTGGGGAAACTTCTGATAAAATGAGTAGTGATATAAACACAAAAATGGCATAAGCAGGTATAATAAAATATATATAATACATGGAAGATGATGCAATCTCCTTCATTCAGACTCCAAATTTTGAACATGTTCGACATTCTTCAAAATCCAGGTCAGTCTCAGTTTTGGCTAAAGTCCCATGAGTCTTTCTTCATAATTCCCTCTCTGTCCCCATATTTCTCACCTTCTCATCAGACACACCTGCAGAACTTCTTCCGTGTCCAGGGATCAAACTCCTGTCCCCTGCAATGGAAGTATGGGGTCCTGAATACCAGACCACCAGGGGATGCCCCTTCCCCTTCTGTGTCTAATCAATGCTTACAGACTCCTTCTGTTTCATATCCCTCCCTCTCACACTTAAGTCATTGGAAAAAATGAATTGCTCTCTGCCCTCTCCAAATCACTTCATCTGTTGTTCATGAGGTTGGATTATTCTAGAACAATTTGCAGCACATGAAATTTGGTTTCAAGCCCTCAATTGCCAGTGGGTCCCAATATGAGCCATGCCCAGAGAATTGTTGAGATTATAAGGGATTATAAGGGATTTAGGTTGGGCAGACAAGGGTCATCTTCACTTCACTGAGAAAGCCCAGGACTAGTCATTCTCCTTCCACACTAAGAAGACGTTTTGAGCTCTGGGACCACAGCCAAGTGTGCAGCCTCCCCACACACTGCACACAGCTATCCCCGCCACGGTCCTGAGAAGGAGAAGCCCATATCCTTCCCTGCTGGGTAAAGTACCTTTCACTTAATCAGTTCCTGAAATGAGTTTCTCAGTGAGCTTCAACCGGCAAGATACAATCCGTGTAGGGATTTTCACCAAGAAGTTTTGACAAACACAAACAAACTTTTGCTTCTCTTCCCACTAAAAAACAAAAAACACCACCTAGGATTCAGAAACAAGTGTACAAAGATACGTTTGGACTCTTTCAAGAAGGCAAAAGTACCTGGCATATTTTTCTATGGTAACAAAAATAAGCCACAAAACAACCTTTCAGTATATTATCCTTCCACACAATTTTTAACCAGCTGCATAGACAGATACCTGTTTTTCTATAAAGTGTCAATGATCTTATTATGAAATTTATAACTCATCCACTTAAAAATAGGTTTTAAACAACTACTCTGAATGTGCTAATGACATTCACAAAATGTACACTGTGTAACACACACTCTGCTCAGTGATGGTGACAAGAGAGAGAAAAGAAGTATAGACCCCCAGCACCATGACGCATACAATCTGCTAGAACATTCATGCAAGGAATGAGCCATCCTTAGTGCCGGACCAAGAGTACAGGAGGCTGGGGCAAGGGCATCTCACCCAGATTTCCAGTTTTAGAGGCCAGCACCCCATTGCCCGGAAAATCTCATGGATGAAGGAGCCTGGAAGGCTGCAGTCTATGGGGTTGCTAAGAGTCAGACACGACTGAACAACTTCACTTTCACTTTTCACTTTCATGCATTGGAGAAGGAAATGGCAACCCACTGCACTGTTCTTGCCTGGAGAATCCCAGGGACGGGGGAGCCTGGTGGCCTGCCGTCTATGGGGTCTCACAGAGTCAGACACGACTGAAGAGACTTACCAGCAGCAGCAGCAGCCTACAGGTAAGTGGTGCTCAAGAAATGTTCATTTTAAGAACTTAATCATTTTTCAAAGCTTAAGTAAAATTTTACATGATACATGTCTATCATGACTTGTTCCTCAAGATGGATGAACTTGTATCGTGTGAGAGACATTTTAAGGATGAAACACTTGGAGAGATAATTTTCTTTATTCATTGTAGAATTAAACTCTGCTGCCTTGAGAATTAATACTTATATTTAGGAGAGGGGGATATGTTCTTTTGCATGTTAATAAATATTCTTTATTTTAAAATTCACACATTTCATTTAACATTCAGTTCAGTTTGGTTCAGTAGCTCAGTCATGTCCGACTGTTTGCAACCCCATGACTTGCAGCACGCCAGGCCTCCCTGTTCATCACGAACTCCCAGAGTTCACCCAAACCCATGTCCATCAAGTCGGTGATGCCATCCAGCCATCTCATCCTCTGTTGTTCCTTCTCCTCCGGCCCCCAATCCCTCCCAGCATCAGAGTCTTTTACAATGAGTCAACTCTTCACATGAGGTGGCCAAAGTACTGGAGTTTCAGCTTTAACATCAGTCCTTCCAATGAACACCCAGGACTGATCTCCTTCAGAATGGACTGGTTGGATCTCCTTGCAGTCCAAGGGACTCTCAAGAGTCTTCTCAACACCACACTTCAAAAGCATCAATTCTTTGGCGCTCAGCTTTTTCCACAGTCCAACTCTCACATCCATACATGACCACAGGAAAAACCATAGCCTTGGCTAGACTAACCTTTGTTGGCAAAGTAATGTCTGCTTTTGAATATGCTATCTAGGTTGGTCATAACTTTCCTTCCAAGGAATAAGTGTCTTTTAATTTCATGGCTGCAATCACCATCTGCAGTGATTTGGGATCCCAAAAAAATAAAGTCTGACACTGTTTCCACTGTTTCCCCATCTATTTCCCATGAAGTGATGGGACCAGATGCCATGATCTTCATTTTCTGAATGTTGAGCTTTAGGCCAACTTTTTCACTCTCCTCTTTCACTTTCATCAAGAGGCTCTTTAGTTCCTCTTCACTTTCTGCCTTAAGGGTGGTGTCATCTGCATATCAGAGGTTATTGATATTTCTCCTGGCAATCTTGATTCCAGCTTGTGCTTCTTCCAGCCCAGCGTTTCTCATGATGTACTTTGCATATAAGTTAAATAAGCAAGGTGCCCCTTTTCCTATTTGGAACCAGTCTGTTGTTCCATGTCCAGTTCTAACTGTTGCTTCCTGACCTGCACATTTCGCAAGTGGATATCTACTATGCAAAACCATATATTCAACTCATTATCATTTCTGTACAGAAGTGTAAGTACAACATTATTTTTTGCCACTAAGTTGCTTTTTAGTAAGTCTCACAGGAAGAGAAACATTTAGTAAAAAAAAAAAAAAAAGATTGCTTAGATCATACAGCAGGCCTGTGCAGCCATACAACAAGACATAGCCTGAAGAAAGAACAAAGTAATGAGGTTACCTCCATTGTCCCCCAAAGCATGAAAGAATCACATTGACTTAAGCTCAAATTTCACCATTTATTTTCTAGACTTCATGGAGACTAAACAATACCAGTGGAGAGATGTCACTGGTATCACAAGCACAGCCAGGTCCCTTAGTGCCCAGGATCGAGCCTGGCATGCCCACCCCCATTCAGGCATAAGTAGGTTTTATGACAAATCGCCCAGAGCTATGGAATCATTCATCTCTAGGTTGATTATGGTTTTGTGATGGGAATGTGCTGAGTTTTCAAGCAAATCAAACCTGCAGATAGAATATGAGGCATCCTAAAAGGCTTGCATTATAGAGGTTAGAAGATAACCCACAGCAGGTGGGGGTGAGCAAGGGATGTCAGTTGGCAGTGGAGAAAACTGAATTCAAAAATGGGTGATCCCAAAAGTAGACTAATTGGTATATGGGGAAAATGAGATAAAAAAATAGCCTTAAATTTCCCTATGTTTTCTTAAATTTCCTGTGCTTTGATTCCCTATAAATACCACTAAATTTGGAGGAAATCTCATGAAGTCGTAGGAGTTGTGATGTGAAGAAATGGAGAAGGAAGCAATTTGAAGGTGCTACGCACCACAACAGATCCTCTGCTGGTTCTTCTGGTGAATAGCAGTATGTGTTTAGGGACCTGGGTCTGAAAGCCCCAGCCAGTCACCAGTCATCAAGAAAAAAGTTTTCCATGATGCAACTAATGGCAGTATAGCTGGACTGGTGAGACTAGGAGTGGCTTCACACCACGCACTCAGGAGGAACACGAGAGCCCCTCCCATCCACCCTCAATACACCCTGAGGAAAGGAGGGAGAGGTGCATGATTTCTTATTCTAATTTACTGTGAGCAAAATTCACTTTTCTGTCTCTCTGCCTCCTACTTACTGTTACAAATGACCCTACCTGACTCCTACACTAGCTATATTGGTAGGTCATATGTACTCTGAAAGAGGATATTCACTTGGGGTATTAAAGAATATGTATAACAGATTCTGCTCTGTGTAAGTGTGGCAATAAATAGCCTCGAATTTACTGTTATAGAAATAAAGTTGCTACTTCAGAATACATATTTCTTCTGAAATATTTTTAGTTAATTAAAGAGCTGGTGGAATTACTTTACTTCCATTCAGTGAAAGTTGGCACCTACATCATTGTATTTACCAGTTCATATTAATATTAGTCAGACAGAATAAGAAAGTTGGCACTCAACTACGTCTTTAACTAGAAATTCATTTTGTGTGTTGAAAATTTATTATACTATTCAAAAGTGCTAACAAAAAATGTCTACACCAAGTTAAGTAGAAGAGAATAGAGAAAATTGGACTCAAGGTTTTTTTGAAAAAGTAGGATACCGTCTTCTGTTTGATGTATTTTTTAACCAGTAACTCAGACTCCAGAGGGTGGGGGGAGGCTATCTTTGAAATACTTGCCCATCCTTGGCTTGTCTCCAGTATTTTGTCTGAATGTATAGAAGGATTGAGGGGCTTGAGTTATCTCAGTATGGTAGAGAAGCAACCCCCATGATCATTTAGTACGTTCTGAATGTGTTCTGGTTTCTCTGCAGATTCACAAGTCTGATCTTGTCCCTGGACAGTGATTACTTAGTTATAATTGCACTGCAGTATCCAGAGGGAACTGTTTCTGGAACTAAGTAATGATTAAAGGAGAGGAACTGGGATAAAGTGACCAAATGCAAAACTGTCCCTTCATAAAAACAAGAACAGGACATCCATAGGAACAGAGGTTTGGCTGCATGCTCTGTGTGATCATTGGGGAACATGGATCCTCTGCTGATGATTTCTATTTCCTTCAGTTCAGTTCAGTTCAGTCACTCAGTCATGTCCCACTCTTTGTGACCCCACGGACTGCAGCAAGCCAGGTTTTTCTGTCCATCACCAACTCCTGGAGCTTGTTCAAACTCATGTCCATCAAGTCAGTGATGCCACCCAACCAGCTCATCCTCTGTCGTCCCCTTCTCCTCTTGCCTTCAATCTTTCCCAGCATCAGGGTCTTTTCCAATGAGTCAGTTCTTTGCATCAGGTGGCCAAAGTTTTGGAGCTTCAGCTTCAGCATCAGTCCTTCTAATGAATATTCAGGACTGATTTCCTTTAGGATAGACTGGTTGGATCTCCTTGCTGTCCAAGGGATTCTTAAGAGTCTTCTTCAACACCACAGTTCAAAAGCATAAGTTCTTCAGTTTTCAGCTTTTTTATGGTCCAACTCTTTCATCCATACAGGACTACTGGAAAAAGCATAGCATTGACTAAACAGATCTTTGTCAGTAAAGCTATGTCTCTACTTTTTATTATGCTGTCTAGGTTGGTCATAGCTTTTCTTCCAAGGAGAAAATGTCTTTTAATTTCATGACTGCAGCCACCATTTTCAGTGGCATTGGACAAGATGGTGGAGTAGAATGATGTGAGTTCATCTTCTCCTGATAGAATTCCAAAATTTCAACTCACTGTTTAACAACCATTAGTTGTTCATCAACAGAAGAATGTTGGATCCCACCAAAAAATATAACCCATGTTCAAGGACAAAAGAGAAGCCCCAACAAGATGGTAGGAGTGGCAAAATCACGTTTAGAATCAAGCCCCCTACCCAGCAGAGATGCTTGGGGGCTCAAAGCCTTGTGTGCACCAAGACCCAGGGAACACATAGACTGAGCCAGACCTGCCTTTGAGTGTTTGAGTGTCTTCTGCGGAGGCATGGGTCAGTAGTGGCCTGCCCTGGGAAAAGGAGCTCTGACTACAGCAGACTTGGGTCATGCAGTGTGTGTCATAAGACCTCTCAGAGGAGGTTGCCATTTGCCCCACCATAGAGCCACTGAGCAGACAACCCACAAACTGCAGAACAATTATATCAAAGAAATTGTTGCACTGTTAAGAAAGTTCTAGGACCCACAACAGATTTCCCATCCTGGGGATCCAGCACAGGGACTGAGAACCCTTGGGGAATTTCAATTTGGAGGTCAGTGGGATTTGATTTCACAGGATTGGGGAAACAGACTCTCGGAGGGCACAGACAAAAGCTTGTGTGCAACTGGAGCCAGAAGAAAGGAGAAATGTCCTCACAAGAGACTAAGCCAGATTTTCCTGTGTGTCTAGGAGTCTCTCGTACAGATGTGGGTGGGCAGTGGCTTGCTGTGGGGTCAGGGGCACTGAATACAACAGTGAGAGCTCAAGTCTTTTTGAAGGAGGTGTCATTAACCCTACCACAGCTTGCCCTCAGGCCAAACAGGGCAAGATCGTAGTTCAGCCCACTAACAGAAAATTGGTTTAAAGATTTACTGAGAATGGCCCCATTCATCAGAAGAAGACTCAGTTTCCCCCACAGTCAGTTTCTCCCATCAGGAAGCTTCCATAAGCCTCTTATGCTTATCCTTCAGAGGGCAGACAGAATGAAAATCAAAATCACAGAAAACTAACCAAACTGATTACATGGAACACAGCCTTGTCTAACTCAATGAAACTATGAGCCATACCATGTAGGGCTACTCAAGAAAGACTGGTCATGGTGGAGAATTCTGACAAAACGTGGTCCATTGGAGAAGGTAATGGCAAACCATGTCAGTATTCCTGCCTTGAGAACCCCATGAACAATATGAAAAGGCAAAAATATATGACACTGAAAGATGAACTCCCCAGGTTGGTTGGTGCCCAATATGGTCCTGGAGAAGAGTGGAGAAATAACTCCAGAAAGAATGACGGGATGGAGCCAAAGAGAAAACAATGCCCAGCTGTGGATGTGACTGGTGATGGAAGTAAAATTCAATGCTGTAAAGAACAATATTGCATAGGAACCTGGAAGGTTAGGTCCATGAATCAAGGTAAATTGGAAGTGGAGATGGCAAGAGCTGAACATCAACATTTTAGGAATCAGTGAACTAAAAAGAACCGGGATGGGCTAATTTAAATCATATGACCATTATATCTACTACTTTGGACAAGAATCCCTTAGGAGAAATGGAGTGGCAACAAAAGAGTCTGAAATGCAGTACTGGGGTGCAGTCTCAAAAGTGACAAAATGATCTGTTTGTTTCCAAGGCAAACCATACAAATTCACAATAATCCAAGTCTATGCCCCAACCATTAATGCCAAAGAAGTTGATGTTGAACAGTTCTGTGATGACCTACAAGACCTTCTAGAACTAACACCTAAAAAAGATGTCCTTTTCATTATAGGGAACTGGAATGCAAAAGTAGGAAGTTGAGAGATACCTGGAATAACAGGAAAATTTGGCCTTGGAGTACAAAATGAATCAGGGCAAAGGCTAACAGAGTTTTGCAAAGAGAACACATTGGTCATAGCAGACACTCTCTTTCAACAACATAAGAGATGACTTTTCACATGGACATCACCAAATAGTCCATTCCAAAATCAGATTGATTATATTCCTTGCAGGTAAAGATGGAGAAGCTCTATGCAGTCACAAAAAAAAGACTGGGAGATGACTGTGGCTCAGATCATGAGCTACTTATTGCAAAATTCAGACTTAAATTGTAAAAAGTAGGGAAAACTACTAGGCCATTTAGTTATGACCCAAATCAAATCCCTTATGATTATACAGTAGAGGTGACAAATAGATGCAAGGGATTAGATCTGATAAACAGAGTGCCCAAAGAACTATGGACAGAGGTTTGTGACATTGCACAAGAGGCAGTGATAAAGACCATCCCCAAGAAAAAGAAATGCAAAAAGGCAAGATGGTTGTCTGAGCAGGATTTACAAATAGCTGAAAAAAGGAGAGAAGTGAATGGCAAAGGAGAAAAGGAAAGATAAACCCATCTGAATCCAGAGTTCCAAAGAATAGCAAGGAGAGATAAAAAAGCCTTCCTCAGTGATCAGTGCAAAGAAATAGAGGAAAACAATAGAATGGGAAAGAGTAAAGATCTCTTCAAGAAAATTAAAGATACCAAGGGAACATTTCATGCAAAGACAGGCAGAATAATGGACAGAAACGGTATGGATCTAACAGAAGCAGAAGATATTAAGAAGAGGTGGCAAGAATACACAGAAGAATTTTATGAAAAGGATCTTAATGACCCAGATAACCATGATCATGTGATCACTTACCTAGCGCCAGACATACTGGAATGCGAAATCAAGTGGGCCTTAGGAAACATCACAATGAACAAAGCTAGTGGAGGTGATGGAATTCCAGTTGAGCTATTTTAAAATCCTAAAAGACAATGCTGTGAAAGTGCTGCACTCAATATGCCAGCAAATTTGGAAAACTCATCAGTGGACACAGGACAGGAAAGGGTCAGTTTTCATTCCAATTTCAAAGAAAGGCAGTGCCAAAGAATGTTCAAAGTACCACACAATTGCACTTGTTTGACACATTAGCAAATAATTCTGAAAATTCTCCAAGTGAGGCTTCAACAGTACCTGAATGAGAATTTCCAGATGTTCAAGCTGGATTTAGAAAAGGCAGAGGAACCAGAGATCAAATTGCCAACATCCATTAGATCCTCAAAAGGGAGAGAGTTCCAGAAAAACATCTACTTCTGCTTTATTGACTATGCCAAAGCCTTTGACTGTGTGGACCACAATAAACTGTTGAAAATTCTTAAAGAAATGGGAATACCAGACCACTTGACCTGCCTCCTGAGAAACCTGTATGCAGGTCAGGAAGCAACAGTTAGAACTGGACATGGAACAACAGACTGGTTCCAAACAGGAAAAGGAGTACGTCAAGGCTGTATATTGTCAGCCTGCTTATTTAACTTTTATGCAGAGTACATCATGAGAAACGCTGGGTTGGATGAAGCACACAGTGGAATCAAGATTGCTGGGAGAAATATCAATAACCTCAGATATGTATTTCTTTGAGCCCCTTTTTGGAGGGGGAGACAAGATTACTAGAGTGGGTTTCCACACCGTAGATGTCACAAGAGTGTATGTTCCTCGGTTTTTGTCTCATCACAACAAAGATTTGGAATGACAGACATTAAAGCCCCCTCAGCATGTCACAGCTCTTGGGTCTTGGATAGATCGTGTTATAGCTCTCAGGTCTTGAAAGGACCATGTTATAGCTCTCAGGTCTCAAAAGGACCGTGTTATAGCTCTTAGACAAATCAGTGTTACAGCTTAGTGTTACAGCTCTATTTTATTTAGAAGATAGCAGGAAAATCCATCTTCGAGGCATGAGGGCACGTCAATCCAAAGACGCGAAGAGAAGACCTCCCAGCACACGGGAGAGAGAGCTAGCTTTGGCTCCTCTTTTCATGGTTGTTTTTTTTTTTCTCCCTGGGCCTGTCCTATGTAAATTGCGCCAACCAGGAGTGTTCTTTGTTTTACGTGAGGTCCTCACTCTGGTCCTCGGGCCTTCCTTTATTCTATTTACGCGGGCTTTTCCCTTCCTTGTCTTTTAGCCGCCGCCATTTTGGACTCCTTTTCCCTATTCTACACGACAGAAGCGACTTAGCATCAGCAGCAGCAGATATGTAGATGGCACCACCCTTATGGCAGAAGCAAAGAAGAACTAAAGAGCCTCTTGATGAAAGTGAAAGAGGAGAGTGAAAAACCTGGCTTAAAATTTAACATTTAGAAAAACGAAGATTATGGCATCTGGTCCCATCACTTCATGGCAAATAGATGGGGAAATAATGGAAACAATGGCAGACTCTATTTTTTTAGTGTAATAGGAACAAAATTTGGTTGTTGGAGGGACGAAGGGTATTAATTTTTTGTTGTAGTTTTGTCACTAAGTCTTTGCCCTCTCTTTTGTGACCCCATGGACTGTAGCCTGCCTGGCTCCTCTTTCATGTGATTTCCCAGGCAAGAATACTGGAGTGGGTTGCCATTTCATTCTCAACCTTGGGATTGAACCAACATCTCCTGCACTGGCAGCAGAGGCTTTACCACTGAGTCCCCTTGGATCTATTATATGGCTGCAGCAAGAAGGCCCTGTTGAGTTTAGTGGTCATTGATTTATTGGGAAGCCAGTCAACACCACTGTATTTTTTCTCCCATCACACTGAGCCTTGCTGCCAACAGTCTAGAACTGAATCCAATCAAGAGGTTTTTGTATAGAACAAATAAAATAAGAAGGTTAGGGGAGTTTAGGAGGTATTCTGGGAGGTTATCATCTTGATGGTCTTTTTGCTGGATAAGGAGGGAAATTCGGGCTTGAAGGAGAGTGAAAAGTAAAGGGATTGATGGAGAGAAACTCCTATAGGGAAGAGGATGTGAGTTGGAAAGTTGAAAGGGACATATATTTGAAATTAGATCTAGGTATGTACTGCAGTTACAATCATGTCTAAATACAAAAATGGGTATTGGTAACTGTGGGAAATGGAGGAGAAAGAAGTGATAATTTGACTATGAATTTGAAGTTATTTGTACTAAAACCAAAAAATTACAATACAAACACACTTTAAAGTGTTTGCAGCATATATGATAAACAGCTAGTAAATTTATTAAATAAATGCATGTTTTAAATCAATAAAGAAAAGAAAAATATTTCAATAAAAGTTGGCAAACACAGACCTAGGCAATTCTCAACATTTAACATGAAAATTAATAATAAACACATGAAGAATTATTTAAGCAAATTAAGGTATCTGTCAAGTTGGCAAACATATTTGTAACTCCCAATGTTGGCAGATTTATAGTAATAAAATCATTCTCATATAATGCTGGTGAAAGGTTAAATCAGAAAAACTTCTTCAACTTTGGGAATCATGTTTACGAACCTCAAATATGTACATATCCATTGACCCGTGAATTCTGTGTCTAAGAATTTGTCCTCGGACACAATGAAAAATTTGTTTCAGATTTTCTGAAGTATAATTGACACCTAACATTATTATTAGTTTTGGGTGTATAACATCATGATTTGATATTTGTATACATTGTGACATAATTACCATGAAAAGTCTAGTTAATATCCAACACCATACAGAAATACAGAACTTTTCTTTTTTTGTGTGCCTGTGATAAAGACTTCTAAGATCAACTCTTTTAGTGACTTTTTAATATGCAATGCAGTATTGTTAACCATAGTCTCCAGGCTGTTCATTACATCGTCATGACATTTATTTTACAGCTGGAAATGTTTATCTGATTGCTTTTATTTTATGTTTTAATGATGAAGCATTGAAATCATCTTAAATATTGAAAGCACCTTGCAGGACACGGTTACATAAAGACAGATAGAATGAATCAGGAGGCCATCTTTGAGCATCAGCTTTAAATAAAGTTTAATAATAATAACTTTCATTTTGAAAGTACTAAGCAACAAAAGCAAGCTACAAAACTGTAAATACTCAGTTTGCTCCCCAAATGATTATTTATGCTTGTATGTGTGTTTGGGGTATTATGTATGCAAAAAATTATATACATTAATCCTGGAAGGAAAGTCTTAGTGGTGCATATCTTTGGATGCCGGATGACTTAAAAATACTTTTCAACAGTATTTCTGCTCCACCCCATACAGGAACACTCAGCTATAATTTATGAGAAGCAAGGATGACAAAGTTAGAACAAGGGTGTGTTGACATCATTTGGGTTTCTGGATCCAGCTGCATAAATTCAGTTCCCCATTTGCCCTCCCTGCAATTTTACTAAATATACAAATATGTCACTCATACTTTATTTTTGTTTATTTCGTTTGCTTTTGTTTTTTTTTAATGTAGATTTAGAGGGTTTTTTTTTTAATCATTTGAATCAAATTGGTAGAAAGAGATTAATATAATGGCTATTATGGATTACATAGCTATGAATTCTCAGTGCATAAACCTTTGCCCTAATTTCTTCCTATTTCCTTGTTATAGATTCCTAGAGGGAACTGAGTATATAAAAATCTTACTGGCTATTGTTGCAGTTAAAAGAACCATGACATCGTTATCCTGGAGACCAGCCAGCCATATAGGCAGGCTTTAAAAGAGTGACCATATGTGGGTGTGTTTTACCATTTCAATGTTCAGGTCCTCAGTTTTGAAATTCAAGAAATTGAACTTTTATTCATGAATACAAGGTTCAGGGAGAATGATATCAACCTCAAGTAGGAATGCCAGTCGATGGAATCAGGACTATTACCTTCATGTCAAATGAAATATTCAAGGCATTTGATGAGTGCAACTCTCTGCAGAGGAGTCAAATTCTTTGACCTTCCTGGGCCATTAGCTAAGCTAGAAGACATTTTAATTCTCACAATGAAGGGCTACTACTGACATCTAGTAAGGTGAGACCAGGAATGCAGCTAAGCATCCTACATTGCATAAGATGCACCCTCCTATTCCTGCCTACGATAAACAATGATTCAGCCCCAAAATCCAAAGAGCCAAGATTTTAAAACTCTGCAATATAGGCAAACATTAGTCCACTGATGCAAGCAACTCATCCCAACCAACTCTCTGTCTTCTTGCACAGGAAGTACTGGAGGTACATTAATACTTTTTTTTTTTTACCTTTATGATCCCCATTTCTATCCTCCATGCTAATCATTTATCAACCCTTCATTCAGAAGCCTCCAATCAGGCTACAAACACAGCTCATTAAATTTTAACTTTCTGGTCCCAAATATATTCCATTCCTGTATCTCTAATATTGTAATCAAGTCAACTTAACTGGAGTTTTAAGTTTTAAGATGGTCTCTGTGCTTTACCCATGTAGAAATGCTGGATCATATGATATATAAATTTCAGCTTTTGTAGAAACTGTCAAATTGATTGTATCAGTTACTTTCCTTCTGACAGAGTTTTCTTCCTTAACCAAACCAATATTTGGCATTTCCAGACTTTAAATGTGTGTCAATCTGTATATAAAATACTACTGCATTACCATTTAATAAACATTTTTCTGAATTCTAGGGCAATTGAGAATTTTGTCAATAGTTTATTAACCTTTCTGGCTATAATATTCTTCACCCACTTCTCTATTAGCTTTTTTTTTTTTTTTGCTGTTTCTTATTGATGTACAGAAATCTTTATATTTCCTGGAATCTATTTTTTTTCTGTTTTATATATTATAATACCATTCAATAACACTTCTTTATGAGAGCAGAACTCATGATTGAAAAAACATTTCAGATCATTTTTAGTCTAAGAAAACGTACCTGAGTGTGGTCTGCAAACAATTGCTACTTCCTAATAGTTTAGTTTGGGCTTCCCTGGTGACTCAGTGGTGAAGAATCTGCCTACCAACACAAGAGACATGGATTTGATCCCCGGGTTAGGAAGAACCCTGGAGAAAGAAATGGCAACGCACTGCAGTATGCTTGTTTGGGAAATCCCACGGACAGAGGAGCCTAGCAGGCTACAGTCCAAGGAGTCACAAAATAATTGGACAAAGCATAGTGACGAAACAACAGCAGTTTAGTTTATTAATTTCATAAAAGCAAAGATAATCATCAAAGTTCTTCTGTTTCCATATCTTTTCACTTTGGATAAATATTTTCAAAAAGTACCATTTTCTAGTTTCATATATGTTTATGTCAAGGTACCTTTATCTTTCTTTATTTTACATTTGAATTTACTTCAAAACACAGGTCTTCTGTAATAATTTCATCAATTATTACTTATATTTATTGCCATTTAGGATAGTCATACATGTTTCACCTAATGACTTGGAAGTAGATGGTGATGTTATTTGCTGGTGTTTATCTTTGCTATGGGAAAACTACAACAGAGATTTGTTTCATTTTATACAGAGATGAATAGCATGTCTCTCATTTACTTTTTCAGCAAATATTTATTGCATTCCCATTGGTGATGAGCGGTGTTCTTAAGTGCAGGGTATACACTAGACACAAAACGCATTTAATTCCTGCCCTTCTGGAGCTGACTTGGTGGAGAGAGAAGCAAACAATAAAGATGATAAATATGTAAAATGTTAGCTAGTGCCTAGGACAGAAGTTGAAGTCCAAAAGTGAATGTCAGTGTGGGAGGTGACAGAGGAGAGTATGATTTTCTAAAGAATCACCCAAAAAGCCTCATTGAAATGGTATTCATGGAAAGACTGAAGGTTGTGGATATTTGGAAGAAGAGCATCTCTATCGAAGGAAAAACAGAACGAGAACAAGAGGGCTGAAGTTTGATGTGCAGGCAGGACACCTGGATGGCTGAAAGGGAGGGGACCAGGGAGAGAGGGGGAGGGCACGAGCCAGGGGAGGTGCCTTCCTTGTTCTCCATTAAACAGGAGAGTCTGTAGTAGAGAGTGACCACATCTGACTTCCATTTTAAAAGCATAACTCCAGCTCCTGTCTCAAGAAATTTGGCCATGAGACAATGGAGTAGATAAGAGGAACAGTGAAGGATGCAAGTGCCTACCCTTGCCTCCCCCTTCAGTTCTTTTCAAACCCATTCTAAACAAATATTTGCCCTAATCCTTTGTCCATTAGGCTTCCCTGATAGCTCAGTTGGTAAAGAATCCGCATGTAATGCAGGAGATCCCAGTTCAATTCCTGGGTCAGACAAACCCACTGAAGAAGGGATAGGCTACCCACTCCAGTATTCTTGGGCTTCCCTTGTGGCTCAGTTGGTAAAGAATCCACCTGCAATGCGGGAGACCTTGATTCCTTGGTTGGGAAGATCCACTGGAGAAGGGAAAGGCTACCCATTCCAGTATTGTGGTCTGGAGAATTCCATGGACCCAATAGTCTGTGGGGTCGCAAAGAGTCAGACATGACTGAGCAACTTTCACTTTCTTTTGTCCATTAAGGGTAACCATAACTTCCACACCTCATCTTAATTGACTTCTCAGGACCTTAAACACCAAGCAGGATTCTGTGGAGCTCCTGTTCACAAAAGTCTTCCTGTGTCCCCTACTTCTTGATTACAGAAAATAAGCTTCATTCAGCCTCCTTGACCTTCCTTGAGTTCCAACAAGCAAGTTCAAGCAGCTGTAACCAGGAAAGGGAGGGGATGCTAAAACAAAGAAGGAGTAGGCAAGAAACAGTAGTGCAGCCTTGGGGCAGGGTCTTGATTCCCCCTCAAAGGATACACACAACAGTATCTTTAAGCTGGTTTGCAGATGCTGAAACCCTCACCACGTGGGAAAAGTTAACTGCATGCTGTCCGCAAGCACTTAGACTCCATACTGGTTGGAACCAGGTTGATGATGCTGACTCCCAAATAACCTCACCACCAACCAATCAGAAAACCGTCCATGAGCTGGTCATGCCCTCTTTGAATTCTCACTATACATCTTCTCACTGTCCACTCCAGGGTGGGACACACAGGTTTGAGGGCATTAGCCTGCTGTGGTCTGCTTTGCTTGGCAAAGTAATAAAGTTTTTTTTTTTTTTTAATTCACCCACAAATCTGTCTATAAGATTTAACTCAGTGCCACAGTACAGAAACCAGATTCAGCTTCAACTCTTTAATCTCATTAAGGCACTTTTTCACTTGTCTTCCAGGATGTCCCAATTTCTTCATTTACCTCCTGATTCACCTACTTACTCTTCTTTTCCAGCTCCATTCATTTTTTCGGCCCTCCTCCCCAGACACTGCCTGTTCAAAATGACAGGGCTCATTTTTCATCATCTCTTCTTCATCTGCACTGACTCCCTGGATGATCTCAGCCAGTCTCCTGGCTATAAATACCACAGAAATGCTGACAGGTCCCAATTCCTAATTTTACTGATAATGTTTAACGAATTTAAACCTTATGCACCTAATGATCTATGATGTTCATCCTCGGATAAGCCCACTCTTCCAGTTGTTTAGGTTAAAAACCTTCAAATCTGAAATTAGGGCCAGAAAGCCAAGCTACAGATATTAATGTGATGGTTAACACAAATAATTTTCAATGATTTTCCCTAAAAGTTATGTCTTAATTTGTGTTTTAAAAGTGTTCCTTCTGTTTGTAAATAGCACCCTTCAGTACAAATGTAATTCTTGCCTCCATCGTAACTACAACCTTTTCTACCTGAGCATTTGTTACTGAGTCTGTCCACGTGGATAGTCAAATTATTAGCTCAGTTCAGTTTAAAATAAATCAATTTAGAAAACAATTGAAACTTTTCTATAGGTACTGAGATTCAGTTGCACAGAAATGACAATAATTTTACCAAAGTAACTTTTCCAGAAGATTTCCTTTCCCACCCACATAAATATATAAAGAGGAAGCTTCTGGGCCAGTTCTTCCTACTGCAAAGTAGAAAGATGGCAGGTCTCCAATGTGTATGAATAGTGTAAGTGGTAAGACTGAATGATGTAGGGACAAAATCAACTCTTGAAGTCATCATATTTTTCATGGCCTACACATCTTTCTGGCATCCACACATCTTGATTTCATTTTAACAATTTTTTAAAGCCATCTACAAAATAAAGTTGTAAAGCTTTTACAAAGAAATATTGAGAAAAATAAATCCAGATATAAACAGTACATCTGTAGGATTGTTATAGAGGCTCTAATTATAATGAAAGCAATGATTTAAGCTTTCTTTCATTATGAGCATAGTGCTCCCAGTATTTCAGAAGCCAGGGGTATATTTATAATGGTCTTGGCCTCACTATGCCAAATGCTTAGCATGTAAACTGAAGCCAGAAAATCGAGGATCCAAATGACACCAAGTAGAATGCCAACACAAGTTTCTTTTCCATTCCCTAAAACGTAAGAAGACTAAGAATTTAGGAAGGTGAGTCCAGCTAAAAATACGCTTACCTTTCAATCTTCAAATGTGTGAAATAAAAAACAAGCATTTAGTCTCCACTTCTTGATTTAAATCTGCATTAAAAAAAGCACAGTTGAAATTATTTGAAAATGATTATATGGCAAAGAGGAAGCATTACAAGAAGAAATTAAGCCAAAAGAAGACTTCACCTCTTTCTTGCAAGATACAATAGAGGAAGCTTCCTGGTTTCAGAAAAAGAAAAGAAACTGCAAGTATTTTAAAAGATGTAAAGATAAAAGTGCCAGAGCACAACATGCTGCAGTTATACCTGCTATCTGTAAATCTCAAGTGGTGAAGGGACAAAATGGATGGATGATTGACAGTAAACACTGAGAAACTGCGGTCTCTTACTGAGTAAAATTAGCTCACTGAAAACCTTTCTTTCCACATAAATTGTAATGAGAGTATTTGTTTTCATACCTACGTGGTATTAGGCCGTTTCTCAAGCTCAAACACCCAAACTCTGGAACTTGAGCTATTTTTTCTTTTGTTTTCCATTTCAACTATTGATTTAGTACCAAGCCACCACTGCTGTCTGTTTATTATTACCCAGGTGAAAAGCTGTGAAGCTCTGAGTATTTCCTCTATAAATGTCTTTCTTCCTAATAATACTAAAAGTTTCCTTAGCCTGGATAGTTCCAAAGTATCTTCTAATCCCAAAATGTATTCTACTCTTTAATTTTGTGTCTATTGAAATTAGTAAATTTTCACCTGATGTGAAGGAGAGGGCAATGGCACCTCACTCCAGTACTCTTGCCTGGAAAATCCCATGGACAGAGGAGCCCAGTGGGCTGCAGTCCATGGGGTCTCTGAGTCAGACATGACTGAGCGACTTCACTCTCACTTTTCACTTGCATGCATTGGAGAAGGAAATGGCAACCCACTTCAGTGTTCTTTCTTGGAGAATCCCAGGGATGGGGGAGCCTGGTGGGCTGCCATCTATGAGGTCACACAAGAGTCGGACACGACTGAAGCGACTTAGCAGCAGCAGCAGCACTCATTCAGTCATGTTTGTCTCTTTGCGACCCCGTGGAGTGTAGCTGGCCAGGCTCCTCTGTCCATGGGATTTTCCAGACAAGAAAACTGGAATGGCTTGCCATTTCCTTCTCCAAGGTATCTTCACAATCCAGGGATCGTACCCTGGTCTCCCACACTGCAGGCAGACTCTTTACTGTCTAAGCTACCAGGGAAGCCTAACTTTGACTATATGGACCTCTCTTGGCAAAGTGATGTTTCAGCTTTTTAACACTGTCTACATTTGTCATAGCTTTTATTTCAAGGAGAAAAAAATCTTAATTTCATGGCTACAGACACTCTCCATGTTGATTTTGGAGCCCAAGAAAATAAAATTTCCCACTGTTTCCATTTTTTCCTCAACTATTTGCCATGAAGTGATGGAAGCAGATGCCAGCTTTTTCACTTTCCTCTTTCAACCCTCACCAAGAGGTTCTTTAGTCCTCTTCACTTTCTGCCACTAGAGTGGTATCATCTGCATATCTGAGATAGTGATATTTCTCCCAGCAATCTTGATTCCAACTTGTGACTCTTCCAGTTTGAAATTTCACAGGCTGTTCTCTGAATATAAGTTAAATAAGCAGGGTGACAATAAACAGCCTTGATGTACTCCTTTCCCAATTGGGAGCAAGTCTATTTTTCCATGTCTGATTCTGTTGCTTCTTGACTTGCCTACAGATTTCTCAAGAGGCAGGTAAATTGGTCCCTCATTCCCATCTCTTTAAGAATCTTCCACAGTTTGTTGTGATCCACACAGTCAAAGGCTTTGGCGTAGTCAATAAAGCAGAAGTATGATCCAATGTTGGCAATTTTATCTCTGGTTCCTCTGACGTTTATAAATCCATCTTGTACATCTGGAAGTTCTTGGTTCACATACTGTTGAAATCTAGCTTGAAGGATTTTGAGCATTACCTTGGTGGTATCTGAAATGAGCACAAGTGTATGGTAGTTTGAACATTCTTTGGCATTGAAATGAAAACTGATCTTTTTCAGTCCTATGGCCATCGCTGAGTTTTCCAAATTTGCTAGCATATTGAGTATAGCACTTTAGTAGCATCATCTTTTAGGATTTGAAATAGTC
Organism: Ovis canadensis; assembly: GCF_042477335.2. Taxonomy (NCBI): domain Eukaryota; kingdom Metazoa; phylum Chordata; class Mammalia; order Artiodactyla; family Bovidae; genus Ovis; species Ovis canadensis. The sequence continues at coordinate 19,941,870 of NC_091264.1, read as the reverse complement.
AGCTGGAATTCCATCACATTCACTAGCTTTGTACATTGTAATGCTTCCTAAGGCCCACTTGACTTCACATTCCAGGATGTCTCTAGGTGAGTGAACACACTATCGTGGTTATCTGGGTCATTAAGACATTTTGGGGCATAGTTATTCTGTGTATTCTTGTTACGTCTTCTTAGTATCTTCTGCTTCTCTTAGGCCCATACAATTTCTGTCCTTTATTGTGCCCACCATTGCATGAAATGTTCCCTTGGTATCTCTGATTTTCTTGAAGAGACCTCTCGTCTTTCCCATTCTATTGTTTCCCTCTTTCTTAGCATTGGTCACTTAAGAAGGCTTTCTTATCTCTCCTTGTTATTCTCTGGAACTCTGCATTCATTTGGGTATATCTGTCCCTTTCTCCTTTGCCTTTCACATCTCTTCTTTTCTCAGCTATTTGTTAGGCCTCCTCAGACAACTACTTGGCCATCTTGCATTTCCTCTGCTTAGGGATGATTTTCATCACCACCTTGATATACAATGTTACCAACCTCAGTCCATAGTTCTTCAGGCACTCTGTCTACCAGATCTAATCTCTTGAATCTATTCAATCTATGGCTATTTCTGCCCTTGTGTAATGATTTCAAATCAGTCTTTCCTCTAGTTCAGTGAAAGGAATTTGATTTAAAGATAATTAGGATCAGTTACTAAACCCAGAAAGAGTCACATGACATGGAAATACCACTTTTTGCTGGATCGTATTTGTTGCTTATGGAAGCCCTTTTTTCCTAAAATGAGAACATTCAATTCTTTCCTTCTTTCTTTTGGCTGTTATCTACTTCCCTTGCCCTTGATAGATGCCTTTCTCTACAGTTCCATCCTGATATTAATACTTATCCCAAATTCTACTTTTTAAAGTTATTTTTGTAGTTTCACAAATCTAAAAGACCTTGTGAAAATATATTAGAAGGCAATATGAATCCTCATTCATAAAATGAGAAACACAGATCACTTATTTTAGAAGCAAACATAAACAGTCAACAGTCTCATTTTTTTCTTGTTATAACACTTGACTTGGCTTCTCCTAAGAAAATTCAAAATCCTCTTTCATGTGACCTAGTATTTTCTCACTTCAGCAGTATTACTCCTGATTACTAGGGGTTCAGTTCAGTTCAGCTCAGTTCAGTTGCTCAGTCGTGTCTGACTCTTTGTGACCCCATGAATCACAGCACGCCAGCCTCTCTGTCCATCACCAACTGTTGGAGTTCACTCAAACTCATGTCCATTGAGTTGGTGATGCCATCCAACCATCTCATCCTCTGTCGTCCCCTTCTCCTCCTGCACCCAATCCCTCCCAGCATCAGGGTCTTTTCCAATAAGTCAACCCTTTGCATGAGATGGCCAAAGTATTGGAGTTTCAGCTTTAGCATCAGTCCTTCCAAAGAGCACCCTAGACTGATCTCCTTTAGAATAGACTGGTTGGATCTCCTTGCAGTCCAAGGGACTTTCAAGAGTCTTCTCCAACACTACAGTTTAAAAGCATCAGTTCTTCAGCGCTCAGCTTTCTTCACAGTCCAACTCTCACATCCATAATGACCAGTGGAAAAACCATAGCCTTGACTAGATGGACCTTTGTTGGCAAAGTAATATCTCTGCTTTTCAATATGCTATCTAGGTTGGTCATACCTTTTCTTCCAAGGGGTAAGCATCTTTCAATTTCGTGGCTGCAATCACCATCTGCTGTGATTTTTGAGACCCCAAAAATTAAAGTCTGACACTATTTCCACTGTTTCCCCATCTATTTCCCATGAAGTGATGGGACCAGATGCCATGATCTTCGTTTTCTGAATGTTGAGCTTTAAGCCAACTTTTTCACTCTCCTTTATCACTTTCATCAAGGGGTTATATCCATTAAATAAAGTGTTTATCTTCCCTATTGGCTCAGTTGGTAAAGCATTTGCCTGCAATGTAGGAAACCACCTGCAATGTACATGACCTGGGTTCAATCCCTGGGTCAGACAGATTCCCTGGAGAAGAAAATGGTAATTTCCTAATTAAGAAATACTTAATTCCTCCAGTATTCTTGTTGGGGAAATCCCATAGACAGAGGAGTTCTTTTAAAAATTAACATTCAAGTTTTTTTTTTTTATAATACACATTCATATAACTCCTTTCCATGTAAATAAATAAAATCCAACATGGTGATTTTTTTAATTTGAAATATTCTCAATTTATTTAAGAACAGGAACTCAGGTTAGATTTTTTAAATGAAGAGAAGGTAAAAAAAAAAAAAAGAAAGAAAGAAAAGAAGAGCTAGTATTACACTCTAAAAACTTTGAAATGATTACCTGAGCAAGATAGTAGTAAAAACTCACGGAAAAGAGACAGATTTTTTTCTTCTTGTAAAAGTAGGAAGTCAAGAAACACCTGGAGTAACAGACAAATTTGGCCTTGGAGTAGAGAATGAAGCAGGGCAAAGGCTAATAGAGTTCTTCCCAGAGAATGCACTGGTCATAGCAAACATCTTTTTCCAACAACACAAGAGAAGACTCTACACATGGACATCACCAGATGGTCGACACTGAAATCAGATTGTTCGTATTCTTTGCAGCCAAAGATGGAGAAGCTCTATACAGTCACAAAAACAAGACTGGGAGCTGACTGGGGCTCAGTTCATGAACTCCTGATTGCCAAATTCAGACTGAAATTGAAGAAAGTGGAGAAAATCACTAGACCATTCAGGTATGACCTAAATAAAATCCTTTATGACTATACAGTAGATGTGAGAAATAGATTTAAGAGGCTAGATCTGATAGACAGAGCGCCTGATGAACTATGGATGGAAGTTCATGACATTGTACAGGAGACACGAATCAAGATCATCTCCATGAAAAAGAAATGCAAAAAAAAAAAAAAGGTTGCTGAGGAGGACTTACAAATAGGTGTGAGAAGAAGGAAAGTGAAAAGAAAAGGAGAAAAGGAAACATATACCCATTTGAATGTGGAGTTCCAAAGAATAGCAAGAAGAGATAAGAAAACCTTCTTCAGAGATCAATGCAAAGAAATAGAGGAAAATAATAGAATGGGAAAGACCAAAGACCTGTTCAAGAAACTTAGAGATACCAAGGAAATATTTCATGCAAAGATGGGCTCGATAGAGGACAGAAATGGTATGGATCTAACAGAAGCAGAAGATATCAAGAAGAGGTGGTAAGAATACACAGAAGAACTATACAAAAAAGATCTTCAAGACCCAGATAATCACAATGGTGCAATCACTCACCTAGAGCCAGACATCCTGGAATGTGAAGTCAAGTGGGCCTTAGGAAGCATCATTACGAACAAAGCTAGTGGAGGTGATGGAATTCCAGTTGAGCTGTTTCAAATCCTGAAAGATGATGCTGTGAAAGTGTGGCACTCAACATGCCAGCAAATTTGGAAAACTCAACAGTGGCCACAGGACTGGAAAAGGTCAGTTTTCATTCCAATCCCTAAGAAAGACAATGCCAAAGAATGCTCATATGACCATACAATTGCACTCATCTCACATGCTAGTAAAGTGATGCTTAAAATTCTCCAAGTCAGGCTTCAGCAATATGTAAACAGTGAACTTCCAGATGTTCAAGCTGGTTTTAGAAAAGGCAGAGGAACAAGAGATCAAATTGCCAACATCTGCTGGATCATTGAAAAAGCAAGAGAGTTCCAGAAAAATATCTATTTCTGCTTTACTGACTATGCCAAAGCCTTTGATTGTGTGGGTCAAAATAAACTGGAAAATTCTGAAAGAGATGGGAATACCAGGCCACCTGACCTGCCTCTTGAGAAACTTATAGCAGGTCAGGAAGCAACAGTTAGAACTGGACATGGAACAACAGACTGATTCTAAATAGGAAAAGGAGTATGTCAAGGCTGTATATTGTCACCCTGCTTATTTAACTTCTATGCAGAGTACATCATGAGAAATGCTGGGCTGGAAGAAACACAAGCTGGAATCAAGATTGCCGGGAGAAATATCAATAACCTCAGATATGTAGATGACACCACCCTTATGGCAGAAAGTGAAGAGGAACTGAAGGACCTCTTGATGAAAGTCAAAGAGGAGAGTGAAAAAGTTGGCTTAAAGCTCAACATTCAGAAAACGAAGATCATGGCACCTGGTCCCATCACTTCGTGGGAAATAGATGGGGAAACAGCGGAAACTGTGTCAGACTTTATTTTTTTGGGCTCCCAAATCACTGCAGATGGTGATTGCAGCCATGAAATTAAAAGACACTTATTCCTTGGAAGGAAAGTTATGACCAATCTAGACAGCATATTCAAAAGCGAGACATTACTTTGTCAACAAAGGTCTATCTAGTCAAAGTTATGGTTTTTCCAGCGGTCATGTATGGATGTGAGAGTTGGACTATAAAGAAAGCTGAGTGCCAAAGAATTGATGCTTTTGAACTGTGGTGTTGGAGAATATTCTTGAGAGTCCCTTGGACTGCAAGGAGATCCAACCAGTCCATCCTAAAGGAGATCGGTCCTGGGTGTTCATTAGAAGGACTGATGTTGAAGCTGAATCTCCAATACTTTGGCCACCTGATAGGAAGAGTTGACTCATTTGAAAAGACCGTGATCTGTGAAAGATTGAGGGCAGGAGAAGGGGACGACAGAGGATGAGATGGTTGGATGGCATCACTGACTCAATGGACATGGGTTTAGGTGGACTCCACGTGTTGGTCATTGCCAGGGAGGCCTGGCATGCTGCAGTTCATGGGGTTGCAAAGATTCGGACATGACTGAGCAACTGAACTGAACTGAAAAGCAGTAGTGGAAAAGAACTTTCTCCACAACTTTTTTCTTTTTCAATTTTAAATGATGTATTAAAAAATAATAAATGATGTATTTACATATATTATGGAGAATTTATGAAGTTCTATCGTAGAAAAGCCACTGACTACCACATTCAAAGGAGCTGAAACCTTATCATGTGGATAACCCATCTTTTAGCAAGAAGAAACTTTAAAAAAAAAAAAAGAGGAAAACCAAGTTTTTCCTTTTGAAAAGCGCCACCATTCAAGGGCTCATGGGAAATTTACATATAAGGCCACATTCATAAGCCCTTCCACTGGCCCTTTCCAAATCTCCACAGTGTGGCCTTAATGTTGAACCTCATAGAGTACCATTCTATTCAACAGCAATGATGCATCAAATTCATGCTCTTTATTTTGAAAATTCTCTATTTTTTAACAATTTGATCTATGCCTTCTACCCATGAAGTGAATGAGGAGAAGTATTTTCTCGAGGCCAGTAAAAAAATGTAGAGGCAAGCAAGACAGTCAGATGAGGCAGTGGGTGCGTCGTAGAAGATGTGAGGCAAATGCGAGAAAAGAGAGAGGAAGTGCTCCCTGGTACCACACCCACTTCAGCCTTGAGTGACAGAGGTATGTACCTCACCAGCATCCTTGGAGTCAAAACAGGAAGGCAAAGAGGCATTAAGATGGATTGGGCATGCATGCGTTTTGTTTCCTAGAATCCTGTAGGTAGTTGCAAGATCACTTCACAATTACACACACACACACACACACACACACAAAATGATTAAAAGATTGTGAATTGGCACACATGCTGATATCTTAAGGATGATTTTAATCTTATGATTAAATGATTTTGAAATTACCTTTGAAATTAATGCTGAGTTATGTAATTTTTCTCAATGGCTGAACTTTTCTCATGGCACTTCTCTAAAAAGTGTTCAACTTAAACTCATAAGTGCACATAAGCCCCAGGGTATTTTTTAGTACGTGGACTGTTTTGTAACTAGATCCCTTTTTTCTATTAAAAACAGGATAGTATCTTTCAAATTTCCTGAAACTTAATTAGGGAACTATGCTTATTTTTTTCAGGAATGTAGGTAAATATTGGTCAGGAGGAGGTCTGAATAAGCTTCATAGAATGAAGTTTGGGGATAACAGTGGACAATACATCTGAAAAGGCAGATGACTATACCGGGGAATGCAATGGCACCCCACTCCAGTACTCTTGCCTGGAAAATCCCATGGACGGAAGAGCCTGGTAGGTTGCAGTCCGCGGGGTTGCTGAGGGTTGGACACAACTGAGCGTCTTCACTCTCACGCATTGGAGAAGGAAATGGCAACCCACTCCAGTGTTCTTGCCTGGAGAATCCCAGGGACGGGGGAGCCTGGTGGGCTGCCGTCTATGGGGTCGCAGAGTCGGACACGACTGAAGTGACTTAGCAGCTTAGCAGCATACATCTGAAAAGTACTTAACAAACTTCTAGAAGGAAATGCTGACAATTATTTGAAAATGTTCTTTCAATTTGCCAGGAACCATTGCCAACATAGGCCTGATGACTTTTGGATCTGGAAGCCTGTGATATTAAAAATCTTTGAAAACAATAAGGTCCTACTGTGTAGCACAGGGAACTATATCCAATATCCTGTGATAAATCATAATGGAAAAGAATATTAAAAAGTATGTATGCTGCTGCTAAGTCGCTTCAGTCGTGTCTGACTCTGTGACCACATAGACGGCAGCCCACCAGACTCCTCTGTCCCTGGGATTCTCCAGGCAAGAACACTGGAGTGGGTTGCCATTGCCTTCTCCGAAAAAGTGTGTATATACATATGTATATATCGCATCCTTGACTCAATGGACATGAGTTTGAGCAAACTCCATGAGATAGTAAAGGACAGGGAAGCCTGGTGTGCTGCAGTCCATGGGGTTACAAAGAATCGGACAGGACTGATACATATATATATATATATATAAACAGTAAATACATATATATATATATATAAACAAATATAAATATGAACTGAGTCACTTTGCTGTACAGTAAAAATTTAACATATTGTAAATCAACAATATTTCAATTTTTTTCAGTTCAGTTCAGTTCAGTTCAGTTGCTCAGTCATGTCCAACTCTTCGTGACCCCATGAATCGCAGCAAGCCAGGCCTCCCTGTCCATCACCATCTCCCGAAGTTCACTCAGACTCACATCCATAGAGTCCATGATGCCATCCAGCCATCTCATCCTGGGTCGTCCCCTTCTCCTCCTGCCCCCAATCTCTCCCAGCATTAGAGTCTTTTCCAATAAGTCAGCTCTTCGCATGAGGTGTCCAAAGTACTGGAGCTTCAGCTTCAGCATCATTTGTTCCAAAGAAATCCCAGGGTTGTTCTCCTTCAGAATGGACTGGTTGGATCTCCTTGCAGTCCAAGGAACCCTCAAGAGTCTTCTCCAAATGCAAAATTCAACCCTGAAAAGTTTTAAAGAAAATAAACAGTTTTGATTTTATCTACCTTTGGACCATATGTGTAATTTAGCCATTTAAATTGTGAAAATGTTGGGTAACTTTTTGTCTAGTGTCTGAGGACTCATTTGATTTTCATGAATTTTTGCTTTGTCTTTTTTTTTGGCATGATTTCCTCCACTTTAGAGGGATGCAGTAAACAGGAAATTTGGGCATTCATAGAGCTAAGTAAAGAAAGAAAGGCTGGATCAAGATTAAATGTAACAATGCATAGAATATACAAAATGTCTCAGAGTTTCCTGCATATCATAGGCTCTCAATAAATGATAACAGTTTAAAACATTTAGTTGCTATCATGTTCCTATCTACATTTTTACTAGTATAATCCTCACACTATGATGTACATGGGGAGATTGTTATCCTCTTTATACAGACAGGAAGCTAAAGTACAGGGAAGTTAGGCAACTTGCCCACATAGAGACAGCTGGTAGATGGCAGAGGGGGCTTGGCTCCAGCCATCTGCTGGATGGATAGATACAGTGCACTCAAAGGGCAGGTCTGCCAACTGTACAAACTGACCAGACCGTGGTGCCAGAAGGGCTGCAGAGGCAGGAAGAGAGTGATCACAGGCAGGTGTCAGCTATCTGAAGGTGTTTTCTCTTAAAGACACTGGGGGCATCCCTGAAAGTTTTTGAATTAAGAAAGTACTTGAACAAACATGCCAGGTTATTACTTGACTACAGTGTGGAAAAGCAGCAAGGGGCAAAGTGGACCTCAAGCAACCGGTAAAGAGGCTCATATTGTTTAGCAGAAGAGATGTTTTCCAGGTCCAGGAAGCTGGTGTGGAGATAAAGAGGTGCTCTGGGGAAGCATTTCATATTCTAAAAGCATTCATCCTCCTCTAACTAAAATTTCCATTCAAGAAAGTTCCATTACCTGCTGATGTCACTCAAAGGAACTGAACACTGCAGTTATAAACTTCTACTTAATCAGGTTCAAAATCCAGCATAAATGCATCATCCTTCAGTGATGGTCCTGAATTAAGATGCCCCTGTTAAATGCTCTGATCATTATCTCTCATAGAATTTTTAAATAGTGTCTTTATGGAATAGTTTTTTTACTATCCAGTCTCCTCTTTGGAGCTCTTTAAGAGCCACATGTAGTTTGTTCTGGGGCCCCCTGCTTTGGCACAATGCCCACCAGTCAATAATTAATGAATGCTTCATGGCTTTTGAATGGAAAAGGAGAATATAGCTCCTCCCCCCAAGAGTGGTTAATCAGCTCAAACAAATCTGTCCCTGGGAAAATCTGTGGTGTTTATGCCTTTGGGTAAGAAGCTTCATGGACTCTGTGTGTGTGTGTGCGTGTGTGTGTGTGCACGCGCGCATACCTGCATTCGGCAGGAGGAGGTGAGATGAGCTGTCTGTATTGCTGCTCCTGTTCACAGCACCAGTTGCTTTGCTGTTTTCTCACTATGCTCACTGTTTGCTGAACCCATGGTAGGCAAGGTGCAAGCTAAGAGGCTGGAAGAAAATGCAAGGAGCCATAGGAACTGCAGATGCATTCATTCTCTTCTGGCTGGTACAGCAGCCGTAGCACCAGACATAACATAACACAACATAACCATACAATCCTGCAGGGGTTTTCCAGGTGAAGCTTACATACACCCACAGAACAAAAGTAACCCGTGGTCAAGCGAGTACCTTGTGATGTGCACGCACAGAGCTGTAAGTGATCTCAGCTGTTACATAACCATGCAGTCATTGTTTACAGAACATGGGAGGACATGGGAGTGTGGGGTGAGAGAGCCTGACTGGTGCCATCTTGTTAATTTCCCCACGTTCCATCCCTTCAAGGTCTCTTGTCCCACAGATTATGCAGGTTCTAACCTCTGCGGCATCCTCCTAGTGCACAATGCCGCCGCTTGAACCCACAGCCCGCAACAACAGTAGCTACAACAACAAACAGTTATATCCCCAATACACAGCAAAAGCTAATGCCAGGTATCACCTGGAACTACTGTTGCAGTCCCTGCCCTTATGGGGCTAGAAGAATCCCCCACCACGTGGAGAGTGCCTTTATCTTTCAGGGCCAAGTTCAGGCCACTGTCTGTCCTTGGGAACCTGCAGGAAAGCCTCTACAGGGGCAGCCCCACCCCTGTGGAGTTTTTATTAAGGACCCACAAAACCCCCCACAGGCACTCAGTCCATCCCTTCAAAGACGGGATTTTTCTTTTCTTTTTTTCTTTTTTTGGCATTTACAGCTGACCCACATAATTCCAAATGCTTTCCTATTGTTCTAAGTCTGCAAGAAAATCAGAGGACACAGTCTTTACTGTACACTTTTCTGCTAAACCTGCATCACAGGACACAGCCTAAATCTCAATCATTTGGCTGCCAGGAAACTGCTCAGATTCGCCATAAAGAAGGCTGCGTTCAGCACCAGTGTCAACCCGGGCCATTACTCTCCGTATGTTAGCTGGTGACCAGAGAATTGCAAGTTTTACAGGGAGGCCTCCAGCCCCTGCTTGGGCTCTTCAGGAAGACACCTTGGTCTGAGCCCTCTTCAAAGCAGAAAAGGGCAACCTCTAAAGTAACATCCTTGCGAGTCATGCAATCTTTTAACTGAACAGCCCATATCGCTTGCTGTGGGTGCTTCCCAAACTTGGTAAACTTGCTCTGGTTTCAGCTGCCTCCATAGCTCTAGGTCCAGGGTGTCTATCAGTTTTATTTCTGTCAACTCCAAAGGCCAGAAAATCAGCCCACATTTCCATTTTCATCGCTCAAATGGAGGCTTTACCATCTCAGGCCCCTTCGGGGTCTTCACGCTTACAATACCCTTTGCCTGCGGCCGTCCCCCTCTTTCTGTCGAGCTAGCCCCCACAGAGGTCCCCACCTAGATGGGGCACCACACACGGGGTGCAAGCACCGCAGCCAGGGATCGAGGCAGAAGGGGCGGCGGTCAAGAGGGCGTCTTAACGCCGCCGGCAGAAGCGCTCGTCATCTGGGCCTCGGGCGTTTGGGTGAAATACTGACTGCTTCGTGCTCAGTTCTCTCACCACCTGGGTCAGCTCGGCATGGGTAGGCCATTGACTCACAGTATCTGGAGCTCTCCCGCGTTTGACTGCACCATGTGGACGGCAGCGTTAATCCATTCCGTAAGTGTGCACATTTGGTTAGGTGCCCCTTGTGTCAGTCACCTAGTGTTCGGCAAGCTTTGTCGATGCCAACCGTTCTAGTTCATCCCCAGCATATATGCTACTGTCCACCCTTGTGTCCAAAGTCATGAGAGACATGCTGCCAAAGGTTCCCCTTGCTTTTGCCAAAATCGTGTACCCAAGTCAACCAACTCCACCTGAGTATATGGTCGATATATCATGAACTCACGCTGGGGCCCCTTGACGATGCCCCCCCCCCCACCTCCTTGGCCTTAGGCTGCTCATGCTTCACTTTCTGCTGCACAGCGGGCCTCGCTGCCAAGCGGGGACCCACGGGCTCATAACGTTCATCATCATGGTCACTTACCGCCTCGCTGTCAGAGATGCTGGGTTCCTCAGGGCCACGGGGTTTTTGCTCTAACACCAATATACACTGCTCCAGTTCTTCCAAGTGTCTCTTCATATTGTGCACTGCACTGCATTGCATAGGGCAAGATCTATATTCACTATCGGAGCAGTCAGGAAAATCCACCCCACAGTGCCAGCTGCAGTCCATACCACCTTATTCAGCAAACAGGAACTCAAGGTCTGCATGCTTTTTCAATGCTATCTGGTGAACTGTCCATCCCCTCCCAGTCTTCCACTGGAGCTCAAGCTGAGAGGATCGCGACCACACCGTAACCACATGCTATATGGTGGTCACTGGTTTCCTCCATCCAGTGGAGCCTCACATTCCCCTACCTACTGGATATGCTGCAGACAGCGATCAAGACCATCCCCGTGGAAAAGAAATGCAAGAAAGCAAAATGGCTGTCTGGGGAGGCCTTACAAGTAGCTGTGAAAAGAAGAGAAGTAAAAAGCAAAGGAGAAAAGGAAAGATATAAGCATCTGAATGCAGAGTGCTAAAGAATAGCAAGAAGAGATAAGAAAGCCTTCCTCAGTGATCAATGCAAAGAAATACAGGAAAACAACACGATGGGAAAGACTAGAGATATCTTCAAGAAAATTAGAGATACCAAGGGAACATTTCATGCAAAGATGGGCTCAATAAAGGACAGAAATAGTATAAATCTAACAGAAGCAGAAGATACTAAGAAGAGGTGGCAAGAATACACAGAAGAACTGTACAAAAAAGATCTTCATGACCAAGATAATCACGATGGTATGATAACTCACCTAGAGCCAGACATCCTGGAATGTGAAGTCAAGTGGGCCTTAGGAAGCATCACTACGAACAAAGCTAGCAGAGGTCATGGAATTCCAGTTGAACTATTCCAAATCCTGAAAGATGATGCTGTGAAAGTGCTGCACTCAATATGCCAGCAAATTTGGAAAACTCAACAGTGGCCACAGGACTGGAAAAGGTCAGTTTTCATTCCAATTCCAAAGAAAGGCAATGCCAAAGAATGTTCAAACTACCGCACAATTGCACTCATCTCACATGCTAGTAAAGTAATGCTCAAAATTCTCCAAGCCAGGCTTCAGCAATACGTGAGCCGTGAACTTCCAGATGTTCAAGCTGGTTTTAGAAAAGGCAGAGGAACCAGAGATCAAATTGCCAACATCCTCTGGATCATGGAAAAAGCAAGAGAGTTCCAGACAAACATCTATTTCTGCTTTATTGACTATGCCAAAGCCTTTGACTGTATGGGTCAAAATAAACTGGGAAATTCTGAAAGAGATGGGAATACAGACCACCTGACCTGCCTCTTGAGAAACTTATATGCAGGTCAGGAAGCAACAGTTAGAACTGGACATGGAACAACAGACTGGTTCCAAATAGGAAAAGGAGTACGTCAAGACTGTATATTGTTACCCTGCTTATTTAAACTTATATGCAGAGTACATCATGAGAAATGCTGGGCTGGAAGAAGCACAAGCTAGAATCAAGATTGCTGAGAGAAATATCAATAACTTCAGATATGCAGACGACACCACCCTTATGGCAGAAAGTGAAGAGGAACTGAAGGACCTCTTGATGAAAGTGAAAGAGGAGAGTGAAAAAGTTGTCTTAAAGCTCAACATTCAGAAAACGAAGATCATGGCATCTGGTCCCATCACTTCATGGCAAACAGATGGGGAACCAGTGGAAACAGTGTCAGACTTTACTTTTTGGGACTCCAAAATCACTGCAGATGGTGACTGCAGCCAGGAAATTAAAAGATGCTTACTCCTTGGAAGAAAAGTTATGACCAACCTAGATAGCATATTCAAAAGCAGAGACATTACTTTGCCAACAAAGGTCCATATAGTCAAGGCTATGGTTTTTCCAGTGGTCATGTATGGATGTGAGAGTTGGACTGTGAAGAAAGCTGAATTGATGCATTTGAGCTGTGGTGTTGGAGAAGATGCCTGAGAGTCCCTTGGACTGCAAGGAGATCCAACCAGTCCATTCCAAAGGAGATCAGCCCTGGGAGTTCTTTGGAAGGACTGATGCTAAAGCTGAAACTCCAGTACTTTGGCCACCTGATGTGAAGAGTTAACTCATTGGAAAAGACTCTGATGCTGGGAGGGATTGGGGGCAGGAGGAGAAGGGGACAACAGAGGATGAGATGGCTGGATGGCATCACCGACTCAATGGACATGAGTTTGAGTGAACTTCGGGATGGACAGGGAGGCCTGGCGTGCTGCGATTCATGGGATCGCAAAGAGTCGGACACGACTGAGTGACTGAACTGAACTGATACCAATTATACTGCTGATCCTGCTCCCAGCACCAGTTGTCTCACTGTTCTGGCATGTACACACTGTTCTCTGAACCTATGGTGGGCAAGGCGAGAGTTAAGAGGCTGGAAGAAAATGTGAGGAGCCAAAGGAAGTGCAGATGCATTTATTCTCTCCTGGATGGCATAGCAGCCGTAGTAGCAGACATAACATAACACAACATAACCACACAACTTCTCAGGACTTTCCAGGGAAAGCTTGTTTATATTTACACAACAAAAGTAGCCTGTGGCCAAGCAAGTACCTCATGAAGTGCATGTGCAGTATTATAAGTTATCTCAGCTGCTACATAACCTTGCAAAGTCATTGTTTACACAACATGGGGCAAAAGGGCGTGAGAGCTGGAATGAGAGCCTGACCAGCACCATCTTGTTAATTTCCCCACACTGGCCTTATTTCTTTAGGAAGTTATCATTTACTACTTAACAAGCCGTTACACAAAACAATGAGTTCCATAATAAGCACTGTTTTTTTCCCTTCCTCACCTCTATCTAAAACCAAGGTCCCCTGGAAAGAAAGCTGAGTGCAGAAGAATTGATGCTTTTGGACTGTGGTGTTAGAGAAGACTCTTGAGAGTCCCTTGGACTGCAAGGAGATCCAACCAGTCCATCCTAAAGGAGATCAGCCCCAGGTGTTCACTGTGGAAGAACTGATGTTAAAGCTTAAACTCCAATACTTTGGCCACCTGATGCGAAGAGCCGACTCATTGGAAAAGACCCTGATGCTGGGAAAGATTGAGGACAGGACAAGGGGCGACAGAGGATGAGATGGTTGGATGGCATCACCGACTCAATGGACATGGGTTTGGGTGGACTCGGGGGTTGGTGATGGACAGGGAGGCCGGCGTGCTGGGATTCATGGGGTCACAGAGAGTCAGACATGATTGACCAACTGAACTGAACACAAAATTTTTCTCAAGCCATAAACTTATACCCTTTTTCAAACGATTCCAAATGTCACTGGACTTAATAAAATCAAAGACATCCTCATAGAGAAAAGTCCTTGGAAGAGTGATATAAGTTTGTGAATAACAGAATGAACAGTAGAATCTTGTGCCCATATATACTCATTTTCTGTCAACAATTACAAATAGTTTGTGAAAAAATTCAAATGATTCTCTAATTGCCTTGACCTCTTTCTCAAGTCAACCTGAATTGATATTTGCTGTATAAATTTGTGAAAAAATGCAACATTTGTTGAGTTTATTGAGTGCTTCTTGTATGCAATTTTTATAAAGGCTACACAATTTAAAAAGTCATTAAAATAAAAGACTATCACTCCCAAGAAGATGAAATTCATGTGGAAGCTTATATAAATAAACTTTATATTCTAATGGCTGCAGGAAAAAATGTCTAGCCACCCATGGAATCTTTATCCTTCATGGAATGCTCATAATCATAAAACAGTAATTGTTTCAAAACAAAGAAAATGCTAAAGATTTGCTGAAGAGCAGACTAGATTTTCTAATCCCATGTGACTGTAGAAGTCAGCATCAAAATCATCATTTTGACTTTGCCAGAGACCATATTGTATCAGATTCATTTTGAATCAGAGCAGATATAGGTTCTAATCCTGTTCTTATCATTTGGAGCAGGATCTCAATTCATTTATCTGTAAATAAGGATAATGCCCACTTTCACTTGCAGGTACTGAAGGGCATAATGATATTAAATGTCTAGCACTGTGTCTATCACACAAGAGCAATTAACCATAATCAACAGACTGATAGGCAAATTCCAAACTAAATCTGTATTTGAGACCTCACCTACGGATCCTTCAGAGTTCATTTACTAAGTTGTGCCCAACTCTTGGCAATCCTATGGACTGCAGCATGCCAGGCTTCCCTGTCCTTCACTATCTCCCAGAGTTTGCACAAACTCATGTCCATTGAGTCAATGATGCCATCCAACCATCTCATCCTCTGTCGTCCCTTTCACCTCCTGCCTTCAGTCTTTCTCACCATCAAAGTCTTTTCCAAAGAGTCAGCTCTTGCATTAGGGGGCCAAAGTATTGGCTTTAGCTTCAGCATCAGTCTGTCCCGTGAATATTCAAGGTTGATTTCCTTTAGGACTGACGTGTTTGATCTCCTTGCTGTCCAAGGGACTCTCAAGACTCCTCTAGCACCGCAGTTTGAAAAAATTAGTTCTTCAGCACTCAGGCTTCTTTTTGGTCCAACTCTCACATCTGTACATGGCTACTAGAAAAACCAGAGCTTTGACTATATGGACCTTTGTTGGCTTTAAAAAGCAGATGTCTCTGCTTTTTAATACACTGTCTAGGTTAGTCATAGCTTCTCTTCCAAGGAGCAAGCGTCTTTTAACTTCATGGCTGGAGTCACCATCTACAGTGATTTTGGAGCCCAAGAAAAGAAAATATGCCACTGTTTCCACTTTTTCTCCAGCTATTTGCCAAGAAGTGATTGGACCAGATGCCATGATCTTAGTCTTTTGAATGCTGAGTGTTAAGCCAGCTTTTTTGCTCTCCTCTTTCACCCTCATCAGGAAGCTCTTTAGTTCCTCTTCACTTTCTGCCATTAGGGTATTATTATCTGCATATGCTGCTGCTAAGTAGCTTCAGTCGTGTCCGACTCTGTGTGACCCCAGAGACGGCAGCCCACCAGGCTCCCCCGTCCCTGGGATTCTCCAGGCAAGAACACTGGAGTGGGTTGCCATTTCCTTCTCCAATGCATCAAAGTGAAAAATGAAAGTGAAGTCGTTCAGTCGTGTCCAACTCCTAGCGACCCCATGGACTGCAGCCTTCCAGGCTCCTCCGTCCATGGGATTTGCCAGGCAAGAGTACTGGAGTGGGTTGCCATTGCCTTCTCAGGATTATCTGCATATATGAGTTGTTATATTTCTCCTGGCAATCTTGATTCCAGCTTGTGCCTCATCCAGCCCAGCATTTTTCATGATGTACTCTGCATATAAGTTAAATAAGAGTCTAACAACATACAGCCTTGACATACTCTATTCCCAATTTTGAACCAGTTCATTTTTCCATGTCCAGTTCTAACTGTTGCTTCTTGACTTGCATACAGCTTTCTCAGGAGGCAGGTAAGGTGATCTAGTATATCCATCTCTTTACCAATTTTCCACAGTTTGTTGTGATCCACACAATAAAAAGTTTTAGCATTGTCAATGAAGCAGAGGAAGTTGTTTTTCTGGAATTCTTTTGCTTCTTCTATGACCCAGCAGACATTGGCAATTTGATTTCTGGTTCCTCTGCCTTTTCTAAATCTAGTTTGTACCTCTAGAATTTCTCAGTTCATGTACTGTTGAAGCCTGGCTTGAAGATTTTGAGCATTACCTTGCTGGCATGTGAACTGAGCACGAGTGTATGGTAGTCCGAACATTCTTTGGCATTGCCCTTTCTTAGGATTCAAATGAAAACTGATCTTTTCCAGTCCTGTGGCCACTGCTGAGTTTTACAGATTTGCTGGCATACTGAGTGCAGCTGTTTAAGAGCATCATCTTTTAGGATTGGAAATTCCTAGAATTCCTTCACTTACACTAGCTTTGTTTGTAGTGATGCTTCCTAAGGCCCACTTGACTTCACACTTCAGGATATCTGGCTCTAGGTGAGTGATCACACCATCGTGGTTATCCAAGTCATCAAGGCCTTTTTTGTATAGTTCTATGTATTCTTGCCACCTCTTCTTTATATCTTCTGCTTCTTTTAGGTCTTGCTGTTTCTGTCCTTTATTGTGCCCATCTTTGCATCAAATATTCTCTTGGTATCTCTAATTTTCTTGAAGAGATCTCTCATCTTTCCCATTCTATTGTTTTCCACTATGTCTTTGCATTGTTCACTTAACAAAGCTTTTTATACCTCCTTGCTATTCTTTGGAACTCTGTGTTCAGTTTGGTGTATCTTTCCATTTCTCCTTTGCCTTTTGCTTCTCTTCTCTCCATTATTTGTAAGGCCTCCTCAGACAACCATTTTGCCTTCCTGCCTTTCTTCATCTTTGGGCTGGTTTGGATCACTGCCTCCTGTGTAATGTTACGAGCTCCATTCCATAATTCTTCGGGCACTCTGTCCCTCAGATATAATCCCTTGAACCTGTTTGTCACTTTCACTGAATAATCTTAAGGGGTTTGATTTAGGTCATACCTGAATAGCCTGATGGTTTTCCCTTTCTTCAATTCATATAAAGGCTACTCATTAAATTTTACATCACTGATTGTAACTCTGGGGTCTTCAATAACTTTACTGCCAATGAGAAAAATGAGAGAGATCATGAGACCATGCCAAACTTGCACAGCAATCGAAAGTCCATAAGTTAACAAGTGTTTAAATGATTTTCAACATCCTCTGCATAAAAAAAAAGGAAGGAAGAAAGAAAGAAAGAAAATTCAAAGAAAAACAATAAGAAATGTTTCTCATGCCAGCAACTCTTGAAAAATAATTTTTAAAAAATGTTCATTTAGCTGGTATCATTTTGCCAAAAAAAAAAAAAACAAATGTAGCTAGAAATCATTGTAGCTCTCTAAATCTCAGCCTTTTGTAGAGCAAATGTTATCTCTGAAATGGTGAACTCAGAGAATTAGCTGCTGTTTCATTGATAAGTGACTTTTTAGTTTAAAGCATAAAGCTAGCAAATGGATAAAATACTAATAGAGAAGAGAGGGCTTTATATTTTTTTGGTAACTTTAATAGCATCAAGTAGGTGATGGTTCTAGCCAGCTACAGTGCTGAGAAATACCCACTGTACAGGTTGTTATCCTGGATGTTTAATGAACATCAAGATTAGTGTTAAGTCTGGGGCTGCTTTATTTCAAAGAGATATAACTTTAAAGAGAACTAAATGCAATTGGCATCATTTCTGTACAGTTAAATATAGAGTATATCCCTAATATATTTACTACTGTGTGACAGTAATTTGTAAATAAGACTCCATGAAACTATGGGGTCAATAAATCATCTGTTTCTTCAGGGATAACTAATCAAAATATTAATGCATCAAGGCAATGTAGCAAAATAAAAACATCCCTGCCAAGTATGGTATGTGCCCAAATAATTATGCTCTTTTCAATGTGTATATAGTCTCTAACGTTCCTACTAAAGAGGAACTTGCTGCCCCTGAAACTAGCACAATGTTGTAAACCAATAAAGTTAAAATTTCAAAACCAGAAGAGTTTGCTGTATACATAGAATGTATACACTCTTACAATTTTAATGTTTATTCTAACCATACATGATTTTCTCTTATGTCTAACATATTATAAGATTAAAATAATTTTTAAAGATATATGTATATCTTGAAAATATGCATGACATGGTATATGTGCATTTATAAATGTGGCCCCAGTAGAGCAGGTTCTTGATCAAAATTTTATGATTTCTTATTGAAACATCCCCTGCAGAATGGTTGGGCTCAATATCAGAGAACAGTGAAAATACAGAGCACATCATACTGCAAACTGACTGGAAGAAATAATGCTCTGCTTGATGTAAAAGTAATACTGAACACTTACATTTTTAAGGATTTCTCAGGAGTTTATAAGGATGATTAGACTGTTCTCACCTGTGCAAGTCATTGAAAGGAAGAGTTTTTGATGTAAACTGATCTTAATGAGGAGGCCAAAAAACGTTTTGAACAGGAGCAAGGATTCAGAGCATTACATATATTCTTTTAAAAGTGGGATGCAATTGCTGTAAGTTTTTCTAACATTTGGGGTCAGAATGCGAGGCCAGGCAAAAGGGCAAAGATGATTCAAGACCAGTAGATTCATTTACTTTGAGCCAATTATAATGAATATCACATCAAGGCTGTTTACATTTCTGCTGTCATCCATATGCATTAGCGCCAGGTTAAGTGCAAGCCGTGAGCCCCACCATAGTTTCATAAATCTCCGCTGTCATTAGATAGCAAAGTCCAATGCCCTAGCCTTACTTCCTGGGAATAACCTTTGATCTTCAGATCAACAGTAAAAATAATTACTGGCTGTGGTCAGAGCAGGATTAGTCATTTGGTTCTGAGTAGTGGCACAGCTGGAGACAGATGTGTGCGTCTCCTGCTGGGATTCTGAAGCATCTTCCCCAAGAGTTTATATCATGCTCGTCATTCGTTTATCAGAGGCCAAATGTTTCTCTTTTGTAAACGTGTGTAAAACATTCTCAGAATTTCAAACAATAACAAATCGGGGTTGAATGTGGCCAAAATGCAAAAAGGAAATCTCCCATCTGTACAAATCAAACCGTTGTAGAAGATAAAAACTAAAACAATACACACATACTATTTTGATATAGATTTCAATAACTTTTTTAATAGAAGTTAATATTCAGAGGAAATATCAAAAGTTTAAATAAGAAGAAAATTACTTAAGATGTAGTAACCTATGATATTAAGTTTTATAGTTAAGTTGACTTTTCTTATTTTCCTTATTTTGTCATGTCATTATCAATATTGATTTTAGGAAAAATAATCTACATGAATAAAATATTCTGTGCAAAATTTTATATTTATTGTCAATAGCCTTATCTGCCATTTATTCAGAGATTATTCCTTTATTCAAGAAATATTTTTTAGAGTCTCTTTCGTGCTGGGCACAGTTCTAGACATTGGTGATACAAGTGTGAACAGGACAGAAGGTAACTCAATGGGCTCAGAGGGTAACTCTAGCTGCTGAGAAGAGCCAGGCAGTAAATGAGGAAATGAGCAAGCAACAGAACTGAGAAACAGTGGGGAGATTGGGGTGGGTGAGCATCCTGATGTACTGGTCAAGGTAGACCTCCCTGAAATTGGTGTCTTCTTGTGTAAGACTTAGTGATGAAAAAGAATCAGTCATGAGAGAACTGGAGTTATAAGTTGTCATAATATGCGTAATGAATGACAAGTGAGAAAGTCCTGTGGGGAATGGGTGTGATGTGTCTAAGGAACAGACAAAAACCAGCATAACCTGAGCTCAGAGAACTTACAGGCAGTAGTTTTCACTGTGCCTTAGAGACTATGGTAAGGAGATCTGACTCTATTCTACACACAGTGTGGGTTTTCCTAAGCATATTTTGAACCTTTTCTCCCAATGGATCATGAATAGCATGAAAAGGCTAGAGCTTTCTCTTTATAAATTAATGAATAAGAAAGAAAAATAGGTATAGCGAGGCCTATTCTAGCGTTTAAAAAACCACTTAACAGACTCTTCTTGTTCTGAAAAAGAAATACATTATCCAGCCACACTTTTTTTTCTATCTCCTTAGGTTATAGTCAAACACAAGGCGATAAAGGAAATTTCAGGTTAGATTTCACAACTGTCAAGAACCTCTTGGGGCTGATTTTTATATTTTATTGAATTTGGCTCCTGGACAGTCTAATTTGCCAGGACTGCCTTTACTCTGGGTGTCACACAGACACAGACTAAATAAATTTGCAGTACTTCAGAAGCTCCATTGTTTTCATTCTGATTGTTCACTAGGGCTTATCCCCACTACTTCCTCACTTGAGAAATGACCATCCAGAGGTCACACCTTACTTGAAACTAGCTCAAGATTGCCAAACATTTAACCTAAGCAAATGTTCCCTAAGAAATGGATAGCATTTTACTAAGGAATTCATTAAATTAATATATTTTCATTTAGCTTCTCAAAGCTAATGACTGCATGTTGATTAAAATCCAAGACATGGCCTGTAAAAACAATTAGAAAAGTAAAAAGAAAGTCTGATATGTAATTTCATGACCTGGAGATGACCACAGTTAATATTTTGATGACCGCAGTTGATATTTTGGTTTCTACTTCCCAGATATTAAGACTTTTTAATTCCACCTACTTTTTATTAACTCCTGCTTTGTTTGTTTGTTTTAAATATAATTTACAAGGTTTCATATTCTTCTAAGATATAGAATTATTGATGATAATTGATACAGAGAACAGATTGGTGGACAAAATAGGCAAAGAGGGTCAAAAGGTACAAATTACCAATTATAAAATACCTAAGTCCTTGAATGTAATATACAACAGGGTGACCATAGTTAATATTGTGCTGCATATTTGCAAGTTCTGAGACAGTAAATCTTAAAAGTTCTCATAATGAATAAAATAAGGTATGTAACATTCAGAAAATGAAGATCATGGCATCCGGCCCCATCACTCCATGGGAAATAGATGGGGAAACAGTGGAAACAGTGTCAGACTTTATTTTGGGGGGCTCCAAAATCACTGCAGATGGTGATTGCAGCCATGAAATTAAAAGACACTTACTCCTTGGAAGAAAAGTTATGAGCAACCCAGATGGCATATTCAAAAGCAGAGACATTACTTTGCCGACTAAGGTCCATCTAGTCAAGGCCATGGTTTTTCCAGTAGTCATGTATGGATGTGAGAGTTGGACTGTGAAGAAGGCTGAGCACCGAAGAATTGATGCTTTTGAACTGTGGTGTTGGAGAAGACTCTTGAGAGTCTTTTGGACTGCAAGGAGATCCAACCAGTCCATTCTAAAGGAGATTAACCCTGGGATTTCTTTGGAAGGAATGATGCTAAAGCTGAAACTCCAGTACTTTGGCCACCTCATGCGAAGAGTTGACTCATTAGAGAAGACTCTGATGCTGGGAGGGATTGGGGCAGGAGGAGAAGGGAACAACAGAGGATGAGATGGCTGGATGGTATCACTGACTCGATGGACGTGAGTCTGAGTGAACTCCGGGAGTTGGTGATGGACAGGGAGGCCTGGCGTGCTGTGATTCATGGGGTCGCAAAGAGTCGGACATGACTAAGTGACTGAACTGAACTGAACTATGTGTGGTGGTCATTTTGAAATATATAAAAATATTGAATCATTATGTTTTACACCTGAAACTAAATACAGTGTTATACGTCAATTTTTTCTCAATTAAAAAAAAAAAAAAGGATTGACCAACCCAAAACATTAATAGTATGAAGGTTGAGAATTCCTGGCTTAGGCATTTTAGGCTAGAATAGGCCTCACTATACCTTTTTTTTTTTTTTTTTTTGAGAAATGGATAATCTTTGGAATTAATAAGATATGTATTCTTTGTGGACTAGAGAACAGAGGTACTTGGTCTACAGAGCAAGAGAGGAAAGGTCTCCTCCAGGGACATACACACAGGAAAGGTTATGGCTTCCTAGTCTTTGGTTTCCATGCTGCTACTACTGCTAAGTCACTTCAGTTGTGTCTGACTCCATGTGACCCCATAGACGGCAGCCCACCAGGGTCCCCCGTCCCTGGGATTCTCCAGGCAAGAACACTGGAGTGGATTGCCATTTCCTTCTCCATAACTTGATGCAATGGCTCCATGAGGTATGGAAACATCACATAGTACCCTTATATTAATTCCCATTAAACTAAGCACTAAGCACCATCGCAATCTGTTACTTGGGTCTTTCTTTGAACTTTGCCTAAAGAAGTCATTTCAAGAAAATGCACCTTTAGTGCAGAACTTAGGTGGAGGATTACTGATGAATGCAGAAGCAAAAAAAAAAGGAAT
Organism: Ovis canadensis; assembly: GCF_042477335.2. Classification (NCBI taxonomy): domain Eukaryota; kingdom Metazoa; phylum Chordata; class Mammalia; order Artiodactyla; family Bovidae; genus Ovis; species Ovis canadensis. The sequence continues at coordinate 19,919,320 of NC_091264.1, read as the reverse complement.
GAAGGAAAAAAAAATCATCCCAAGAACAAAATAATCCTACATTGGGAAGCGGGAAAAGGCAATTAAATTAAATAATTAGTGAATATACTAAATGTGAAAAATATATATTTACAATAAGCTTAAACTTGTGAAGAGAGCAATATAAATAAATTAAAATAAGGATATGGGGTAAAGTATGTTCTCCTTTATTTTAAGCTATCCTGAGTCCAATTTCCTCATATGCAAAATGAGGGTAATAAAAATGATATAAGCTAGACGCTTTCACTTGAGATGAAGGAAAACCAACTGTTTTATGAGCAATTTGTGGCACAGTCTTGAATCAGGAGAGCCCCTAAATCTTAAATATACCTAAAGCCTGTCACTTGTTTGTTACCAGAACTTTATCTTCTTCCCATCTGTTTTCAAACGTCTCCCTCATTCATTTTTTAATAGCAGTTTTCTTGGGATGTAATTTGTATAGCATAAAATTCATCCTTTTAGAGTGTACAGTGCCCGAGATTATGCAAGTTTCCCACCATCTAATTGCAGAATATTTTCATTATCCCAAAACAAACCCCATATTTATTAGCAGTGGCTCCCCATTCTCCCTCCCTGCAGCCCTAGTCACCCAGTAATCCACGTTCAGTCCCTATGGATTTGCCTACTCTGGACATTTCATATCGATGGGATCCTGGAACATGTGGCTTTTTGCATCTGGCTTCTTTCAAGGAGCCTCATGTTTTCAAGCTTCATCCATGTTGTAGCATGTGTCACGACTCCACTTCTTTTATCTTTATTGCTTCATTGCTTCATTTTTCTGATTCTCTCCGGAGACCAAAGGCCTCAGCTGCACTGGTACACATGGCTGCCAACAGGTCTGGAGCTTAAATTCTTACAGACTCACACACTGAAGAGAGAATGGCCCCACTCTCTGGGACCCAGAGGCAGAGAGAAGAGCCCTGACTGGTTAAACTCTGGCAAAGCTTATAGATCAATCAACAGGCTAATGTGTGAGGAGCTTACCTTGGGTCCCTCCTTGGTTCTAATCAACTGTAGTCAAGGAAATAGCACCAGGTTATGAAAATGCTTATTTGAGAAAGCCATGTGGAACAAAGATGGAATCATAAATAGGAGTTACATTTCCCAGAGTATTTGGGGAGAGGTAAGTGAGGAGATGAAATAATATATTCAGTATAATTCATGTGTCTAACAAGCAAATAGGAAAATAGATACAAAAATTTTAAGTATATGCAGTATAAACTTTGTCGATTGATTTATCCAAGAAAAGCTTAGGCATTCTAGAGGAACTGTGAAAGGATTGGGGGCGGGGGGGACGAGTTGCCAAGATTTTGATTAATAGAGTCCAACAAGTAATGAATATTGGTGACAACTCTTTGCTGATTTTTTTCTAGAAAAGTATAGAAATGGATTCATGGGCTGCAGAAGAAATAAAGGCAAGGTACAGATTAATGAAATGAACAAATAAGACATGGTATATTTATGCTATGGAACATTGAAGAGCAGTGAAAATTGATTACAACATGCAGCAATAAATTAGAATCTAAAAAGCATATTGTTTCATGAAAGAAGTCACAAATAAAATATACAGTATGATTCTATTTATATAAATGTCAAAAACAGGGGAAACAAGATTATATATATATATATATACATATATATGTATATATATATAAATGCTGTGAGAAAAGCAAGTGAATTCAGTATGATGGCTGCTAACTAGTGGGGGCAATAAATGACTTTGAAAGAGAGCTAATAAAGTGGGTGATTAACTTCTAGAAATAAAGTTCTTTTCTATTATTTCACTTTGACACTGGCTATGTGGATATATATACTTTTTATTATTTTTCAATTATATGTGTGCATTTGTATTTACTTTTGCATATATGATATATTTCATAATTAAATATATATATATATATATATATATATATATATATATATATATATATCCCTCCAAGCAATAAGGAGGGAGGAGAGAGAGAAAAAAAAGTATGAGAATGAATAACAGTTTTGTTTTTGTTTTTTTACAAAAAGACAAGTGTTCTCAGTTTGCTGACCTTTTCTGTAACAATCACTTGATAATACATGTTGTTTAAGGTATATGTGGAGTGAGTGACGAAGATCATGTTTCATGTGACCTTGAAGATAAAGATAATGTTTTTAAAAAGAAAGAGAATTTTGAAAATTCATTTTAGAAAATGTTTTTACCATTCTAGGATTTTTATAACTAAACATAATTAGTGCTATCTGTAAAATTATATACGTATATACTTTTAAGAACTTTTACTGATTTATAATGTTGTTGCAGTTTCAGGAGCACAGCAAAATGAATCAGTTATGTATATACATATGGCAGCTCTTTTTCAGATTCTTTTCCCATATAGGCCAATAGAGAGTAGAGTTCCCTGTGCTGTAGAGCAGGTCCTTATTAGTTATCTGTTTTATATGTAGTGTGTATATGTCAATCCTGATGTCCACAATTTATCCCACTGCCTTTTTCCCCTCCAGTAACCGTAAGTTTGTTTTCTGCATCTGTGACTCTATTTCATAAATAACTACATGTGTATCACTTTTCTATGCCACAGATAAGCAATATCTTATGATGTTTGTTTCTCTTTCTGACTTACTTCATTTAGTATGATAATCTCTAGGTCCATCTCATACATATTTTAAAAAGTTGTGGAAAAAGGTATTTATGAAGTACTTTTAAAACATTTCACATGAAGATTTTCAGTGAGAACTTAACCAGTTTGTTATAATCACTAAAAGATACAGATAAAACTTCAAAATAGTAATGATAATAAGAAAACTGACATCTAAGAAGATGGAAATTTATAACCCTATTACCATAAAAAAGTTTAGATCTATAGATCATTTTAAATTATTTTTTCTAGCTGACAGCTTCAAAACCAAGCTTGAAAAGAACAAACTTGAAATCAGTATGAACATTCTATTGTTGTCCCACATTATTAAACAGAGTGTAAAAGTAATAAAATTAATTCAGTTACATTATGCTCACTGCAGTATTAGTATTGATAAATTGGTTTTACCATTAACAGATAAAGTAAATTAAAACTTTATTAAAATATTTAATTCAAATATATACTTTTATTCCAAATTTATTCATTTATTTATGTATCTGTTAATTTTTAAATTATCACTTTCTCTCCTTTTAAATGTGTATTTTATGTACTGTGTAATGTTTATTGTCTGCTATTCCAGTGGTTTATGTATATCATTTATATATGAATAAATATACAATTTATTTATTAAATATAGAGATCTCTTCCGGAAAATTGGAAATATCAAGAGAAAATTTTGCCCAAAGGCAGGTGGACACAATAAAGGACAGAAGGGAGAGAGACCTAGTAGATGGTGAAGAGATCAAGAAGACACGGATCATCCCAGTGCACCAGCCCCAAGCATCCTGTATCCTGCATCGAACCTAGACTGGTGATTCGTTTCTTATATGATATTATACATATTTCAATGCCATTCTCCCAAATCATCCCACCCTCTCCCTCTCCCTCTCCCAAAGAGTCCAAAAGACTGTTCTATACATCTGTGTCTCTTTTGCTGTCTTGCATACAGGGTTATCATTACCATCTTTCTAAATTCCATATATATGTGTTAGTATACTGTATTGGTGCTTTTCTTTCTAAAAATAAAATAAAATGTCAAAAAAAGAAGAAGAAGAAGAAGAAGAGATGGAAAGAATGCATGGAAGAACTGTAAAAACAAAGATCCTAATGAACCAGATTACTAAGATGGTGTGGTCAGTCACCCAGAGCCAGACATTCTGGAGAGTGAAGTCAAGTGGGCCTTAGAAAGCACTGCTGTTAATGAAACTGGTGGAAGCAGCAGAATTCCAGTAGAGCTATGCAAACCCTGAAGGATGATGCCATCAAGGTGGTGCATTCAATATGTTAGCAAATTTGGAAGACCCAGCAGCGGCCACAGGACTGGAAATAGTCAGTCCTCAACCCAGTTCCCAAGAAGAGCAGTACTAATGAATGTGCTGACCATCAGACAATTGCATCCATCTTCCATGCTACTAAGGTCAGGCTGAATATCTTGGATGCTAGGCTTCAGCATTTATGTGAAACAAGAACTCCCAGATGTCCAAACTGGGTCCAGAAAAGGAAGAGGAACCAGAAATCAAGTTGCCAACGTTCACTGGCTCATAGAGAAAACAAAGGAATTTCAGAAAAACATCTATCTCTGTTTCATTGACTATGCTAAAGCCTTTGACTGTGTGGATCATAACAAACTGTGGAAAGCTCTTAAAGTGATGATAACACCAGACCATCTTACCCATCTCCTGAGAAACCTGGATGCGGGTCAGGAAGCAACAGTTAGAACCTTGTATAGAACAACTGATTGGTTCAAGGTTGAGAAAGGAGTACGACAGGGCTACCTGCTGTCATCCCGTTTGTTTATCCTATACCCTGAGCATATCATGAGATGCCAGGTTGGATGAGTTACAAGCTAGAATCAAGATAGGTGGCAGAAACATCAACAACCTCAGATAACATAGATGACACCACTCTGATGGCAGGAAGTGAAGAGGAACTAAAGATCCTCTTAATGAGGGTGAAGGAGCAGAATGAAAAACCTGGTTTCAAAGTAAGTATTAACAAAACTAAGATCGTGGCATTTGACCCATTACTTCATGGCAAATAAAGGGGAAAAGGTGGAACTAGTGGCAGATTTCCTCTTCTTGGGCTCTAAAACCACTGCAGTTGGTGACTGCAGCTGTGAAATCAGAGGACAATTACTTGTTGTAAGGAAAGCTATGACAAACCTAGATAGCATGTTGAAAAGCAGAGACGTGACTTTGCTGACAAAGGTCCATATACTCGAGTGGTCATGTATGGTTGTGAGAGCTAGACTATACAGAAGGCAGAGCACCAAGAATTGATGCTTCCGAACTGTGGTGCTGGAGAAGACTCCTGAAAATCCCCTGGACAGCAAAGAGATCAAACCAGTCAATCTTAAGGGAAATCAACCCTGATTACTTGTTGGAAGGATTGATGCTAAAGATGAAGCTTCAGTATTATGGTCAGTTCAGTTCAGTTCAGTCTCTCACTCGTGTCCGACTCTTTGCAACCCCATGAATCGCAGCACGCCAGGACTCCCTGTCCATCACCAACTCCCGGAGTTCACTCAGACTCACGTCCATCAAGTCAGTGATGCCATCCAGCCATCTCATCCTCTGTCGTCCCCTTCTCCTCCTGCCCCCAATCCCTCCCAGAATCAGAGTTTTTCCAATGAGTCAACTCTTTGCATGAGGTGGCCAAAGTACTGGAGTTTCAGCTTTAGCATCATTCCTTCCGAAGAAATCCCAGGGCTGATCTCCTTCAGAATGGACTGGTTGGATCTCCTTGCAGTCCAAGGGACTCTCAAGAGTCTTCTCAAACACTGCAGTTCAAAAGCATCAATTCTTTGGCGCTCAGCCTTCTTCACAGTCCAACTCTCACATCCATACATGACTACTGGAAAAACCATAGCCTTGCCTAAATGGACCTTTGTTGGCAAAGTAATGTCTCTGCTTTTGAATATGCTATCTAGATTGGTCATAACTTTTCTTCCAAGGAGTAAGTATCTTTTAATCTCATGGCTGCAGTCACTATCTGCAGTGAATCACCTGATGCAAAAAGTTGATTCATTGGAAAAGTCCCTGAAGCTAGGAAATTTTGAAGGCAGAAGAAGTGGGCATCAGAGGATGGCATCATCAGTGCAATGGACATGAACATGGACAAACTTAGGGAGATGGTGAAGGATAGGGAGGCCTCAGGTGCTGCTATCCATGTGGTTGCAAAGAGTCAGACATGACTGGGCAACTGAACAACAGCAGCAAAAATATACAATATATTATAATCATGCTGCAAAATTTTAATGAGTGTATGATTTTTATAAGTTTGGAGACCAATGTTCTAAAAATCTTCCTATAATCACATAAAATATAAAATTTGGATATTTTGTCCTTACCCATGTAGTGAGAAAAATCAATATCAGTTACCAGGTCATAGCAAACACCCTCTTTCAACAACACAAGAGATGATCTTACACATGGACATCGCAAGATGGCTAATACTGGAATCAGATTGATTATATTCTTTGCAGGCAAAGATGGAGAAGCTCTATACAGTCAGCAAAAACAAGGCTGGAACAAAGTTCAGATCATGAACTCCTTATTACAAAATTCAGACTTAAATTGAAAAAGTAGGGAAAACCACTAGACTATTCATACATGACATAAATAAAATCTCTTATGATTATGCAGTAGAAGTGAGAAATAGATTCAAGGGATAAGATTTGATAGGCAGAGTGCCAAAGAACTGTGGACAGAGATTTGCAGCATTGTACATGAGGTGGTGATCAAGACCATCCCAAAGAAAAAGAAATGCAAAAAAGGCAAAATGGTTGTCTGATAAGATCTTACAAATAGCTGAGAGAGAAAAAAAAAAAAAAAGAGAAGCTAGAGGCAAAGGAGAAAAGGAAAGATATATCCATCTGAATCCAGAGTTCCAAAGAATAGCAAGGAGAGATAAGAAATTGTTCCTCAGTGATCAGTGCAAAGAAACAGAGGGAAAAAAAGAATGGGAAAGACTAGAGATCTCTTCAAGAAAATTAGAGACACCAAGATAACATTTCATGCAAAGATGGGCTCAAGAAAGGACAGAGACAGTATGGACCTAACAGAAGCAGAAGATATTAAGAAGAGGTGGCAAGAATACACAGAAGAACTATACCAAAAAGATCTTAATGACTCTGATAACCACAATGGTGTGACCACTCACCTAGAGCCAGACATGCTGGAATGCAAAGTCAAGTGGGCCTTAGAAAACTTCACTATGAACAAAACTAGTGGAGGTGATGGAATTTCAGTTGATCTATTTCAAATCCTAGAAGATGATGCAGTTAAAGTGTTGTGCTCAATATGCCAGCAAATTTAGAAAACTCAACAGTGGACACAGGACTGGAAAAGGTCAGTTTTCATTCCAACCCTAAAGAAAAACAGTGCCAAAGAATGTTCAGACTACCACACAATTGCACTCATCTCAGACACTATCAGAATAACGATCAAAATTCTCAAAGCGAGACATCAACAGTATGTGAACTATGAATTTCCAGATGTTCAAGATGGATTTAGAAAAAGCAGAAGAGCAAAGATCAAATTTCCAAAATCTGTTGGATCATCGAAAAACCAGGAGAGTTCCAGTAAAACATCTACTTCTGCTTTATCGACTGCGCCAAAGCCTTTGACTGTGTGGATCACAACAGACTGGAAAATTCTGAAAGAGTTGGGAATACCAGGCCACCTTACTTGCCTCCTGAGAAATCTGTATGCAGGTCAAGAAGCAACAGTTGGAAATGAACATGGAGCAACAGACTGGTTCCAAATAAGGAAAGGAGTACGTCAAGGCTGTATACTGTCACCCTGCTTATTTAACATATATGCAGAGTACATCATGAGAAATGCTGGGCTGGATGAAGCACAAGCTGGAATCAAGATTGCTGGGAGAAATATCAATAACCTCAGATACGCAGATGACACCACCCTTATGGCAGAAAGTGAAGAAGAACTAAAGTGCCTCTTGATGAAAGTGAAAGAGGAGGGTGAAAAAGTTGTCTTAAAGCTCAACATTCAGAGAACTAAAATCATGGCATCTGGTCTCATCTCTTCATGGCAAATAGATGGAGAAACAGTGGAAATAGTGACAGACTTTATTTTGGGGCTCCAAAATCACTGCAGATGGTGACTGCAGCCATGAAATTAAAAGGCTTGCTCCTTAAGAAAAGCTAAGAGCAACCTAGACAGCATATTAAAAAGCAGAGACATTACCTTGCCAACAAAGGTCCTTCTAGTTTTAGCTGTGGTTTTTCCAGTAGTCACGTATGGGTGTGAGATTTGGAGTATAAAGAAAACTGAGTGCTGAAGAACTGATGCTTTTGAACTGTGGTGTTGGGGAAGACTCTTGAGAGTCCCTTGGATTGCAAGGAGATCCAATCAGTCCATCTTAAAGGAAGTCAGTCCTGAATATTCACTGGAAGGAGTGATGCTGAAACCGAAGCTCCAACACTTTGGCCACCTGATATGAAGAACTGACTCATTTGAAAAGACGCTGATGCTGGGAAAGGTTGAAGGCAGGAGGAGAAGGAGACAACAAAGGATGAGATGGTTGGATGGCATCACCGACTCAATGGACATGACTTTGAGCAAGCTCTGGGTGTTGGTGATGGACAGTGAAGCTTCGCATGCTGCAGTCCATGACGTTGCAAAGTGTCGCACATGACTGAGCAACTGAACTGAACTGAAGATATACAATTGTTAGAGTTCTATGTCCTTTGTCGCACAGATTTGTATTTTTACACCATCTTTATGAGGTAACTGTTTTGCATGTTCATACAATTTGGTTCTTTCTTTAAGCTGAATTTTTATCACTTGCCTTAAGCTTACAAACATTTTCTGGTTTTTCTCTCTTAGAAATACTTGTTACAAAGCAGTATGTTATGTAGACTATATGAGTAACTGAATTTCCAACCAGAAATGCAATGAATTTAGAAGGATGAATGCTTCCTGTTTTTCTTTTGAATTCTATTGAAGTATTTTTGATTTCCAGCATTGTGTTAACTTCTGCTGTAAAGCAAAGTGATTCAGTTATGCATATACTTATTCTTTTTCATGCTTTTTTCCATTATGGTTTATCACAGGATATTGAATAGAATTTCCTGTGCTATACAGTAGGACCTCATTGTTTATCCATCCTATATGTAATAGTTTGCATCTGTTGATCCCAAACTCCCAAACCTAGAAGGATCAGTACTTTATAAGATTATATACATCTGTTGGGGTAGGTCCTCTGTAGTTCTGAACCTTGCAAAATATTTTATATCTGCCTACATGAAACATGTACATTTTTTTTTCTTGGCAAATGATTTGAGAGTCAGCCAACATATCAACTATCATATGAAATTCTCTTTGTCTGCCTCAACCAGACTCAGCCCATCTTTCGTTTGCTTTCTCCTTTTGTGTTTCACTAGATTTCAAAATATTATTATTTTTATTGCAGTGATTCTTTTAAGAGTTTATGTGTTGATCTCAATCAGTGAACTCTAAATTCTTGAAGACAGAGACTATGTCTTATCACCTAAACTTGTAAGAGATGTTCCAATATTTATTTTTAAATAAATAAATTAGTTGTATATTCTTTATTCCTTATATCAGTGTTTCACAAAAAGTGTTCAAAAAAGAATAGTATTAATACTATCTTTGAAAGTGCCTATGGTAAAAGAATTTCATTGCCAAATATTTTTTGTGGTATATATTTTCTTACTAGGAGTTCAAAATGTGCATTAGTCTATTAAAAAGAATAGAGAATTCCTACAATAAATAAACCTATTTAAATTTCTTTAACTCAATATTTCCCAAACATAAATGTAAATATCTCCCTTTTTTCCTAGAACACATATTAATGTCCTGTGGATATGGTTTTCTGTGCGCTAATACTCTAAGAAATGCTATGTTGCAACATTTCTGTTGTTAAATGTGCACGCAGAGAAAGCGATTAAGGGGATGAACTATAATTATATGTATGTAATTTGGTAGGCTATTTGCACCTAAAGCAAAGGAAGTGAATTCTAAATAGTTAAATTATTTACCCATGTAGAAAAATGTCATTTGTTTGTATTAAAAACACAGGTTCTAGATTAAGAGGTAAACTCTATTCTCTGTAAGTTTTCACAGGGAGAAGGTTTTGCAGTTTGACTTGTCTGAAAATGATTATAACTAAAAAGTCACTTAAAATTATAAATTAAAAGTCATTATAAATTAAAAAGTCAGTTTAAAATAATCAGATCAATATAACTCATAAATTTAGCACAATTGTCTGCTGCCCTCTGTAGTGTCTCTGTATTTAATTCCAGGGTGTTAAATATCTCCAGGGATAGGTCATCAATCACATAATAAAATCAGTTGTCTTTTAAATTTTGACCTCATGTAGGATTGTAAATTTGACCATGAACTTTATGCTTCAAATTTGGATTATAATTCTTTTTTTAAAGAAAATCTGTTCTTAAAGGGTGCGATTTTTTAAACTGCTGGAGTTACTGAAAAACACTTACTTGGGTAAATGAAAAATTTTAGTTGATAACATTTGTTGTGAAATAAAACAACATTTAAAAATCAGTCTCATTCATAATTTACAATGGAAAAGAATCGGAGAAAGAACATATATAACACAACATTGCAAGTTAACTATATTCCAATTTTTTTAAATCATTTAAGAAATCCACTTTGGACATCTGACCTCCAAATTATAAAAGAACAAATTTGTGTTGGATTATATCACTAAGTTTATTATAGCAATAACAGGAAACAAATATAGCTAAAGACAAATGATGTTAAATATTTTTTGTATGTTTATTCACCTTTACATCTTTGATGAGAGATCTGTCCAGATCAATTGCCTACTTATTAAATTAGGCTGTTTATCTTATTGTTGAATTTTAGGAGTTTTTGTATTTTTTGATATGGGTCTTTATCAAACGCTTCTTTTTTTGCAAATATTTCCACCAGTCTGAGTCTTGTATATTCATTCCACAAATACCTTTGTAGGACAATTTTAATTTTAATGAAGTCTAACTTTTACTTTCATGAGAAGAATCAGTCTATATAGTTGTCATGGTAGGGATGCTGCTGCTGCTGCTAACTCGCTTTAGTCGTGTCCGACTCTGTGCGGCCCCATAGACGGCAGCCCACCAGGCTCCCCGTCCCTGGGATTCTCCAGGCAAGAACACTGGAGTGGATTGCCATTTCCTTCTCCAATATGGTAGGGATGAGTCAATATGAATTTAGCCATGAATATATTAATTATCTGTGATATTACTAAGATTACGTATTTTATTAACTCAAAGAGATTATTTAAAGAGAATATCTTTTAGGTGAATAAAACACCAAAATAAATTCCAAATAATAAGCTATCTTTATTTATTCCTTCAAAAGATATCAGCTAATTATATAAGAAAGCAGAATGAATACCAGTGAATGATTAATTCTTAGAGTATATGTATGGATAGCAAACCAGCTTAGTTTGATTTGTGTGTGTGTGTGTGTGTGTGTCTGTCTGTGTGTGCCAGGAAATATTATTTGATGAGTGTTTTTTTTAACATGCAAAAAAATGAGTTATTTTATGCAACCATGTCATTTATAGGGGGTGGGGGGTAGAAATAAACACAAAAACATAATTCACTACAGAATGCTTAGGAATTCTTTCTCTGTGTCTGTCTGTCTCGCAGCCACCCCCCATCCCCGCCTTTTTTTTGGCTGCACCGGTCACCTGGATCTTAGTTCCCAGAACAGGTATCGAACCCGCACCACCTGCAGAGGATGCAAATAGTTCTAACCACCATAGAATTCTCAACTTTGGAATTCTTTATGCTGCTGATTCAGACCCAGTCCAAATGCATTAAAATAGATTCTTCAAACTCTTAATTCTTTACTTGCATAGAAACCATCAATACTACAAAAAAAGAAGCAATTTCCAGTTTTCTGTGTATCTTATTTTGTTCCTTGGTAGAAGAGGTCGAAAGAAAATAAACTTCCATTCAAAGAAGCATCAAACCAAGGAGAACATCTCTAATGATGAGAAAGTGAAAGTGAAGTCACTCAGTCTTGTCCAACTCTCTGCGACCCCATGGACCGTAGTGTACCAGGCTTCTCCGTCCATGGGATTTTCCAGGCAAGAATAGTGGAGTGGGTTGCCATTTCCTTCTCCAGGAGATCTTCCCAACCAAGGGACTGAACCTGGGTCTCCCGCATTGCAGGTAGATGACCTGGGTCTCCCGCATTGCAGGTAGATGCTTTATATTCTGAGCCACCAGGGAAGTAGTAGGAATAATGAGAAAAGCACTACACTCTTCTTCCCTTTTGAATGATTATGTCACCTGAGATCAGTACAGGTATAACATGAATGACTGTGAAATCACCAAGAGTTAGGAGGAAGCGTTAGGCATTCTTAATTCCAAACTATCTGTAAGAAACTCTCTGTAACAGATAAAGGAGAAGAGATGGGATAAGAAAGAAAAATATCTAGCTTTGTACAGACTTGTGAACCACATACTTTTGCTTTTTGACAACTGTTTTCCACAGAGCTTTCTCCTGTGCAAATATTATTAATCATAATTATCTGATTAATATAAATATAGACTAGGACTAGAGTTGGATATTTAACAAATGAAGTTTATGGGTAAAGAAAAAAGAGATAAGTTTATCTCTAAACGCTGGGAGATGCAATGCTTTTTTCAAACATGGTGCTTCCCACAAAAGTATTTTAGTACTTTGTTAGCATTTTTAAATGATTTATTAGTAACATTTACTCTAGAAATAGTCAAATCCACAGATACTTCTTATGTCTATATGCCCAGCATTATCCCTGTGAACATTTCAATAATTTACAGATTTTGACTTAAATTAGTTTCCTATTTTTTAATTTAGAAGATCAGTGACTTGAAATCACACTATATTCATTTCTGCACATTTATATACACAGTACAAAATCTACTAAATGTAATACAAAAATACAGACTTGACTACAAATCATGCAAAAATAGAATGCCCTTTATTGCAATGTCCGTAATCTATATAGCTGTGACCTTGTTTTTTAAAATGCCTGTTTCACAAAGGAAAACATAATCTGTGTGTGTGTGTGTGTGTGTGTGTGTGTGTGTGTGTGTGTGTGTGTGCTAAGTCACCTCAGCCATGCCCAACTCTTTGCAATCCCATAGGATTCTCCAGGGAAGAATACTGCAGTGGGTTGCCATGCCCTCCTCCAGGGGATCTTCTCAATCCAGTAGCAAGTGGGTTATTTACCACTAGTACCACCTGGAAAACCTCAATCTGTGTGAGAAATAGTCAATTCACTTATAATTTCACTCTATAATCTAACAGAGAAGTAAGGGTTGTGAGTGGTCACATAATGTTGTCTCAAGTGGGCCTAAAGGAACTTGTGAGGGGTGATCTATAGAAAGTCTGGCATGTAAAGGACTGTCCATTGGACTATCTCATTTGACATTTTCTTTTCAGATGTACATCTGTTTATTTTTCCCCAACAAACTAAACTGTAAAAATTTGAGTAAAGATACGATGTTTTCTAGTCTTTGTCCATTGAAAAGAAAATAAAATGAACTATCAGAAGCACTTGATTTTAGTTTTAGTGTTCGTGTTTATTTTCTGTTGCTGCCATAAAAATTGCCTCAAATTTAGCTTCAGTCACTCAGTCGTGTCTGACTCTTTGTGACCCCATGAATCACAGCACTCCAGGCTTCCCTGTCCATCACCAGCTCCCGGAGTTTACCCAAACTTATGTCCATTGAGTCAGTGATACCATCCAACCATCTCATCCTCTTTTGTCCCCTTCTCCTTCTGCCCTCAATCTTTCCCAGCATCAGGGTCTTTTCAAACGAGTCAGCTCTTTGCATCACATGGCCAAAGTATTGGAGTTTTAGCTTCAACATCAGTCTTTCTAATGAACACCCAGGGCTGATCTCCTTTAGGAAGGACTGGTTGGAGCTCCGTGCAGTCCAAGGGACTCTCAAGAGTCTTCTCCAACACCACAGTTCAAGAGCATCAATTCTTCTGCACTCAGCTTTCTTTATAGTCCAACTCTCACATCCATACATGACCACTGGAAAAACCATAGCCTTGATGAAACGGACCTTTGTTGACAAAGTAATGTCTCTGCTTTTGAATATGCTGTCCTGGTTGGTCATAACTTTCTTTCCAAGAGCAAGCGCCTTTTCATTTCATGGTTTCAGTCACCAGTTGCAGTGATTTTGGAGCCCAGAAAAATAAACTTTCTCACTGTTTCCTCATCTATTTCCCATGAAGTGATGGGACTGGATGCCATGATCTTCGTTTTCTGAATGTTGAGCTTTAAGCCAACTTTTTCACTCTCCTCTTTCATTTTCATCAAGAGGCTTTTTAGTTCCTCTTCACTTTCTGCCATAAGGGTGGTGTCATCTGCATATCTGAGGTTATTGATATTTCTCCCGGCAATCTTGATTCCAGCTTGTGTTTCTTCCAGCCCAGCGTTTCTCATGATGTACTCTGCATATAAGTTAAATAAGCAGGGTGACAGTATACAGTCTTGATGTACTCCTTTTCCTGTTTGGAACCAGTCTGTTGTTCCATGTCCAGTTCTAACTGTTGCTTCCTGACCTGCATACAGGTTTCTCAAGAGGCATATCAGGTGGTCTGGTATTCCCATCTCTCTCAGAATTTTCCACAGTGTATTGTGATCCACACAGTCAAAGGCTTTGGCATAGTCAATAAAGCAGAAATAGATGTTTTTCTGGAACTCTCTTGCTTTCTCAATGATCAGTGGATATTGGCAATTTGATCTCTGGTTCCTCTGCCTTTTCTAAAACCAGCTTGAACATCTGGAAGTTCACGGTTCATGTTTTGCTGAAGCCTGGCTTGGAGAAATAGTTTGAGCATTCTTTGGCATTGCTTTTCTTTGGGATTGGAATGAAAACTGACTTTTTCCAGTCCTGTGGCCCCTGCTGAGTTTTCCAAATTTGCTGGCATATTGAGTGTAGCACTTTCACAGCACTCTCTTTTAGGATGTGAAATAGCTCAGCAGGAATTCCATCACCTCCACTAGCTTTGTCCATAGTGATGCTTTCTAAGGCCCACTTGACTCCACATTCCAGGATGTCTGGCTCTAGGTGAGTGATCACACCATCGTGATTATCTGGGTCATGAAGATCTTTTTTGTACAGTTCTTCTATGTATTCTTCTTAATATCTTCTGCTTCTGTTAGGTCCATACCATTTCTGTCCTTTATTGAGCCTATCTTTGCTTGAAACGTTCCCTTGGTATTTCTAATTTTCTTGAAGAGCTCTCTAGTAATTTAGTTTAAACTAATAGAAATTTATTAGCTCTGAATTTTGTAACTCAGGAGTATCAACTCCTTTCTTTTCACAGGCTATAATCAAAGTGTCAGCAGAATAGGCTCTTACTAGGATGCTTAGAGTCCAAGAAAGGATCTGCATCTAGGGTGACACAGATTGTTCCCTGTGGGTGTAGGACTGAGGTTCCCATCTTCTTGCTGTTCATCAGCTGTGATCGTTTGCAGCTTCTAAAGGCTGTATATATTCTCCAGATCATGCCCTCCTTCCTCATCTTCCAAGCCAGTAAACTGGTCGAGGGCTTCTCTACATTTACCTTCCTCCTCCCACCACCCCTGTCCATCTTCCTCTTGGCTGCGTTTCTCTGGGTGCCTCTTCTGCCTCCATCTTCTGCTTCTAAGAGTTCATGTGATTACATTGGTTACACCCTGATAGTCCAAGCTAATCTCCCTATTTTAAAGTTACCTATACTTTATTGTGCCTATCCTTGCACATCCTTGGAGGAAAGGTTGTGACCAACCTAGACAGCTTGAAGGGCGGAGACATTACTTTGCCAACAGGGGTCCGTCTAGTCAGGGCTATTGTTTTTCCAGTAGTCATGTAAGAAAATATTTTTTAAAAATTTAAAAGTAATTAAAAAAATAAAATAAAGTTACCTATCTAGCAATCTTAATTTTATATGCAAAGTCTCTTAACAGTAGTGCCTAAATTCATTCATGATTAAATAACCCAAGCAAGGAAAGCTTGGGAAGAGAACACAACTTTGGAATTCTGCCTATAATAATTTTACTAGGAAAAACTTGTGTGATACTGGGCAAAGAAAGAGCCTTCCCTTAGACTCAGTTTCCTATTGCAAAATTAAGAAGTTAGACCAAATATATATTAACTTTCTTTCCAGTTCTGGGTCTATACTTAAAATCTCCTGGCTTTTGCACAGGACAAATGTTCAGTTAGTACCCAATGAATATTTGTTGTTTGAGAAGACATAAATATCCAGGATTGGCAAATACTACCTTATATCATTTTTAGTTGTCTCTTATAAAACTACATTATATTAATAAAAGTTTATATTACTTATTATATTCCAGTATGTATTTAAATAAAAATTCCTATAACATTGTAAAAGAGTAATACTGGCAACATTAAAAAAAAATGACAACGCTCCATCACCCCATTTCCTACCCCTCGGTGCTTTCCCAGAACTGGCAAATTCTCCTGTTTACATCATCCCAATGTTATAGTTATGACTTTAAATAATATATTTCTCTGTTTTGATGCAGAATGTACCTATTGCTTATGCCATTGTAAAGAAGGAGGAATTCACTAAAACTGCACTCCACTGCCTCCTTTCACTCACATCCCAAGTAATTATGGCAGATATTATTTTGCGAGATGAGATCTTTCATCCCTTATCTGACAGTGTGATGCTGACCCCCCTTCCTTCCACTGAGGTGTGGGATGTTCATTCCCTTCCCTTGAATCTCACATGCTTGTGAAAACAGCAGAAGTAGTGTAGTGTGACCTTCAAGGGTAGGTCATAAAAGACAACACAGTTTTCTCACGATTCTCTTGGGATATTCATTCTTGGAACCCACCTGCCAGATGCCGAAGAAACGCTGATGATAAAGACGGGCCATGTGTACGGGTTCCAGCTAACCCAGCTGAGATCCTCGCTGACAGCCAGGATAAAACTCCAGACACATGAGGAAGCCTTGGAGATTTTGCGAAGTCCAGTCACCATGTGACAGCAGTCACTGAGAAATCCAGAGTAGCTGAGTCAAGTCAATACCCAAACCATGAGAGATAATAACATGCTTGTTGTTTTAAGCCACTAGGTTTTGGGTCAACAATAGATGACTGGGACAATTATATCTATATTTTATATGACATGCTATTGTCTCAGGATTCTGGTCAGAAATTCCATCATAGTTTTGTTGGATTTGATGAATATTTTTTCTGATTTTATTTTTAATATAATTTTTAAAGATTATATTCCATTTATGATTATTACAAAATATTGGCTATATCCCCTGTGCTCTGCAATATACTCTTGACCCTATCTCACAGCTAGTTGTTTGTACCTCCCATTCCTCACCCCTATGTTGCTCTTCCTATATCCACTGGCAACCAACCACTAGTTTCTTCTCTATATTTGAAGTCTGCTTTTTCTTTTTTTTTTTTTTTGTTATATTCACTAGTTTGTTGTATTTTTAAATTTCAAGTATAAGTGATTTAATAAATTTGTTACCCTGTCTGACTTATTTATTTCACTTAGAGCAATGCCCATTGTTATGTCCATCCATATTCTGCAAATGGCAACACTTCATTCTTTTTATGGGTAACATTCCACTGTATGTTCAGTTCAGTTCAATTCAGTCACTCAGTTGTGTCCGACTCTTTGCAACCCCATGAATCGCAGAATGCCAGGCCTCCCTGTCCATCACCAACTCCAGGAGTTCACTCAAACTCATGTCCATTATCCAGCCCTCTCATCCTCTGTCGTCCCCTTCTCCTCCTGCCCCCAATCCCTCCCAACATCAGAGTCTTTTCCAATGAGTCAACTCTTTGCATGAGGTGGCCAAAGTACTGGAGTTTCAGCTTTAGCATCATTCCTTCCAAAGAAATCCCAGGGTTGACCTTCAGAATGGACTGGTTGGATCTCCTTGCAGTCCAAGGGACTCTCAAGAGTCTTCTCCAACACCACAGTTCAAAAGCATCAGTTCTTCGGTGCTCAGCTTTCTTCACAGTCCAACTCTCACATCCACACATGAACACTGGAAAAACCATAGCCTTGGCTAGACGGACCTTTGTTGGCAAAGTAATGTCTCTGCTTTTGAATATGCTATCTAGGTTGGTCATAGCTTTCCTTCCAAGGAGCAAGCGTCTTTTAAGCGTCTACTGTATGTAGGTGTATATATATATTTATGTGAAAGTGAAAGTTGCTCAGTCGTGTCCGACTCTTTATGACCCCATGGACTATATATATATGTGTGTGTGTGTATATATATATATATACATATATATATATACACATATATACTTCACCCATTCATCTGTTGATAAGCACTTGGGTAGTTTCCATATCTTGGCTATTGTAAATAATGCTATTATGAACATATGAACATTGGGGTGCTGCATCTTTTTTCATTAGTGTTTTTGTTTTTGGATATAAACCCAGGATTGGAATTTCTGGGTCATATGATAAGGATGCCCATACTCACGGCTTTTTATTCAACATAGTTTTGAAAACCCTAGCCACAGCAATCAGAGAAGAAAAAGAAATAAAAAGAATCCAAATTGGAAAAGAAGAAGTAAAATTGTCACTGTTTATGGATGGTATGATATTGACCATTTTCATATATAAAGAATAAAAATAAAATTTAGCATATTAAAATTATATAAATATATCAATGCAGAGGATGACAGAGGATGAGATGGTTGGATGGCATCACTGACTCAATGGACATGAGTTTGGGTAAATTCCAGGAGCTGGTGATGGACAGGGAGGCCTGGCATGCTGCAGTCCACGGGGTTGCAGAGAGTCGGACATGACTGAGCTACTGAACTGAACTGAACTGAACCTTAATGCAAAATTAAGAAATGGAATGAAATGCTTAGAGAAGAAAGTGCATTCCTATGTCACTAAGTCCCTGAAACCCACAGGGGAATGTGCCAAACACCAAAGTCCAACACACTCTTTACTAGGCTTTTCAGCTTCCTTTGGTTTTCATAGTCGTCATCAGCTGTCACTCTTATCTGAAGGCATCCTCTTCTTATTATGCTCTCAAATTTACTTGAGAAATTATATCTTTCTTAGGGACACATGAGCAGAAAATGTTCTTAATTTTAAGTGTGTTTACATTGTCCTCCTACTTTCTTGATAACATGGTTTGGTATAGAATTCTAAGTTGAAAATATTGTTTAAAAGAAATTGAAATAATTGCTCTATTGTATCCTATCACCTGATGTTATCTTTGGTCCATTGATTGACCCACCGATTGATCTCATCTGTGTGTAATCAATTTCTTGTGTTTAATCAATTTACTGGCAAGATTTTGGAATGTTTTTCTTCATTGGGATTGAAACTATGCATGCATATACCCTTTTTCCTTCATTCCTTTGGGCAATTTTGGGTCCTTTGAATTTGAAGAACCATGTCTTGCCATAGCCTGGGGACATTTTCTTTTATTATCTATTTGATTGTCTTATTCCATCTTCTTGTCTCTTTCACTTTGCTTCTGAACATGTTTTATTTAATAAACACCTCCATTTTCAATCTTCTCTCAGATTCCCCTCATGTCATTTTCGAATTTTTCTTTAGCTCTGCATTATGGGGAAGTTCCACACTTTAAGATAGATCACTCATTTGGTTTTTTAACCTGAACCATCTTAATCTTTATCTGGTTCACTTAACATGTTACAGTTTGGGGGAAAAAAAAAGGTATTCATTGCTTAAAATTTCTGTCTTGATTTCTAAATTATTCATTCTTCAGTAGCTATCAATTCTTAATTCATTTATATATACTCTTTCAACTCGCTCTGAATCCTCCCAGTGTTGCTCATGAATTAGCCCCCCATGGGAAGTTTGACAACATTTGCTCATCACAGATGAGATTTACTAACTGATATCTAGTGGGTACAGGTCAGAGGTGTTGCTAAATATCCTAAAATGTATAGGAAGCACTAGAAGAAGCATCTGGCCCAAAATGTCCATAGTACCAAAGTTGAGAAACATGGAATGTCCCTGTTAGAAACTGAAAATTACCTTTTTCCATATATCACTTTGAATTCCTTTGGAATTAGTTGTAATACTTTCTTCCATCTATTTATGATTTGTGTGTGTATGTGTGTGTGTATTTTCCAAATATGTGTTGATCTTTGTTCTTAGTTCATAGTTATTTCATGGCTTTTCTCTTGGGTTGTGTTGTCTATTATCCCAGGAGCTTAACTGAGAGACCTAATTATAGGTTTCTGTTAGAGAGTAGGGTCATATCAACAGGTCAATATACTGTAGAGTGCTTGATTATAGAGCAGGCAAACTAATTATTGTCAATTTAAAGAGAGTTTTCTCTGGGGATAAAGTAGTTTACTGTATTTCATACCAGATTGAGCTTTTTTTGGTCTCTCTCTCACTCTCTCTTTTTTAGTGTTTTCTCAGTGTCTGATGTAAAGGTCTGGAGTCATTTCAAAACCATCTCTACTTCTCTCACGGGCCCAAATTCATTCTAGAATACCTCCCCAGACAGGTGTTAGGTTCTATCCTGGAGGCAAATACTGCTGCTGTCAGTCATTTTATCTGCAAATATGGCAAAGGAGAAGGGAGAAGGAATACGTTTCTTCAGGCCCTGCTGTTTCGAAAGCAGTTATTTAATTAATTAATTTCCCCACTGATTCCCAGGACCCTCTCCTCATCTTTGTGTTGTCTCTGATCTTAGAATTTCTCATGGGCTCCATTAGGATTGATTGCTTTCACTTCTGGAATCTTGGCTTCGATTCTTCTGCTCTGTTTTCCCCATTAATTCCATCCCACCTGTTTTTTTTAGCTTCTAGGGTTTGTTTAAACTTTCTGGTCCACTGGTAGCTCTATTTCCTGTTTTCCAACATGATTGTGTTTGGGTGCTTTTGTAAAATGTTGATTCCAATCATTTTCATGAAACTGCGGGTAGGAGGGGAGGTATTTATGTATACCGGAAGCTTTCCTGAATAAATTACAAACCTTGGCTTTAATGGATAGTCATCATTTTTTATTTCCAATTGCCCTGTATTTGGTCATGTTTCCCCAAAACATATCCTTAGACAATGATTCTTATGTAAGTGATTTATTGAGGAAACGCTGCTCGGGTGGGAGGGAACTTGTATGAGAGTTGGGGGCAGGGGACGGTCAAGGATGAAGGATGGCAAATGTGATAAGCAAATGATACCCCTTCCCCTCAAAAACGTCGCATTCCATCTCTGGAGCTTATGAGTACGGTATGTCACATGGCAGGAGGAACTTCACAGCAGTGATTAAATTAAGGATCTTGAGCCAGAGAGATTACCTGGATTATCCAAGTGAGCCCAATGCCATCACAAGGGCCTTTGCGAATGAAAGATGGAGACAGCAGTCGGAGACTGAGAGGGAGCTGACTACTCTGGGAGATGGCCTTGAAGACGAAGACGGAGGGAGGGCTCAGAAGCCGAGAAGCAGGACGGGGCCTCCTGGCAGATGGCAGCACTGTTAACACTCCATTAGCCCAGAGTGTTGAGCCCATCATGTGTAGCCTGTGTAGCTTTAAGCCTCTGAGTCTCTGGGCATCTGTGAAGGGCAATGGGAAACTCATTCATCAGCGTGGGGAAAGCTCAGGGAAGCCCAACAGAGAGCATCTCTCGCCTGGCCCCACAGGTGTCCCTGCAGCGCTGGAACCGCCTCACCCCACAGGGGCCTGCAGCTTGGAGATGTTGCCTGCCCTTGCTGTTTCTTAGTTTATGCTTGAATCCCCAGGTACTTCTGGCTTTCTGCCTGATGTGAGGAAAACACAGAACTGTAGAAAGGGTTCTCGGATAAGCACTGACAACATTTACTATACTCCTCTTCACCTCATCATCCCTTTAGACACTCTGCCATTGTGTTTTCAGGATTTCAGAGCAGTAACACCTCTCTAAACATCCATTTTCCAAGTCTCACTCTTCAGCAATCAATTGATTTTCTATGATGTTGTTAGTTTTCAATCTTGAACAGTCTTTTTTTCCCTTAAGACGTCAGTTTCTATTTTTTTGCAACATAAGATTTGCACAACACTGTTGGTAAAAAAAAACCTTTAAAAAATGTAAAAAATTTGGTATTGGGCATATGACTAAAATAGGGTAGAAGGCAGCAACAGTCTCGTTAATATTTCAAGGTTGGAATGAAACAAATCTCAACATGAAGTGATTGCATCTGATTAAAAGTATTATCTAAGGACATCAGTTATCAAGCATCCTTTGGAAGCAAAGATCTGGGGGTATAGTTAGTTGGGTACTAGGGAACAGTATAAATGGTGTAGAGAAATTAAAGACTAAAACGTGAGGAGTTAATCTGGATTTGGAAATTTTATAGGGGGAAAAACCCACAAATCTGAAGACTAAATTATAAGCTTAACGAATAATTCCAGTAATACATATCCTTACACTGCACTTTACCTAAAAAGTGAAAAAACCTAAATGAGATAGATGATTCCATTCATTCTTTCTTTGATCAATTCATTGACATCTGAGTGTTGTCTATGATATCTTGTCACCTGGATCATTGCTAGAAATAACAGGGATACTTCAACACACATACACAGTCTTTGCCTTCTGGAAGCTTACAGTCCCATACTGTAGGACAGACATAGAATCCTAAATATAAGAGATATATATATATATATATATATATGTGTGTGTATCTATATATATGTATATGATATTTAATGCATTAGATATATCAATTAAATTCTCATAGGCTACCATTGATAAAAAAATATAATTCCAGCAATTTAATCATTAATGATAAATTGGCTCAAGAAATACTATGTTTGGTTAAAGAATTACCTTGGAACTATGGGGCAGTCAAAATTTCCAATCTAGGTACAAATTCCTTTCCACCAACACACTGCTTCTGATTCCACAGAATATTTCTAACCAGCTTTTATAGAAAAGCATATTATATATCATCTTCACCATGTGAAAAAGTAATTGCCTATTTCATTAGATCAATGTGGAGCTAAAACATGTAAAGATTTAACCAGCTGCTCATTGTTTCACTCATATTCCATTTCCTTTCTATTCAATTACTATGGAACTTGGGTAACTGCATGATGGGAATTAAAAACTCTCATTGATTTTGGAGATGAGGTTTGAAATTAATTTTTCATATTAGCACTTCATATGATCTTAAAGTTGTTAATTTTAAATAAGAATCCCATTTTCAAAATAAAACTATTTTCCCATCCTATAAGCTATACTCATTTATATTCCAACTAAAAAACAACCTCAAATTATATCTATTTAGTGTAGTTGACTAAATAGAAGCTACATTTCTTTATTAGGATTTTCCTTGAAGATATTCAAGGTTAAATTTAAATCCAAAGCACTTAATTTTCCTGGAGTTTAAATTGAATCTGACAATTTTAAGGTAAAATTGAAGTTTTAGTGTCCTAATGAAATGTTTATAAATCAGCTCTAGAGCTCTGGTTTGTCCGTTCTGTTAGATATGCTGAAATCCAGATGCAAGAAATTGTGATTAATTACATTGATTCTCTGTGAGGGAGAAATTCTGGTCAAAAATTTTAAATTTTAATACATTATTTGTAAAAGATTCTCATCTCAATTAAACTAATTGAGATGCTTGGTAGAGTAGATACATAAGTCAGTTATCCATCTCTTCTTTCTTTTTTTTATTGCATCTAACACCCTTCCCTTCAGCATGTAATAATATATAAAAAACTGTTAACAGCACTTATTTTTATTGAACTCCCTTTTTCCTGGTTTCATATGGCATACAGAGTTTTTAACTAAATCTCAATAGTTGAGAATTGCTGCTGCTGTTTTGGAGGTTATTTATTGCTACTGTTGCTGTCAATATTGTTTTTATCCTAGAAAACGTCATACAAAATGTCATTTTTTTTAAACTGCAAGGTGTTATAGCCAGTGGTTCAAGGCCAATGTTACAGAGCATAAGTCTCTGAGAGTTGAGCCCTGGACAAGGAAAGTACAGTAAGTGGCTGCATGTGACCCCCGTATACAAAAATATCTTCCTCCCTGAGTAGTTTCTGTAATTCCTATTATCAAACCACTTCCTTTCATATTGTAACTACAGTTTGTATCCACCAATGAAATCTTCAGTCTGTGGAAGCTGAAATATATTACTTGAGCTAGGACAAGACATTAAACTAGTGACACCACCCTCATGAATTCCCAGACATAAATACAAGAAGAGCAGGACCAAACAAAAATGATAACCACTAGTATATGGTTTTTGGTTGCTTCAGCAGAACAAGAAAGAGACAAAAGAGGTTTCTGGTATCAGGGACCTACGCAGGCATGTCTAAACTGAACTCTTGAGGGGTGTGGGTGTACATATACCTGGGGGAGAAGTAACAAGAGCTGAGCCGGAACTGGTATGATAGTCTAAGAAGGAGATATTGAGGGAGAGGAATGGGTACAGGTGAAGGGCAGGGTAGTTTCTCCTACTTTGTCATATTTCTCAGGGTTGACCAACACAACACAGCAACTACTTTTCTGATGTATGTTGTTCATCACAGTATGTCCCTTTTGGAAACATTTTCAGTTACAAGCATTTCTAAAATGAAATGTTTTTCATATGTATCCTCAGTTCAGTTCAGTTCAGTCACTCAGTCGTGTCCGACTCTTTGCGACCCCATGAATTGTGGCAAGCCAGGCCTCCCTGTCCATCACCAACTCCTGGAGTTCACTCAGACTCACGTCCATCGAGGCAGTGATCCCATCCAGCCATCTCATCCTCTGTCGTCCCCTTCTCCTCCTGCCCCCAATCCCTCCCAGCATCAGAGTCTTTTCCAATGAGTTAACTCTTTGCATGAGGTGGCCAAAGTACTGGAATTTCAGCCTTAGCATCATTCCTTCCATGAGCGCCCTGGACTGATCTCCTTCAGAATGGACTGGTTGGATCTCCTCACAGTCCAAAGGACCCTCAAGAGTCTTCTCCAACACCACAGTTCAAAAGCATCAATTCTTCGGTGCTCAGCCTTCTTTACAGTCCAACTCTCACATCCATACATGACCACTGGAAAAACGATAGCCTTGACTAGACGGACCTTAGTCAGCAAAGTAATGTCTCTGCTTTTGAATATGCTATCTAGGTTGGTCATAACTTTTCTTCCAAGGAGTAAGCATCTTTTAATTTCATGGCTGCAATCACCATCTGCAGTGATTTTGGAGCCCCCCAAAATAAAGTCTGACACTGCTTTCACTGTTTCCCCATCTATTTCCCATGAAGTGATGGGACCGGATGCCATGATCTTCATTTTCTGAATGTTGAGCTTTAAGCCAACTTTTTCACTCTCCACTTTCACTTTCATCAAGAGGCTTTTGAGTTCCTCTTTACTTTCCCCACCATAAGGGTGATGTCATCTGCATATCTGAGGTTATTGATATTTCTCCTGGCAATCTTGATTCCAGCTTGTGCTATCAGAGGTTAAATAACCATTTTTGTCAAAATATAATCTTATGTTCATTAAAACATATAAGGAACAATGGCCAATAGCTGTACAGATGTTCATAAAACCAAATGCACCAGCTGATAGAAAATATACAAGAATCATTATTCTTCTACTAGTTGTAATCAAACTACAAATTACCCCCTTTTTTCAAGTAGAATTTTAAGTTTTTAAAAAAGGTATTTAAAAATTGTGATTAAGTTATTACTCTCCTGATGGACAGAGATGCCTGACTTGCTGCAGTCCATGGGGTCACAAAAAAGTCGGACACAACTGAGTGACTGAACTGACACTGAAGATAATTTCAACAGCAAGTAAATGGTGTTTGTTTAAAGAATATAATAATATTTACCTTTGTGATTTAATAGCCTTATTGAAAATTATCTGACATGTATAGCAAAAATCAACTTTGGTTTCTTTCTCTTTTGTCATAATGTAACATGAGATGTGATTCTAAGAGTAAACCTTGAGTTTAATTTCCTTCAAAAAAATAAACATATGAGACATATTGGACACTGACATACATTCTAGAAAGAGCAATACAAAACAGATCTCTGGGACTTCCCTGGTGGTCCAGGGGCTAAGACTTTGCCTTTCAAAGCAGAGGATGTAGGTTCTATCCCTAGTCTGGGAGCTAAGCTCCTGCATGCCTTGCAGCAAAAAAACAAAAACAAAAAAACAAAAAAAAAACAAAAAAAAAAACCAAAACATAAAGAAAGAGAAGCGATATTGTAGCAAATTCAATGCAGACTTTAAAAATGATTCACATAAAAAGGAAAAAAGAAATCTTTAAAAAACAAAGAAATAAAAGCCAAAACAGATATTTGCCCTTGCCCAGAACTAACATTTCTGAGAAACCAGAGCATAGTGATACTCACACTAGGCCTAATCAACAAAATGTAGTTTCTTCAGGGAAGAGAAGAGAGATCTCGGAACAAAACTCCAAATATTTATAGCTCTGTATCAGTGAGCTAATTTCACAATAATGCTGTCTAAAATTCACCCGCAAACATCTCAACAGGATACAGGACTCATGCTTCTGCAGGTCACTTGTAGGTTCAGTTCAGTTCAGTTCAGTTCAGTTGCTCAGTCATGTCCAACTCTTTCTGATCCCATGAATCGCAGCACACCAGGCCTCCCTGTCCATCACCAACTCCCGAAGTCCACCCAAACCCATGTCCATTGAGTCAGTGATGCCATCCAGCCATCTCATCCTCTGTCGTCCCCTTCTCCTCCTGACCCCAATCCCTCCCAGCATCAGGGTCTTTTCAAACGTGTCAGCTCTTCGCATCAGGTAGTCAAAATATTGGAGTTTCAGCTTCAACATCAGTCCTTCCAATGAACACCCAGGACTGATCTCCTTTAGGATGGACTGGCTGGATCTCCTTGCAGTCCAAGGGACTCTCAAGAGTCTCCTCCAACTTGTAGGTTAGTTGATCTAAACTGGGCAAGACTAACAGCCCTTTTGGTATTGACTGGGCTCTTTTGTGTTTCCATGGTTTCCTAGCTCTCAGTTTCTTATCCTCTCCGGGTCTTCCTTCGTGGCTCAGTGGTAAATAATCTGCCTGCAATGCAGGAGATGCATGAGACACTGGTTTGATCCCTGTAGGGATAGATACAAGGAAGACCCCCTGGAGGAGGGCATAGCAACCCACTCCAGTATTCTTGCCTGGAGAATCCCATGGACAGAGAAGCCTGGCAGCTACAGTCCATATGGTTGCAAAGAGTGGGACATGACTGAAGTGACTAAGCACACACCCTTCTCCTGGGAGAGGGAGCTAGCCTAAACACATCCTTAGGGAACTGGCAGGGGAGCAATAGAGAAAACCCAATCATTCAAGTAGATTCCAATGACTTTTTTTCATATCACATCCACCAATCATCCATTAGACAACATAAGTTACGGGTTCAAGTTCAAAGGCACCGAATGTAGAAACATACCTCACCTTTTAGTGAGAGGAACCTCAGAGTCTCATGACACAAGATGTGGATTCTGGGGTGGTGGTGGTGGTAAGTGGATCTGTTAACACCATCTGCCGTAACCCTCGCTGTAGCACATGGAAGTCTGCTCCAGCTCCTCCTCTGGCTTCCTTCCTCTTCTCTGACTCCACAGGCCTGAGGGCTTTCGCATTTGTTACTGCTGGTTTTCATTTGCTTTTAGACATACCATGCATCGCTCAAGCCATTCACAATTAACTTAAATAGGACCAAGCCCTTCTTGATCCATAAAGACACCACTGAGCAAACACTTCTTCCAAAAAGCCTAATTGGGGAAGTGGTAAAGGGAACGTGGTATCTGAGGTTATACACATGATCTCTTAGGAATTCTGTGCCTATCAGCATGAAAACAAGCCTGTGTTGGCCTGCAGAGACATAGGCCTGCCCACCATATTACTCTTAGCCGACGGCTGGCACTGACCAAAGGAGCTGGCATGGACCAAGGAACTTGCATCAACTAACTACCAGACAGGAATGAAGCTGTCACAGAACATTCAACCCCAGCAGATGCATAGGCTGACTGTAACTGAGGAGTGAGTTCAGGCAAGATCAGTAGAACAATCACAGCTGAATCTATTTGAATGGACTGATCCACAAATCTGTGAGTTAATAGTTCATTGTTGTGTCCCACTAAGATGCAAGGGTGTTCTTTTACATAGCAAAAGCTAACTGAAACACAGAGTACGTATACGTTTTTTAAATTTTAATGAACTCAGCCATAAATGTGTGCGCTTGCATGCTAAATCCCTGCAGTTGTGTCCAACTCTGTGTGACGCTATGGACTGTAGCCCGCCATTCTCCTCTGTCCATGGGATTCTCCAGGCAAGAATACTAGAGTGGATTTTCATGCCCTCCTCCAGGGGATTTTCCCTACCCCAGGATTGAACCCATGTCTCTTACATAGCTTGCATTGGCAGGTGGGTTCTTTATCACTAACACCACCTGGGAAGCCCTCAATCATGTATACTACTATTCATATTGAAAAGTAACATTACAGATGGCTCTATTTCAATTAAAACTACTTTCCCATCCCTTTGGGATAATTATTTTCTTGGATTTTGAATTTTTGTTTTACTATTTTCTTACACCTACAAATATTTCATTTAGAATTATTTTACTTTGAGATTTATAAAATTTACATGAAACTATAGTGTTTTACAATGCACTTTGTTTTTTCAACATTATGTTTATGAGATTTATCTATAAAGTTACCACTTATTCATTTTCCCTGCAGTACAATACAATTTATCTGTCCATTTTCTGTAAATAAACATCTCTGTGTCCAGGTTTTTAGCTGTAACATACAGCCATTTGTTTGGTTATTTATTACTGTTTGCTAAAGTAAATAGTTTTGTCACAAAGTCTTCTGGTATAGTTTCTCTTCTCAGCGGTTCAATGGTAAAGAATCTGCCTGCAGTGCAGGAGATGCGAGCTCAAGTCCTGGGTCAGGAAGATCTCCTGGAGAAAGGAAATGACAACCCACTCCAATATTCTTGCTGGAAAATCCGAAGGACAGAGAAACTTGGCGGGTTACAACCATGGGGTCACAAAACAGTCGGACATGACTTAGCAGCTAAACAACAAGACAGTTTCCTAGTTCACATCTCCAAAAGTGTTTCCATGATGAACGTTTAGAAAAGGAATCACTGGGTAGTAGAATATGTGAATATTCTTTATGCGATTAAGCTAGATTGTTTTCAAAACTATTTTTACCAATTTACATTCCCTTTAGCACCATACTGACCCATATTTTTTCCAACAGTCAATGTTAAAACATTTCTTGATAAAATTATTTAGCAATCTGGTGTGAAATGGATGTTATTCAGAGTGGTCTTTATTTATCTTTTGATAAATGGTGTGAAGCTGAACGTTGTTTCACATATTATTTTGCCATAACTCTTTCCTTTTGGGGGAATTGCCTGTTCAAGTTTTCACTCATTTTTCTGCTAGATGTTTCTATTCCTTTTCTCAACTATTATTCTTATTGTATTTTCTTTCTTTCTGCAGAGAAATCCCCAATATTGTATTCCTTTTTTAATTTTTATTTTTTAAGTTATTAAAGTATGTTTTTGTTCAGTCTCTTGGTTTTGTCCAACTTTTTGTGACCCCATGGATGGCAACACACCAGATTTCCCTGTCTTTCACTATATCCTGGACTTTGCTCAAACTCATGTCCATTGAATCAGTAATGCCTTCCAACCATCTCATCCTTTGTCATCCCCTTCTCCTCCTGCCTTCAATCTTTCCCAACGTCAGAATCTTTCCAATGAGTTGGCTCTTTGCCTCAGGTGGATGCAAAAATGGAACTTCAGCTTCAGCTTCAGTCCTTCCAATGAATATTAAGGACTGATTACCTTTAGGATTGACTGGTTTGATCTCCTTGCAGTCCAAGGGACTCTCAAGAGTCTTCTCTAGTACCACACTTTGAAAGCATCGATTCTTCTGCACTCAACCTTCTACATGGTCCAACTCTCACATACATACATGACGCCTGAAAAACCATAGCTTTTACTATACGAAACTTTGTCCATAAAGTGATGTCTCTGCTTTTTAGTATGCTGTCTAGGTTTGTCATAGCTTTTCTTCCAAGGATCAAGTGGCTACAGTCACCATCTGCAGTGATTTTGAAATCCAAGAAAATAAAGTCTCTCACTGTTTCCATTGTTTCCCCGTCTCTTTGCCATGAAATGATGGGACCAGATGCCATAATCTTACTTTTTGAATGTTGAGTTTTTAAACCAGTTTTTTCATTCTCCTCTTTCACCTTCATCAAGAGCCTCTTCAGTTCCTCTTTGTTTTCTGCCATAAGGGTGGTTTCATTTGCATATGTGAGGTTATTGATATTTCTCCTGGCAATCTTGATTCCAGCCTGGGCTTCCTCCAGCCCAGCATATCTCATGATGTACTGTGCACAAAAGTTAAATAAGCAGAGTGACAACGTACACGTTTACATACTCCTTTTCCAATTAGGAACCAGTCTGTTCCATGTCCGGTTCTAACTGTTGCTTCTTGTCCTGTATACAGGTTTATCAGGAGGCAGGTAAGATGGTCTGATATTGCCATCTCTTTAAGAATTTTCCACAGTTTGTTGTGACCCACATAGCCAAAGGCTTTAGTGTAGTCAATGAAGCAGAAGTAGATGGTTTTATGGAATTCTCTTACTTTTTCTGTGATTCAGTGAATGTTGCCAATTTGATTTCTGATTCCTCTGCCTTTATTAAATCCAGCTTGTACATTTGGAAGTTCTCAGTTCACATACTATTGAAGCCTAGCTTGAAGAATTCCGAGCATTACCTTGCTAGCATATGAATAGAATATAATTGTGCAGTAGTTTGAACATTCTTTGACATTGCTCTTTGGGTTTGGAATGAAAATTGACCTTTTCCAGTCCTGTGGCCACTGCTGAGTTTTCCAAATTTGCTGGCATATTGAATGTAGCTCTTTAACAGCATCATCTTTTAGGATTTGAAATAGCTCAGCTGGAATTCCATCACCTTCACTAGCTTTGTTCATAGTAATGCTTCCTAAGGCCCACTTAACTGCACACTCCAAGATGTCTGGCTCTAGGCGAGTGATTATACCATCATGGTTATCCAATTCATTAAGACCGTTTCTATATAGTTCTGTGTATTCTTGTCACCTCTCTTAATATCTTCTGGTTCTGTTGGGTCCATACTGTTTCTGTCCTTTATATTGCCCATTTTTACATGAAATGTTCCCTTGGTATCTCTAATTTTCTCTAAGAGATTTATTTCTAGTTTTTCCCACTCTATTATTTTCCTGTATTTCTTTGCACTATTCACTTAGGAAGGCTTTCTTATCTCTCTTTGCTATTCTTTGGAACTCTAGATTCAGATGGGTCTATCTTTCCTTTTCCCCTTTGCCTTTCGCTTCTCTTCTTTTCTCAGCTATTTTTCTGGCCTTGTCAGACAACCATGTTGCCTTTTTGCATTCCTGTTTCTTGGGGATAGTTATGATCACTGCCTCCTGTATAATGTTATGAATACTCCATCCATAGTTCTTCAAGCACTCTGTCAATCAGACCTAATTCCTTGAATCTATTTCTCACTTCCACTGTATAATTATGAGGGATTTTATTTAAGTCATACCTGAATGGCCTGGTGGTTTTCCCTACTTTCTTCAATTTAAGTCTGACTTTTGCAAAAGAGTTCATGATTTGAGCCACAATCAGCTCCAAGTCTTGTTTTTGCTGATTGTATAGAGCTTCTCCATCTTTGGCTGCCAAGAATATAATCAATCTGATTTTAATATTAAATAATGACCATCTGGTGATGTCCATATGTAGAGTCATTTCTTATGTCTTTGGAAGAGGGTGTTTGCTAGGAAGGTATGACAACACATTTATGGGAGACTTGGAAAATACAGAACAAAGTTACACATAGTTCCACTATGTATTGCAATTGTTTTTAAATAGATAAATTAAGATTTTTAGTTGGAGTTTCAATATCAAACTCTCAAAAATTAATAGACTGAATATACAGAAACGTAGGAGGACTCTCATTTCATTTCTATTATCTTTAGAGTGTGTCTCATGTAAGTTTCATAAGTAGCAACTTAAAATCTTCCACAAGAAAAGTTTTTCCTAGACCATCAAGAATGACATATGGTAGCAGCCTAAATGTCTATCAATAGACGAATGGATAAAGAAATTGTGGTAAATAAACTGTGGAAAATTCTGAAAGAGATGGGAATACCAGACCACCTGACCTGCCTCTTGAGAAATCTGTATGCAGGTCAGGAAGCAACAGTTAGATCTGGACATGGAACAACAGACTGGTTCCAAATAGGAAAAAGAGTACGTCAAGGCTGTATATTGTTCCCTGCTTATTAACTTCTATGCAGAGTGCATCATGAGAAATGCTGGGCTGGAAGAAGCACAAGCTAGAATCAAGATTGCCGGGAGAAATATCAATAACCTCAGATATGCAGATGACACCACCCTTATGGCAGAAAGTGAAGAGGAACTAAAAAGCCTCTTGATGAAAGTGAAAGAGGAGAGTGAAAAAGTTGGCTTAAAGCTCAACATTCAGAAAACGAAGATCATGGCATCTGGCCCCATCATGTCATGGCAAATAGATGGGGAAACAGTGGAAACAGTGGCTGACTTTGTTTTGTGGGGCTCCAAAATCACTGCAGATGGTGACTACAGCCATGAAATTAAAAGACGCTTACTCCTTGGAAGAAAAGTTATGACCAACCTAGACAGAATATTCAAAAGCAGAGACATTACTTTGCCAACAAAGGTCTGTCTAGTCAAGGCTAGAGTCCATACAAGTCCAGGGGTCATGTATGGATGTGAGAGTTGGACTGTGAAGAAGGCTGACCGCCAAAGAATTGATGCTTTTGAACTGTGGTGTTGGAGAACACTCTTGAGGGTCCTTTGGACTGTGAGGAGATCCAACCAGTCCATTCTGAAGGAGATCAGCCCTGGAATTTCTTTGGAAGGAATGATGCTGAAGCTGAAACTCCAGTAATTTGGCCACCTCATGCAAAGAGTTGACTCATTGGAAAAGACTCTGATTCTGGGAGGGATTGGGGGCAGGAGGAGAAGGGGATGACAGAGGATGAGATGGCTGGATGGCATCACTGACTCGATGGATGTGAGTCTGAGTGAACTCCGGGAGATGGTAATGGACAGGGAGGCCTGGCGTGCTGCAATTCATGGGGTTGCAAAGAGTCGGACACGACTGAGTGATTGAACTGAACTGAACTGATACAATGGAATATTACTCATCTATAAAAAGGAACATATTTATGTCAGTTCTAATAAAGTGGATGAACCTAGAGCCTATTATACAGAGTGAAGTAAGTCAGAGGAAAACAAATATGGTATATTAATGCATATATATGGAATCTAGAAAGATGGTATTGATGATCCTATTTGCAGGACAACAATAGAGATGCAGGCATGAAGAACAGACTTGTGGGCACAGTGGGGGAAAGAGGGAGTGAAATAAATTGAGAGAGTAGCATTGAAAAATATACATTACCATATATAAAATAGCCAGTGGGAACTTTCCGTATGATGCAGGGAGATCAAATCTGATGCTCTGTGACAAACCAGAGGGGTGGGAGGAAGGTTCAGGAGGGAGGGAGCATATGTATACCTATGGCTGATTCATGCTGATATATAGTAGAAACCAACACAATACTGTAAGGTAATTATCCTCCAATTAAAAATAATTAAAAATTTTTAGAAGACCTAAATAAAAAAGAATGGTGCACGTCAATTTACACAGCCTTTCAGCATGAGCATTTTTCTAATTTTTTTTTTTTTATTTTTCACAGATAAAACTTGGGCTTGTGGTACTTATTTCCAAACAGCTAAAGCATTTGTCCTGATTTGATGGTTTGGTTCTTTCCACATCTTCATGAGGAGAGGTTTAAAAGGCAAAGAGAGAAAAGAGACTTCTTCAAAATGTTCATTCTAGTTAAACATTCAACACACTCAGCTAAACTCTTCTAAATCAACTCCCATGATATCACGTAGGATAAAGTACCTCCTAAGAGAATTGTTAGAAATATAGAATAATAAAACAAATAAAATACAGAATATATTTTAAAGACTTCTCCAGGCTCTGAATACAAAAGCTGAAGCATTGCTATTTAAAGCTAGTAAAACTGAAATAAAAGCTACCAGCACATATTCAAGAAAGGTATCAGAAAAAATCCATATATTCTATTTTTATAATTAGTATTAACACATAATATGTGATTATTTTTAATGGTAAATAACACTCCTTAACCCAACAATAATAGTGTTCACTCACAGGATAGTTGCACTAATGCTACAATAGCTAGAAAAAAATGGGCTGATATTTACATTGTTTCCTTATAATATAAATTCTTTTGCATCAATATATTCAGTTTTATAAAAAACAAAGTTTCTTACTAAGTAGGTCTTAATGCAGAAAAAGTTTCAGCAAACAGCTATAAATTTAGTTCAAAATAAAAGTGGGTAAATAAATTGTAATAATACACAAAGAAATTTACAGCAAAAAGTCAGAATTGTACTTTTTAAAAGTTGAGAGATAGGGATGATGAAAATTCAACAGCACTTCTATAGTCTTTCAAAGTATTTTCTTGGAGAACCTTTTCAGTGTTCAGTAGAATTTTAAATGCCTCCCTTATATCTCTCCTAAACCTTTAATGCTATCACTAAAGCTCTTTCCCCTTGTTATTACATATACAGAATTGATAGAAAATGAATTCCTTAAAAACATTTTTTAATTGACGTATAGTTGATTTACAATGTTGTAATTTTTGCTGTATATCAAAGTAACTAAGCTTGTATGTGCGTGTGTGTGTGTGTTTCTCTATCATATTCTTTTCCATTATGGTTTGTCCCAGGAGACTGGATATAGTTCCCTGTGCTATACCGTAGAACACTGTGGTTTATCCATTCTAAATGCAACAGCTTGCACCCACTAACCACAAACTCCCAGTCTATCCCACTTCTCTCTTGACAACCACAAATCTGTTCTCTATATCTGTGAATATGCTTCTGTTTTGTAGATAGGTTCATTAGTGCCAAGATGCATTACTTTTTAATGTGTCCTTTATTAGGAACTCATATGCATATAGCATTTATATCAATGACATTTTATACCAATGTTCCCAGATACTGAGCTTCATTTATTAATATCTGTATTATCTCACTGCCATGCTCATGATCCCAAAGCTCCCCTGGACTCTTAAACGCACAGCAAACATTATCGCAAAATTTATATATGTTTAGTAAATTAATACCTACATTCTATTTTCTGCATAGATTTCAGCGAGTTCCAGTTGACTACAAACAGAGATAATGTGATTCAGAAAGCCCCCTGGAAGACAGAAGCAGAACAGCGAGTGTCTTCATGTCAATACAGTAAGTCCTCTATATATGACTGAGTTCCATTCTGAGAGTTTGTTTCTAAGTCCAACAAAGTTAGCCTAGGTACCCAGCTAACACAATGGCTATATACCATTGCTTTTACGCTTGCTTCAGGACATTCAAGGCTTGAAATAAAGATACTGTACTCTGCATAATGCTGTGCTGTGTTTAGTCACTTGGTTGTGTCAGATCCTTTGTGACCTCATGGACTGTAACCCACCAGGCTCCTCTGTCCACCGGGGGTTCTTCAGGCAAGATGGAGTGGGTTGCCAAGCCCTCCTCCAGGGGATCTTCCCAGCCCAGGGATCGAACCCAGGTCTCCCACGTTGCGGGTGGATTCTTTACCATCTCAGCCACCAGGGAAGCCCAAGAAAACTGGAATGGGTAGCCTATCCCTTCTCCAGTGGATCTTCCCAACCCAGGAATTGAACTGGGGTCTCCTGCATTGCAGGCGGCTTCTTTACCAGCTGAGCTACCAGGGAAGCCCCATGCTATACAAGCACTGTACAGAAGAGCACACAACAGCGCCACCAGCTGCAGAGGTTGCGTGCCCGTGACAAAGTACACCAGACACGTGAACTTACATGACTGGACACAGAAACACGTGTTCACATCTTTGAAAGGTCACAACTTGAAGAGTCATATAAAGGGAACTTCTTGTACCTGATTCCCAAAGATAGACCTTGGGTATGAATGAGCTGTGGTTAAGAAGTTGGGGGAGGGTCTCACTCACAGCAGTGTTTCTACCTGCAGTGGGGATCTCTCTGATCACGTGGTTTTAAACATCATCCCCTGTTGATGACCTATGGATTTATGTCTGGTCAGCCCTGTCTAGAAATCTCAGGTCTCCCATTTTTAACTATTTTTCTGGACAATTCACTCAGAAATTAACATGCCCCCCAATCACACTCTCAAGAACATGGTGCAATCCAGCCTCTGCTGAAGCTTGGGAAATTCTCCCCAGCTCATTTCCCCTTACCCAGGCTGTGTTCATGGGAGAAAGAACCTGGAGCTCTCTTCCCACAGACTATAGAATTCACTCCTCCTGTCTGTGTGTTCTCTCTGTTTCTCTGTAGGAACCAGCTAGCTCTTCCTACCTTTATGGAGGTCTTTCTCTGCTCCTACAATTAAGAAATAATCATCCTGTGGGCTCCGTGTGCTCTTTGTTTTACCCAGAGTAGAATTACAGGTTCTGGTTCAAGACAGGTAAGATTCTGAATTTACCTCCTCCTGGGGTGCACTGAATCCACAGCTATGTGGGAACAATGTTCACTGAAAAAGACCTAAAAACTGGTAGAGTAGCCCCTACACATGGGGCAAATGAGAGGGAAATCTCTCTGAAGGGGGTATAAGTGGTTGAGGCAGTCTCTCCCTGACCTCCCCAGGTACAGGGCCCGCAGTTGGCAGGGAGCTCACACCATGGCTTCTCCAAGAGCAAAGCATCCTCCGCTACACCCAGTTCTCGAGATAGGAGCCTACAGAATGCAGGGTTTTAAGATTAAGTGGCTCCTGCACAGAAACTCATGGCCTGTGGTGTGCTAGGATGCCTCTTCCAGGCTGCCAAAGACTCAGCCTAGTCAGAGGCAGCCCAAGAAAACCACTCAGATTTGATCCAAGAGAGACGTGTTTGCTCATTCTGAAGCAATGGTTTGAGGCAGGGCCCTGCTGAGACTCTCCACGGTGGAGGCAGGGGCACACCTCCGCTCCTGGGCCACCCGCAGGGACCATCTCTCTCTGTTTTCTTTCTCCTTTTCTTTCCCAAATGATTTTCCTTTTTTACTTTTTTTCCCTCCCCTCTATTTTTCTTATTCTTCCATTTTTTTCTTTCCTTTTCTTCTTCTTTTTTACTCTTTTCCCCTTTTTTCATTGAGGGCCATCTTAGCACTGCCCCTCGGCTTTCCTCTAGCCAATGGGCACCATCGCCACACCATCCCGAGCTCCAATATCTCCAATGTCTGGTGTCCCAGTTTTTACATCTGGTGACCAGGTATCTCGTGGTTGCCCCCCGGCAGATGCCCTTTCATCACATAGCTCTGGAGGCCTGAGAGGGGGTGGTGTTTGGGGGCTTATGTTCCTGGATCTCAGGGGACTGCGACAATCTGAAAGGTAGTTCTTGGCCAGCTGCAAACCCAGGGCGCTGCACAGGCAGAGCCTGAGATATACACCAGCCTTTCTGAGAAAGAAGCCTCTTTTTCATCCAGCAGCATTGTCCTGGGGGGCAGGCTCCTGGTTTGGAGCTCTTCTGGGGAGTCTCTTCTAGGGGTCCCATGAGGCGCTCCTGGCCTTGGATGCCACCTCTGTTCTCTGCAGAAGGGAGTTCGTCTGATGCTCTGATTGCTGTGGGGGCTGCCAAGGCTCACCTGTGCAATTCTGTTCTGGGTGCCCGGCAGGCTTAAGCTTGAGGGGGTCCTAGGACTGTAAGCTTCCTAGAAGGAAGTATCAAAAATCTAGCAGCCCCAGGGTTCAGCAAGAGGCCACAGACGCAGGAGCTGTCTTTTAGTGAATGAAACCTGTTACCCTGTTGCTATAGCTGCCGCCTGTGTGGCATTGAGAGGGTAATGGGCAGGAAGGCTAGGGGTCTCCAAACTGAGGAAATAGGCTGCAAGTATTTTTTCTCTCTCTCTTAAGCAGCAGGAGGAAATGAACTACAAGTGTTAGATTTTTTTCCCCCATTCTCTATACGAAGTTAAAAGGAGGTTTCTTTTAAAATTCTCTGTTGTCATGAGGACACCTGGTTCCACCTGAACTTAACTTTTCTCAGACCTTGAGCTAACCAATGCATTTTTCTTAAGAAAGTGTTTTTCTTAAGCTATGTTAATGAACTATGTATTTACCCTAGACTCTGTCTTTCTTCAAGTCGGGTCCACCTAAGACTCAGAACCGATAATAACTCAGCAAACCCTTATGTTTTACTCATCCTAATCTATGTTACTGAAACTATATATTTGCTTGGAAACCTGCCTTTCTTCAAGATTCATGTCGATCATTTCCTGGCCCAGGATGATTCACCTTGTGCCAATGTTATCTCAAAATGCATGTTGCGGGTGAGGGGTCTGGTGCCACTCTCTGAGTTTTGAGACATTTCCTTTCTGTAATTAGCAGCCTGCTGGTAGGTATATCACATACTGCTAAAGACTATCAAGGGGGCATTCTTTCTGCCCCCTGCTGATGTCTATGTCAGAAGCTTTGTCTATCCCTTTTATACTTTAATAAAACTTTATCATACAAAACTCTGAGTGATCAAGCCTCATCACTGGCCCTGGATTGAATTTCTCTCCTCTGAGACCAAGAATCCCAGCATCTTTCACGGCCCAGCATCAGTAGGCTCCTAATGAAGCACACATCTGAGGGCTGACAGTAAGCCTTTCTTGAAAACTCAGAAGGTGGATACCAATTTCTTGTCAGCTGCTCTGCCTCGGAACACAACATCTCTTGAACAGGAGCTCGTATATGTCTGGTGCCCTGAGTTTTGCAGCCGCTGCAGGGGATCCATCTACGTCATCTGACTCTGGTGCCCAGGGGGCCTTGTGTTTCCTGGGCTGCATGGGACTGAAACTGTCAGAGAGTTCTTGACTGGCTTCCACCCCAGTCCAGTTCACAGAGAGTAGCCAGACCACACACCTACCTTTCTACCTGCTGGTACTAGCTTAACCTGAGGGGCAGGCTTCAGAGTCAACAGACGCCTAGAGGCTACAAGAGTGCCCTCTCAGAACATGGGCTAGGGGATGCCAGCTTTGCACTCTCCCTCTGCCTCAATGCAGCTCACTCCCAGAAAGAAGCTTACACATTCCTATGGAGCCCAGATTTTTGCAGCTGTTGCCAAGGAAGAGCTCCAGATCTCCTGACCCTAGTGGCCAGCAGGGCTTAAGCTTCTGGTCCCACAGGACAGTGTATAGTTGCATCCCTTAAGAGCTGCTCCCTGAAGGTCAAGCTGCCAATCTGCCTGAATCTAGGTATTGACTGAGATCTTCCCCTTTGGGACACTGACTATCTTGGCTCACCTTCAACTACTGGGAGCAATTAAAGTAAAATATGTTGCTTGAGAAATTACAGAAATTTGAGAGATGGCCAAGAGCCAGGGCAGGGCTGAATAACAATGTTCATCTCCTACCCAGCACCAACTCTACAAGACTGGAAGAAGGCAGCTATTTCATGTAATTCATAGAAACCTACACAGATAGTCAAGCAAAATGAAGAAACAGAAGAATATGTTCCTAGCAAAAGAACAAGATAAAAACTCAGACAAAACCTTGACAAAATGGAGGTTCAAATGCCCTAAAAGTGAAAGATACTTTAGGGGCATTCTTTATAAAATAAGAACTCTTGTACCTTTACCATCTCAATTTTGACAGTACTGTCTTTATGCTTTGCTACTTATTTCCCAATAAAGCAGCACATTAAGCTATGCTTTTCCAAGTCATTTGTAGAACATCAACTCCAAGAATATCTTTATGATAATTTTTAAGGAATTAATAAATTCTTTAAAATGGATATGGTAAATTTCTTTATCTTACAATTTAGGAGTATAAGTTTTTCCCAAATAACTATAGAAACTAGCATGTCTCAGAAGCAAGGGGGCTGCAGTGGCTTATTAGCCAGATCAAACACATGTGGTTTGGTGTATTTGGTCTTTTTGAAGAAAATGGCAAATGAGAAGAGCCCTCAGGAATTGGCAGAATATCAGTGAGCAGAATTTAGGGAAGATATTTCCCAGGAATGGAAAGTTGTTATCAAGGTCCAGAATCTATTTATGTATTGGGAATACAAAAGTATTATGTACTGGGAATGTACTGGGAATACAAAAGTATTGGGAATACTTTATTTTGACTTAATAATAACCCTAGGAGGTTAGTATGAGATGAGATTCATTGGATTCGTTGCAGTCAATGGCCAAGACTTTTCAAATATATTTTTAATATAAATTTACTTATTTTAATTGGAGGTTAATGACTTTACACTGTTCTTATTTTTTATCATAACATCTTTGGACAATTGCTTGTTCATTTTTTAATGCTTTATTTCATGTTCTAAGTAGGATAACTTAGAAAGACTTACTAATATCAGCAGGTATTGAATATTATAGACCTTGATCTCAAAGACAAGTAGTTTTCAAATGACGTCTTAATAACCTTAAGAGTGTGATAGTATATGCCAAACTAAAATCATTTTTCTTTACCCATTTTAAACTGGCAATTTTAAAAGGCATTCCAGAGACTATTTTATGAGAAAAAAAGTGAGGTAGCTCAGTTGTGTCCGACTCTGCGACCCCATGGACTGTAGCCCACCAGGCTCCTCTGTCCATGGGATTTTCCAGTCAAGAACACTGGAGTGGGGTGCCATTTCATTCTCTAATTTCCTTCTCTTATTTTACAAGAAGATATGTCAAAAGTTGAATAGGCAAAAATAGTAGGTCCTTTTATATTTTGCATTTTAGTTATCATTTTATTTCTTTTTACCTTATTTCCTAAAATAATGCTATAATTAAACTTTTGAAGATACTTCTAAATTAAAAAAATACATAGTAACACATCATGATTTTGAAGAATGGAGGAAGCACAAAGTATAATAATATGTTTCCCATCCTCGGATGGTAAAGAATCTGTCTACAATGTGGGAAGCCTCGGTTTGATCCCTGGGTCGGGAAGATCTCCTGGAGAAGGAAATGGCAACGAATTCCAGTATTCCTGCCTGGAGAATCCCACGGACAGAAGAGCCTGGTGGACTACAATCCATAGGTTGCAAAGAGTTGGAAATGACTGATCGACTAACTAATATCCTTCTGAAGGAATTTAGTGTGTGTGTGGCGGGGTGGGGGGCGGGGAAGACAGAAAAACTATTATTAGTCTAACAATACATATGTCCTTCTATTCAAAAGAAAAGGAGGCAATCTATCCCCAAAGCTGCAATCTTTCTAAGGATATATTCTCTTCATTATTTACCTGCACATCTCAAAGAAGACAGACAAGGAAGAGATTAATTCTTCCAATAGTCTTGTCACCAAAGTGATTTGACTTAGGAACCTTATTTTTTTTTTTAAAGTTGGTTGAAATGATCAATTTTCAAAGATTTTCCATATTTTCTGGAAAATCATGTATATTTTTAAATGTTCTGTACATGTTCATTAGTCAATGTTTGTTAAGTGGGTATATCTGCTCTGCTCCTAAGTCGCTTCAGTCGTGTCTGACTCTGTGCGACCCCATAGACGGCCTCCCACCAGGCTCCCCCATGCCTGGGATTCTCCAGGCAAGAACACTGGAGTAGGCTGCCGTTTCCTTCTCCAATGCATGAAAGTGAAAGTGAAGTCGCTCAGTCATCTCTGACTCTTAGGGACCCCATGGACTGCAGCCTACCAGGCTCCTCCGTCCATGGGATTTTCCAGGCAAGCGTACTGGAGTAGGGCGCCACTGCCTTCTCCAATATCTGCTCTAGCTTCACTGATTATTTTTCCTTAGTATGTCAATTGATCAGAGAGATTTGTTACAATTTTTCACTAAAAAGGTGCAGTTTTAATTTCTTTTAATAATTCTATCAATTTTTGATTTATGTGGTTCTAAAACATAGAATTCTCTTAATAAGCTGAGAAATGACAATAGTGATTAAAATTTTACTGATATGTTTTGCATCTCATTTCCTTGAAGGCTTAATATGCTCATCCAGTTTTGCTCTGATGTGTATTACCTGATATATATTTACTTTCATTTTGCTTTCAACCTTCCTGTGTTATTAAGTTTTAAGCGTGCCTCTTTTGAACAGACTGTAGCTAGTTGTTAACGTTATTATTTTAAATCCAATCTGCTAATAGTGATCTTTTTAGGCCATTTACATGTAATATTATACAATTATGTTGGATGTAATTCTATCATATTATTATATGCAATACTTTCTTTTTGTTATGTTTCTTTTTATCCCTTTCTCTCTTTTCTTCTTTCATCTTATTGAACTGATTTCATGTTACCACGTTGCAATTATTCCGTCTACTGGATTAGAATAGAGGTCAGCAAACAATAGCCAATGAGTCACATCCCACTCACAACTTGTTTTTGTAAATAAAATTTTAATCTACCCCTGTTTATTATTTTCTTGTTCATTATATTTGTATACATTACCATTGGGGGTTAATTTTGATTCTTCCTGAGGTAAAACCTTTAGCAGTGGCTTTACCATTGATGGTAAATTCTAATTTTTATTTGCCTAAGAATTTTTTTTTTGTTTTTTTGGTTTTTTTTGCCCTAATGTTTTGTTGGATACAGATAGAGTTGCTGGATACAGAATTCCAAATGACAGCTATTTTTCCTGAGCAATTTGAAGATAGTGACTGTCTGTTCACTGCCTTCCAAGTTGAGAAGCCAGCTTAGATTCATAGGTCTGCTGTTTGCCCCTAAATTGTCCCCAGTTCACTGCAATATTGATTAAATGGGTATTACAACTTTGTTAACTTTAAATTCTTTTTGACTTTCCATCACTTCATCTGTTTCAATGTTGTCTTCTGGATAATTCTTTCTTATCTGTCTTTCCACCCACTGTGTTTCCCATAACATATCCTATAAAGTTTAAATCCAGTATTATATTTTTCCTTCACAGAAGTTCTGTTTTTCATTTAAAACATTTTGCTTTAAAAAAAATTTTTTCGGCCGCCCCGTCAGCATGCGGAATCTTTGTTCCCTGACCAGGGATGGAACATGTGGCCCCTGCATCGGACGTGCAGAGTGTTAAACACTGGACTGTCAGGCGAGTTCCTAAAACATTTTGCCTTCATGTTTTTGCGGGCTTCCCAGGTGAGCCAGCAGTAAAGAATCTGTCTGCCAATTCAGGAAACGCTGGAGACACGGATTGGATCCCCTGGAGTAGGAAATGGCAACTCGCTCCAGTATTCTTGCCTAGAAAACTCCATAGACAGAAAAACCTGGCAGGCTACAGTTCATGGGGTCACAAAAGAGTTGGCCACAACTGAGCACACACTCACATCCATGTTTTTATTCTCTCTTCTTTAAAACAATATGTCTTTATAAATATGTGAGTGTGTGCATTTTGTTTAAATAAATACACTTATTTATAAGTGACCGTGTAATAAGTATGTTTTAATGAAGAAAGAGTAAAGATAATCAGAGACATCTTATTGGCCTGTGGCTCAAGGTAGAAAATTATTCTCCTACTTTGGGCTTTTCCTATAGGTATTGACAGGAAAATAACTGGTCTAGTTCTGTTTTTGTTTTTGTTTTTTTTTTTTTTAGGTTGGTTCTATTGTATTTCATCATGTCA
The DNA here is from genome assembly GCF_042477335.2 of Ovis canadensis. NCBI lineage: Eukaryota > Metazoa > Chordata > Mammalia > Artiodactyla > Bovidae > Ovis > Ovis canadensis. The sequence goes on along the minus strand of NC_091264.1, from coordinate 19,876,060 downwards.
TCAGAGCCACAGTGAACTGGGAAGAAAACACCAGCCACACCCCGCTGAACCATCAGCTCTGCTCTTGTTTCCAGATGCTTAGTCTGGAAGCTGTTTTTGCAGGGCTTCCTCTCATCCTCCTATACTCGAGCTGCTGGATTTGAGGCTGAATTGCTTCTCCCCATCCTCTACCCACCGACTGGAGGCTAGCTGCCTCTGTAAAGTTGAAACTAAGATGCAAAGGTTAAAGTGCATGCTTTTCAAAGTCTGAAGTTTCTTTGTACTTTTAAAGGCTGTATGATCCTGGTTCCTCTGTCTTTGAAATTTCCATCTTTCAAACAACCTCTAACAAGTATGACAACAGACTTGGAAGTAATCTTGCAAAACTTGGCTCTTTTTTTGTTGTTGTTGTTTCCTGTCTTTATTTTTTTAATTTGTTTATTTATTTTAATTGAAGGCTAATTACTTTGCAATGTTGTATTGGTTTTGCCATACATCAACATGAATCCGCCACAGGTTAATTGTTAACTTGAATAGAGTGCCACCTTTCTGCCTACATATGAATAAATACTGTCATACATTAACCTCCACTTAAAATAAATAAATTTATATTAAAAAATATTGTCAATGATTGTTACTCTTCCTACTTTTTCCTTTGGTTAAAAAGAAAGCAAATGATAAAATACAGATTACAGATAAATACGTAGTGATATATATGCTTTACCAACAAAGGTATCTTCACTTGTAACTTTGAAAAGCACCAGACCCCTCCCCCAAAAATGCAAAAGAAAGAACATAGAAAAGCAGGTAATCTGAGAGCCAGATCACATATCGACTGCACAACTGACTGAATTGTTATGAGACAGTGACTTGTGTTTGGGAATGAGGATTTCTTCTGCCTTGAGTGAAGTTACACTATAAGCTACCTATTTATTGTAAATGTCTCGAGAGATGACATTTGCAGACTATACAGTCGCCCCTAGATGCTGGTTCAGATTCAACACTGGTGATGCAGGAATTATTAAATGACAGTTCTTTACTTGAGAGAAAAAAAATGTTTTTGCATTTTCTTTTCTGTGTTTGTTTCTTTCTTCAATACAGACAAATTTATTTTTGCCTTAAAACAATGAGTATTTGTCATTTTTGCCCTTCTAGTATCAAAAATGATTAGGACCACTTTACAAAGCAGAAAAATTAAAAACACACCAACAGAAGAGTCAATGCATAACTAGCCAAAAAGACCTGAGTAGTTTGGATCCTGTTAAAACAAACCAAATTATTCTGATTCCTTGTAATAGTCTGAGTATTCAAAGTAATACTAAGCATTTACTCTAATAGTTATTCGAAAATAATGTGACTGACCATATGTGCAGATATATATATGCATACATATTTTGAGAAAATATAAAAATACTCATGCTAAATATCTCCCTTCTTAAATGAAAGAGAATAAATAAGGTCAATTCCCATCCTAATCATTTATTTTTTTGCTATTAAAAATTTTTCCTTATTGTTGGAACAGATTAAGAAAATATTTAACTCATGGATGGTTTCTTTGCTCATTTAATAGTGAGTTACTTATCAACAACAGAAAAACTAGTTTTGGCAATTGAAATCATGTAATCCACAAACATTTTAGATCTGATACAGTTATAGTTTCAGTTAGGACATACTTATATTTTGTATCCCTCTTAAAAAAAAAAAAGCCAAATCAAGAAGCACAATAGAAACTAGCATCACAAGTTTAATGTATTTTAAAACATAGAAATATATTTAAACAGCACATTTAAAGAATAATATAATAGACTTTTATTTCTTATTCTTACAATGGTATACCATTAATTCAAAAATATATTACTTAATGTACCTCCAATAGAGTTATTATCAAGTTTACTTTAAGATAATCTGTATTTTAAAACAACATTGCAATATTCCTGAATCTGAACAAACCCATAACATTTTAAGCTATTTTTGAGACAAGTTTTACTTAAAAAGTCCAAAAGGGTGATTAATAAATGATGCTTTATGAGTATTTTAGATGAACTGTAAATAATCCTAGCCGCGGAGCCCACATAAATAGCAACTTATGCACTAAATGTCATTCTTCCAAAAGTCAGTGGGTTAAAGACAAGCCTTAAAAGGCAGAGAGAGAAACAGAGAGAGAAAATAAATTAATTTCAGAGGGAAGAACACACAGGCACATACACACAACAGAACCTTCCCACTTGGAATTATTTGTGCTTGGAGGAAGGTTTACAAAATCCCCCTCCAAAATAAGGTTTTCAATGAGCTCATTCTCCAAGATATGAAAAATGGATTTCAGCTGTTCTTTCGAAATGGCAATTCTGTCAAAGCCATTCTGGGATTTGGGGTAATTTCCTCCAGTTGAGTTTCAGTGCTTTTACCCTAAATAAAATCCCTTGCATCACATCAATCAGCAAACTCAGTTATAAAAGAGAGCTACAGAAAACGGCTCTGCCGGTTGCTTTGCTCGGGTATATTTTATGCATGCAGTGACTCTCCTCTGTGGGGAGGGAAGGGGAGCACGTGTAAATGTTTCTTTATTTTGGACTGTTTTTAAATCTGAAAAAAAAAAAACTGCAGTAGTAGTGTTCTAGATAATAGGCAGACATGATTTATTTGAGGTAAGAAGGTTGTACTATGCTTTTTTAGTGTTAACTTGGAAAATTATGGACACAGGCTCAAGTCTGTCTCCACAGAATTCCTGAAGCTTTGAGCTCTTTGCAAAATCTACAACCGGTGAGCCAAGAAGGAACGCTTTCCTACAGTGAAACCAATTCTGTTCAAGCAAACAGTTAAAATAATTATGTGCAATCTTTCAGCTTCTGTGTTCTGCTCCCGTTTATTTACTCAAATCGAGCTCAACATTTCACTTTATCTAAAGTAGCAGAAACTCTCAAAGAAAAATTGTGTTCCTCCAAGCATTTTTGTTTTGGCTGGTTATTTTTTTAAGTTTCATTCTAAATATCAATAAATATCCTATCAGTTTACATTGGCACAGCATAACCAGATGCATTCAGCTTCCTTCAACAATACTTAACAGTCAAAGGAGTTCTGTCTAATTTCAGAAAATCATATAAAAATTACGTTAAAAAATATTGAAGTGGAATAGAATTGGACTCAGCATATCCTACTAAAAATTAGACTGGGCAATTTTTTGCATAATGAAGTGACCTAAAATACATTTTACTGCAAAGGCATCCACAAAGGAGAATATATATACCTTTAAATAAATAAAAGTGACTATATACATGCTCTTGTACATAGGTTAGAGAGATGAAATGAGCCAGACTAATTTTATTAAATTCCCCTTTTATCTGAAAGGATATTTTTTATTGTAGTCATAAACCTCAATACAGATCTTTTTCTTATTACCATTATTATGCACCATCAGTGGCAACCACACGAACGCACGACCATATTTCTGTACTTTTTCAAAATGACATTGGAGCTGTCATCAAAGTACAACACAGAGATGGCATTTAGTTTGGTTGGCGCACAGCAAGGCTTTGGTACGTGGTCAGGAAACATCAGGTGAACCTGGTTGAGTGGGAGGAAGAAAATGATTTACTTTTTAAGAAAGAAAATAGATATTTTGTCTGCAGTTTTAAGGTGACATTCTTGTTTTATCACTGACAATCAGGCACTCTCTTAAGTTACCTCCCTCTCTTCTATTTTTGCTCCATGGTGAGGTGAGGTGGGAGCTGGTAGTGAAGGATGTATCCTTAAGTATTAACACCTAGACTGGACCCACTGGTTCTAATTACGTGTTGGGGCTTTGGAAAACATTCTACCAAGGAAGGAAAACTCTCTCTATGGAATATTCAGTGGAAATTTTCCTGGAGGAAAGAACATGGCAACTAGGACTGGGCTGCTTTTAGTTAAAATGGCCACTTCTAGGTCTATCATGTGAAACACGTACGTGATGAATGCAAAATCAACAAAGCAGCAGCACTTGACTGTAGAAAGATCTGGATCTAAGAATTATTCGTAAAAGGATAACTAAACACTAAATCAGTGCATTTTAAACAATAAAATTAAAAGCGTGCAAATGCTTCATTTCCTTTGGTAAAGGAAGCATAAAAATCACAGCAAAATAAACTCCAGGTAAAAACCCAATGCTTGCTTTAAAGCAATGATTTCAACTCTTCTCCCCATAATGTTTTACCAGATTGGCCAGAGTTTAACATCCTTTGACTTGCTTTCTCCCCTAGACAAGTGCCAAAAATCAAGCTAAGTTCAATCAGAAGAAAGAAGCCTAGATATGTTACAACTTGAATATACATCCCTACCTCTCTCTCTACAAAGTCTGAAAAGGTAGCTGAACATGGACAGTAAAATGCTTAAGTAAAGGATTTGTTCTCATTTTCGTCAAACTGGCACGTTTACCTCTGATCTTCAACAATCAAAGAAGGAGCCAGAACTCGGTTCCCGCTTTCCACCCTCCTCTCCCAGCCCTTCCCCCAGAGGAGTTTATGGGAAGTCCCACTGCAGAGTCCTCCGGGATCGACAAAGAGAAAATACAGCTCTTAGAATCTTGGCTGCAAAACCTTGGCTGAAATGATATAGGAGTCCTGCCTATGGACAGACACGGCAGGAAAAATGAGGTGATCTGACACGGACGTGAAATTTCCTAAGACCTCACAAAACTGCAAGCTGGATGGTTCTCCAAATTTCAGAGGCAGCCTGAAGCCCTCCTTGGCTTTATCATCCTCAACCCCCTCACCCGTGATGGATGGATAACCCCCTGCCTCAAGGATCACCTCACCCAGCCATTGTTCTGAAAAAAAAAAAAATAAAATAAAAATAATAAGATTGTTCTTCCATCATGTCTCAAACATGTTCGGCACAAACCTGCTTTCCTTTAACAACAAATGCGCCTGTGTTCTTGTTTCATGTCCGTCACAAAATAAGCAGAGAATGCACAATGCCAGGAAAAAAAAAAAAAAACAGAAACACCAAACTTCCCATGTTCCCTTCAAGTTCTGTGATGACTTATGCTCCACATCCCAGGACAGCGATACAGACGAGGGGCCTGTTCCAACTCCCTGTCAGCAATTTAAAAAATGTTTGTTTTTAGACGCTGCCTTCTAGACTACAGTCCTAAAAGCTGACAGTATGTAATTATATATTTATTTTTAAAAAAAGAAAAAAAACAGAGATAGGGGTATTTGACAGTGTTTTTTCAATAATTAAGCTTTGCATAGCCTGAGCGAACCTGGATGTGTTAGATGCATATCAAAGGAAACAGCGAAAGCTCTCTGAGTCATTGAAATGACAATACAAAGAGCTTAATTTCTGGGAAATTAAGTGGCATTTCTCTATAAATAGTGGCTGTTCTGCTGCGGCCCTACAGATGGACAGTGAGGAGGGCTCTTCCTCTAAGGCGTGAAATAGAAGCATCCTTCTCTCTGCAATGGGCCTTCAGCTGATAGAAGGCTGGACCTCCCCAGACATTCATCTTACTGGAGGACATTTGAATATAACAACTTTTCTTGTGCTGCATACCTGCTCTCTTGCCCCAACACTGATACCATATATCAGGACGTGCTTATAGGGCTCCCCTCATGGTTCAGTGGTGAAGAATCAACCTCCCAAAGCAGGGGACAGGGATTCAATCCCTGGTCTGGGAAGATTCCACATGCCAAGGGGTACCTAAGCCTGCACACTGCAACTACTGAAGCCCACGCACCTAGAACCTATGCTTTGCAACAAGAGAAGCCACCAGAATGAGAAGCCTGAGCGTCACAGCTAGAGAGCAGCCCTCACTTGATGCAACTGGAGAAAACCCAAGTGCAGCAGTGCACAACCAGGGCAGGCAAAAAAAAAAAGAAAACAAAACACTAAAATTTTTTTAAAGAAGTGCTTATTTTTATGGATAGCATAAAAACATATCATAGACATAGTATGGACATATCAAAACTTAAAATACCCCTAGGAACTGATTCTATACATGCATAAGGGAACCTCATTGGTCAAAAATCAACCAAAAGAAGAATGTTTCTATGGCATTGGCAGCACAAAGCAAGCATGAAAGGAAATGCTGGTTGAAATTTAGACTCCATTTCTTCACTTTAGACAATGAAACAAGAGCTGTAGCAAACTAAGGTTTTCTTTTACTTTATATAAATTTTGCAATCAAGAAAGAAATAATAGTTTCTCCCCACACCTATAAGTTTGCTGAATATGATATATTAAAGAAATTTAGGGTGTAAAGATCAGTGTTGGGGAAGGATAGACATGAGGAACTGTTTTCCATTTGTTATTAAAAAGCAACTTGATAATTTTACATGATTGTATTCTGAAATAAATGTTTCTCTTCAAACTTGGGGGAGAAAAGAATATTTATAGGTGACTACCTTTCAAAATACATATTTGTTTCAGCTCTCTGCTTCCTCTCTACTCCAAGGTTATTTCCAAAGTCTTTGACAAAAGCTATGCTCTAGTTGCCACAGGTGTGCATCTTTGTGGTCTAGCTATCCACCAGTACCTCTGAGGTCAGTAAGATGCCAGCAAAACATCAAGTCAAGGATTTCATCTGTCAAGGTGTATACACCATTCTTATTCAGAAGGGAACTGGGATGTTATTTCCATCAACTTTAAGTTTTGAATAAATTGCAAAAGAAGATAACCTTCTGAAGAGTCAACTCTCCACACATTCTAATAGCTGCTCTTTCTGTTGGTCATAAATAAGACTCACCCACAAAGATGGATTTTTTCTTTCTAACAGCTACTGCTCTCCTACTGTTCTCTACCAAATAACGCTACTCCCATCAGTGTCTTGAGTCCAAAATTATTTGTTTTCTTCCTTCTGTCATGATTACTTATGGTTGAAATGCTCCTGTGAACCCAGCTTTGATGTGGGGTCACATCACACAGCCTATGCATCTTCTAGAACCTCTTCCTCGTCTGCCAGAAGCCGTTCCCCCATCACATTAAAAGGTACAGATGCTGGAGTCAGACTCTCAAGGGTTTTCCTGAGCTCATTAGATAAGTACGATCACTGAGAGACCATGAGATTAACATTTCATTATCTCCTTCACAAAAATTAGCCTACATTGGTGGAGATTAAATCAGTATTACATTCCTAAGTATGGGAGGGAAGAAATGAAGATTAATTTCCACCTTAATGATTATAAATGAAAAAGATATAAAAAAATGGAAACCAATCTTCTACTTATATTCTACACTGAAGAGCTTCCATGATACCAAAGTATGTTATGGAACATTCTTAAATAAGGAGTTAAAAGCCCTCAGATGAAATTCAGCACAGCTATTATTCAAAGCTTTTGTAATGACTGCTAATGAATGGTTAGGTTAGAAACAGCCCCTGTGTGGTTAATCATATTGTCTACTGAAGAAATCAGTGCAAAATGACCATTTTGTGTGATTGCTCCAATTTTCCTTGCTGAATCTTTCCTCATTTTGGAACTAGGATTTTTCTTTAGAGCAGCCTGAGTTTCCTGACTATATCCACATTTCTTACTCTGGCACAATTTTTACGTTAGGAGTTTGAGAAGAGAAGAAAATGCATTTGTTAACTCCAAATAGATGCTTTTCTTTAAAGTAACTTTATAAGAAGCCTGCGTCATAAACCACTTTCTATTCTACACAAAGAAAACTTACCAGAGTCTGAACGATGGCATGATTGGTGGCATTCATATGGGCATTGAGTGGAAAAGAACATTCTCCATCACAATAAAATGCAGCATATCCTTCCGGCGCTATAATCCAGTCCTAAAATGCATGAAAGCAGAAGAAATAATATCACCAACATAAAAGCACAGAAAAACAGTTCTTAAAGAATACTTAAATATAATTAATAAATTCAATATACTATAATATGAAATTAAATACTCTGGATTGGTTTCTCTTTTTGGTTCAACAATTATTCTAATAAGACAGGCTCCTCCAAGCCTTTAATTTATGATTAAGTTAAAGTTTACAACAAAAGTATAAATATTTTCACAAGGAATTGTCCTCTGTAATTTCTCCCAGGGGTCACTACGTAAGATATCCCTAGCCTGTATTAGCCCATATATTCATGAATAAAGCTGCAATCATGAAATAGCATTCTAAATATTGTTTAAACAGGAAATGATGAACTCTGCAAAGTTCAACTGAACCAGAAAGGAAAAGAAGAATAAACTTAATTGAGATAATTCTCATTACTTCTTAATAACTCATTCTTGCTTTAGAAGCTTGACAACCTCTTAAGGCTCTAAGATTTGTTCCTTGTCCTGTTTTTCTTTCCAATCATGTGTTAACTTTATAGTCTCTTAAGAAGTGAGTTGGAGAAAAATCCTAATCATTGTATATGAAAAATTTTAGGAAGCTAAAATGTTGGCGCTTGAGATGGTGGCCCTGATATTTTTTTTCCAGAGATGTAAAACTTGTCACCGATGTAAAATTATTGAACAATTAATGTTGAAGGTTTATCATAAATTTGAAAATGCTCACGTTACTATCACTTCTCAATATAATAGCTTGTATTCCGAGGATCCATTGTAATGAAATAATCTAATCTAACAATTTAATTTAAACTCTTTTGGCATAGTTGTGAAAATTATTGTGGTTAAATCTTCCTCCTCACTGTGTTTGTGAAGCTTATGTAAAACATAGCAATACGACTTCTAAGTACAAGAAATTTTTTTTTTCTCTACGTCTAACTTACCATAGACATAGTCAAGGATTCTACTTCCTATACCAATCATTTGTGACTGTAGAAGGCAAATGGAAATTGCTTGAGTTAATCTGAAAAACGGGAGCTAAAATGGAAATTGGGGTATATTTAAACAACAGGGCTTCTTTTTTTCACTTTCTAAGGTTGCATTTGTTCTTCTGCATAAGTTTTTTTTTTTTTTTACCATAAACTTTATTAATTATGTTTCAATAGTGAAAGGATAATGCAGAAACAAAAATGATGTGGATAATCCATATATGGAACAGTCAATGTCAAAAATAATTGGTATGTTCATTGCAGCACTGTTTATAATAGCTGGGACATAGAAGCAATCTAAATGTCCATTGACAGATGAATGGATAAAGAAGAAACAGAATTGGGTCTTTTGCAGTGATGCAGATGGACCAGAGTTTGTTATACAGGGTGAAGTCAGAAAGAGAAAAACAAGTATCCATACACAGAATCTAAAAGGATGGCCCAGATGAGCCTGTCCTGAGGATAGCAATAGGGGCACAGATGGAGGGAAAGGGTGTGTGAGCACAGCGGGGCAAGGGGAGGGTGGGGCGAATTGAGAGAAGCACAGCCCTGTGTCCACTACCATCTGTAGAATGGGCGGCGAGTGGGGCTCAGTTCAGTGCTCCGCAATGACCCAGATGTGAGACTGGGGGCAGGTGGGAGGGAGGGCAGGGGGAGGGGATACAGGTACACGGATAACTGACTCACGTTATTTTAACAGCAATGATACTCCAATAAAAAGTAAAATAAATTACAAACTGCATAGGAAAGATTACAAAGATTACAAGAGATTTAGGATTGATACAAAGCAGAAAAGAAGCAACCAATTTGACCGACCGTTCTTACCTGCCATCCCAGATCCCGGAAGCTCACATAGAGTTCATGCTTTTTACAGGCTTGTTTTTGTTCACTGGTGTTATAATCTGAAAGTGAAAATCAGATTGTCAACAAATGGCAGTCTATCGGGTATATTAATATTTCTTTTGTGAGGTCACTTATAAAGTCAAAAGGAGGCTGTATTTGAACTTGTAGAACATGAGTTTGAATCTCAAAGTGAAAGCCGCTTACTAACTATGTGAACTTCAAGCAAGTCACTTGTGCTGAGTTTCTGCTTCTGTAAAATGCAGACCTTGAGGGGTCCGGACGAGGATCAGGCTGGATCCTTCGTGTTGGGAAAACAGCAGCCTGATACCTGCCACTCAGTGAGTGCTCATTCATAAACTAACTCAAACCACCGTTGTGCTTACTATGCTTAAGCATATACAATATTCAACCACTATGTTTTGTATTCTTTCACAAGGCAGGCACTGGGAAAGTACCAACTGGGATGTTCCAAAGTACATGTTATCTTAGTACGTATCTTAAACTCAGGATCCCCAGAGTGGAGCTTCTGACCGTCCCCTACCCCCAGACCAATTTCACCTGCAGATAACTGCGAACAAGTTCCCAGGCAAAATAAACACTGTAGTTAAAACATCCTCTTGCCTCTCCCCTCCACATCTAATCTGTCAGGAAATCCTTACATATTTTACCTTCATCTGAAATTTGGCCACCCTCACCAGCTCCATGACTGGCTCTGGTCCTCGCCGCTATCCTCTCTTTCCTGAATCACTGCCACATCCTCACTGCTGCTCCTCCGGCTCTCCACCGTCCCCATCCCATCAAAGTAGCCAAGTGGACCAAGTGTCACGCTCCAGCATAAAGTCTCACGGTGGTTCCTGCATCATCAAGGCTCCCAAGGTTCTGCATGGTCCAGTCCCATCACCCTCTGGCCCCTTTGCTCTCCTTCACTCTACTCCAAACAGCCTCCGCGCTGTTTTGCACAGTCTGCTTTCTCTCACCTTAGCTCCTTTACTCTCGACAACCCCACCCTTCCCTGCAATGCTCTTCCCCTGAATATCTACTTAGCTAACGCTCAGAGCTTCCTCAACTCTAAAGCATCATCTTGTCAACAAAGCCTTCACTGATTCCCCTGTTTCATATCCTAACCCCTACTCTCATATTTCTCTCCCCTCCTGCTCTGATTTTTTTTTCCATTTTGCTTACCATCCCTTAATATGTTACACCACTTACTCATTCACCATGTACCCTGTTTCTTATCTGTTTCCTCCCTCTAGAGTGTCAGCTCTCTAGGGGTAAATATCTTGCCTGGTCCCATTTGGTTCTCTGATACCTCAAATGTCAGAAACAGGGCCTGGCACACAGTAGATACTAAATAATTAGGAACTGAAGAATGGATGCTTCAGAATGTTCCGGAAATGGCTTGACGCAAAGGAGATACACACTTTCCGTAACTTATTTTGGAATATAATCTGAAAAATCCATAACCTTTGATAATTGTTGAAAAAAATTAAGAATTCCACTTGCATCTGGAAAAAGTAAAATACAAAAGAAAAACAGAGCATTACAGAAAATGCCTATTCATGCCTTATAATGGAACCCATTTTAATTATTTCCAACCCAAAAAAATGAAAGAGAAAAAAATGTAGGGTGATGGGAACTGTGAAATAATTTATTTTAAAAGAAGACAGCTAATGTTTTCTTCTAGGAATAAATACTACCTTCACTCTGACAGTTGTCTCTAGCAAATCAACATAGAAGTTTGCTATAAAAAGCAGCCTGTCATAAGGTGTCACCTTCCAGTTTAATTATCCTCAACCTCTAATGAAAATGAAGTCACGTCAAAGATCTAAAAGACCTGTCTTAACAGATCCTGTCATCTGCCCTTCATAGTGACATCAGCTAATTATTTAATTAATGTGAGTCTAGTACAGAAGGTTCAATCTGAATGCAGAAATCCTTTTCCTTCTAGACCAGTGTTATTCCTATGTGTGACTACCTTCATTAAACCATGTAAAACAGAGAGCCAACAGGAATTCGCTGTGACTCAGGGAACTCAAACCGGACCTCTGTGACAGTCTGGAGGGGTGGGATGGGGTGGGGTGGGAACAAGGTTCAGGAGGGAGTGGACACATGTATACCTACGGCTGATTCATGTTGATGTATGGCAGAAACCAATACGATATTGTAAAGCAGTTATCCTTCAACTAAAATAAATTAAAAAACATTCCTATCATAAAAACACAGCAGTCAAAGAAAACACAGAAAACTCGAGCAAGGAAGCTCTGACACCGTGTTCATGCATGCATACAATCAATCATGCGTTAACTACATTTAGTAAGCACCTCCATGCCAACACTGAGCACAGGAGAATGAATACAATTTCTGTCCTTCAGATGCTCACTGTTTCATTAACAATCAACTAAAAGATCTGAAAAAAATAAATATATAGATAATGACAGAAAATGGAGGAAAGCGAATTTGTTTGAGATTTAGCACTCTTCTTCTTTGGGTAGACTTGTAACTGACATAGCAAAAAAAAGTTGACTTCGCCCAAGCAATGAAGCAGCATAAAGTAATAGTAAGTGCAAGACCATGAAATGGATAAGTTTCAACATTGTATCATTTCTAGGGAAAAGGAATAACTCAAGTCTGGTATTAGTTTGACTGCATAAACTTCTTGACATTTTAAATAAATAAATAAAAGTTTTAAAGTGTCAGCTATGCATTAGAGCAAGGGAGAGCAATTTATTTTTCCTCAAAAAGGACAGATAATATGTATTTCAGGCTACGGGGTTTCCTTCACAATGATTCAGCTTTGCCCCAGTAGGATAAAAGCAGGATTTAGGATGTATTGATAAAAGGATGGATGTGACTGTATTTCAAACAAACTTTGCTTATGGATCCTAAAATTTGAATTTCACATGATTTCTGCATGAAACAAAATATTATTCTAAGTGTTTTTTTTCACACATCTAAAAATGTAGAAACCATTGCTAGGTTGTACAAAAACAGGCAATGGCTTATTTTGCCAAACCCTGCATCAGACAGTCATGGGAATATTTATTCATCCATCCTTGTCTTAATAAAAAACATTGAATATGAATAAAGACCTTATATCCAATAACACATTCGAGTATATGTGAAAAAACCATAACTATGTCTATGACCATTTGAATTCCATGTTTATAAAAAAAAAGAAAGTAAAACTTAAAAGTCAAAATAGATCTGTTCCATCTATGCAGCTTTTCATGCAGGCTAAGTGATGTATATATTGCAACATCACATAAAGGTAACGAGCAATGAAATTTATAACAGAATCTGGTTCCAAGAGTCTGATTTCATAGAGCGTTAGGACCATATGCTTAGTTGGTCAGAAATAAAAATTAATGGATACTGAGTAAATGTTGTACCCAAACCAGCAGTCTGTAGTTAGCTTTACTAAATGGTTGGCAGAAAAACCTCTGAGAGGAAAGGCAAAGAAATTAGATTTATATTTTTTAAAAACATTGATCGGCAACCCTTCAAATATGAAAATGAGCTGGACATGATGCTGCTCTTGACAAACCTGCCTAGAATTCAAGAGTATCACCAGAAACCACTACACATTCTGAAGTCACAGCCAACACTAGAAAAGCATTCCTCAACCACAAGGCAGGTATCACAGACACAGTATTTCTGTTTTGCCTGTTAATGGCAATAATATTGGGAGACCAGTGCCAAAATAATGACTATTGTTAAATACTTTTTGCTAATTTATGATCAATTTCTGGAAAAAAATGCAAATGTATGTTTTACAAGCTATTTGATTATTTTTTCTTCCAGTTTTATTGAGATGTAATTGACATACAGCACTGTACAACTTTAAGATATACAGCATAATTGTTTGACTTACATCCATCATGAAATAATCACCACAGCAAGTTTAGTGAACATCCATGATCAAGGACTTACAGCTGAACAAGCTGGGTTTAGAAAAGACAGAGGAACCAGAGATCAAACTGCCAAACATCCACTGGCTCATAGAAAAACCAATGGAATTTAAAAAAAGAAAGAAAGAAATCCACTTCATTGACTACGCTAAAGCCTTTGACTATGTGACTCACAACAAACTGTGGAAAATTCTTAAAAGGATCAGAATACTAGACCACCTGACCTGCCTCCGGAGAAACCTGTATGCAGGTCCAGAAGCAACAGTTAAAACAGACATGAAACAACAGACTGGTTCCAAATCGGGAAAGGAGGCAACATACGTCAAGACTGTGTATTGTCACCCTGCTTATTTACCTTGCATGCAGAGTGCATCATGGGAAATGCTGGACTGGATGAATCATAAGCTGGAATCAAGATTGCCGGGAGAAATAGCAAGAACCTCAGACATGCGTGTGTCACAACACGGATGGCAGAAAGTGAAGAGGGACGAAACAGCCTGTCGATGCGGGACGAAGAGGAGAGTGAAAAAGCTGGCTTAAAACTCAACATGGGAAAAACCAAGATCATGGTATCTGGTCCCATCACTTCATGGCAAATAAATGGGGAGAAAGTGGAAACAGTGACAGATTTTATTTTCTTAGGCTCCAAAATCACTGCAGACAGTGACTGCAGCCATGAAATTAAAAGACACTTGCTCCTTGGAAGAAAAGCTATGACGAATCTAGACAGCATATTAATAACCAGAGACATCACTTTGCAAACAAAAGTTCATATAGTCAAAGCTGTGGTTTTTCCAGTAGTCAGGTATGGATGTGAGAATTGGACCATAAAGAAGGCTGAGCACCAAAAAATTGATGCTTTCGAACTGTGCTGGAGAAGACTCTTGAGAGTCCCTTGGAGAGCAAGGAGATCAAACCAGTCCATCCTAAAGGAGATCAACCCTAAATATTCACTGGAAGGACTGATGCTGGAGATCAAGTCCAATACTTTGGCCACCTGACGCGAAGAGCTAACTCATTGGAAAAGACCCTGATACTGGGAAAGATTGAAGGTGGGAGGAGAAGGCGACGACAGAGGATAAGATTGTTGGATGGCATCACCGACTCAATGGACATGAGTTTGAGTAAATTCCAGGAGACAGTGAGGGACAGGGAAGATTGGTGCGGTGCAGTCCATGGCATCACAAAGAGTCGGACACGACTTAGCTACTGAACAATGATCTCAGGTATACACAAAATTAAAGAAATAAAAGATGTTCTTGTTTTCTGATGAGAACTCTTAGGATTTACTCTTCCAACAACATTCATATATAATATACAACACTGTTAATTATATTTATCATGTTGTATCCTTAGTATTTCTATTATAACTGGGAGTTTATACTATTTGACCGCCTTCTTCCAGTTCCCCCTTCTCATTTCTATAATACAAATTTAATCTTTGTCTTAGTTTGATTTGTTAAAATTCATTTTGTGTTAGAAAAAAAGTGAAATGCATGGTAAATAAAACCTCTGAGGTCTACACACGGCCTCAATGGTTTGTCCACTAGTCCCTGAAGAAACTACCAGATAAATGAACACATGCTAGGTAAGTTGTGAAGAGCACAAAAGAAAATCCAAAAAAAAAAAAAAAACTCCACAAACAGGTACAGGATTCTCTGTCTTAAAATCTAGTGTTAAATGCATGTAAGAATTAAAGATTTTAAAATTTAAAAAATAAAAAACTAAAAAAAAAAAAAAAAAAACTAGTGTTAGTGTCTTTGAGGAATAAAACATAGTTAAATCTGTAAAAGAGAAGAAGAAAAAGTCCAAAATAGAATTCAACATTTAAACAATCAGCAGCTTAAACAAGCCAAATATAATGAGATGCTGTGTCTCAAAACAGAGGAGGAGACGTTCCACATCTCTTGCTTAATACCCTGGGGGAGGTCACAGACATCAGTCTCCCCACTGCAGGATATTTCATTAATTAATAGAAAATGAAAATGTCAAATGAAGGAAGTATGAAGTGGCTATAAAATGGCAGGTGCAGTGCTACTGTGGACTATTCAATAATGTAAATTTTGACACGGCCTTTGCGGTAGAGAAAATCATGATAAATCCCAAACAAATAACACCACTCCCAAAGATGAGGGATTTCAAATGCTACTGCTACCCTAGTTTAATCCCCAAGTCCCACATCCAGGGAACTTCTCACCGAACTGACATATAACCCAGTAGGAATTACAGTTATTTATTTGTATAGGGATTTGTGTACAAATGCGTGACACAGAACAGACACCACAACATAACTCTCTGGTGTGTTTGCTTGACTCTGCTCAGCAATGTGTCTCTGTGGATGATGCAGAGGATGTGCTCACCTTAGAGCCTGTTGACATAAAAATCCATCCACAAACCTGTCTCCAAATGCCTGCAAGATGTCTCTGCATGAAAGTTTCTCAAATGCCTCCAACTCACTATTTTGGCTTCTGACCTCATACTGTTTCCACTCCTTCTACTTGGTTAACAGGATCTAGTGGCTCAAGCCAGAAAATTTAATAAATACATTTCTTGATTTTCTTTCATTCTCACCCCTACCCTACATTAAATCCATCCACACTCCCTTTAAGCGACCAACTTCTAGCCTAGTTAACCTATCAGAAGTCCTTTGCACTCTTGGTTACCTCATACTCCCCCAACATCCTTTTTAGGAACTTGGTCCTAGGATAACCCTTCATCCCCGACTCCTCTTTGCTCTCTGACCTTAAGTCTTTTGCCTTGTTGATGGAATTGCTTTTTTCCTTTTGTCTTTACTTAAAGTACAAATGTTCCCAGTGGAGGATCCATCCTTAATGTTTCTCTCTTACTCCGGTTTCTATAGCAGCTTTGAGTCTTGTGCTTCATCTAACCACTGTGCTCAAGGCTGCATCCTATATATTCCACTCACACACCCATCTCTGGAGTCCTGCTGGCTCCATTCCATGTATTTTGCTTCCCACTTCCCCTGTCTCCCATCTATAATCTTCATTGCTTGGAGTGCTAGACTAGACTCCTAATCAGATTTTGGCATCCAGTTTCTCCCCTTGGCATCCCATCCTTCTTTCTGATGCCAAATTGAACTTTTAAAAACGCGTATCTGATGGTGACACTCCTTTTTCCAAATGCCTGCATGGAAACACCACAGTGACTGACCATTATGACTTGGTCCCTGCAAAATGTTCTAGCTGATATCACACTGCTCTCATACAGCAATAGCACAATGTGGCCATCAGACACTGCTATGTGGTTGTGTAACTGCATATAAGTTCTGAAATGGCTTCACCTCCATTTCTGAAAAGTGTCTATTTTTATCATTGGGGTCATGCTCTATCCTTACGGCTCCCACACTTCCTTGTACCTACTCCAGTGGAATTGATCTCCTGATAATCACTAACATGCATGTCTTTGCCACTGTCTGAGAGAATGCCTTTTCAGAAGCAAGATTCTGATGCTACCAATCTTGCATGATCGTATAGTTAATGGTGTGCACACTGTGGGTGCTTATTTAACAAGGAATCAATATTTTGCAATAAACCACACCCAGACATATCATCTCTAGAATTCTCTCTAGGTAGAAACTTGACAATAAGTGATCAGGGGAATGGGCACTGATGCAAAAGTCTGAACTCTTTAGGCACCAGTTCAGAAAAATCAAACCATAATTTGGTAATAATGATTATGTTTAACCCTGAATAAGTATACACAGTATTCTCCATTCTTTATACCCATTCACTTATTTAATCCTTGCAACTCATGTAATTTTATTCTGTGAGGCAGGTATCATTAATGTTCCCACGTTCCAGATGAAGAAATAGAGAGATGTGACATGCCCTGTCCAAGATTACCCAGCTACTAAGAGGTGGCTGCTGCTGCTAAGTTGCTTCAGTTGTGTCCGACTCTGTGTGACCCCCTAAATGGTAGCCCACCAAGCTCCCCCATCCCTGGAATTCTCCAGGCAAGAACACTGGAGTGGGTTGCCATTTCCTTCTCCAATGCATGAAAGTGAAAAGTGAAAGTGAAGTTGCTCAGTCATGTCTGACTTAGCGACCCCATGGACTGGACCCAGGGTTAAATGATAGAAAGAAAGATAAAGGTACAGATGAATGGGGCTTTCCAGGTGGCTCAGTCATAAAGAATCCGCCTGTCAAGCATGAGACACAGGTTCTATCCCTGGGTCAGGAAGATCCCCCGGAGAAGGAAATGTCAACCTACTCCAATATTCTTGCCTGGGAAATCCCATGGACAGAGGAGCCTGGAGGGCTATAATTTCATAGTGTTGCAAAGTCAGACACAACTGAGCGTGTGTGCGCATGCGCGGGCACACACACACACACACACACACACAGATGAATAGATAGATAAAAAAGATGGATCGAACTAGATCTATGTAACAAGATAACTATCATTTGAGAAGGGATTTTCAAAATTTTGCATATTCAGAGCACAGATAACAGCTTTTAGTGTTAATTACTATAAAAACCATGTGGATTAAAACCGTTCTCTAACATGTATACTATCATGTGAATTGAATCGCCAGTCTATGTCTGAAGCAGGATGCAGCATGCTTGGGGCTGGTGCATGGGGATGACCCAGAAAGATGTTATGGGGAGGGAGGTGGGAGGGGGGTTCATGTTTGGGAATGCATGTAAGAATTAAAGATTTTAAAATTAAAAAAAAATAAATTAAAAAAAAATAAATAAAACCGTTCTCACTGGTGCAGCCTTGCAGGATTTTTACTGCAGCACTGATTTTGAAAGCCCCAATTTAAAAACAGCCAAAATGTCTTTTTCAAAGTGACACGACTAAATAAATTCTGACAAAAGCAGTATTGAATATATTGTAGCAGTATATAAAAAAATGAAGTCACTAATTTGAAATATGGCTGAACTATGTTGTTTAAAAAATCCATAAGACCAACTATATGATACCAAGAGTGAACATTAGGTAAACCATAGACTGTAGTTGATTGTGATGTATCCGTGTAGGTTCATCTTTGGTAAGAAATGCACCACCATGGGGAGTGATGTTGATAGTGGAGGAGGCTATGCATTTGTGGGGTAGGGAGTACATGGGAAATCTATGTACCTTCCTTCCAATCTTGTGAACTTAAAACTGCTCTTAAAAAAGTTCATAAAAATAGGAACCCTCCTAGACTGTTGGGGAGAATGTAAATTGGTGCCCACTATGGAGAACAGTCTGGAAGTTTCTTAAAAAGATCCAGCAATCCCGCTTCCGAGTGAGAAAACTCTAATTTGAAAAGGCACATGCACCTCAGTGTTCACAGCATCACTGTTTACAAAGTTGAGACATGGAGACAGCCTAAATGTCCAACAAGAGGCAAATGGATTAAAAAAAGAGGTAGTAAACATGTATTGATACAATGGAATATTACTCAGCTGTAGAATAGAATGAAATAATGCCATTTGCAGCAACATGAATGGACCTGCAGATTATCACACTAACTGAAATAAGCAAAACAGAGAAAGACAAATATTATGTGATGCACTTATATGTGGAATCCTAAAAAAAAAACAAAACCAGATACAAATTAACTTATGTACAAAACAAAGACAGACTTAGATATAGAAAACAAACTTATAGTTACCAAAGGGGGCAGGAAAAGGAGAGAGAAGTTAGGAGTTTGGCATCAGCAGGTATACACTACTGTATATAAGACAGATAAATAACAAGGACCTACTGTACCACACAGAGAGCAATATCCAGTATCTTATTGTGACCTATAAGAGAAATGAATCTGAAAAAGAATATCTATCTATATAACGCATAATAAAATCATATTCTCCAAAAGTGACGCATATAGGGAGGAAAAAACTTGAAAGTACTTGTATTATGTTGATAACAGTGTATCAGCATAACTTATCTTAAAAGGATTAGGTGATTAAAGGAGAATTTTAGCTTTATTTATGATTATTTTTAAAAAATAACACTATGTACTAATTACCTAACAACACACTCTAAACAAATAATTTCAACAGATTGTTCTTTCTGGTTTTGATTAAAATGTTTGTCCAAGAGGAATGACTTTACACTGTATCCATTAGGCAAGATATAACACCTGTCAGAGTTGGGAGTTATAGGCAGGGCACCAATGGTCATGATACCAAGCTTGTGATAAGCGCCTTTTCAAGCAGTTCTGCAGTAAATGAGAACGTGCTCTGTGCCTTGCAAATACTTTAAATTTTGAATGCTCTATTGTTTTTGCATACTGATATAGTCCTTAAAATAGCATCTTGCTCTTGGTAGGTTCTTTAAAATCTTATCAACTTAGTGCCTCTCCAACCCAAAGGGTGGCAACCTTAATATTTAGCTATTGCCTACATTTCCTTTCCCCTAAACCCAAGTTCAAAGGAAAATCAATTGTGCTGGCTCATTGTAAAATAGGTAACATCTCTCACAAAGTGTCTGCTCAAAGTTCTTGCTAAAAACCTAAAGAGCAGCAAAGATAGAGGGTTTCTGCAGAAAATCTAGGGGCAGTGGTTCTGTATACACAGCTGAAAAAGGAAGCTAGTTCTCCCATACAGTGACCATGTTAACTTCCTGAATGTGTGTTGGTGAAGTTGCTGTTTTGTGCTGGACACTGTTCTAGGTTCTCCCACAGGAGCACAGAATAGTGAAAGGGCACTGAGAAGTCAGAAGACAGGACTCTTTGAAAGGAGAAAGGGATGAGGTAAAGACAGCAAGAATGACCTGGATTCTGCACTGTTGGAGATTTTTAACATTTGAGAATATGCTTTGCAAAAAAAAAAAAAAAAACTGCAACCAAGCAAACTTCTAACAACTCTCCCTACTCCCTACTGACCCCCTTCTTAGTCACGGCATCTTCACACAGTGTTTTAATGTAAAAGCCTAGTAGTATTACAGCATTTGCTACTTATATTTGGATAATTTTAAAATTTCACTAGCATTTCAAGTCTCCTAAGTATCAGATTTTATGTTTATATTAAACCCCTGTCTTTTGGACCAAATCCTACGAGACTTTTTCCTGCCTGCTTGATTACTACCTATTGAAAGGTTAAGTCTCGTACGCACAGACCAACTACTTTCTTTCTTCTTCTTATCAAAATATGAACATGTTCCAAAACCACCTACTACATATTTCACAGAAATGGGTGCCAATGACACACTTTTTAAAAAGAAAATATTGGTCTGTATTAGAATAATTTTGTACTCTAAATGGTGTTAGGAAACTGGTGAAAAGTGACGTGATTTCTGCTTCATGTGTTTTATTCATCTCTAGTTATAGAAGCACATTAGTTACCTGTGGTCAGGAAGGGAAGATAAATAGATTTCACCAATGGGGAGAAAGACTTAGATGATTTCATTTGCTGGAATGCCTCTGCCAGAGTCATTACCAGCTCTAATAATACGCAGGTGACTTTTCCCTTTGAAATTTTCTCAAAAATTATTTACTATTCTATTCAAGATTTAACAAATCTTTTTCTTAATGCAATCTGCTACATTAAATTAAAAACATTTCAACCCATTTCAGAACCATTCTATATGAAAAGAAAAATATACAACTTTGACAGGCTAGTATTTACAAGGAAGAAAAGTTCTTAGAAAGTTATTTTTCTCCGTCTTTCATATTAAGCAATTAAAATTTTCGCCAAACTAAATATCTTATGAAGATCTTTATAAAATAGCCTTGTAATAAGGCACTAATGTCACATTTACTTTCAAGTGAAAAAGACAGTGAAGCTTATTTGATGGAAAATTATTTGAAAGCATGATTTCTGTGTAGAATGTAATTTGCTATAATGCAATTTCATAGAACTCTTTCCTGCGCTTCTGTTGCTAGATACATAAAATAGACTTCTTTCTAACACACTTCTCCTGTGCCTTCACTCTAGGAGGGTTCCAATGAATTCCACTTAGTCTTTTTTCTAAGAGTCCCAGGATCAAAAAAAATTCTATATATTTTTGTTTCATTTATGATCATTAATGGCAAACACTGTGTGAATGTGTCTGTTTGGAAGAGCAAAACATTCGTATTTGCTGAAATACCTATGAAGAGGTCATATCTGTTTTGTTCACCAGCTCATTCATGGTGCCTCACAAGTACACTGCATATGGTGGCCATCAACACAGAAGAATACAGATCTTACAAATGAACAAACACTTCGTACTAACTAGGGATGTTCTAGGGCAAGTTTTCTCCCTCAAATAGGTTTATTTTTCATAGATAAGACAATTCCTAGGAATAAAACAGCCATCATTTTCATCTAAGAACAGCTTATAAAAATTTGTTTGCAACTAGAACTAAACAAGGTACTCACTGGTACAAAGCATATGATTAAATTACTTCAGATTTTCTCAGTTAGATGAGTTCAGATCAAGTGCATTTTTTATCTCTATATCAATTAATAGATTAAACTGCAAGCCCAGTGGGATCAACTGTACATTTACAACATTTTGTTTGATTTCATATGAGCATGTATATATATACACACACTCAAAGCAAATTATCTACATAACATCCCTCTAAATAATTAATGGGAATATAAATATTATCTTAATTTCCATACAGTCTACCCTGCTTCTTTTGTCAGAAAAATTAAGCTCATGATTCACATACTGTTTTAAGTACCAAAGTGATATTTTTATTTTGAATTTACTTGTTACCCATCCATATGTGAGATTCCTGGGAAAGGTCAGCTCACAAGCTGTGGAGTTCAGTTTAGACTAGCTTTTGCTGATGTAGCCATTTAATAATTTTATTATTGCCAGCTTGATTTGAATTTGAATTGCATCTTTCAGCAGATTTAGGTAAGTCCCACTTACTTTAAAATGAATTGCTGCATGATTCGCTAATGAAACATTTGGGGGATGCAAGAAAGACGGCTGGATGATTTAATAGACCAAATGAGGGTATACCAGAGGGTAAATTTACTGTGGCTTCTTGATTTGCAACATACGACCCCATAACTCTCTGTGCAGAACTGCAGCTCTGGTTTTATCTTACCTCCAACACTGGACATTCTGGAGGAGTCCTGATGAGAGCTGGATTTATTGCGGTTTTGATTTTTTCTCTTGTTGGCTGCTCTCACAGATCGGAGAAGTACCTCGCTCGCCTTGAAGAAGGCCACCATGAATGGCTGTTTTGACTGAGGCCCATGTCGTCCCACGAGGCCGGCCGACTTCACGTTGATGCTGTGACCTGGAACCAAGGAAGGGGCACTGGGTTTATCAAGAAGAGATGAAGTTCACCTGCTGAGGGGTGAGCTCAGAGGGTCCCTGGGAAAAGGTAAATGTTTGAAAACACTCAGAACCTTTTATTTGCAGGCCAAATAATCTCATAAATGTGGAAAATGTACTGTTACAGACGATTATTCATTCTTGGTTTTCCATTTCGTATCACTCATTAGCCACACAACACCCCCAGGCCTTCACTGATGGGCTCAGACCTGAACGTTGGTAACGTTCTAAATGACTTGACCACCACCAGCCTGGAAATGTCTGTGTTAACCAGTGATTTCAGAAATATTAGCTATGGGCGCTTCTGCATTGAATGCCTTATAATTTTCCTTCGTGTGATTAAAGCTGGATAGCTGGCTGGGTGTTTTTACTTTTCCCTGCTTCTTTGGAGACTTTCCAGGGTTGATAAACCCCTCCTCGCTTCGGACCTGTGCCCAGCAAACTTTACAAAGCTGTGATCCACTTAAAGCACTTCAAAGATCCTTCCAGAGGCCCCTGCTGGGCATGGAGCTTTACTTTAAGCTCCAGCTCTTTCTCCATGTAAAGGATTTCGAAGCAAACATGAAAATTTCAAAATTTTCTCTGCGCTTGGACACACTTGAATGATGTTTCCTGAAAGGATTTCAGAGGATGCAGATCAAGCCTGGAAATGCTCAGAAAGGAGAAAAATTCCAGGTGAGCTTAGTCTAAAGCAGTCTGGTTTAAGATGTCCTAGACCCTTCTGAGTCCACTGCGGTGGTTGTTGATCAGAAAAGGAGTGTGCACAGGGCCTGCGCTCTAGTGGATGAGAAGTCAGCTGCCCTAGAGACTAGAAGCAGATGTTGATAAGTGCTTTTCCCATTGGAGTAGCAAAAATAATACTCATCACTATAACAACATCAAATGCATTTGGAGCACTTGCTATTTACACTAGGTATTCTTTTCTTTTTAAAATATTTTTATTGTGATAAAAGTCACATAATATTAATATAAAACATACTATTTTAACCATACCTTGCACAGTTCACTGGCACTAAGTACATTCACATTGTTGCGCAACTTCAACCATCATCCACGTCCTGAATTTTTCACCTTCCTAAACTGAAACTCGTGTCACTATTAAACGCTAGTCCCCGTTCCCCTTCCCCATCTCTTCCAACACCAGCAGCCACTGGCATCTACCCTGATACTTTCTAACTCTGTGATAGGCATTTTTCTTAGTGGTTTCCATGCATTATTTGATTTGATTTCACAAATACCTTAGGAGTTAGGCATTTGTTATACATTTTACAATTCACTCTTGTTATGATCTTCTCATTTAAAATAAATATCCCAGAAAATTATATATATATATGTGTGTGTGTGTATGTGTGTGTGCATGTGTGTGTTTGTATGTATATATGTGCATATATATAAAGAAAACCATTGACTGATAAAAAATTCAATGAAAATTACCCAGAGAGAATGAAGTATTTAACTTTAAGTTGTACATTTAGTTGAAAATTACTCAAAGCTCATGCAAAAAACAATTCTACTCCAGATACGAAAGTTACCAATTTTTTCAGAGTAATATATCATGTGGTTAGAAATACGTGCATGATTGGCCATGCCCTGCCCCTGGAGGGATGTGCAAGTTTTCTTAAAATATTTATTCAGTCAAGACTGTGCAGCAGCTTCAGTGCATTATAAGACCTAACCCACCTTGAAAGAAAGAAATCAAGTCCTTGAAATGGCATCAATGGCATTTTAGCAAATAAACTCTTGCTCTTAACACAATTTATTTTGGCAGCATAAACACTTTTGTGTATACTTGTATTGTGCAGGGACCTTCTACCGTCAGAAAACGAGACTGTGTTAAGTGAGGTGGTGCAGCTGTTGCAAGGGACACAGCAGTCCTTCAAATGTGGAGATATTGGTTGAAAAAATGCATGTGTGTCAATGCAGACAGCATTCACCGGTGTCCTCAACAATTGCTCACTGGGAAAATTTGTTACATTCCTACAAACATGAAAATAGCCGCTCCCTTCCCAAATGCCACTCCACTCCATCCTAGCAGAGAAAGAACTTCAAAATAATCAGAGCAGTAAACCTTAAACAAATAAGCCTATGGGTTTCTCTTTTAAATGCAAACTTACAGTGGCTCCATGCCAGAGTCTATATTTCTTAGAAAAACTCTATCACTGGCATAAATGAAAGAGGCAGTTTGATTTGTGGTCAGAGTAGTTTCCATTCTACTTCCACTGTAACAAATGTATTAATTCAGCTCAGACTTCCTCCTTCTGGCAGCCCTTTTGCTGTAAAAAGAGAAATTAGAAGTTCCAGCCAAATACCATACCTTGAACTGACCCACCTCAATACATAAACACTTTTACAACATGTTTATTCAGGTGTAGCACTTGAAATTGGTTTAAGATGTTTCCAGTGACAGAGAGCACAGCAAAAGAAAAAAAGAAAAACAGAACTGAGAAACTTAACTGTGATGGACTAGAATAACTGGCGATCTGTTCTTTAAATTTTGGAATTTTTTTTTTCCTATCCTGGAACACAACATAAAAAGTATTTGTTGAGCTTTGAGTTTGATGTTTTAATGAAGTGTTAATTTAACAGGAATGAAATTTTTTACTTGTATACATGGATAACTGCAGAAATCATTTTTAATAGACAATCTTTCTAATATTGAAATAGGTTGCCACACGATGCACAAACGGAATACAATAAAATCAATTTTCTATTCATTACAACACACTGACCCTTTTCTCATTAAATAAGCACTGAGCCCAAAGTTCCAAATTTCTTTGGTTTATAAGAGGGTACCTTTTGTAATTATTTGAAAGACTTTCAAAATTTTGATTTTTATCTCTGGAGAAAGAAGATTGCTCTCAAGATTTACACTTTGAAAACTATAAAGATGTGTGTATATGTGTGACAAACATGGATTTCTTGGTCTTTACAACAAAGGGGGATATTGTGTGTGAGGCAAAGTCCCCTTCAAACAAACGTGAACTCCTTTTAAAATAACTTTTGATATTATTAAGTTTCCTCTTGGTTTCCTTTCCACTTCAGCAATGAGGTGACTATTAAGATTCCATAAGTTAGTACTTTCTCAGTGGGTCTTGATCTTGAGCCACACCATGGAAGCATTATTTGGCCTTCTCCTTCAGACACATTACACCTCCACTGATGATGTTGACTGAACCTTTTGAATAGGGCTGAACAGTCGCTCTCCTTAGAAGTGCTAAAGAAATCCAGACTCTATTGCAGGTATTAAAAGTAGGGAATCTTTCATAAAGTCTATTTAACAATGCTGACTTTTATTATTAAAGATACAGGATAATTTAGATACTGCAAATATATCAGTAAAGAAACCTATCTAAACCATTGTGATTTAGGAAAACCATTATATACGTAGACGTGTATTACAGTGGTTTTATTTTTCAAAGCTGATCCTTATTTTTGACTTCTCATTAGAAAACGTAGGTAGGAAACAACAAGGTCCTGCTGTATAGCACATGGAACTATGCTCAACACCCTGTGATAAACCATGATGGAAGAGAATATGAAAAATATATATGTAAATATACACATTATATACTATATATGCTATGCTAAGTCACTTCAGTCGTGTCCGACTCTGTGTGACCCCATGGACTGCAGCCTATCAGGCTCCTCCATCCATGGGACTCTCCAGACAAGAAATATAAATATAACTGAAAAAATAAAAATATAAAAGAATATAAACTGGAAATAAAAATGACCTGGGTAAATAAAAAGAGTAATAAAATGGTGATAAGGGACACCAGCTTGGAATCCAAGCTTAATCATTTTAGGATTCAGACAAGTCTAGGCATAGCTAGAAGAACATGGGTAAGCTTAATTCACCAGGCATATATTTGGAAGAGAATAGAAAGACCTAAAGGGAGAGAACTCATTGTAAGGAAAAGGTGAACCCCTAGAGTACAAATTCAGAATAATGTCCCAGTGAGTATAAGGAAGCAGGGATTTTGAGTCTGTAACTCAGTCCTCCTTCTGGCCTTGCTCCAATGTTTGCAGGATTAATTCCTTAAGAACCAAGGGGATTCACGGAAATCTAACAGAACTATTTTTACCCAAAGCCCCTATAAAATCCTGAGAGAGCAAGGGAGCCCTACTTTGGCGTTTGGTTAATGATGTAACACAAGTGATGGCCAAAGATTCTTCCTACATTAGAAAAGTTGTTTCCAAGTAGCTCCACACTGGTACAAGACGGCAGCCCCAGGATATAGGTGGGTTCAGATGATCTACTATAAGAGCATCGGCTTCAGAGAGTTGCAACAGTTCAGAGGTGAGCCAAGCAGCAATCTGATGGCTTTGGAGGTTTTAAGGTAGATCCAAAACTGTCCCACAGTGAGGGGCAGGGCAAGTGATGGGAATAAACGGTCCTAGAACAGGAAGACACTTTCTTTACGTCATATCCATGTCCTGATGTTGTTCACTGGAAAGAGGAAATGGGCAGGGTGAGAGCAAGAAAAGGAGAAGAACTTGATTGTTGGGATTTGTTCCAGTTTAAAATCACTTGGAATCTCCCACGCAAAATGGGAGAGGAGGTAGAAAAGCTTCTCTGAAGGATATATCAGCATTCCAGGGATTTCACTGATGGCAACTGGACCCAAAGGAACATGGTACCAAATTATCCCAGGTTTAAGTATCACAGAATTCTTGGATTATAAAATAAATAGGGTGATGAGGACAAATATGGGAGTCCAGAGTTATCATCTTTCACATTTGAACAAAGAATGCCCATTAAATCTTTCCATGTGAATTTTTTTTAGAACTATTCCTATTTTGACCATATTGCTTTCATTCCAAAATTGCTGTACAGTATCAAGGGAAGAGAAAGAATTTGAGAAGTGAATATTGGCACATTTCTCAGTTTTATTAACTGCAAAATGAATAAAGATGGAATTAGGGTAGTATCTTCTAAGGAAATAATTATTCTTTTCACACAAGAATCAACAGGAAAGTATGTGATGCTGGAGCTTTAACCTACACGTTTTGCCATAACTGAAGGTAAAGATTCAAGATTTCCGGATTTGCTCCCCTGATCTGTATGACTTTATATAAGTCCTGGGTGTCAGAGTACTGTATTCATGTCTGCCTCTGAACACAACTATTTAAAGTTTAAAATCATGGAGAAGGTACGTTGGCAAACCAAGGATCCATCCCCAACTGATTCATTTTGTATTTCAGACTGTTTTTTTGGGGGAAAATGTGACTTTCAAAATGTTTATTTCTTTAAAAACAGGGTTATTAAAGGAGCCTCTGACATAAAACAGCTCTTTAGAGACATGTTGATGTTATAAGGATAAGTGGTTCCAAATATGAGCATTCAGTTTCCCTCCAGAATACACAATTTGAAAAACATTCATTTGAGGATTTATCAGAGCCCAAACATTGATATCACTCTAAGATGTTAGCATAAATTCCACTTTTTTTCCCCCTATAAACCCACAGTAATTGAATGCTTAACCCAAAACACCTGTGATGAAACTTGTGCAGAAATTACCTATTCTTCACTTCAGAAGAGCTCACAGCATCTGCTGTGGGCTAGCTCACAGAAAAATCACTGCACTGTTTCTCATTCACATACTCTCTTGCTCTTTGCTTAGTTTCAACCTGTGATTAAATTTGATTTTGGTGCTCTTAAATTATAGTTCCCTGGCTCTAAATTATACTGGAATTGTACCTTTTTTAGAAACAGATGATTTAAAATGTGCAGAATTCTCTACCAGGCATATAGACTAAATCATTTTTATATCAGATTTTAAGGAATGTGGGGGAGATAGAATTTTATCTACTTAAATTTCATATACATTTTAACTCAGTGAAATCTTAAACTAAGCAATTTTTAATCTAGCTATGAATTTCAACTGTGTTGTAACTTGATGAAAAATTTGCAGTTTCTATTTTTGTAGTAAAAGCACAGACCTATTGCCAGATATTTGAAGTATCATAAATAGAATTTTACATTCATGCTCAGAATCTTCCTGTTGTGAAGATGGTTTACATTGCCTTGTAATCTCAAACAAAAACAAGGAAAAGCTGGGATTTTAAACTATTTCAGTGACACTGAAAACTCCCAGTAATGTGGTATTGGTAAATTATATATATTCTTGAACTTCAGAGTGCAAGGTGCTTAGAATTTTTAGTGATTCTTCATGGTGATTCTGAGCTTCTATTTAACACTATTTAGCAAGCCAGGCGCTTCGTGCAATCCCTTTGCTATACTTAAATTTAAAAGAGTAAATTAAAAATAACTACTTCATCTTATATTAAGTATTATACATTAGCAATTTTATATATATATATATATTATATATATATTATAATAAATAATATATAAATAATATAATAATATAATATAATATAATATAATATAATATATAAATATATATTATATATATATTTTATATATAGAAAATATATATTTTATATATATATATATTTTTTATATATATATATATGTTCATTACTAGAAAGTGCCAACAACAAAAGAACGGTCAAATGTAATACGTGTGCAAATAAGGAAAGAATTCTGTGGCTGATGATAAAGACGAAAATATAACATTGGAGGTATGACGTCCACAGAGGACAGCTGGGGACCAGCTCCTGAGGAGCCCGCATGAGCTGGGGTTGAGCTATACCGGCAGACAAGAAATGCGGTTGCAATTCTTGGTGACATTGCAACGGAAGAAATTCATTTTCCTCTAGGATTGGGATATGTGAAGGATAGAGAAGTTTGAAGGAGGAAAAGATTTTTTAGGGAGTTTCAATTCTTTGTGAAAAGTTTGTGGAAGGAATCGTTATCATCTACCATCTGAGAAAATCATGGAGATGAGAAAAGAAATTGGGATGCTTGGTTAGAAATATGGGTATCATGGCTCAAGGCAAGATAGAAGGAAACTCAAACAGCTGAGACCTGCAGTTCAAGAGGCTTCTGGAGGGGGGCCGGGGCAGAAGGAAGAAAGGAAGAGAAACATAAAGGAGCAGGGCCAGAGGTTTGTGCCTCATGGGGGAAGCTTTCCAGAATGCGCAAATGTTTTATTGCGCTTAGGGTGGGACTGAGTGATGGAAAAGGATTAGTCTTCTTCCAGGGACATTGTCTGAAACACAGCGACTCACCGTCTCAGGCGGGTCCAGTCTCACAAATGCTTTTTACTGAGGCTCTCTTTTCAGCTAGTGGAAATATGAGTCTCAAACTAGGAATTGTAGTTTACCTTCACATAAGCACTTACTTTTTAATAGCTCTTCTCTTTATATATAGAGCCTTTCCTCTGAGGCCCTAAGAGTTTTACAGACATCATCTGTCACACGCCCCCAAAAGCTTGGTTACAGTTGGTCTTACAGGTCTCATTTATTTTAAGAAAGCAGAAACATTCTTTTCACAAAACCATGGGAAGAGAGAATTATTTTTAGTATCTTTTCCAGTTCTTATGTGACTTTTTAAAATAAGAAATCTGTACACACGCATGCACTTCTTTCCTTTAAAATCACAGGAGAGTTCAATAAAACTGTAATGAAAGCAGGATTTCAGCAGAAATCAACCAAAAAGTTTTTAAAAACTATATATTACTACGTGTTAAGATATCAATGAAGAAAAGCTTTTAGACGTCAAGCTCGTTTGGGTTTGTTTCATAGCACTGAAATTAATTTCAGACGCTGAATTTTATCTGTAGTGGATGAAAGTGGTCTTTGCAATGAACTTAATGCAGTTACTTGGGAAATTTATGAGTCTCTAAAGGAAACATTCTTTTTTACCAGCTTATATGACAGATTATGCAAAAAGAACTTTTATCATATAGAAAAACATAGTTCATTAAATGTTTGACCTTCCCTTTCAATTTGATACATGAACCTATGAAATGATCATAAGCTACTTCTAGAAGCCTTAGAATAGTGCAGGACTACCAAAATGCAAGAGAAATAAATCATTCTGACACTTAATAAAAAGAAAGAGTGAAAGGAGTAAAAGATACTTTCCAAAATACACATAGTGAAGGCCTGATACTGAATACCTAATGTATATACCATGATAAGTGTCTACTTTTTGTCAAAAAAGAAAAAAATGGAGTTAAGATACTTGGGACTTAGTTTAATCCTTCACATATGATGGTTGGGTCACTAACCATTCTTTTGAGTGAAGAAAAGTAGAGCCTTACTTACTTACACATAAGGGACCAAGTGAGACCTCATGATTCCATGGTGGCCCCCAGAGCAAAAGCATCCTGCTGAGCTGTCTAGAAGCTAAATAACAGGTACTTCCCAGGTGTTGACCTATTGGTCCTCTTGAGTCAGAAACACACCTGAACTGTCATGCTTCTATCATTTTATCACCTCACAGAGAAATCATGTGAGTACCTCCACTCATAAATAGTGCTGATACCCAAAAGTCATAACCAGCAAGCCTTTCAGAGGGGTCAGGGAAACTGGGTATTGAGGAGAGGAGCTGATTCAACCTTTTTGCAGTTAAAAAGGAAGCAGTAGCTGCCATATTGACACTCGGTAATTCAACGGTTGTTTTACACACAATGTCTTATGTATTCTTTCCAGTAAAATAATGATTACACTTTTTAAAGGAAGAAATGAAGGTCAGAGAAGGGTCATGTTTTTAAGTCATCCCTGCCCACTCTATCCCTTTCAGCACACAGAGTTCCCTTTTGTTAGGGATTCTTTAGGGCTAATGCCTTCCTCTTGGGTCTCTGCTCCCCACCTTGAGAAGACTGAAGAAAATCCAAACATCTCCTGGGTCTGGCAGTGACATCTACATTGCATCTAAAGGATGCTGTGCTAGTTGCTGGTTTTGTGAAGTTTAAGGTAGAGGACAGGGACGCCTGGCATGCTGAAGTCCACGGTATCACAAAGAGTCAGATACAACTTGGCAACTGAACAACAACAACATCAGGGGAAGACCACTCAACACTTCCTCAACCCACAACAACACAGGTGCCCCCCTACCGCTTTCCATTCCCTTCAAATTAAAACTTGACAAGTTTAACTACAGAGAAATTATAACCCATGTTTAAGGATTAGGGACTTGTAATTTTCCTATTGAAGCATCTTCCCTCTAATTTCAAGTTTTGATCCTCACTTACAATACACACTGTTGACTTAGGTGGGTGATGCTTTAGTTTGTTATGATTTTCCTTTGTTCCTGTGAGTGAGCCAAAGTTTAGCCAAATCGCCAGTGACTGTTGATGCCTT
Source organism: Ovis canadensis (assembly GCF_042477335.2). Lineage (NCBI taxonomy): Eukaryota > Metazoa > Chordata > Mammalia > Artiodactyla > Bovidae > Ovis > Ovis canadensis. The sequence goes on along the minus strand of NC_091264.1, from coordinate 19,844,140 downwards.
TCATGGACTAAGAGCTCTCTCTTCTTCCTAAGCTCGTGAACTCTTTATTGCCAAATTCAGACTTAAATTGAAGAAAGTAAGGAAAACCGCTAGACCATTCAGGTATGACCTAAATCAAATCCCTTCCAATTATACAATGGAAGTAACAAATAGATTCAAGGGATTAGATCTGATAGAGTGCCTGAGAACTATGGACCTGTTTGTGACATTGTATAGGAGGCAGTGATTAAGACCATTCCCAAGAAAAAGAAATGAAAAAAGGCAAAATGGTTGTCTGGTGAGGCCTTACAAATAGCTGAGAAAAGAAGAAAAGCTAAGGGCAAAGGAGAAAAGGAAAGATATACCCATTTGAATGCAGAGTTCCAAAGAATAGCAAGAGGAGATAAGAAAGCCTTCCTCAGTGATCAGTGCCAAGAAATAGAGGAAAACAATAGAATGGGAAAGACTAGAGATCTACTCAAGAAAATTAGAGATACCAAGAGAACATTTCAGGCAAAGATGAGCACAAGAAAGGACAGAAATGATATGCACCTAACCTAAGCAGAAGTGATTAAGAAAAGGTGGCAAGAATACACAGAAGAACTATACAGAAAAGATCTTCATGACCCAGATAATCACAATGGTGTGATCACTCACCTAGAGCCAGACGTCCTGGAATGTGAAGTCAAGTGGGCCTCCTTAGGAAGCATCACTATGAACAAAGCTAGTGGAGATGATGGAATTCCAGTTGAGCTATTTCAAATCCTAAAAGATCATGCTGTGAAAGTGCAGCACTCAATATGTCAGCAAATTTGGAAAACTCAGCAATGGCCACAGGACTGGAAAAGGTCAGTATTCATTCCAATCCCAAAGAAAGGCAATGCCAAAGAATGTTCAAACTACGGCACAATTGCTCTCATCTCACACACTAGCAAACTAATGCTCAAAATTCTCCAAGCCAAGTTTCAATAGTACATGAGCCAGGAACTTCCAGATGTTCAAGGTGGATTTAGAAATATTGGAATATTTTGGAAATATTGAAGTTGGGAGGAGAAGGGGACGACAGAGGATGAAATGGTTGGATGGTATCACCGACCCAACAGACGTGAGTTTGAGTAAGCTCCAGGAGTTGGTGATGGACAGGGAAGCCTGGAGTGCTGCAGTCCATGGGGTTGCAAAGAGTCGGACATGACTGAGTGACTGAACTAATTATCTAACTTCTTCCCACTGCGCTCCATACTCAAGATGCAAAACCAGCATTGCCCTTATTGTGCAATATGTCTAAGAAATGCATTCAACAATGCTCAACTTATAGGGGAAAGAACAATGGAAGAGACAGAGTTAACTTCTGTGCACGATGAGAATAGGGTAATCTCATATTCTTCATGCTCCTAAATGAAATATTACCATGAAAATATTTACCCTTCAGATCATCAGTCAAAGCAGAATTAGAGTGTAGAAAAACTGGAGTATGTTCCTGACCTTGGCATTTGTTTGGCAAGATGGGTGCTCCATAGTTACTGTTTTGAATTAGGGAAAATCAAAAACAGGAATACAGATGTCGCCAAACACTTCCATTTCCCTTTTCATTAAGGGAAATCTAAAAAATGGTAAAATACCTCTTTCACCAGGTAGTGAAGTAGCACTAACTCCTGTTTGATTTCAAAACTATTTTTCATGTGTGTTTCTGAGTTTTGATGCTAAAATTTGGATAAGTAAATGATGTTTCCAAGTGGCTCTTATTCAAATATAAACATACTATAAAATAAAACCAATAAGTTGATTTAAATTTTGGTTTTAAAACACTATATACATAGTGGACATAAAACAGCACAATCAAGATTTTCCATTTATTACTGAATATATACTATAGTCAAATCTATTTTTAAAGAAAAGCTATTTTCCTTCTACTGATCATTATACAAAACTCAACTAGGCTATGGAGGCTCATCTCAGATGCCAACTAAATAAAAAATGTAATAATAGAGATAGTAAAATAGATATTTAAAAAGAAACCAGCAGCATGAGTTGTTATATCCAAAAGAACTAAGGGATGTGCAATTTACATTGAAACAATTTTGTTCAAAATATGATGTTTTTAGAAAAGCTTTTATGGCTAACCCAATGTAACTCTTAGAAAGCAAAGCTAAGCGCACTGACAAATTAAAAATGTGATTCACTGCCAGATACTTTGTTTACTTCAATTTTGGGGGAAAATTTTATCCCAATTTGTTGCTCCCCATAATACAATTCAGGGAATCCTCTTTAGGGCTGGAATAATAACAGGTCACCATCAGCCTAAATGCTGGGAAGAGAATTGGTGAGGTAAGACACAGGACGAATTTCATACTGAAATTTTGCAAATAATTAATAAACTGTGGAAACTGCATGCTTGACTGACCTCAAGTGAGTTCATTGCACCATGATTGAAACTACAAACTTGGGTACCCGTTGAGACTTAATAAAGGATGACGGGAAAACAGACCTGAGGATTCCATGATAGGAAGTTTGGACTAAGGGTACAAAAACAGAAGGAGAGGAAACGAGGGGTGGGAGGGAGAACCTAGAAAAATACATTAGTGAGCAACCCAGGGCACAAAGAAAAGGAGACGTCTGTTATCAAAATAAAGAAATGAAATTTGACTAAATTTAATTACATGTTGAAGCTGATCACTGGCAGAAAAAGTTACATTTTCTCTTTTTCAGTCTACAAATTATCAAGTTAACAGTAACTGCATATGGAGCTATAAGAAATATTGAAGTAGATAGATTTTAAAAAACAAAAAAAATGGCCAAAAATGCAGTTACCTTTTGTCGGTCAGATCACAGTTAGATTCCAGGCAGACAATATAAAACCCAAAGGTAATTCCCAACAATCCAACATAAAGCTCAATTTTGTTCCATAACAAACATGATTAATCCACTGTTCTGTTTGGAAATTATAAAAATGCATTGTTTTTCAGTTTGGAATTTATATAAAATTCATCTCATTTGTGAGAGTCATAGTATGTAAGATCTGACTTGGAAGACAAATCATTTTTAGATTCATGGGCAAGATTCTTGAGCTTTGTAAGACTGTTTCTTCATGTACAAAATGAGAAAATAGTGAAAATAAAGCCGACGTTCCATTTAAAAATCTCACTAAATGGCTGACATCTAGCACCTTCTCAGGAAATGTTAGTTTCCATAAGTTATTAAAACTATGTTGGTTGACCACCACAGCAAATACATGGTTTGAATGCTTATTTTATATGAGCTACAGATGTACCTAGGAAATAAAACCTGAATTGATCATGAAAACTAAAAAAAATACAAAATATTAGTATGGAATTATTCAACATACTGACAAAATCAGATTATTAAAAAGCAGTTCTTTGCATAGACAGACAACGTTTTACTAGGTTGAGTCAATTTGAAAATACATAAAGTATAGTTTATAAAAATAGTATACGACTAAGAAGAGAATTAATAAGATGTTAGGTTGAACAAGGTAGAAATTTAACAGTGCTTCAATGTTTCTGTTAGTTACCCTAGCCATGAAAGGCATATTGATGATTTTGCTCATTTTTATGCAGTGGGAAAAGAGCAAAAATCTAAAGCCAGGAAAGATTTATGTTCTCTGATGTGTTTAAGACATAACACAAGTTAGAAAATCCATAGGTCACAGCTTACATGGGTTTGGAAAATTAACAAATACTGATCTTAAAGCCCAAAGGAAATCTATGTCATATTTATTTTTAGTGGAAATCTAGTCATTTTTGCCATAAAGATACAGGAAAAAAATCTTCTCAATGGAAACTCTTCTAAATGATTCACATGAATTGACCTAGGCAGTTGTTTTGTTTAGCTATCTTCTAAATCTCACTTTGGCTTGATTTATTTAAAAAAAAATTGAAAAATGACATATTGCCATAGATGTATTTATGCTTTAACGTTTTAAAATTTATAGAAATAGAAGCCTTTTTAAAATGTTTTGGAGAAATTTAGGTTTCCATTGTGGCACTTAAAGAAAAAATATAATCCTACTCAATGCTGTAATAAGAGCTCTCTAGATACTTTAATAATTATAGATTTTCAACTGTGAGCTTATCTGGTCCTTCACATGATTAGCTGGGAATCTGTTTATGCCAAAGTATTCCCCCTCTTTGCATATACACACACATTTACCCCAAAAGAAAGTTCATGGGATATCTAACATTTATTTCCCTTTACCTATTTCTCCATCTCTGATTTTATATAATATCTTGAGTTTTGTTTTGAATGGAACTATTTGATACTAGACACCTTAAGGTGGTATATATCTATTTACTGTACCCTCTCTGAATATAATATTTATATATGTATCATGCTAAAAGTATAAATATATGCTTATAAATTGCAGTTATCTGAGAAATTATCTCAGGAGATATAATAATCCCTAGACAAAGGTCAAATAAACAGTGAATTCTCCTAGTCACATGAACTCACTCCTTCATGATACAAACAATTCCATAGCCATTAACACCCAGGTCTTGGGGCACTTTTTTTAATCTAATGCCTTCAACCTGCCCTTTTTCACACACAGATTTAATTTCTGAACTAAGGGGAAATTTTAATTTTACTTCTTCATTGCATTTAAGTTTTTGAAGATTCCTTGACTAACCGTAGTGGCTCAGATGGTAAAATCTGCCTGCAATGCAGGAGACCTGGGTTAGATCCCTTGATTGGGAAGATCTCCTGGAGGAGGCCATGGCAACCCACTCCAGTATTCTTGCCTGGAGAATCCCCATGGACAGAGGAGCCTGACAGGCTACAGTTGATGGGGTCGCAGAGAGTCAGACACAACTGAGCAACTAAGCACACACACAGGCATTCCTTGACTATCTTCCTAATTTATTCTTAAATGTTCATCCTAAAGTCAAGCAAGTATGCTCTAATTATCCTCAACAGTAAACAGTACATAAAGAACCACTTCATTTATAGTAATATTTACTGAAAACAAATCATAGGACTCTATGTTCCTTTTTCCTATTAGAACATTTAGCAAGATATGTGATTCTTACATTTTCTTGGAAGTAGAGAGAAACCAATTGTCATCACTATAAATTCAGCAGCAGGGAAGCATATGGTTTTATGAACAAAAATGACTTAATTGCTTTAAAATGTCAAGTTCAGATAAGGGAAAAGCTATTATCAAATCTCAAAATGTTTAAGAGATCTTCTGATAAGGGGAAATACCTCAACTTTCTGAAGTGAGATGCATAATAGTGAGAAACTGTGGTCAAAACAGCAGGACAAAAAGAAAAATATCACACATGATCTCTGCATTTCTTCTGCTACTTATTAGCACCATGTCAGCTGATAGTCAGATTAAGCACCCATATAGATCATCTGACCCTTAACACAGATAGATAGTCATTGACAACCCAGGGGCTTAATTTGGAAAATTTCCCCCTGAAGTACAAAAGATTGTGTTAGGGAATCCAGGGATAACTCAGCAAACTTATTTAATCAGATACTTGCACTGAAAAGAAACAGATTCCAAGACTTACTAACTTTAAGCAGATATAACATTTAGAACGCCACATCTCTCTCAGACGTGCTCACATTTAATAAAAGGAAAAGAATGCCAAAGTGAGCAACTCGCACATTTGCTTAATGTATGGTGACATGAAAACTTTAGATACTAGAATAGATTTTTCTAATTAGGAGTATATATTCTTTAATTCAAAATATATCATGGAATTTTTGAAAAATCTAATTTTTTAAGATAACACATTAAGAAGACCTCACAAATACTGCAATTTTGGAAAAGAAAAATTTATCAGTATGTTAAATTACTCTACACCTAAGAAGCGACAATAGAAATAAGCAACCCATTCATATTTTTGGAGAAACAAATGGAATCCCATTTCTTATCAATGTAAGTGTGGCAGCTATCAATTTCCAGGAATGAACCCTAAAATTCCCACAAGTGAAGAGTACAGAGCATGGTGAAAACTTGGGTAATAAAAGTTTTAAAAATACGCACTTTCAATTTAATTGCACTAACTCAAGACCTTTTTTATAGTTTGAATAATTATGTTGGTGAAAATAAAAGAGGATTAAATTGTTGGTGTTTTTAGCAAAGCTCTGATGCTGTTTAGTCGCCAAGTCGTGTTTGACTCTCTGGGACTCCATGAACTACAGCAAGCCATGTAGTATCCTTCATGGAGTATCCCTGTCCTTCACTGTCTCCTGGAGTTTGCTCAAACTCATGTCCATTGAGTTAATGATGCCATCCAACCATCTCATCCTCTGTCACTCCCTTCTCCTCTTGCCCTTAGTCTTTCCCAGCATCAGGGTCTTTTCCAGTGAATCGGCTCTTCACATCAGGTGGCCCAAGTATTCATCAGTCCTCCCAATGAATATGCAGGGTTAATATCCTTTAGGATTGACTGATTGGATCTCCTTGCTGTCCAAGGGACTCTCAAGAGTCTTCTCCAACACCAGAGTTCGAAAGCATCAATTATTCAACACTCAGCCTTCTCTACATGGAATAGAGAAATTTTTGCGTACCAACAAGCAGGAAAAATAGTCTTCCTAGGTGGCACAAGAAAGGGAAGTTACACGGGTTTGATCCCTGGGTCAGGAAGGTCCCCTGGAGAGGGGAACGGCAACCCACTCCAGTGTTCTTGCCCGGAAAATTCCAAGCACAGAGGAGCCTGGCAGGCCTGGGCTCTCTGCATGGGGTTGCAAACAGTCAAACAAGACTGAGCACACAGTAAGCAGAAAAAAAATTTTTTTAAGCCATGACTTTACCCCTTTACAATGTCTGGGAATTAAGCTGCTAACAAATATGGGTTATAACCTGAGAAAGCAACAACTTCAAGAGTTCGTTTCCTTGACTTTCAGAGAGGTCTTCTATGATGTTTTTCCAATCAATGCATAGAGTATCTTCAGTTTTCTGATTTTCTTAATGGAAAATATTATTTATGTAGTGGGGATTTTATACAATTTGCTAAAAATTTTAACACGTTAGGAGCTCTTGGGCCCAACTCTTCAACAAAGACAACCAGCGTGTTTTAATCATGTGTTCTATGACCATTAAAATACTGTTTGTAATTCAACTGTCTTTGAAAGAAGCCATATTGATGTGCAAGGTTTGTTAATAGTTTTATGAAGGGGTATGAAGCCAAATGATAGTAATTTACACTGATGTATCTCTGGGCTGAAATTTTTTTCTTATAGTTATATAGGTCAGCCTTTTCAGCCTTTGATCAATTATGCTTGTACAATACACATTACCCTATAACACAGTTGTTTCCCTTATATTCATTGATGTAACTAGTTATTTCCCAAATAACTATATTATTTTTTATTAAGAATTAAATGGTTGACTCTTAAAGCTATCATATTAAGTATTAATAACTTGATATTTTCTGATGCCTATGAAGACCTAGCCAATATAAGCATTCAATTGATCATGGCACATATCACTGAATGTTCATTTCTGTTGGATTCATACCCTAGATCTGAATGTACTTAAAAGCTTCCGACCAATAATCATTATGTTAACCGAAGTTATTAGACATGCACCTAATACACTATGCTTCCAACTCAAGATTTAAGAACATATGTCAATAATCTTGGGGCTTCCCTTGTGGCTCAGACAGTAAAGAATCCTCCTGCAATGCAGCCTCTCTCCAGTGGACTATAATTTGTGAATTCATCTGAAACCCTATTAAATCATCTGTAAAATCGCCACAATAAAAGAACTGACCCTAAATTAAAACAGTGCCATGTGGAGTAAGTCTTTGTGTATTTTCTCATCCAATTCAACCCAGAGATTTTTTTCTTGTCCTACCATGTTTCAGGTACTATTGTCTAATATAATTGTGCACCAGTCTTGAAAGTTGTTACCATTTCACTCATTTAGCTAATGCTATGGCTAAAATGTAAAATAGTTTGTCAGAGCCAAGATTTTAATCTAGTTTTCCTAATGATTTCTTTCTAGAATTTGTATTTCCAGAATGGAGCTTTCTACTTTGTTTATCCTCCTTATTTAAACTAAGTATCAAAACCTTAAAATCTAAGTTATCATTAAAAAGCCTATAAATTTCTGTATATTATATTAAACATTATAATGAATCTAATTTGATAGTTTCATACCTCCGAAATTTTCTTGCCCTTGATTTAGCTACAAAATTTACTAAAACTTTGAAATCCCTGACTTAAAATCTGATTTTTTACCTTGATACACTTGGAAATTATGCCACAAACTTTGTTCAAAGAAAAACGGATTTTAGAGTCTTATTTTTTTTAAAGAACCTTATACTGTTTCTTGGACATTAAACAATACTCTGACAGAACAACATTTTGATGACTTGAATACAAATGAATCAGAAACATACGGATTGAATTTTCCTTGACATATAAGTGGGTTTGAAGAGAAAGGAAAAAGTCATTGGCAAAATTTACCCTGAGTATTGCCAAACCTAAAACGTCTGAAAACATAGGATTTTTAAAAAGACATTCTAATGGTCCCAAAAATACTATCTTTGTTTTCCATCTTTAAATTATTCTATAAACCCAAATTTGGAAAAAAAAAAGAATTAATTTACTTGGAAGGCTTAAACTATATAAAGCATCAAACAATGGAAAATTATAGTGTTTGCAGAGAAAACCCAAGTCTTAAAAGCTAGAGTAAATTGCTCTCTGGATAATAAACTCTGTGTACATACACATCTGTCTATGTGTTTGCATATGTGTGTGAGTATGTACATATTTATATATGTAAATGATCATAATTACTGCAGATTTACTAGCAATTTTAATAAAGATCTAACAAGGCATGCAATTAATGTATCTTTATAAATCAGGGAACTGAAAATCTTAAATTTTAAGATAAATCTAAACCTACTCATTTCCTGCTAAAAAAAAACAAAGAGAGAGTAACTATTTTACCAGGTTATTGACTACTATGAGAGAGTGTTCAAGAATTCTGAAACTGATTTAGCACAATTGGTACAACCACTTGTATGGAATTTCTAAATTTTGCTGTTAAGAAGTAGCAGTGTTTCTTTTCCATTTGCTTGCTCATATGTTTGCTTTATTTAGCTGAAACAGACATATGGAACTCAGAGAATTTTCTTCTGCCTGAAAAAAATCAATAGAATATCCTTAAACTCTCCTGCCAAATCCATGGCAGTTCATTTATCAAATTACTAAAGAGAATATTTTACAAACTGACATACTTTCCACATGTCCTCTGAGGAATCATGATGTTACTTTTGATTTCAACAGTCTTTTGATTTCCAAAATATATTTAGGCTTCTTAGCTGTTTTTTCTTTGTGAAAGCAGAATAAACAAAATTTAACAATCCGTATCAGTGATTTCCTCCTCACTTTAAGATTGAAGCAGTTTTAACTACTGTACTGTGGTTTGTGGTATAAAGTTTTCCTGTGTTAAACCAAAATTGTTTGGTTAATAATCAACCCAAATTTATAGTTTGGAATTTCTTCTTAAGAGTAACATGTTCATATATGCAAAATAGATAAACAACAAGGTCCTATTATATGGCACAGGGAACTATATTCAATATCATGTAATAAACCAAAATAGAAAAGAAAATGAAAAAGTATATTTATATAACTGTAACAATTTACTGCACACCAGAAACAAACACACTGTAAATCCACTATACTTCAACTTAAAAAAAAAAAAAAGAAGAATAACATGTTCAAGGACAGGTGGTCTGCAAGAATCTTTTCCTTCACAAATTCATTCAGTGATCATTCAGAATGATCATGTTTTTAATACCTACAACCTGCATAGTACCAAATACCAAGGGTACCACTGTGAGCCAGAAATACACATCTAGGATCTTAGGAAACAGATATTCAAATATGTAATCATGAAAGTGTTACTCTGATTGATTAAAGCAGCAAGTCTAGTTCTTCAGTGACTTGTGGTCAAGCTACAAGAATATAGACATAAATGTCACCGCTTGTCCATAACTGATCTCCCAGTCACTTTCATAAATTAACAGCACTTGCAACCGTAGAAATACATGAAAGCTGTTCTAGCCTAGTCTGGACTTCTGGTTTTTCTGAAGGATACCATGCCATTTTGCCATTCTACGTGTTTACTCACACTGTTTCCTCATCCAGGGACTAACTCACTCCTCCTTCCTTACAGCGCCTCCACTCCCTCCTCATCTTCATTTCTTGAAATCTTAGCCAAGTGACTGAGCCCAAAAAAGTCACCTGGGCCATGGTGCTTTTCGCTCCATTTGGACTTAACCATCTCTCTCACATTTTCCTGTAGTGTCTTGATTGTATTACTATTTTTAGGATTTAAGGCACTTTATTCGTTCTAAAGTAACTACAAATGTCTATCTCCCAGTTCATAGTCTCCTTAACACTTTGCCTTTATTTATTTTTTCACTTTTTGGCTGTGTCACACAGTATGTGGGATCTTAGTTCCCCAAGTAGGGAATCAAACCCTTGGCCCCTGCATTAGAAGTTTGTAGTTTTAACCACAGGACTGCCACGACGTTCCCAGCACTTTGTCTTGCATGGATAGGCGCTAGAAGATTTTGTGCCGAACAAATCAATAAATGAATAATAGTCAGCAAAAGCATTTGAAAGCTGACTTGGACTTTCCTGAGCTTCATGTTTTTATGATTTCCAATTACTTTGCTGAGAAGTAAACATATTCAGAATCCGTTATTGCAAATAAAAGATGCCTGTCTAATCCGTTTGAAGCAATATTCCAATAGCAATATTCCAATAGAACACTGAAAACATCAGCAGTGATGAGGGAGCAGTAAGCTGGGGCATCTGGTTATCTATGTTTACAGAAGCATGCCACAAGCCTAGTTTCCATGATGCTGTAGTTAATAAAACGAAGATGACCCCAGAGGGTCACTTGCTTTCCCAGGGCCATATATGCGCTAATGGCTGGTTAAAATCTGTTAAGTGTTTAAAAGTTAAGTATCGTTTAAATACAAAAGGCCAAGTTGCCTAGCATATTTAATCCTTTTCACATTTTTGTATCAGACGATATTAAAAAATCAAAGACAAGCAACAAAATGTTATCTCAAGCCTAACTTTTAAATAAAGAATTTGGAAACCTTTGAAATAAGTTAAATGTTAGTTTATTTTAGGCTCCAAAAAAGACCCATAAATAATATGAGTCATTTAAAGTAAAATTACTCCTAAAATATAAGAGAAATCAATCAAAGGAAAAGGATAAACAAAATATAAAGTAGTTCTCAAAGGAAAGGATGAATTGGAAGCAAGAAAGAACTAAACAGTTTAGAGTGTAAAGGAAAGAGAACAAACATAAGAGAAGAAGTAAAAAAAAATAGAGGAGAAATTTCAGAATTTTCTGGTTGAGAGGGAAGGGTGAGGAAGTTAAAAAGAAACAGGGGTCATATTTCACAGATCTCCTGAGTTTTGTTTAGTTAGACATTTCAGCATATCTCCAAGGAAAAGACTGGGGGAAGCACATACCACTAATTTAATTTTTCTTCTTTGGACCACATACCAGGGAAGAGACTCCTGGCTCAGCCCCTCCGGGCACATTTCCCTGTCACATTTCTGACCATAAATGTAGAATAGTTGAGCACTGTAAGAATTTAAGGGAGATTATTTAGATGTATGCCTTTCTGTCTATATTTACAGTGATTGAACTCTGAAAATCTTTAATGATAGTCTCGAAGCCATTATGGAAAATATCCTATAATTAAAAATATTTTAATTGCTTATGAAAATTTAAAACATCAGCATTGTAATTAAACTCTATGAAAAAGTCTGGATTGGGAGGGATTGGGAGCGGATGTCTCAACTTGTCTGTAACACTTTCAATAAGTGCCTTCCTTTTCTAGCTCAAGATCTGAGGCACGTGAAACCTTCAGTAGACAAACTCTGGAATATATTTGATTTGTGTCTGTCAACCTCACTCCACATACGCAATCTTTGGAGTAACAGCACTGGGCATGGTCTGATTCTCAGGCTACGAATCTGGTTGTAGGTAAAACAATGTTACCGTGAAGTCCAATTGCATCAGTAATGATCCACCTTGAAAAAGACCCAGGGCAGACCTAACAACTTTTACTTCACTCAGCAGTTTATTAAGCAAGGTTTTAGTGTAATAGAGCAAGGAGAAAGGACGGAGGCAGATTCTAGGGCTGATGTTTCTATTGCTGGATCCTGCAAAAAACTGAAGACAGTAAACTAAAATAGGGCACAATCTCTAATAAATCATCACTTTTAAAACCACCCTCTGCAGCCATGATCCTACTATTTTCGGGTGTAGAGCAAAAGCATAAGTTAGGCCCACTTGGTAGACTTCTGAATATTTTGAAAGTACTGATCAAGGTAACAAATCATTAAACGATGTTTTATCCTCCTGTTGTGACAAATACAATTTTAAATGACCTGGAAGCCTAGATTTGAATTTGTCTATGTCTGATGCAGGATGCAGCATGCTTGGGGCTGGTGCATGGGGATGACCCAGAGAGATGTTATGGGGAGGGAGGTGGGAGGGGGGTTCATGTTTAGGAACGCATGTAAGAATTAAAGATTTTAAAATTTAAAAAATAAAAAAACTAAAAAAAAAACAATTGAAAAAATTATATCTCAGTAAAGCTAGAAAACAAAACAAAACAAAATTTAGACTCTGAGTGATCAAAGGTGAACAAAGCCTTGCACTCCCTGACCTCTTTATCAAACAGGCCAAAATCCGTCTCATCAGTCTTTGTGAACTCTTTTGTTTGCCCAAAATGCCTGCCCTCCAGTTTCTTCGGCAATCACGTTTTCCTTAACGTTATGATTGCAGCTAGAATTTTCTCACTGTTTGACACTCAGCATGTAGCGACATGCACTCAGTGATGTTACATGCGGACTACATCTGCCTCATTCAGTTGCAAGCCTCAGGAAGCCACCTCTGCACTTGCTCACCATTTTATCTCCAGCATTAAGCCAAGCACATAGCACATCCTTATTCAACGAGTACTTCTGAGCCTAAAAATAACTTCTGAAGCTTCTCAGAAAAGATTTCCTATAGACCTGTGCACTAAGAATGCCACCTGCCGTATCAGTAAACAGAGGTCGTTGCAGAATCAAGCCATCCCATTACAGCGGCCCCAGTCAGCCCTGAGGGAACTCCGGGGGGAAACAGGATGCCTTGCTATCAAACTGTCAGCCGCCACAGCCACCCCACCTTCACAGCAGTGCACCTGAGGAGCTTCAGATGAGAAAGTACAGGATACTGCCCCCCGCCGACCACCACCGATAGCTGATGTGGATATCAGAGGAATGATTTCAATGAACCCAGACCCTTGCATAGTCCCATACATAGAAAAGCACTAAATTCACTAACTTGAGATGTCTTGCTTTCTTTAATTAACAGTAATCCCTTGATGTTCCAACTACGTGGTCTTTGTTGTAAAAAAAATCTCTGTATATCCTGGCTCCCCCTTTACCTCTTTAGAGCAGTCCCTTAGTCATATAAGGATGAAATGGTTGGATGGCATCACTGACTCAATGGACGTGAGTTTGAGTAAACTCTGGGAGTTGGTGATAGACAGGGAGGCCTGGCGTGCCGCGGTCCATGGGGTCGCAAACAGTCAGACACACCTGAGCGACTGAACTTGAACTGAACTTAGTCATATAAGAAGCTGCATCCCAGGCCTAAGTCCTCAGTTTTGTCCACCAAGTAAAACATAACTCTCAACTTTTAGGTTGCATTTTTCTTTTTTTAAAGCCAACAAATCTCTCCCAGAAGTGATCCTGGAGCTCTTGTTTTTTGACCAAATATTACAGTATGTTAAGATCTAACTCGATAACATCTTCTGCATATTTTCGTGAGTCTTTTGTTCCATTCTCATCCTCCTCTGTATTATGGTAGGTCATTTGTCTGTTTCCCTATCACCTGCTTTGATATATATTTCTTTTTTAAGTCAAGTTTTGAGATATTCTTTGACTATGGTAATATTTATTCTTCTTTAGAGTACAGTCCTATACATTTTTACAAATTACATAGCTGTGTAACCACCACCACAGTTAAGACATAGACCCACAGCACTTCACACAGCGCTTTCTTTCAGTATTGCTCTATTACAGTTGTGCTGCGTATTTACATACAGACCTTCAACACAATAAAAACCCCAAGAGCAAGAATAAGGCTTAAGTTTTTTTCACTTCGCACAGCCATTGCAGAGCCTGACAATAAATGCATGTTGTTTATAAATCAATTAACTAATCAATACATTGCTCTGTCTTACAGAATGCACCACTTTGCACATTGTGTGTATAAAAAATACATTGGTTAAACCCCACAAACAGCTGTAACTCTCAACGTGTACAAACCAGTACAAAATTCAGTGCTTACCATCTCCTGTTTCTGCACAAAGTTGTAAGCCCAAATTGTTCTGTGGATTAATCACCCAATGATTGCTGGTCACAGTGATATCAAAGACAAGCCAACCCACATCGAGAGCTTGGGTCTTCCTTGTGTCTAACAAGAATAGATCTGCATCCCTAAGGAGAAAGAAAACAACAACAGAACCAGTTACAGGTTTGAATGAAAATCATCATTCCCTACACTTAAGTGAAAACACTACAAAACCACTCTTAAAATGACAAGAGTTGATTAAGGAACAAGGGGAACGACTCAAGTGATGAGTAATAAGATATAGGACGTTTTATTGCTAGAATCCCATCCCAAATCTGGCACAGATTAGGAATATCTGAAAGTAATTTCGATTTTCCTGCTCTTCACTGTCAAGTTTCCTTTACAAACTGGATTAGTGGTCTTGATTTAGTCCCTGGCAATCAGTATTTCCCCAAACCACTACCTGTGAGGAACAGGACACTGGCAAGTTCATGAGCAACTGTTGAGCTGAATAGAGTGGAAGTGACAACAGCTGCTCCAGTCTGGGTGGCTGCGGATTCTCCACGGAGGTGCAGGGCAGGCAGTCTGTGATACAAGCCTTCCAGAGATTGTTTTCTCTTTTAGAGATCATTTTTCTTTCATTTCTACTTTCTTATGCTTTTTCCCATTTTTATTTCATTTTCTGTTTTTGTTATATAATTATTTTATGGATACCAGAGGCCAAAAGAAGGGCATCAAATACATCACTGGATTAAGGAAGAAGTCCCATAGATTGGGGATTCCCTGGTAGCTCAGTTGGTAAAGAATCCGCCTGCAATGCAGGAGAGCCCAGTTCGATTCCTGGGTCAGGAAAATATGCTGGAGAAGGGATAGACTACCCACTCCAGAGTTCTTGGGCTTCCTTGATGGCTCAGCTGGTTAAGAATCTGGAGACCTGGGTTTGATCCCT
Organism: Ovis canadensis; assembly: GCF_042477335.2. Classification (NCBI taxonomy): domain Eukaryota; kingdom Metazoa; phylum Chordata; class Mammalia; order Artiodactyla; family Bovidae; genus Ovis; species Ovis canadensis. Next base: position 19,828,850 of record NC_091264.1, on the reverse strand, counting down.
GGGTTGGGAAGATCCCCTGGAGAAGGGAAAAGCTATCCACTCCAGTATTCTTGCCAGGAAAAGTCCATGGACTGTATAACCCATGGGGTCACAAAAAGTCAGACATGACTGAGTAACTTTCACTTTTCCCACAGATTGAGCTATGGGTCTACCCTGACTTGCTTTAGCATCATCTGTGTGCACAAGTTCCCTGAGGGCAGTAGCAGCTATGAATATAAGCTTCTATGTTTTAGAATGATCTCCACGGTGTTACTGTGGCTAATATTTATCAATCTTAAATTTAGTATTACCTTTACAAATGTATGAGCATCTGTATAATGAATTATTTTATTATTTCCTTGCTATAGGCAGCCTCTGAGGCAAACACTACATATTTTTAACATTTAATCTTTTTCTAAATTCATTTTATCAAAATATAGTTGATTTACAGTGTTCTTTTAATTTCTGCTAGGAGAAGACTTTTGAGAGTCCCTTGGACTGCAAGGAGATCCAACCAGTCCATTCTGAAGGAGATCAGCCCTGGGATTTCTTTGGAGGGAATGATGCTAAAGCTGAAGCTCCAGTACTTTGGCCACCTCATGAGAAGAGTTGACTCACTGGAAAAGACTCTGATGCTGGGAGGGATTGGGGGCAGGAGGAGAAGGGGACAACAGAGGATGAGATGGCTGGATGGCATCACAGACTCGATGGATGTGAACTCCGGGAGTTGGTGATGGACAGGGAGGCCTGGCGTGCTTTGATTCATGGGGTCGCAAAGAGTCGGACACGACTGAGCGACTGAACTGAACTGAACTGATAGAGAAACAAGATGCAGTTATATATATACATACACTTTTTCATATATATTATTTTTCATATGTTTATATATATCTGTATATATATTCTCTTTCATATAGCAAGATCCTGCTATAAAGTAGGATCTTGTTGTCCATCCATCCTCTATATATCAATAGTTTGCATCTGCTAATCCCAAATTCCCACTCCATCCCTCCGCCATTCCCCCTCATTCTTGGCAATCACAAACCTGTGCTCTATCGGACATTTAGTCTTTACAGTAGATCTCTTATATTGGTGAAATTGAGGCTAGGGAAGTTTGGTGGTAAAAACAAAGGAAATCCATCAAAGTAGAATAGAAATATACTATTATGCACTGATGACCGCTGCATTTGGTGGCATGTCATCCATATGAGGAAGACCAGAGCTCTGTCATAATAAGTTATGCTCTATTGTTCTATGGTATTTTCCATCAGTCTGTATCTTAGAAGTCACTTCAACAATGGCTTACAAAATTTAAACAATTAATTTTGAATAAAATCATGTACATTTATTATTTCCTTAGGAAAAAAGTCATCAGTGATCATTAAAAATTAAACCATAAAAGAAGTAAAGAATCTCAGTCAATATTTTAGAGGCTCTATTTCTTTACTTAAACTTGATTTAAATCATCCTTTCATTAAACTAGAGAAGTTAAAATAAATGTATTAATGTTCCAATCAATTAAATTGACCAGCTACCATACACCCAAAAATGCAGCTTTCATTCTCCTTCACAATTTTCTTACCAAAGAAGGGTTACAGACAATTTTTCACATCCAATACAGGACTCAGTTTGAGTTACTAAAGACGTACAACAAGCAAATAATACAATGCAATGAAAGATTAATTTGTTCCCAGTTGAATTTTAAGGCTCTATCATATTCACACTGTGGTTGAACAGAAGTAAAATTCTCCATGCCTCTCATAACTTGAAAAATCTACCAAATAAACCAAATCTAAGAAAATATTATCTTTAAAATTTTGATATATTTTAAAACTATCTTTGAGACTGTTATCTTGGAATTAATTTAATCACATTGCTAACTTCCTAACAGAAGGATCCAACTTGTAGTTTTGAAACTACTCAAGTGCTACCCTGATTTTATTTGAAATGTGGTAAAGCTATTCTAATAAACCCTGCAAAGCATTACCAATCCTTGGCATGATATAAATAAATATTTGAATAACAAAACAGAACAAAGAGGTAAGTTCTGAGAGCAATTTCAACTAGTTAACAAATATCTTTAGGTGAAAGTGAAGTGAGAGTGAAAGTCGCTCAGTGGTGTCCAACTCTTTTCGACCCCATGGACTATACAGTCCGTGGAATTCTCCAGGCCAGCATACTGGAGTGAGTAGCCTTTCCCTTCTCCAGGGGATCTTCCCAACCCAGGGATCGAACCCAGGTCTCCCGCATTGCAGGTGGATTCTTCACCAGATGGGCCACAAGGGAAGCTCTACCTTTAGGTAGTTATTTATTATTTTTAAATTGTGCTACTTTTCCAGAAAAAAATAATTCCCAAACTATTAACATTCAAGTCTCAAAACTTTTAAGCAAGTCTATGGGGAAAATAGTTTCAGTTTTAAAAATACTTAAAAGAAGCATCAGCCAACAGATCCAAGCAAAGCCTAAACACTTGAATTTCTGTGATGCAAATCGCAAGGCATTAAAAGGTAAATCTAGGCAAATAGTATGATTTGAAAAATCTATATATTTCTAGTCCACCTCTGAAAAGTTATAAACATTCAGTTACCTTCCTAAGTTTGAGTAAAGCTATTTTATTTTTGACCCTTAACTTCTATTTTTAAATTTCTCCTCTTTCTTTTTGCATAAAGAACTCTTCTGCATTAACTACAGACAAGAGAATATGCTTTAGGAGAATCAAATCTATTTTTAACAAGCACGATGTTAATAATTACATCGTTTTCAGTCATACCGCAACTTTCACAGCAGCATCTTAAAAATAAATTCCTATCCATTCTATAGAAATTGAGATGTGATTTCTTTAGAAATATAAGATTAGTCCACTAAAGAACAGCACTTAACTCCCTGGAAATAGCAGAATATTTTAAATTATCTCTTTAAAGACTACTTTAAAATGACCTCTTTAAAGAATATTTGAGTTATCTCTTTAAAGACTGTTTCTAAGTAATGTGACATTCAGGAGTACTAGAGGCTAGAACTTCAACATATGGATGGGGGAAAGAGGCGAGCAGAGTTTAACCCATAATACTATTTTTGAAAAAAATTTTTAAAAGACAGGAATAATCCTAGATGTGAGCATTCAGTTTATTGACATTATAGCAATTATCAACACTGAAATGTTTTCAAAAACTAATACATGGAAGTCAATTTACATTGACCAAAATAACTCATAATGACTAAAATTTGTATTTTCATTTTTCAGGTAAAATTTGAACCTTTGTATTGAGTATGATACAGATTTGCATACAAATTCCTAATAAAGCTAAATTAAGCTATGAGGCAGTTGTTAAATATAGAGTCACACAAAATAGATAAAGGATTTGCAGAACAAATAGATATATTAGATATGAAATATATAGATATATTAAATGTAATTACTCACAGGTGAAAAATAATGTGTAAATGTGTAGATACAGTTAGAGTTTGGTACAAATACATATGAGCATATCTTACTTCATTCATGACCAGAGGTTTAAACATGTCTATTCATGGGAAATTGGTGGGCTTGTATATACTACTTTAGAAGAATACAGCTTATTTTACTGACAGAGGAAAGGTTTTTGTACATGTGCCTTGGGAGTCTTGAAATACCAAAAGGGTAGGAACTTCAGCTAAGGACTGAGCAGCAGGAGCCAAATTCAGTAAGAGTTGAGTTATCATCATCCTAAAACCACACATCTGAAAATAGTCTTACATATCTAAGACTATGACAGTGGGCTTCCCAGGTGGCGCTAATGGTAAAGAACCCAACTACCAAGACAGGAGACACAGGAGACATGGGTTTGATTGCTGTCAGGAAGACCCACTGGAGTAGGAAATGGTCACCCACTCTAGTATTCTTGCCTAGAAAACTCCATGGACAAGAGGCGCTGGGAGGCTACAGTGCTTGGGATCACAAAGAGCTGGATACCACTGAGCATGCATGCACATCAAAGACTATGACATCAGAAGAGCTAAACCAGTTTTTATCATCTTTATATAAATATCAATGTATTATAATGAAGTAAATAAAGATGTAGGGAGCAGACAGAGCTTGAACAATTAAGGAATTCTTCAGCCTCAGTTTCCCCATGCATGAAAAGAGTATGATAATCCCTGCTTTAAAAAAGTGTTTGAAGACCAAATGTAATATAATCTGGATCTCTGTTTGGAAGAGAGGAAAATTATAGTTGAATCTTTTGCCACAAGAGGAAAAAATGAAGTTGAAAACATCCAAAGTAAAGTTATTCATGTAATCAACAATGAGATGGTGAAAGAGACATAGTCTTCACATTGTTACAGTTTCAATCATATGTACTCATGTATATGTGTGTGTATATATATAGACACACAAATATGCATATATATATATATATATAGAGAGAGAGAGAGAGAGAGAGAGTGACAGAAAGAAGATGAAGTAGAAGCAGTTATCCAGGAGCATAGACATTTTACTGTCTAACCAAAAAGCTCTAAATCTGGTCAAGAAAAGTTTTGGGAAACTGTCTAGAAGATACAGAGATAAATTTCCAGGCAAAAGTTAAAATACTCTATTTCCATGAGGCAAGAACCTTACAGAGCACAGTGATATCTCCACTTTTCCCAAACTTTCTCCATTATAACTTTTTCAACTCCTTTCATCTCCTTTGTCTCTGAATAGCTTTCCATGGTTAGTAGAAATGTAATGATGACCACCTAAGAAGAAAGCATCCATCTTTTTCTGAGTATCCAACCATAAATACACACCATCTGAGGAATGTGACATACAGTTCAAGCATGGGACATATTAACAATGGATGCAAATGTTATTCTCTGGAGTTTATAATGTCGATAGTTTCTATCACGAGCAACTTTAAAAGTGTTAGAATTTGACTTTGGTATTTTCAGATAATTGTTTGTTCCTCCCAAAACAAATAAGAAATAATAAGCTTCTGTAAATCTCACAGAACACCCATTTTCAGATTATCTAATTCAATGCTGTGTTTACATTGAAAAGGTATAGATGCAAACTGGCAAAACAGTAATTTAACATGGACTCAAATGGCAAAAATGGAAAACAAGCTGAATTCCCAGTATGAAAATTCAACCACTTTTCTCTTTGCAGATTTTTTTAAATTGCCAAGATCCTGATAATATTAGTAGGTTTCCCAGCACTACACCATTTCATATTTTTCCCTTGCAGAGAGATCTATACATGGGCTACTGAATACACACACACACATGCGCACAGCACGAGAGAGTCCCTCACTCAACAAGAAACAAAGAAGTGACAGTGTTACATACACAAACCAACTACTTTTAAGTTCCCTAATGAATGAATGATATGCCCAGTTCAAGTTCCTAAGAATTCTTCTATGCTATGACTCTTATGACCCCAATGGATATGAAATAGTCAAGGAAAAAATGAGTTTTTAGGGCATGAATTATTCCCATTTTTAGCTTTATAACATAAATCTATAGCTAGAGCAGCATTTCTCGACCTCAGCATTATGGAAAATTTTGACCAGATCGTTCTCTGTTGGGTGGGGGTACCCTGTTTATGGCAGCAGTTTCAGCAGCATCTTTCGTTACCCCAGCATTACTACCCGTTGGATGTCAGTAGGCCTCCACCCTCGCCAACAGTGAAACCCCAAAATGCCTCCAGACATCACTAAACGTCTCCTGGGGGTGAATCTCCTTGGTGGAGAAATGGAGCTAGAGCTTGATCTCTGCAAGTGCAGGGACGCAAGCCATGCCTGGGTGCTGTCCTGTATCCTCAGAGCCAAGGGCACCACCCATCTGAGTGTTATTTCCACTGCTCTCAAGAGCCCATGAGGTCCCCTGGGTGTTACCGTCAGTGTGCATCCTGAAGTACGTGCACAGAAGAGTCACAAATCCTAGAGAAGCTGGAGGGTGAGATGATGTCAACGTGAAACTGACTGTGGATTGGAATGATGACAGCTCAACTAAATATATCCAAGTAGGGAGGGTGGCGAATGACAGCCAGCAGGCCGGCTTAAAATGTTTTTGCAATGGGGCACAGAGATTTATATTCACAGTAGAACATTAGGACGGGGTTGAATTCTACACAGCACATTTTCTTCGGGGGATATAGAAATGTATCTCTTTGTGAAAAACACTGACTCAAGGAAAGCACTTAGCACGGTGCTAGACACACAGTGAGCACCCCCAAGTGGACAAGTGCTGACTGCTTTGCTTAGTAGCAGGACTGGTGGCATTGTTCTTACCATTTAATAATTCAACTCTCTATGTACTTAGACATGTCAGTGCTTAGGAATATTTCTCCTAGGATCTCTCTCACATTTCTCCCAGCCACCACCCCACTCCTTCTCAGTATAGAAGTTTCTCCTACACTATTGATGGGAATATCAGTTGGTAAAGCCATTGTGGAAATCAGCATGGAGGTTTCTCAAAAAGCTAAAAATAGATTTACTATATGATACAGCAATCCCACTCCTGGGCATATATCCAGAAAAAAAGCTAAAATTCAAAATGGTGCATGTGCCCATACATTCATAGCAGCACTGTTCACGATAGCCAAAACATGGAAACCATCTACACGTCCATCGATAAGGGGATGGATAAAGATGTAGTACCTAGATACAATGGAATACTACTCACCCGTAAAAAGAACAGACTTGTGCCACCAGCAGCAACATGGATGGATCTAGTGAATACCATACAAAGTGAAGTAAGCCAGAAAGACAAAGACAAATCCACATGATATCAGTTACGTGCAGAATCTCAAATATGACACAGATCAACCTATCTATGAAACAGAAATAGACTCACAGTCATAGAGAACAGATTTGTGGTCGCCAAGGTTGAGGAGACTTCGGGGTGGGGGAAGGAGTGGAGTTGGGATTAGCAGATGCAAACTATTATATATAGGATGGATAAACAACAAGGTCCTCCAGTCTAGCACAGAGAACTATATTTAACATCCCATGATAAACCATAATGAAGGAGGATATGAAAAATTATATATATATATACATATATATATATATACACTCACACATAACTGAGTCACTTTATTGCACAGTAGAAATTCACACTACATTGTAAATCAGCTATACTTCAATAAAGAGTCAGAAAAATACAGTTAGACATTAAAAAAAGTTCTTACTCATTTTCAAAGGCCCAACTCAAGAGTAAATGCCTCCCAGTGGCTTTCCCCAAGGTTCTTCACCCTCCAACATGAAGAATTAATTACCCTCATTTGTATTTCCACAACACGTAGTACATACTTACATCATACTGCTTAGCGCATTGTTTTACAGTTATTAAAGCCTGTGTGTGGCAAGCCCACCTCAACCCCAGCCTCAGGCTATGAACTCTGGGAATCTTACTTACTTGCCTTGTGTGCCCTGTGCTGGCCATGCGCAAGGTACTCAGCAAAAGCCTGGTCAACTCAGATGTATTATCTGGAAATTTCAATCATGTGGAAACCTCATTTCCCAGTAAGGCCAGATATATGAGGTGTGACTGAAAAGTGATGCTTTCTATACAGAATATGATGCTGTCTGCCTCACACGAAAAGATTAAATAAGTGAAATGATGCAAAGCATGTTAAATTTTTACCAAGAAAAATAAAGATTTGGATAAAATATCAGAACACTCTTTTAAATGGCACACATTTAAACAGGAGTATGAATAAATGAAGGAGGTGGGAGATGATAGGAATAAAATGTATAATTTTAAGACTTATGGGTCTTGCTAAGATAAATAAGTGTGAAAAGAGATGACATCATGTGTCTGTCTCTTTCATATTTGATTACATAACACTATCAAAGTATTTATAGAGTAGAGGGTTAATAGATCAGACAGTGTCTTGAACATAAAATATATCTATAAAGCATAAACCTAAATTACTGCAAGGACCCCCACCCTGACACTCCTAGACGATACCTTAGGGGAAGTAAGCTTTAAATATGCGAAATTATATATATGCACACGCATACATGGGCTTCCCAGGTGGCGCTATTGGTAAAGAACTTGCCTGCCAATGCAAGAAACATAAGAGATGTGGGTTTGATTCTTGGAGGGAAGATTCCTTGGAGGAGGGCATGGCCACCTATCCCAGTATTCTTGCCTGGAGACTCCCATGGATAGAGGAGCTTGGCGGGCTACAGTCTATACGGTCACAGAGTTAGTCATGACTGAAGCAACTTAGCACACAGACACCTACATACACACACACACACACACACACACACACACACACACACACGTGCACATTTGCAATATCAAAGGCACTGCCTTAAAGAGTACAGCCTGCACTGACTTTTCAATTGTTTCTTGCTGCTAAGTCACTTCAGTCATTTCCAACTCTGTGCAACCCCATAGACGGAAGCCCACCAGGCTCCCGCATCCCTGGGATTTTCCAGGCAAGAGTACTGGAGTGGGTTGCCATTGCCTTCTAGAGGTACACTATTACAATCATTAATCATATATCAAACTATACCTTTGATCAGCTGCTTCAAGTCTAGTCATCATTTCCGTTGAAGGGTCAGTCATATACTTGGTAATACAAGAAATAATAATCTTGTGAAAAAAGCAAAATACAAATGGTATAGTTAATAACACTAGAGGAATTAAAAGTAAATATTTAAGCCATGAGCCTCCCACACGAGTGTTTTTTTAAAGATTGTCAAGACTAGGGAATGGGTCACTTAGAGCAGATCTCTGATTTTTCATGTGGTTCAAATGTGTTACATTAAAGGATTTACGAGGTAAAAAAATAGAGCATTCAGTTTGAATTATATGACTCTTGATGAAAGTGAAAGAGGAGAGTGAGAAAGTTGGCTTAAAGCTCAACATTCAGAAAACGAAGATTATGGCATCTGGTCCCATCACTTCATGGGAAATAGATGGGGAAACAGTGGAAACAGTGTCAGGCTTTATTTGGGGGGGGCTTCAAAATCACTGCAGATGGTGACTGCAGCCATGAAATTAAAAGACACCTACTCCTTGGAAGGAAAGTTATGACCAACCTAGATAGCATATTCAAAAGCAGAGACATTACTTTGCCAACAAAGGTCTGTCTAGTCAAGGCTGTGGTTTTTCCTGTGGTCATGTATGGATGTGAGAGTTGGACTATGAAGAAAGCTGAGCGCCGAAGAATTGATGCTTCTGAATTGTGGTGTTGGAGAAGACTCTTGAGAGTCCCTTGGACTGCAGGGAGATCCAACCAGTGCATTCTGAAGGAGATCAGCCCTGGGATTTCTTTGGAAGGAATGATGCTAAAGCTGAAACTCCAGTACTTTGACCACCTCATGCAAAGAGTTGACTCACTGGAAAAGACTCTGATGCTGGGAGGGAGTGGGGGCAGGAGGAGAAGGGGATGACAGAGGATGAGATGGCTGGATGCATCACCGACTCAATGCATGTGAGTTTGAGTGAACTCCAGGAGTTGGTGATGGACAGGGAGGCCTGGTGTGCTGCGATTCATGGGGTGGCAAAGAGCCAGACACGACTGAGCGACTGAACTGAACTGAATAGCACAGATATGTCCCTGAGATGCTGTAAGGTGTCAAGGGTCTTGCAGTTGTGTAGGGCTGCCTTTCTCATCATAGAGATCTCAGAATTCAATAGGCTAATAGCCTGGTTACTATCATTTAAGGCTTATGAAAGTTGTCAAGGCTTAGATATGGTCAATTACATCCTCTAACCCCATTGAAGGCACACACACACACACACACACACACACACACACAAGCTTCTAAATGGTCATACCAGTAGAATACAGATCTTTGACCCACTGGATCATACCAATGGTATATTGGTTGTGGTTACCTGTAATTTGTTAACATGTATGACCTTAAATTCATGGGAATCCCAGGCTACACCTTCGTATCATGCCTGTAGATGTCAAGGCCATCAATGAGTGCCACAAATCCACTGAGTTCTCTACCAATCACTCTCTCTAAGGGTAATAACAGGCATAGTTCATAAAGCATCCAGCCTTGTCTCATAATTACCAGGTTGATCATTTTTAGTATGATTTAACCGTTCCCAACATAGAGGAGCCTTTAAACTTAAATGACCATAGACTGGTGTTAACCATGTAGATCCTCCCCCATAATTGTAGGAGTTTTCCTTTTAATAGATGAGAAGTTAATTTTTTCTTAGTTGAATTCAAAACACTATTACATCTTATACTATATATGAAACAGACAGCCTACAAGGGCCTACTGCATAGCACAAGGACAGTGCTACAGTTAATATATTTTAATAACCTGTAATAGGTGAGAATGTAGACGAACATGTTGGGCTTCTCTGGTGGCTCAGAGGTAAGAATCTGCCTGCCAAATGGGAGATACAGGTTGATTCCCAGGTTGAAAAAATCCCCTGGGGAAGGAAATGGCAATCCACTCCAGTATTCTTAGCTGGGAAATTCCATAGACAGAGATAGTCCATGCAGGCGATAGTCTGTGGGATCACAAAAGAGTCAGACACGACTTTGCAACTAAACAACAACATATATGTATGTATAAATGTATAACTGAAACACTTGGCGGTTCACCTGAAACTAACACACCATTGTAAATTAACTGCATTTAAATAAGAAAAAAAATTTAAAAAAACACTAGAGGAGTACATCAAGGCTATATATTGCCACCTTGCTTATTTAACTTATATGCTGGGTACATCACGAGAAATGCCAGGCTGGATGAAGCACAAGCTGGAATCAAGATTGCCAGGAGAAATATAAATAACCTCAGATAGGCAGAGGACACCACCCTTATGGCAGAAAGAGAAGAGGAACTAAAGAGCCTTTTGATGAAAGTGAAAGGGGAAAGTGAAAATCTGGCTTAAAACTCAACATTCAGAAAACTAAGATTACGGCATCCAGTCCCATCACTTCAGGGCAAATAGATGGGGAAATAATGGAAACAGTGACAAACTTTATTTTCTTGGGCTCCAAAATCACTGCAGATGGTGACTACAGCCACAAAATTAAAAGACCCTTGCTCCTTGGAAGTATAGTTATGACCAACCTAGACAGCATACAAAAAGCAGAGACATTGCTTTGCCAACAAAAGTTCATATAGTCAAAGCTATGGTTTTTCCAGTAGCCATGTATGGATGTGAGAGTTGGACTATAAAGAAAGCTGAGCGCTGAAGAATTGATGCTTTTGAACTGTGGTGTTGGAGAAGACTCTCGAGAGTCCATTTGACTGCAAGGAGATCCAACCAGTCCATCCTAAAGGAGATCAGTCCTGAGTATTCATTGGAAGGACTGATGCTGAAGCTGAAACTCCAGTACTTTGGCCACCTGATTCAAAGAGCTGACTCAATGGAAGAGACCCTGATGCTGGGAAAGATTGAAGGCAGGGGGAGAAGACGGAGAATGAGATGACTGGATGGCATCACTGACTCGACGGACATGAGTTTGAGCAAGCTCTGGGAGTTGGTGACGGACAGGGGAGCCTGGAGTGCTATAGTCCATGGGATCGCAAAGAATCGGACACAACTGAGCAACTTAACAACAACGAAGTACATACATAAAACCCACATGCTTGACAACAAGAGTTTTAAGAGGTGACCAAGACTTGAAACTGTCTGACAGTACTAGTTTCCTTTCCCATTTCAGTTCTTAAGTTGAGAAATGTATGAAGCCACGAATAATTAGCGCTCCAGAAATAATAACAGCAACTCAGTATTAAAATTAGTTTTTCAAATTGAAATTCTTTGCATTTTAACTGTGATCACCTGATAAATAAATGAAGTATTTTTAATGCATTCTTCTCACTTCCAGAGAATTACAGACAAGGTTTTTCATTGTCAAGAACATTTTCCATAAAAAAATGGAAAGAAATAAATTATCTGTGTTCATCCTGTGCCTCTCGTAGCCTAAGAAAAATAAGAAAAACTTTTTTTTTTTAAATCCTGGTGTTTTGTTCAGTTTAGTTTAGCTCTTTGCCTCTGTCTGCCTGGAAATGTTAGATTGTTATTTTGTAAAGAAACATGTAAAGCTGTTTCATTATCTTCTTTCACTCAATGATGCTTATGCTTGCTTCTGATTATAAAAATAATTTTTACTATAAAAATTTAGAAAGTACAGAAAGGGTGCTGAATTAAAATTTAAAGTCACCACCAAGCAGTTAATGAAAGCTTGCTGCTTCCTTCGTTTTGCACATGAATTTATTCTAACTAACATATGTATAATGTATAAATAAAATTTCTTTCATACTTTTATTTAATTCCCTGGAGAAGGGAAAGGCTACCCACTGCAGTATTCTGGCCTGGAGAACTCCATGGACTGTATAGTCTATGGGGTCTCAAAGAGTTGGACACGACTGAGTAACTTTCACTTTCACTTTCATTTAATTAACATTAGAGCCTAAGCACTTTCCAGTGTTACTATTAAATAAAATATCTTTAAAACATAATTTCTATTTGCTGTATAAAGTGTAGCATTTCAATATTTCAGGAAACAAAGTACAACTTTTTCTCTTCTCTTTAAAACTGAAATATTGAAAGGGGAAATCAACAATAACACAATAATAGTGGGAGACTTTAATACCCCACTCACACCTATGGACAGATCAACTAAACAGAAAATTAACAAAGAAACGCAAACTTTAAACGATACATTAGATCAGTTAGGCCTAATTGATATCTACAGGACATTTCACCCCAAAACAATGAATTTCACCTTTTTTTCAAGTGCTCATGGAACCTTCTCCAGGATAGATCACATCCTGGGCCATAAATCTAAACTTGATAAATTCAAAAAAATCGAAATCATTCCAAGCATCTTTTCTGACCATAATGCATTAAGATTAGATCTCAATTACAGGAGAAAAACTATTAAAAATTCCAACATATGGAGGTTGAACAACACACTTCTGAATAACCAACAAATCACAGAAGAAATCAAAAAAGAAATCGAAATATGCATAGAAACTAATGAAAATGAAAACATAACAACCCAAAACCTGTGGGACACTATAAAAGCAGTGCTAAGAGGAAAGTTCATAGCAATACAGGCATACCTCAAGAAACAAGAAAAAACTCAAGTAAATAACCTAACTCTGCAACTAAAGCAACTAGAAAAGGAAGAGTTGGAGAACCCCAGAGTTAGTAGAAGGAAAGAAATCTTAAAAATTAGGGCAGAAATAAATGCAAAAGAAACAAAAGAGACCATAGCAAAAATCAACAAAGCCAAAAGCTGGTTCTTTGAAAGGATAAATAAAATTGACAAACCATTAGCCAGACTCATCAAGAAGCAAAGAGAGAAAAGTCAAATCAATAAAATTAGAAATGAAAATGGAGAGATCACAACAGACAACACAGAAATACAAAGGATCATAAGAGACTACTATCAGCAGTTGTATGCCAATAAAATGGACAACGTGGAAGAAATGGACAAATTCTTAGAAAAGTACAATTTTCCAAAACTGAACCAGGAAGAAATAGAAAATCTTAACAGACCCATCACAAGCAAGGAAATTGCAACTGTAATCAGAAATCTTCCAGCAAACAAAAGCCCAGGTCCAGACGGCTTCACAGCTGAATTCTACCAAAAATTTCGAGAAGAGCTAACACCTATCCTCCTCAAACTCTTCCAGAAAATTGCAGAGGAAGGTAAACTTCCAAACTCATCCTATGAGGCCACCATCACCCTAATACCAAAATCTGACAAAGATGTCACAAAAAAAGAAAACTACAGGCCAATATCACTGATGAACATAGATGCAAAAATCCTCAACAAAATTCTAGCAATCAGAATCCAACAACACATTAAAAAGATCATACACCATGACCAAGTGGGCTTTATCCAAGGGATGCAAGGATTCTTCAATATCCACAAATCAATCAATGTAATTCACCATATTAACAAATTGAAAAATAAAAACCATATGATTATCTCAATAGATGCAGAGAAGGCCTTTGACAAAATTCAACATCCATTTATGATAAAAACTCTCCAGAAAGCAGGAATAGAAGGAACATACCTCAACATAATAAAAGCTATATACGACAAACCCACAGCAAACATTATCCTCAATGGTGAAAAATTGAAAGCATTTCCCCTAAAGTCAGGAACAAGACAAGGGTGTCCACTTTCACCGCTACTATTCAACATAGTTCTGAAGTTTTGGCCACAGCAATAAAAACAGAAAAAGAAATCAAGGAATCCAAATTGGAAAAGAAGAAGTAAAACTCTCACTGTTTGCAGATGACATGATCCTCTACATGGAAAACCCTAAAAACTCCACCAGAAAATTACTAGAGCTAATCAATGAATATAGTAAAGTTGCAGGATATAAAATCAACACACAGAAATCCCTTGCATTCCTATACACGAATAATGAGAAAGTAGAAAAAGAAATTAAGGAAACAATTCCATTCACCATTGCAACGAAAAGAATAAAATACTTAGGAATGTATCTACCTAAAGAAACTAAAGACCTATATATAGAAAACTATAAAACACTGATGAAAGAAATCAAAGAGGACACTAATAGATGGAGAAATATACCATGTTCATGGATCGGAAGAATCAATATAGTGAAAATGAGTATACTACCCAAAGCAATTTACAAATTCAATGCAATCCCTGTCAAGCTACCAGCCACATTTTTCACAGAACTAGAACAAATAATTTCAAGATTTGTATGGAAATACAAAAAACCTCGAATAGCCAAAGCAATCTTGAGAAAGAAGAATGGAACGGGATGAATCAACTTGCCTGACTTCAGGCTCTACTACAAAGCCACAGTCATCAAGACAGTATGATACTGGCACAAAGACAGACACATAGATCAATGGAACAAAATAGAAAGCCCAGAGATAAATCCACACAAATATGGACACCTTATCTTTGACAAAGGAGGCAAGAATATACAATGGAGTAAAGACAATCTCTTTAACAAGTGGTGCTGGGAAAACTGGTCAACCAATTGTAAAAGAATGAAACTAGATCACTTTCTAACACCACACACAAAAATAAACTCAAAATGGATTAAAGGTCTAAATGTAAGATCAGAAACTATAAAACTCCTAGAGGAGAATATAGGCAAAACACTCTCAGAAATAAATCACAGCAGGATCCTCTATGATCCACCTCCCAGAATACTGGAAATAAAAGCAATAAACAAATGGGATCTAATTAAAATTAAAAGCTTCTGCACAACAAAGGAAAATATAAGCAAGGTGAAAAGACAGCCTTCTGAATGGGAGAAAATAATAGCAAATGAAGCAACTGACAACTAATCTCAAAAATATACAAGCAACTTATGCAGCTCAATTCCAGAAAAATAAACGACCCAATCAAAAAATGGGCCAAAGAACTAAATAGACATTTCTCCAAAGAAGACATATGGATGGCTAACAAACACATGAAAAGATGCTCAACATCACTCATTATTAGAGAAATGCAAATCAAAACCACAATGAGGTACCACTTCACACCAGTCAGAATGGCTGCGATCCAAAAATCTGCAAGCAATAAATGCTGGAGAGGGTGTGGAGAAAAGGGAACCCTCCTACACTGTTGGTGGGAATGCAAACTAGTACAGCCACTATGGAGAACAGTGTGGAGATTCCTTTAAAAATTGCAAATAGAACTACCTTATGACCCAGCAATCCCACTTCTGGGCATACACACTGAGGAAACCAGAATTGAAAGAGACACATGTACCCCAATGTTCATCGCAGCACTGTTTATAATAGCCAGGACATGGAAACAACCTAGATGTCCATCAGCAGATGAATGGATAAGCAAGCTGTGGTACATATACACAATGGAGTATTACTCAGCCGTTAAAAAGAATTCATTTGAATCAGTTCTCATGAGATGGATGAAACTGGAGCCGATTATACAGAGAGAAGTAAGCCAGAAAGAAAAACACCAATACAGTATACTAACACATATATATGGAATTTAGGAAGATGGCAATGACGACCCTGTATGCAAGACAGGGAAAGAGACACAGATGTGTATAATGGACTTTTGGACTATGTGGGAGAGGGAGAGGGTGGGATGATTTGGGAGAATGACAGTCTAACATGTATACTATCATGTAAGAATTGAATCGCCAGTCTACGTCTGACGCAGGATGCAGCAAGCTTGGGGCTGGTGCATGGGGATGACCCAGAGAGATGTTATGGGGAGGGAGGTGGGAGGGGGGTTCATGTTTGGGAACGCATGTAAGAATTAAAGATTTTAAAATTTAAAAAATAAAAAACTAAAAAAAAAAAAGAATGTACCAATTTCCTTCATAGGAATCAAGGATCAGGTAATTTTTTAAAGAAAATCAACTATCATCATTTTGCTTACTTTATCTTGACATAAATAATAGCAAATGGTAGCTACTGTTATTATAGTAACCACCTACTTTTTGTTACCCTTTGTACACAACTCCCTAAATCCTAGTAAAATAGATGATCCTAGAAAGCTGTTGATATATTTATTAAGTATCAACTCTGGTCTTAGCACTGTGATAAGCACCAGTCTTTCCAACAACATCTGAAATATTTTTATTGTTCTGAAATGCTTATTTTTGCTTTTATTTTTGGTTAGATTTATAAACTGAAACTTCAAGATGTATTTTCTCCATATGGGAATTCTGAAGACTGTGCTCTTATTACTATACACCACCATCATCTACAATGACTTTGAAATCCTATATAGAAACGTGAAATACACTACGAGGTGTATGTGGCCTTTCTGCAGCTTCCGGCCCTTAAATGTCTTTCTTTGGCAGAGAAACTGGAGTCCAAAAAGGGGGTCCTAGATTTACAGACAATGGCACAGCATAGGATTGCATTTTATTGCACTGTGGATAGGGCTTCCCAGGTGACGCTAGAGGTAAAGAACCCTCCTGCCAATGCAGGGGACATACGACACTGGTTCCATCCCAGGGTCTGGAAGATCCCCTGGAGAAGGGCATGCCAACCCGCTCCAGTATTCTTGGCTGGAGAATCCCATGGACAGAAGAGCCTGGCAGGCTACAGTCCATGCCGCTGCACAAAGTTGCACACAATTGAAGCGACTTAGCACACATGCACACTTTGGATTAATGAACCATTGGCAGCGGATGAATGTTTTTTTCACATATAATGAAGGCATTTTGCAAGACATTCTCCCACCTGGAGAATGATACATAAAATTGAAGTGTCAGGCATGCACGTGTACATTTGTATGTTTTAGTGATTTAAACAAATAGGGAACAAATTCCATGCACATTAGCAAATATACAGAAGACAATAAGTATAGCACAACCTTACAGGAGAAAACCAAGAACTTCCAGACATTCAAGATGGATTAAGAAAAGGCAGAGGAACCAGAGATTAAATTACCAACATCCGCTGGATCACAGAAAAAGCAAGAGAGTTCCAGAAAAGCATCTACTTATGCTTTATTGACTACGCCAAAGCCTTTGACTGTGGATCATAGCAAACTGGAAAATTCCTAAAGAGAAGGAAATACCAGACCACCCTACCTGCCTTCTAAGAAATCTGTATGCAGGTCAAGAAGCAACAGATAGAACTGAACATGGAACAATAGACTGGTTCCAAACTGGGAAAGGAGTATGTTAACACTGTATATTGTCACCTTGCTTATTTAACTTATATGCAGAGTACATCATGTGAAATGCCAGGATGGATGATGCACAAGTTGGAATCAAGATTACCAGGAGAAATATCAATAACCTCAGACATGCAGATGACATCACCCTTATGGCAGAAAGCGAAGAGAAATTAAAAAGCCTCTTGATGAATGTGAAAGAGAGTGAAAAAGCTGGCTTAAAACTCAGCATTCAAAAAACTAAGATCATGGCACCCAGTCCCATCACTTCATGGCAAGTAGATGGGGAAACAGTGGAAACAGTGACAGACTATTTTCTTAGGCTCCAAAAATCACTGCAGATGGTGACTGCAGCCATGAAATTAAAAGACGCTCCTTGGAAGAAAAGCTATGACAAACCTAGACAGCCTATTAAAAAGCAGAGACATTACTTTGTCAACAAAGGTCCATCTAGTCAAGGTTATAGTTTTTCATGTATGGATGTGAATTTGGACCATAAAGAAAGCTGAGCACCGAAGAATTGATACTTTTGAACTGTGGTGTTGGAGAAGACTCTTGAGAGTCCCTTGGATTGCAAAGAGATCCAACCAGTCCATCCTAAAGGAGATCAGTCCTGAATATTCATTGGAAGGACTGATGCTGAAGCTGAAACGCCAATACTTTGGCCACCTGATGTGAAGAACTAACTCATTTGAAAAGACGCTGATGCTGGGAAATATTGAAGGCAGGAGGAGAAGACTGAGAATGAGATGGTTGGATGGCATCACCAACTCGATGGACATGAGTTTGAGCAAGCTCCAGGAGTTGGTGATGGACAGGGAAGCCTGGAGTGCTGCAGTCCTTTGGGTCACAAAGAGTCGGACATAACTGAGCAACTGAATTGAACTGAACTGGACAGGACAAAATCACAAAGCAGCAACAGTACTTAATAGTAAATATTAAAAAATGTGAACTTGGTAGAACTGAATTATTATTCAGTTGAATTCACTGAGTTAGATATTTAAAAATAATGTTCATTAAATTGAATAGAATCCTATCCAAGTTATGCCATTCTAGAGTCTGGAATGGTAGGGTGAGAAAATATCAATCAAGGAGATACATGTAGTTTAGATTTCAGAAATCATTTTCAAAGAGTTAGGAAAAATATCAGTGAAATTCTGGACCTTATAGTAGATTTAAACACATATTAAAATAAGTAAAGACCTAACCAAATTATACCCAAGAATAGTGATAGAGCAGTCAGACAGAGTACATGTTTACCAGTTATAATTAGAGAAATACCATAGTTTCAAAATAGACAAATGTTTCATTTTTGGAGAGAAATGAAATTTTCCAAAACTATTATATCTGATTAAGCATCAATACTCATAAATATTTCAAAATGTATTATTAATAAAACTCAGCATATGTTCATTCATAAATAAACCTATAAATATCAATGAATAATTATTAAATAATCATAAATATTAGCATTATTTTCTAATTACAAGTGTATTTGTCCTTTATTTTCATCGTTGTTATTATGTCTTAAATTATGTAACTGTAGTTAACATACTTACAACATAGAATGAAAACAAGCTCAAAGCATAGCTAGTTCAGTGGAGGACATTCAAAAATATCCTGAGCAGATAGAGCAATGGACCTAAATAAAAGTTAGGACCTTTAATTGTGGTCAGTGTAAATGTCTATATTTAGATTCAAACAAATTAATAGGGGCCTGGTGTACAAACAGTTCCTGTAAAAAATACTTGGCATGTTGAATAACCAAGTACAGATTTAACATACATAAAAATATATTGCGAATAGTCAAAAAGTAAGATAATTCAAGCATTTTAGGATATGTCCATGGACGAAGTAGCTGTAGTCCATGGGGTCGCTGAGCGACTTCACTTTCACTTTTCACTTTTCAGTTTCATGCATTGGAGAAGGAAATGGCAACCCACTCCAGTGTTCTTGCCTGGAGAACCCCAGGGATGGGGGAGCCTGGTGGGCTGCCATCTATGGGGTTGCACAGAGTTGGACACGACTGACGTGACTCAGCAGCAGCAGCAGCATGGAGGAAGTACCCCATTCATGGCTAATGATAATTTCAAAATTGTAAATCATATCAAACAAATTCATAGTTCTGATTCTAAAAATAAAAAATTACTTACGACACTGTCCCTTCTTTCAGGATGTCACAAGCCCAAATGTCAAAACAGACATAGTTAAAAGAGAAATATAAATGAAGGATTTATTAACTATGGCAATGTAATTAAATAGTATTTGGATCATTATTTTCAATTCTAATCATTTAATTTTAAAAGATACCACCATTATTTAGTATTTTTTAAAGAATAAAGTAGTGAGAAAATAACTAGTATCTTTTTATAAATGGAACCACCAGACTGAGATTTAAAAACAAACAAAAAAACTCACCCATAAACAAGTAGCTCGTATGTGTTACAGCTGAGAAAAGAGCAGAGATGTTTCTGCTTTGAAATCACTGCTCAGAAAATAACAGTGTACAGAGATAAGCTTCTATTAAGATGTGTCCTGTTGAGCTAGTGTTTCATAGGATATTAAGGATAACCAAAGGAAAAGATTCTGTAGTTGAGTAATTTTGAAGAAGACCAGGTAAAACTAAATTGACAGGTTTCTTTGTTGACAAGACTTTACTATTCTGATATTAATGGTGAAGCACCTAAAACACAGTCAGACAAGTAGACTTTTGAAATGCATTTGACCCCAGGAGCATTTTATTCTCTTCTTTCACTGAGTATTATAAGGAGTTAGTTTCTATGGAACACTCACTGGAAAACCCTGTACACTCTAACACCAAAAAAAAAAAAAAAAAGCAAATGTCAGGAGCTAGAAATATTCAATGAGAGAGAGGCCTCCTCAGGTTCATGACAGGTGTATTTCTAAATGTTTTTCTTGTCAACAAAGGACATAATATTTCATCAAAGTGGAAATCTAGATTTAATGAATGGAGAACAAATTCCACCTCAACATAATATCTCAATTAGAATTTTTTAAAAAATGTAACAGCAGTCCAACAAAAGTGCTTATCAGTTGTCAAAGGTTTTATATAAATAAAAGGTTTACCAATTTCTATATTGGTGGAAGGTCTGAAAATACCACTAAAGTCTCTTTCTAATTCTTGTATTTGATAGCTCATCTGCAGTAATTATCAGCTGGGGTTTTCATACATTTAGTATTTCAGATTCTCTGTCCATTTTTGTACCATTTTGAATTAAGCATTTTATAGACAGAAGACGTACAGATTAGCTGTCCGTATTTACTGCAAATACAAAACCCACTTAAGTATACACAGTTTACACTTAACACCAGGAAAAAATAAAGTCACTGTTACTTAAAAGACAAGTGATTTAAATAATGTTAATCATACATTCCATATGCGCAGAATTAAAATGGAAGTTTTCTCATTTTAGAAACGAGGAAACGGGCCTGGAGAACACATACAGGGGAGCATAAGGCACGGCGTCGGGAGTACGGAAAAGCTGTGAAATATACGAGGCACGTTTCAGTCAGTTACACGCGTCTTCCACGTGTCTATACATGCCTTGGTGCCATCACATGCAAACAAGCATGACTGGACCCATGGCACGGGTTTTCAACGGATTTTGCTACAGTGTGACGTGCATCTGCTAGGATGGAAGTCAAATGAAACACTGATACCTATTTGTGTATTCCTTGATGATCTGATATATGCTAATCTTAATCGTTTCATTTTCAAACCGGCCGTTGCTCCTATCCTTGTATATCCGGAATTCTGCAGCCGTCACTGCTTCTCCTTGAGGAATCTGCGTAAGATCGAACCGGAATTCTTTGTAATGCCTTCGCTGGTGCGAAAAATCTTTGTCTCTTTCAACTGAAACCAACAAACAGAAAAGGAAGTAAAATGTTAGTCCTTTATTAAGTATGCAAATTAATGGTAAATTCTTTCACTTTGGAAAACAAACAAGCAGGATGTTATAAAACTGGGAAAACACTAAAACCACAGACTCATACGTGTTTCTAGTTAAAGGAAATTCCACAAACCAACAGCCTTTAGTTCAAAAGCAATATAACCTCTGCGGTTTTATACAAATTCCTGGCTCCTAAATGGAAAGGTTATCCAAAAATGTTTTTTAAAGGGATGGTTGTGAAGTTATTACTAGTATGTGTATCCAGTACCGGAACAGAGGAGGCTTCATACAAGAATTAAGACTCTGTGATAGAAAGCTCCAGAGTTCCAGGTGAGGTCAGTGGTGAGATTTAGCACAGCCAAGAGAGGAAAATCGGAAGGCGGCCCAGGGAGCTGCCGGCACAGCGGGACTGTGTTTATGAAATTTTAGAGGTCAAGGAAATAAAACAAATTCATTTTCACAAGGAAGATTATTTCTAAAATGTCTTCCCAGGAGAGTTTTTTCCTCCTTTTAGCAAATGCAGTGCTCTATTTTTTTTTTTTTTAATGCACTTTCATTAGTTCTTAGTGGTTACTGAGTGCAACCTCCCCGATCGCCCCCCACCCACCCCCGCGCCCCCCGGCCTCTGCACCGCTGGTGCAGCAGCATCCAGTCTCCTAAAGCCCTCCGCCTGTTTTTAGGCTCTGTAATTGAGAGAGGAACATGATTCCGCCTTCAGCAACCTTCCTACCAAAAGAGGTCAGAGAATTTTTCCTCTTGGGAATGTGAAGGAGTGTTGAACTCAGGACAGGAAGTGTCAGGCATATCATTACATAATCTGGCTTTATAAAACGCTGTATTGCTTGATACAGTCTATGCTTGTTATCCACCAGGGGTCTTGGCCTTCCCTAATCAAGAGAAATTGATCAGAGGTCAGACAAGGCTTTACTGGGGCCCCTGTTACAGCAGCAGGGAGCAAAAGCAATAGATGCCCTTGCTTGGTGCTGAGCAGAGGGTGGCAGTGAGCTGGCTCCTTATATGAGCTGAGGGTAGAAGTGGGTCCTGGGTCAGGCCAGAGGGATGGCTCAGGTGGTGCTGTGTGCAGAGGGCATGTGTAGGACCCTGCTTTTGCTCTCAACACTCTGTTTTTGCTCCAGGCTCTTTAGAAGTGGCAGTTGAGTTTTTGATCTTTTTGTATTGGTTGTCTCTATTTTGCCCCAACTGGCATACACATAGTTATTTTTAGCCCCTTATAGTTTCTCTGTATTTTTTTTCCTCAAGAAGACCCTTCCAGGGGCAGGCACGGCAGTGAGGAGGCCTGCATCCCACCTTGTCTCATGCTGGGTACCAAAGTCTTTCTTAAAGAGCCACCTAATGAAAGGGCACATGCTTAGTAATGACATATCATTTGATGGAATTAAGTTTTGCAGCATTGGTAGGTTTCTTACAATCTGTTATCTCAGATAATATTGGACAATGAAGCCTGGCAGATGATGGTCCAAAGAGAAATGACTGAAGCAATTTAGCATGCATAGGACAGGTTACAAAAAATCCACTGCAAAGTACTGTGTTCCAAGTGTCTCACAAACCTACAATAATATTTTTTACATACATCAGTGATATTTCATTGCTAAAATGTCATTAAAGAAGATAAAAGATGCATGCTATAAAAACAACTCCCAAAGTTTGTTAATGGCATTAAGATACAAGAATATTTTTAGGAGATTAATTAAAATGTCATTACCAACGTTGCTGGAAATTTATAACATTGGGGTCCTAAACCAGAGAAAAGGTCAGGATTAAGAAAGAGAGCAGGCAGTCATGATCATTGAGGGGTGATTTTGGGGAATCAAGGCTGTTGGACACTTAAGTACCAGCATCAGACAGGTTCCAAGTCTGAGAGGAAGCTCATGATAAAGAAACCCACAATTCTTTGCCTTTATCCTCAAAAATAATCTCTGGTTTATTTTCCCTAGAGGAGTAGCAGGTGGTTTAGGAGAGCAAGAAGCTCAGCCCCACTTCCACCTTAGATACCTAGCCCAGCAAAAAGGAAAAGGTAAGCTATGCCTGGAGGCATCTTCATCCCATGAACTTGGAGAGACAGTGCTCTCAGGCTGCCTGGCTACACCAACACTATCTCCCATGACTCATGAACTTTTGTTTTATTTAAATATCATTATCTTGGTCCTAAGGGCTTCCCTTGTGGCCCAGCTGGTAAAGAATCCGCCTACAATGTGGGAGACTTGGGTTTGACCCCTGGGTTGGGAAGATTCCTGGAGAAGCGAAAGGCTACCCACTCCAGTATTCTGGCATGGAGAATTCCATGGACTGTCCATGGTATTGCAAAGAGCTGAACATGACTTAGCAACTTTTACTGGTCCTAAAAGAGGTTCTTTCCTGGAGAAATTAATTTACCTTTCCCTAAATAAGGAAGAGACTGCATTTTTAATATCCTATTGTGTTCCATAAATTAAATCACTTTTTTTGTCTAAACTTCAGCTGGCTATAGTGTAGTCTGCTATGAACAAGTCTCCCCCTCCAAAGTGTAAGGGCAGAAAATTACCTACAAACAGGATTTCTAATAGCTAGAGTGTACATATGAATTTAAAATCAGCCAAAACTCTTTTTTTACATAGCACTACATTTAATTCACTGTAAATTTCTTCTTTTCTGATCCTAATTGAGACAAAACAGATGACATAATGAAACATATTAAAAATAAAACTTTTAAGCATTTTATTAATATTAACACATTACACTTTACAACAATCTGTGGGGTAGGTTCTATTATCATCCTAATTTTGAAGATGAAGAA
This sequence comes from Ovis canadensis, assembly GCF_042477335.2. Lineage (NCBI taxonomy): Eukaryota > Metazoa > Chordata > Mammalia > Artiodactyla > Bovidae > Ovis > Ovis canadensis. The sequence goes on along the minus strand of NC_091264.1, from coordinate 19,804,603 downwards.
ACTGAGGAGGCAGAGTAAAGAAACTTTACCAAATAATTTGAATCTGTTAGGTAGAAAGTTAGGCATCAGCAACAAGGGGGTGGCCTGTCTAAAAGGGATGCAAGCTGATCTCTGAACGCCATGCCAGGCACACCCAGGAGAGCTCACAGATATGCTTCAAAGTAACCACAGAGACTTTTTCCACTCCTGCACAGGCACCCTAGGTACACAGGAGGTGCAAAATAACCTCTAAGTAACCTTGGGCAAAGGAGTCCATTAAGGGCTCATGAATATTTTACATTTAATTATAACAGACATAAACAACACAGCTTGTTTATATCTTATGCGAAGACATAAACAACACAGCTTGTTGTCATATAACTTGCAATTTTCAATTGGCCTTGGGGGTAGGCCGGTTTGAATTCCCTTTAATTGACTGGTGGTGGGTCCAAGTCCTTCTTTGCACAGGGCATGGACAAAAGTAGGAACTGAAAGCATGAAAGGGGGGAAGCCAAGAGGGATCAATAGGAAGGAGGAGAGCTACTTTGGGGTCAGCCTGCTCCCATGTCTTGGGAGTGTCTGTCTTAGAAAAGATCTGTGAGCTGAACTGAGCTGAAACTTGTCTGTTGTTCTACACCTTTTACTCCATTGCTCCAAATTTTTGTTGTGCCAAGATAAGAACCGAGGAAGAGAAATAAACTGACCTGATAGATCCAAGCACTTGAACCGAACTGTGATTCTTAACAGGAGGCTGGGCTGCTTGTGCTAAGAGACTGTTACTTTGTCCTAACTAAGTATTTATGCTTTAATAAAGATCAGATACATTAGAAATTTGGGGTTAACAGATACACACTACCATATATAAAACAGGTAAACAACAAGGACCTACTCTATAGCACAGGGAACTATACTCAATACCTTGTAATAACCTATAATGGAAAAGAATCTGAAAAAGAATATATATATGCATACATATATATGTGAATCATTCTGCTGCACACTTGAAACTAACACAACATTGTAAAGAAACTATATTTCATTTTTTAAAAAAGGAAATAAAAGATCTGAAATTTTGCATTTACAAGTCCAAAATCCAAAAGCCTCTGTAAACTGAAATTTTGGCTTTAGCTTCAACTGGCAGAAAAACTGAAAATTAACCAATTTGAGATGATTTTTAAAGTCCCCATTTATCCCCACTTTATATTTATTGCTTTGCTGCAGAAATGTTCTGTTTGTTTGAGTGGGTGGCACTGATCCAGACTCTGCTTGAGAAATTCCGCACTTTAGACTCTAAGTACTCATCAGTCATTCCAAAGTATATATTCTCTATTCTGAAAGTCAATATTCAAAATTCTGAGTGATAACAACCATTATTCAATTTTCCATTAACAATCAATTTTGCTTTTGAAATTTAGACAAAAGTAACTGTAATTTTGGACATCAGAACTTTGACATGAGTTTGTTACGGTCCAGTCTAAAGCATGCACCTGCACGATGCGGACAAGTATTGAATTCATATTATGTAAAGTCATCTACTGTTCTGGAATCCCCTGTGAGATGTTAGTGTAATAAAGTGGAAAGCTAGAGTTTCAGCTGTTATTATAAAATTTCAGTTTTCTAATCCAGGCTCTTTAACCTAACCCCTTAAGGGGGCAGATTTTCAAAGAGTTTAATAAAATTTTATATTAAATATACCACACAGAATAAAGTTGCAGAGCAGATTTGTCCAGCAATTCAAATTCCTATATCCTACTGCTTTGAATTATAATTGCACCAGTAAATTCCAGGGGACATGTTGCAATGAGTAATGGAATAAAAGCAGTATTTATATAGCCTTGCACTCCTAATGATGCTCACAAATATTCACAAGGTAATCTCAGTTACTTAGGGAAGTGTCAAATACTAATATTCCCAACTTAAGAATAAGAAATTGGGTGATGACAGCTAGGCAGTAACAGATGTCCGTCTTCTAAAGCTCATTATAAATCTTTGTTCAATGTCCATACCACCTACATAATGACATCCTACTTAGGGACTAGTTCATTGTTAGTACAGGTGACTCTTGAACAATACAGGGGCCAGGAAAACTGACCTTCTGCACAGTCAAAAATCTGTGTGTAAGTTTGACTCTGCAAAACTACTAATAGCCTACTGTTGACTGGAAGCCTTACTTATATCATAAACTTGATTAACACATATTTTTATCTTATATCTATGTATATTGTATGCATTCATGACATACTTAACTTTTGTTAATTTTTCGGATTTTTCTAGGTCATTATGTTCATGTCTGAGCTTTTTCAAACTGCTTCAGATCTCCGAAAATGTTTCCAATATGTTTATTGAAAAAATCTGCATATTAGTGGATCCATGCAGTTCCAACTGTGTTGTTTTGGGGATCAACTGTATATTTCAACAATCTTTATCAGCAATACACAAGAATGTGGAGGACAGGTGAAGTAGCAAGGGTTTGATCACCAGTGTATAATCAGCATCTAACCCAACAAAATATTGATTCAAAGAAATCTCCTAATAAACTTTGGTTGAATGAAAGACTATGAATAGATCAAAGGCTGTTTCCATCTTTTCCTTCAACACCATCAAGCCACATTTCCCACTGACTGAGGGCATCCTGATTTATTTGCCTCTCATTTGGGGGGAGGGGGACATATAGTTTATTTACTCCTCGCAACTTTACTTACGTCTTTAAGCTTCTCTTACTTGCTCAAGGGCCCACAGCCTATAATTGGGAGAGAGCAGATTTCAACCCAAGAGCAAGATGTCAACTTCACAAGCCCCAGCAAGACACTGTGTGTTTGCTTTTCCTGGACGTCATTTTGTTTGTTCATTTCGTCTAATTATCCCTCGGGAGAGTTGATCTTTCAATGCTTTCATTCTCCTCTAGGAGATGTTCCTACCCTAGAAAGGATGCCTTACATTCTGAACTCCACTCATTCTAGAAATCACTCCCTCCAACCTTTATCTTAGAAAACATTATATTATATTCACTTGTTTAATACTTACTCCACTTCTTATCCAAGGAGATGTTTATGAACAAGCAAGCAATTGTATTCACAAGTTGAATTAATATTATATAATATTTCTTTTTCTTTCTTTCTTTCTTTCTTTTTTTTTTTTGTAGCCACATTGCATGGCTTGCGGGATCCCAGTTCTCCAAATAGGGTTCCCTGAAGTGGAAGACAGAGTCTAACCACCGGACTGCCAGAAAAGTCTTTATATAATATATCTATTAGCAAACAAGGTCATCCTTTTCCTACAACTACATTTGAAAATAATTGTAACTCACTAGCTTTTAGCTTTCTCCATCAGAACTACTACCAAAGCAACACTTCCAAAATAGATGAATGAGAACACATACATTTCATAGTCTTTAAATGTAAGCTTTTTACAGGAGCTATCTTTGCCTTGTTCATATTGTGATTACTTTTATATTAAATATATTGTGTTTCTCTGTATATTACACTGTGCTACATAACTCAATGCAATTGTGAATGGCTTGGAAAGCTTAAAAGATAATAAACAAGTAGAAAAATCATTATAATGTGTACAAAATATTTGGAGGTTTTGACTTGATTCACAATGTATTAAATATTTGGATCCTTCAATTCATTATTTTACTTCTGTGTTACATCAACAAATGCTATGCATGAGTTTCCAATACAACCTTAGTATCATTTCTAATAAAGTCTGCGTTACAAGATTAAGATCTGCCAGATCTTATAAAAACCATAATTGTCAATACATTCCTATTCAAGAGTAGAAAAGATCTCATTGCCAGCCAAGACAAATAAAAGCAAAAAGTGAAACAGTGAGCTCACTCAAGTCACACCAAGACTTGTCCATGGGGATAAAATGACACAGGGCTTGAAACAGGCTGAGACCAGGAGGTTAACACTTGTTTCTGGTGGGGATCATTTCTTCAACCCACAACACTTCACTGTTTCTCTCATACGAAATGCACAAGAGAGTATAGGGAAAATATGTGCTCAATCGCTCAGTCATGTCTGACTCTTTGCAACCCCAAGGACTGTAGTCCACCAGGGTCCTCTGTCCATGGGGATTCTCCAGGCGAGAACACTGGAGGGGGCTGCCTCATACACCCTCCTCAAGGGGATCTTCCCAAACCAGGGACTGAACCCAGGTCTCCCACATTACAGGTGGATTCTTTACCATCTGAACCACCAGGGAAGCCCAAGACTACTAGAATGGGTAGCCTATCCCTTGTCCAGGGGAACTTCCTAACCCAGTAATCAAACCAGGGACTCTTGCATTGCAGGTGGATTCTTTATCAGCTGAGCTACTTGGGAAGCCCTTAGGAACAAATATAGCTAGACTTAAAACATACATCTTTATCAATTGATTCACTTTTGAAAATTGTATTTAAAAAGAGAAAAAGACAACCTGCCTAGACTTCTATTTTCTTATCTGCTATGTATCTAACCAGATCAACGGGCTATATTTTGCCAAACAGCCATGCAAATACAACCCAAATGCCACAGGCTCCTCTCCCACTGTCGTTTGGGATACACTCTTGTCTCGAAGATTGTTACATGAAAACCAGCGAAGATCACCATACATTAACCAAGCGCATCAACACAGGGTTGTTTATAAACATTTGAGCTGATGGTGGCCCACAGAGCTCTCTACAAAAATGAAAGATTTGCTTCCTACACACATACACACACACACACACACACACACACACACACCCCAACTCACAGAAAAAACATCAAAAAGTCAGCAGAATTAATACAGCTTACCACTCAAAACAGAATTGTAATGATGATGGGAAATGTACCTCCTGCTTTCAGAAAGCATGTTTTGTGTCTTCCAAACGTTTCCATCTACAAACCACCTAGAGCAACTGAAAGGTCACCTACACTGACAGAAACAGAGAATGGATTTATTTTTACAGTTTATTTTAAAAGTGGCAACATCAAAGCATGCAAGAGGTAATATATGAATCAGAAGATTCACATTCCATGAGTAATGGGCTGAGAGTGAAAAGAAACAGGATTGCCTTTGTAGAAGCCCCAAACTACATTCTAAATGCTCTAAATTGCCAAAGTTCTGCAAAGATTAAGCTTCTTCTGTTCAAAGACAAGACATACACGGAGGCATTTTCTTGTTGAGATATAACTTTACAGAAGTCAATGACTGATGGCATTCCCTTTTTTCCAAACAGACACCTCTCTGAATGACTTTATCATAAGTAGAAATTGGATAGAAATGTCCTGACTAAATATTTTGCTGTCTGCAATATCTGAAGAGTAGGGCTAATTAACAGAGAATTGCAGTTTTATCTATTTAGTGATTTATCTGCCATTTTAAGGGGATGCATCCATGGGTAATCAGTCTTAATCTCCCACACAGGGCTGGAACTTGGAAGATTCAAACAGAACCAGTAGCTGCAAGGCAAAGATAGCATTTTCCCAGGAGCACAGCCAGCTGTTGAAAGAATACAGATCATTGTTTGCTGCTGAGTGCAAAAAATCATTAAGAGATTACTCATAGAATTATTAATCTGTATTACATTTTAAAGTGAAAAAAAAAAGCAAAGCTGTCATGTGACTCCAGAGATGTCTCACTCTGCGAGGCATTCCTCACTGAGTAGTCCGCCAAGAAACATAAACTTGGGCCTATAAAGGCCTATTCATTGGTCAGTGAATGCACACGTTACATGCTTCTTTGAAAGGATAACCATCCCAGAGAGTGTGGTAAACTCCAGATTCCAGAAACCCTAAGAGCCTCTTAATACATAGCCATGTGTGACTTGAAAAAGGGAAAACCATCCCCCGGAATGGTCTATTGCGAAGAACAATTTCAGTTGACTTTTGAATGTCCTATAGTTGAAGTCTTCCTACTGGTGCTCATAAATGCTTCATGAATAGAGTTTGATAAGGAGGAAAAACTGCAAAACAATCGTGAGATGGGTAAATTATTTAAATTTTGTCCTATGATAGGTAATTTCCTGAATTAATTAAAAGAATGCTGCACACAATTTTGAAATTGACAAAATCAAATTACTGATCCAATATTTATATATTACTTTGCTTTAAAAATATGAGCAATTTAGGGACCCAAAGAATTAAACCTGAGATATACAGAACAGACTTGTGACTGCCAAGTAGGACGGAGGTGTGAGAGGGAGGGGGTGGGAGTTTGGGATTAGCAGGTACAAACTATTATATATAGGATGGATAAACAACAGGTCCTGCTGTAGAGCACACGGAGCAAAATTCAATATCCTGTGATAAATCATATGGAAAACAATATGAGGAAGCATATATATGCATAACTGAGTCACTTTGCTGTAGAGCAGAGATTAAACACAACTTTGTAAATCAACTATGGTTCATTAAGCCTTCTACAAAAAGAGCTTTGGAACTGGAAGGAAGATTGTCTTAAGGTTTCCTCTCACTTCTCAGACTGGATCGGGCCCGGGACTCAGCCATCAGTGGTTATTAGAACTCAATAATAATAGCTAAATCAGGAATTGGAATAAAAACTGATATGTTAAATAATAAACAGTAATAACAATAAATTAAGTACTTGTTGATTTCATAAGATTAAGACATTTTCATTTTAAACTTTTTCTCCCTTCCTTGATCCAATCCCAGTTCTGGCTGTCAGGGAGCTGCTTTTCTCTCTCTGGCCTTCCATATACACACATCTTGATTATCCTGAAAATAGCCACGGTGCTACCTCTAACTTTATTCAAGCCAAAAATATTCATTGGATAACTGCTCTGGGTCAGACCCTAATAGTTAAGGAGATCTGAGAAGCAAAGAGCTAGGAGCTCAGGATGAGAAGAACAGACGTGGAGAAGCACCATGCAGCACAGTGGGGTGGGGTTTTGAGGAAGACGTGTGTGGGGACAGAGTAAGGAAAGAAGGAGAAACACAGGGTGCAGGAGGCTTCAAGGGGAGGTCATTCTGAACTTGGCCTTAAAGAATCATCACCACTTAGAGAGAGGAGTTTGTATAGGTGGAATTAGATGTGAAATTTAGGGCCACAGGAGTGAATAATAAATAGTTCATTGTCCTTGCACACGGTGGGTTGAGGGTGGACCTAGATCCTAGACCTAAAATCCTCTAAGATGCTTCCCATATGTTCAAAGTCCAAATTCCACTTCTTAAAATCTCCTACTTAGATATCCTTAAAATCTTCTATTTAAAAGGCAATGCCAAAGAATGCTTAAACTACTGCACAACTGCACTCATCTCACATACTAGTAAAGTAATGCTCAAAATTCTCCAAGCCAGGCTTCAACAATACGTGAACTATGAACTTCCAGATGTTCAAGCTGGTTTTAGAAAAGGCAGAGGAACCAGAGATCAAATTGCCAACATCTGCTGGATCATCGAAAAAGCAAAAGAGTTTCAGAAAAACATTTCTGCTTTATTGACTATGCCAAAGCCTTTGATGTGTGGATCCCACAAACTATGGAAAATTCTGAAAGAGATGGGAATGCCAGACCACCTGACCTGCCTCTTGAGAAATCTGTATGCAGGTTAGAACTGAACATGGAACAACAGAGTGGTTCCAAATAGGAAAAGGAGTACATCAAGGCTGTATATTGTCACCCTGCTTATTTAACTTATATGCAGAGTACGTCATGAGAAATGCTGGGCTGGAGGAAACACAAGCTGGAATCAAGATAGCCAGGAGATATATCAATAACCTCAGATATGCAGATGACACCACCCTCATGGCAGAAAGCAAAGAAAAACTAAAGAGCCTGTTGATGAAAGTGAAAGAGGGGAGTGAAAAAGTTGGCTTAAAACTCAACATTCAGAAAACTAAGATCATCCGGTCCCATGACTTCATGGGAAATAGATGGGGAAACAGTGGAAACAGTGGCTGACTTTATTTTGGGGGGCTCCAAAATCACTGCAGATGGTGACTACAGCCATGAAATTAAAAGACGTTTGCTCCTTGGAAGGAAAGTTATGACCAACCTAGACAGCCTATTAAAAAGCAGAGACATTACTTTGTCAACAAAGATCCATCTAGTCAAGGCTATGGTTTTTCCAGTAGTCATGTATGGGTGTGAGAGTTGGACTATGAAGAAAGCTGAGTAGTGAAGAATTGATGCTTTTGAACTGTGGTGTTGGGGAGAAGACTCTTGAGAGTCCCTTGGATTGCAAGGAGATCCAACCAGTCCATCCTAAGGGAAATCAGTCCTGAATATTCATTGGAAGGACTGATGCTGAAGCTGAAACTCCGATACTTTGGCCACCTAATGCAAAGAGCTGACTCATTTGAAAAGACCCTGATCCTGGGAAACACTGAAGGTGGAAGGAGAAGGGAATGATAGAGGATGAGGTGGTTGGATGGCATCACCCACTCAATGGACATGAATTTTTATAAACTCCAGGAGTTGGTGATGGACAGGGAGGCCTGCCGTGCAGAAGTCCATGCGGTTGCAACTTAACTGATCTGAACTGACCTTAAAATCTCTAGTTCGAATTCTTCAAAGACTACTTCGAAATCTCCCCCAAATTAATTTCTCCTGCTGGAAGCCTTAGTTTCCTAGCTCTTCCCTGGTGACTCAGATAACGAAGAGTCTGCCTTAATTGCAGGAGACCTGGCTTCAGTCCCTGGCTGGGGACAATCCCCTGGAGAAGAAAATAGCTACCCACTCCAGTGTTCTTGCCTGGAGATTCCATGGACAGAGGAGCCTGGCAGGCTACAGTCCATGGGGTCGCAAAGAGTTGGACACGACTGAGCGACTAACCCTTTCACTTTAGTTCCCTAATCTATCCCTTGGACAGCAAGGAGATCAAACCAGTCAATCCTAAAAGAAATCAACCCTGAATATCCATTGGAAGGACTGACGCTCTAATACTTTGGTGATATTAGAAGAGATTTTCAACATCCCTGAGACTTTATTTATCTATCTTTAACATGGAGATCGATCAGGAAAGGCTTTCTCCACAGTGTACTACAGAGGTTAAATAATATTTGAGAGAGAGGATCATTACATAGTTTCTGAAACAGAGCAATTTCTCAAAAAGAAGTAGCTCTTGTGTGAATTCCTTTCCATTTACATTATAATTATTATGTCACTTTATATTAATCCCATTGAATAAGATAGTTTAGAGGAATATCCATTTTGTCTTGTCCCTTTTCTTTGTATTTATACATATATCACAAAAACAGTAAATGATCAATAAAAATTTAACTGCACAAAATTGCTACCTGGCCTGAAACATAGCCATGCTGATGATCAAAAAGTCCATTTCTATATCTGGACTATAGACATATTAATAAAGGTGACGACTATTATCATGTTTTAATTTTGTTATAATGTTTAACTTTGTTATCAAATTGAAAAGACAAATTTTTTTGGTTTCTAATTTTGCTATGTAATTTTGTTACAGTGTAATAATTCCTTTTAACTTTTATTTGTTTAGTTATAGTTATATAATTAAATTTTCATATGTTGCTGTAGTGGCATTAAGAAAATCAGAGCAACCTGTATGCAGAACAAAGGCCTGTATGCAGGACAAGAAGCAACAGTTAGAACTGGACTTGAAAAAACTGGCTGTTTCAAAAGTGGGAAAAGAGTACATCAAGGCTGTATATTGTCACCCTGCTTATTTAACATCCGTGCAGAGTACACCATGCGAGATGCTGCTGGGCTGGATGAAGCTCAAGTTGGAATCAAGACTGAGGGGAGAAATATTAATAACCTCAGATATGCAGATGATAACACCTTAATGGCTGAAAGCAAAGAGGAACTAAAGAGCCTCTTGATAAAGGTGAACGAGAAGAGTGAAAAAACTGGCTTAAAACTCAACATTCAAAAACCGAAGATCATGGCATCCAGTCCCATTACTTCATGGCAAATAGACGGGGAGACAACGGAAACAGTGACAGACTTTATTTTCCTGGACTCCAAAATCACTGAGGATGGTGACTGCAGCTGTGAAATTAAAAGATGTTTGCTCTTTGGAAGATGAATCGCCAGTCTATGTCCGATGCAGGATACAGCATGCATGGGGCTGGTGCACGGGGATGACCCGGGGAGATGTTATGGGAAGGGAGGTGGGAGGCGGGTTCATGTTTGGGAGCGCATGTACACCCGTGGTGGATTCACGTCAATGTATGGCAAAACCAATACAGTATGGTAAAGTAAAATAAAGTAAAAATAAAAATTTTAAAAAAGAAAAGAAAAGCTTTGGCAAACCTAGGTAGCATATTAAAAAACAGAGACATGACTTTGCCAGCAAAGGTCCATATAGTCAAAGCTATGGTTTTTCCAATAGTCATGTATGGATGTGAGAGTTGGTCCATAAAGAAAGCTGAGTGCTGAAGAATTGATGCTTTCAAATTGTGGTGCTGGAGAAGACTCTTGAGAGTCCCTTAGACAGCAAGGAGATCAAACCAGTCAATCCTAAAAGAAATCAACCTGAATATTCATTGGAAGGACTGAATCTCCAATACTTTGGCCACAGATATAAAGAGCTGACTCAATGGAAAAGACCCTGGTGCTGGGAAAGATTGAAGGCAGGAGGATGAGGAGATAACAGAAGATGAGGCGGTTTGATGGTATCATGGATTCATGGACATGAGTTTGGGCAAACTCTGGGAGATGATGAAGGACAGGGCTCACAAAGAGTCAGACACAACTTAGTGACTGAACAACAGCAACAAAGAAAATCAGGCTAGATTTTTACAACCGTGGGTAGTTAGAAAACAATTGTATTTACTCGATATCTTGTTTTAAATATTTCACATCTACAAGATAGAGGACACAGCAGCATACATTTTGACATTCATACTCATTCAACATACTCATTTGAGATTCATTACTCATCAATCCAGTCAAATTAGCAGGTCCTGAAGCACTTCCTCTTTAAGGGAGTCTGAAAGTCACTTAGCTTTTTTACCCTGAAGATAATAATGCATCCTGACATGCAGAAAATATTTTGTTGTTTTTTTATTATAGATGTTTTATACAGGAAATAATTATTTGGACTTTAAAACAAATATTCATCTTTTGTGGGTTGGATGTTAATATTAAACTTCAAAAGTCAGTTTAGAATTAATATCCCCAGAGGATGATACCTGATTAATTCATTCTGTGTAATAAAAAATGATTACTTAATGATGAGTGAATATACTTAGTATGTAAATAATGGATTTCAGTTAAACTATGTACAAATATTTGAGCAATTTTGTGTTTACCTACAAGAAGTCAATGTAAAAACACAACTATCTGATAATCACCTTTTGGTAAATATTTATCTTGTGTTCTTTAGTGGAAAAATCTGTGGACTTTGTAGATTGCCTGGCAGCTAGAGGTCAACCATCCCAATCGCACCAGATTTCACTGAATGACCTCATGAATCCGTCTGCTCCATTGGTAAAATAACACAGTTCATTTTTAACCACCTGAAGGTGACGGAGGTTACAGTAAATGATATACAGCAAAGAGCCCTCTTTTACATCTTGGATACCATGAAATGAAATGATAGTTTATCTACAGCAAATACTTGTGGTTATCTGACAAAAACAGGTCAAAGGTTTTGTGAGTTTTCTCTGAAATTGCTCAGGGTCTTCGCTAATGACTGATAATTGGAAACAGAGGCTGGACTCCCAAACGTGATGGGTGACAGAAGAGCAGTAGATTAATGTCAATACTTGGTTAGGAGACACTACAAGGTCAGGAGGCACAGGAATCAGGCATTGTGCTGCTGTGAAAAGGCAAACATCAAAAGTCTATTATCCCCTTAAGAGCTCTTCTCCAGGCCTGAAATCCATTCTCACTTGATTTGGTTATAATTGAGAGATATCCTGATGCCATGATACATGCGATGTCAAAGTGAAACCACTCACCCTAGTGTATCAGTCGTTAGGGTTTGCAAGTTTTTATTTATACAATAACAAAATACTGTTTTCATATCACATTTTTAGTGTACTCAGTTGTTCATTTTGGAGAATTTCAGAAACATCTTGTCCAGGAAAAGAATAATAATCACCCTTAGTGGAAAAAAAGGAAAACTAGAAAACTTGCCATTAAGTGTGTTCAAAATTTCTCTATGGGGGGAAATGAAGGAAGTTTAAGACATTTGCATTGTTTAAAGGATATGAGAATTTCTGTAGCTGAACAAATAAATGTGTTTCTCGAGTGAGCTGCTTTAAATTTGAAATCAATATGATAACTTTTACAGAGTTCATTCAAGTTCAATCTGTGGTTCAAGCCAAACTATATTTTTTCTGCCTAATGGGTTGCATCAGTGAAGTTTGGTATAGGAAGGAGGACACAGAGAAATGTGATTGGACTTAAAGCCATATCAAGTTATCAGAAACACAATTATGTGGTTTTATAGGTTTTTAATAAAGGAATAAAATGGTATATATGAATGTATTACCTATACGCTGTATAACTAATTCATCTGTTCTGCTTAGGCAAAGCCCATACGTGGTCATGGGGGCCCAAGTTTATTTCCTATAGTTGCTATTGCTGCCCCTGGCACCAGATTTTAAGCTTGACGACAATAGTTCTGCTTGTCTCATTGCTGTGTACTCCATTCCTTCTTCAATCTCTGATACATAGTAGGTAGGAATATACATGGGAAGAGAATAAATATGCGAATATAGGCATTTATGTCTGATTCTGTTTCTTTTTGTTTGTTTCAGGAGGGAGAATAAATACAAACTCCAATAAATGAACCAACTGGGCTTCCCTTTGTGGCTCAGCTGGCAAAGAATCCACCTGCAACTCGGGAGACCTTGGTTCGATCCCTGGGTTGGGAAGATCCCCTGGAAAATGGAAAGGCTGCCCATTCTGGTATTTTGGCCTGGAGAATTCCATGGACTGTATAATCCATGGGGTCTCAAAGAGTCGGACATGACTGATCGACTTTCACTTTCACTTTTCCATTGACCCAACTAAGCCAAAAGCCCCTCATTTGTTCTTTTTCAAAAAATTGAAGTCTGGTTGATTTACAGTTTAATCATTTATTCTTAAATGAGTCTTGCTCATGTTTCAAAATAGTATTCTTCCTAATGGTATATTTCTTTCCCCTTTCTTCTTTGAAAGGGATTCACATAAATAAGGATAACTTATAACCCTTATATTTTATATTTATTTTGTTTCCACCAACTAGAATGATACTTAAAGACAAATGCTGAAATAATAGAATCTCTTATTCTTCAATGGATATATTTTACTCTTACGAAAGAAGAAAAAGGTAATAGAAAAATTAACATTGGTATATATTATGGTTATCAATAAAATTATACTTAAAATAATTTGCAAAATGAATCATATGCTGTAGAAAAGAATATTTATGTATTTTAATATAATAATTTATATATTCTGTTAATTTTTCTCTATTTCTATAAAAACATGAATTTCTCCTCTGCAATATGTAATATAAACAAATATTTGGTAACATGTTCGTAATATTTTTAATCTTCTTCCAAAAATAATGAAAATAGTTGCTTCTTTCAGAAGTATGCTTTGTTTTTTTAGTTTCTTTTTCATTATAAAAATTATTAGAACTGTTTTTATTTGGTATGTTTTTCTAGCATCATCCTTGAAAGTGAAAGTTCATTTCATCAGTCTGAGTGTTTAAAGATAGGAACTGGAATACATAATACATGACTTGTTTAAACATTTCTTTGCAACACATTATTAAAATTGTGTTAGATGAATCAATACATTGTATTAAAAATGCTTTTTATAATTGGAGACCTACTTAAGAACATGTGCTAGATTTAATAAAGATGTAACAGGTGCCAGAATCAATAAAGAAATCACATGACCTTCCCACATTTATGGAATGAGACCACATTGTAATTAGAGTCAAGGGATTCTTAGTGGCCTCAGGTCACGGAGTTTTCATATGAACAGTTTCATATTTTGGTTGATCTGGTTTCACACTCCTGGGTTTTTCCTTTGTTTTGGGATTTCAGGTCAACCACAAAACTCAGAGCAAAATTCAGTGAAGAATCATTGAGCAGTATCTGGTTTTGAGTTCAAACTATACAAAGCCTCCAAGATTCTTCAGACGCACACCTGGAGAGAAAATAAGTCTTCTGAGATCCAGCTCTGACGATCCCATTTTAGATTCAAATTTAATAACTTCCTGAGTCTCCAATTCAATTTTATATTAATTATCAGATGAACTGTTTTCTGATGCTTTTATTGCTAATAGTTTGATTTGTTCTGAATGTTATTTCATAATCCATCCAACTACCCATATATGCTGTCACATAAAGAACCAAATTCAGCTACGAGAAAAGCTGGATATCAACCTCATTTAACCTACATATTCCTCCAAATGGCAGCACTTGGTGAGACCTCGTACCTGGACGTGAGTGCACAGAACAGGTGTGAGAATGAGGCTAAAGCAAGAATGGTTGAGTATTAGACGTTTAAGAAGCCGGTGGGGTCTAGATCACCCTCCACACTGTGGTACTTCGTGCTCTGGCCACATGGGGAGAAGTTCGGAAGTTTTCTGGAGAACTGGCATCACCAGCACAGTTGAGAATGTAGTATTCTGCAAACAGAGGAACTAGACCAACCCATGCAGACTGATGCTGAGTCCTGGGCTTCTTTCCCCACTCAGTTTCCAGAATGTGGACAGCCAGGCCCATGCCTTCCAGACAAGAGAATAAAAGAGCCCTCTTATTGAAATCTGACCATTCCTAGAAGAAAAAAATGTCTCCACAAAATGGCAATGCAAAAATATCTTGGAAAATAATACCAAGTTCCACCATTATGCTAAGAGTCTCTAGGATGTACTTAGTCCCTCAGTTGTGTCTGACTCTTTGCGACCCCAAGGACTGTAGCCCGCCAGGCTCCTCTGTCCATGGGGATTCTCCAGGCAAGAATACTGAAGTGGGTTGTTGTGCCCCCTTCCAGGGGACCTTCCCAAGCCAGGTCTCTCACATTGCAAGTGGATACTTCACTGTTTGAGACATCAGGGACTCAGCCACCCACTCTCTCATCAGCTTTTAATCTCTTGAAATTAAGTAAGAGCTAACAAGCAAGGATCACTAGATAGCTGAGAAAATTCTCTCCCTTGAAATATAGAGACGAGGAGATTTTTTAAAAATAAACTTGGAGGTATTTCAATTAAAAAAAAAATTACTAAAAAATACCAAACAGCCTTTGAGAGTTAAGAGACGCTTTCACATCCATGAAACAAGATGCTATGAAAGACAAATATTCAATGCCAAAACATCTCTTGAAAATGAAGCTGAAAATCAGTCTCAGCTTGAAAGATTAAGTTGAAGAAATTTTCAAAAAGGAGAGCAATTAGTCAAAAGAATGAAAAATAGACGAGAAAGAAAGGAAAGAAGGAAGACATTAAGAAAGGGAAAATAAGGGGAGTAGTTCAGAATGAGCCCTAATAATAGTGGTTCCAGAAAGAGAGATTAGGAAGTGATGAAATCACAAAAGAAATCATTCAGTTCGCTGAGCCAAATGCAAAAGTTTCAAGATTGAAAATGTCTGCTCTGTCAACAAAGAGAAGTTTCTACATGTTTCCAGACACAAAATATAAGCTCCATACATGGGGATCAGGAATCAAAAAGGATTTAGAGTTTTCAAAAACAACATTGCCATCTACAAGACAAGGAGACAATGACTTCAAAATCACAATGAAAATATATTTCCACTTGAGTTGAAATATATTCAACTCAAGTACCCATCGAAATGAAGGTATAACAAGGATACTTCCTGATGTGCAGGGCATTGAAAATTTGATTCCCATAAGACATTTCTTAGGAATTACCTGAAGACTTTGTTCCATCAAAAGCATCACACTAAGTGAAGTTGGACAGAGAAAGACAAATATCATATGATATCACTTATATGTGGAATCTAAAAGACAAAAAAAAGATACAAATGAATCTACTTAAAAACAGAAACAGACGCAGAGAGATATGATATGAAAAAAAAAACTTTGTGGTTACCGGGGGAAGAGTGAGAAGGGAGGGATAGATTGGGAGTTTGGGATTGCCATGTATATACTGCTATGCTCGGGGCTGGTGCACTGGGATGACCCAGAGGAATGGTACGGGGAGGGAGGTGGAAGGGGGGCTCAGGATGGGGAACATGTGTACACCTGTGGCGGATTCATGTTGATGTATGGCAAAACCAATACAATATTGTAAAATAATTAGCTTCCAATTAAAATAAATAAATTTTTATTAAAAAATAAATAGAACAGATAACCAACAAAGACCTACTGTCCTTGAATAAAATAAAAACAAATTTAAATAAAAAGTTCTTTGCAAGTAAAAAAATCTTAAAAACAAACAAACCAAAGTATCAGCCAGAAAGAAGGTGAAGGCATAGGCTACAGGAAAAAAGGAGGCTTGATGTGGGAGAAGCAAAGATAATTCCCAGAATGACGATGAAGGAAATCCCAGCATGACAGCTGTGCTCTGGGTACAGAGGCAAACAGTCCGAATTGAAGCAGTGTGACTCCACAGAAAGACACTTTAGGGCTAAAGATCTCTTTTCCCATTGGTGCCAGCCTTTGACCTTAACAAAGTCTGAGTGAGCCTGAGTCACACTTGGACACAGACGTAGCCTTCCTGACATGTATTTATGAAGTTCCTGCTCTCTCTTCAAAGTCCTGCTGCCCAAGTCACGTGAGAATACTCACTTTTCCCATAAAAATAGTTTGAGTTTTCCTTTTTTCTTTTGCCATATTCCTCCAAATTGGCGGTTGACACTAAACCTGGAAGCTGAGATGACATCACAGCCCATACTCCCTCTTGGCTTCAGTGGACTGGGTCATACCCGGCCTCCCCACCTTACAGCTGCCCAGATTCCCAGGACACCACTCCCTAGGAAGGGCATTTAAAAATCGCCAAGCAAATGAACCATAAGTTACTCACAGGCGTGCTTAGCTCATCTTCTGTCAACATTCACCAAACGCTTCCACTTAAATAAGGAGCTTGTGTTTCCTACTAGTTTTAATAATAATTGGTTTTATATTTGCTATTATGTGACATATATCCAATTAAAATAGAAACTCTCATTGAGGTAGAGAAAAATATTCATTCAAGTTCACATATACAGTGATTCTTAAAGCATGGATTCAAAGGCAGGTTGAACCACATCAGCACCTCTTAAGAAAAGTTCCAAGAGGCTACAGAATTTTTTTTTGAACTTTTATCTTTATCCTCTGCGCCAGTATTTATATGAATTCCAAAACTCTACTTTTCCTCACTTTTCCTTTGGACATATTTCCTTTATAAAGGAACCATAGTGTGATTTGGAATATCCAACACTTGAAGGATTTTCAGCCATCCTCATGTACTGATCCCAGCACAGAATATTTAGACTCTGCAAAATGCAAGTGTTATTTCTAAATTACACTTAAGTACACCAAGAGTGGCTCTTACATGCAAACAGAAAATGCACTTGAAGTTGTGTTTTGTCTTCTCATCCTTAGATGCACATTCACAAGGGCAACCAAAGCATAATTCTGAAAGCATAGGAATGTCACCAAGCAGTTTTATTCTGCACTGCTCTTAACACACTGAAAACAAAAGCAATCCCAAAGCTAAGATGTTTCACGCATTTCCAGTTTAACTACCTACTTTTTTTTTTTTTTTGCTTCTGAAGGAAACCAGCTAAAATTGAAAATAACCATGGAAAGAATCATTCACCAAAAGAGAGCCGACAATGGTCATGGAAATGGTTGAGGAACCCATTTGAAAGAGAAACTGCATGTGAGAGAGTAAGAGGTTAATAAGGGTTATTAATATTCACGACTTGATACTTTCAAGCAAGGATGTCAAAAGAATATGTCAATCAACAGCAACATAGAAAAAATAAAGCAGTGTCTGTGTCAGGATCGCCTTTCTTCTCACTCAAATCATACAGGACACTCTGTATTCAACCATGCAATCATGATGAACTTATGAAGATTAGCTTCAAAGCCTTAGACTATTCAGACTAAGTAGTAATAATAATTATTATAAACTTATAACTAACATTTATGAGACTTTATACCCAATGCACATAATCTTATTTAATGCAATATGCATTTAGTGAGAGAAGAGAGAAATTCAGCTAACATTAATTGAATGCTTGTTATTCAGTCACCATTTTCAGCAGAGATGGTTAGGGAACAGAAAGGAGAACAGACAGAAAGGAGAAGGTAGAAACAAAAAATTGTCAACGGAAAAAGACTTGTAGACATCGAGGGGACAGGAAGTGGGAGAGAGATGGAGTGGGAGTTGGGGATTAGTAGATGCAAACTATTATATACAGAATGGATGAGCACCAAGGTCCCACTGTAGGGCACAGAGAACTATTCTCAGCAACCCCGTTATAAACTGTAACAGAAAAGCATATGAAAAAGAATACATACGCATATGTGTGTATACATACATATGTATAAACTGGGTCACCTTGTTGCACAACAGAAATGAACACAACATTGTTTACCAACTGTCCGCCAATAAAATAAAGCTTTTTAAATATTATCTGCCTGTAAGTGTCTCTTATACTCCAACGTTGTTTTGACTAGAAGAAATAAATGAAGTGAAGTCGCTCAGTCGTGTCCGACTCTTTGCGACCCCATGGACTGTAGCCTACCAGG
This sequence comes from Ovis canadensis, assembly GCF_042477335.2. Classification (NCBI taxonomy): domain Eukaryota; kingdom Metazoa; phylum Chordata; class Mammalia; order Artiodactyla; family Bovidae; genus Ovis; species Ovis canadensis. Next base: position 19,786,016 of record NC_091264.1, on the reverse strand, counting down.
CTCCTCTGTCCATGGGATTTTCCAGGCGATAGTACTGGAGTGGATTGCCATTTCCTTCTCCAGGGGATCTTCCCAAACCAGGGATTGAACCCTGGTCTCCTGCATTGTAGACAGACACTTTACCGTCTGAGCCACCAGGGAAGTCCAGAAGAAATAAAGATCACAGAAATAAACAGGAAATTCCTGTTAATTAAATCAGAGCACTTTTTTCATCTGTGATGAATCCCTTGATTATTGAAACATGAAATTGTGTGTTCACTTAGGGCTACTTTCAGTTAGATTTCATGCCCAAACACTGCCTCTTCTTTGTCCTAGAATCCTGCTTTTCTTTCCCTCCTAGTTATATTCTGAGAAAAGAATTCAATAAAAGTAAATATATTTGATGTTATGGAGCTTAGATGGGTAAGTGAAGCCTAAGGCCTCCTGTGTTTAACCTAATTAGTCTCCTGTTTCTGACACAGGGATGATTAGAACAATTTCCCTAATTGACAGGGAAATAGTCACCGTTTACTTAATTTACCATCTAAAAAAATAGTTGTATGAGAACCAAGACCCTATTCCAAATTCCCTCCACCGAATTCCAAACAATGAATACATAAGAGAATGCAAGATTTCATCAAAAACAAGTGTAACATGGATTGGGGCAAAACTTCCTAATTGAACAGGGGTGATCTCTTTGACTGTAAATGCACGTGTACAGGACAACTTGGATTTGGCTAAGTGATGCTGTTTTACCTTTTGCTTTACTTACTACCTTGAAAATAAGTGGCAAAGTGAATTTCACTCATATTTCCTTAGCACCTATTTGGTATCAGTTCCTCAGCTTGAAGCTGCAGAAGGGGCAGTGGAATAAGTGTTATAAACACTGCTTTTGGGTTTGAGACTAAATTACATTGTTCAGGGCTCAAGGGTATACAGTTCTATTTTCCCACCTCCCTCTGTCTGAGTCTCGGCTTCTGTCCAGTTTTCAGGAACCTGTTTTTCCCTTCCAGAATGCCAGCTCCAGCCTTCATTGTGTTCAAGAGTAAAGGCAGCAGAGAGAGGAGAGTTGCAACACTTGAAAACCACTTCGGTGGCAAGGGGCTGAGAAAGGAATTTTCTGTCAGAAACTATTTGCGGGAAAGTGTTACAAACAGTTTTCAATTTAAAGTTAAAGCCAAAGTGAGAGCTGAATTTAAAGGTAAATGGCACTAGTTTAGAAATTTAAAAAAAAATAGACATATCATCTACATCACTCTTGGTATGTTTGCAATACATTTTGATTTTACACAAATAAAGTACTGATTCTGTTCCTTCTTCCTTCAGTAGTAAGTGGAGTAATAACACTGCAATGTTAATTATTTAAGTATAGCCTACAGAGCTCAGTATTCCCAACGAAAACAAAAGAAAGCAAAAACAAATGTCAAATTGACACTCTGTGAAGTTGATTTTGATGTCTAGAAAGGTTCATAAAAATCAAGGAATGAATAATTATTATGATTATAAGTGTTTATTCAGCATTTAAAGTAAACTATGCAATGAATTAAAGGTTATAAATGCCTTTTTGTTAAATACTGTATAAAATCTATAAAGTTCAAAATAACCTTAAAAGTGATTGCTATGACATTTTTGCAGCAAAACTGTTAACAATAAAGAGTAAACATTAACCACGTCCTGGACCTTCTACACACATAGAACTTTCTGCAAGGACTGGAGTGCGTATTTCGAAAGCAAAACAAATAAGCACCTTTCTCTATCCTTGTAGCGGGGTTTAGGTCTTAAACTCAGAGTACCAATCACCAGACTGAAAATCTAATCTAATTTTGGTGAATGAAGTTTTATGATGAATCAATAATAAGAATGAGACTTTTGTCCACTGACACCAGATTCCCTGTTGACAGGCTCTAGGCTGTAGAGATTTAACCTCTCTCCCCGCAAACACACACAAGTAGATATCACTCATTGGAAGACCTCCCAGATCATCTAGTTTGCCCTCCTTCCTTCAGCCTGATGCCAACCAACATTCCAGAAAAGTGAAAGTGTTAGTGGCTCAGCTGTGTCCTACTCTTTGCGACCCCATGGACTATAGCCTGTCAGGCTCCTCTGTCATGGAATTCCCCAGGCAAGCAAACCGGAGTGGGTTGACATTCTTCTCCAGGGGATCTTCCCAACCCAGGGATCAAACTTGGTCACTCACTTTGCAGGCAGATTCTTTACCATGGAAACCCCAACATTTCAGAAAGCACTGTCAATTCTGGACTCATGTGGCTGGACTTTGTAATTTCTTATTTCAGTATGAAACATCAGCGTTAGGATGTTCACAGACCTACCTTAAGTACCATTTTACAGCACAATTTAAAAAACACTTTTTCCATTGTACTTGATGTTTACAAAAATTCAAATCAGAAAAAAATATCGTAGAAAACTAGAATAAATACACTATAAGCAAAATTATTTAATAGAGCAAAATGTGCTTTTTTTGGTATTGAGAGTATGGGAAGAAATACGGAAAATTCTATAACTGCAAAACATTTTTAAATAGTCATTTACATCTTATAACTAATTTAGACAGGTAAATGAATAGATAGATGTTAGATAGATGAATGGATAAATAGAAGATGGAAATATAGATAAGATAGGTAGTTATTTTGAACTAAATCAGTCCAACCTTTTTAAGCTGTCACATTAAAAAATGTTTTAAGAAATTCCGGAGATGTTCTCCAGATCTATAACTCCAAGTTGTTCATATTTTTAAAAATATATTTCTTTGTCTCACTATTTCTCACAGAAATATCAATAAATCACATATTTCATGATGCTTTTCCTGCTGCATTTCTGTGGAATTTTATAAATTATAAATAACAGCATGTTCCATATCTCTTTTCCTTTTAATTGCATTTTGTAATTTCATACAACTCAAAAAAAATAAAGAAAGCTTTAAAACAATATATGTATAGAAATGACAGCAAGGATAAATTTAGAATAGTACCATTAGATTGAGTTATTTTGAAAAAAAAAAATCCTTCAGTGCTTGAAGTGTACTATGGTATTTATGGGACTACTGACTAATTTTCCCAATGTAACATGTTCACCATAGCTTCTTTAACAGTTATTATTCCATTTGATGTTTTAACCTGTCTCTTTGATTAGACTGCCTTAAATATTTTCTAACACGAAAAAGAGGGAAAAGCTGAAATGATGAAGACAACAGTATTTGTTTTCATCCTCATAACTGATACATATTCCATTTTCTTTCTATTCCAGTTCCTAGATGACTTTTAGGACACACTATTGCTGCTGCTGCTAAGTCGCTTCAGTCGTTCCAACTCTGTGCGACCCCATAGACGGCAGCCCACCAGGCTCCCCCGTCCCTGGGATTCTCCAGGCAAGAACACTGGAGTGGGTTGCCATTTCCTTCTCCAATGCATGGAAGTGAAAAATGAAAGTGAAGTCACTCAGTCGTGTCTGACTCTTCGCGACCCCATGGACTGCAGCCCACCAGACTCCTCTGTCCATGGGATTTTCCAGGCAAGAGTACTGGCAAGCTGAGTATCATCTATTGTGTAAAAATACTTTTAGTTTTATTTTTTGTGTGTCAGTATTGTTATAAATCTTTGTAATGAGTTGAAATGTTAAGAGAGGTCAAGAAATGGACAGGGGATATAAAGACATAAAAGTTGCTGTTAGTTCAACAAACAGAATATAATAAAATGACACCTACTAGGGGCTATTTTGGAGGTGATGGCACCCCACTCCAGTCCTCTTGCCTGGAAAATCCCATGGACGGAGGAGCCTGGAAGGCTGCAGTCCATGGGGTCGCTAAGAGTCAGACACGACTGAGCGACTTCACTTTCACTTTTCACTTTCATGCATTAGAGAAGGAAATGGCAACCCACTCCAATATTCTTGCCTGGAGAATCCCAGGGATGGGGGAACCTGGTGGGCTGCTATCTATGGGTTGCACAGAGTTGGACACGACTGAAGTGACTTAGCAGCAGCAGCAGAGGCTACTATGGGGCTTCCCTGGAGGCTCAAATGGTAAAGAATCAACCTGCAAAGCAGGAGACCCGGGTTTGATCCCCGAGTCAAGAAGATCCCCTGGAGAAAGGAATGGCTACCCACTCCAATTTTCTTTCCTGAAGAATTCCGTAAACAGAGGAGCCTGGCAGGCTACAGTCCATGGTGTCGCAGAGTCAACATGACTAAGAGACTAACACTCACTCTTATTCATTCGTTCAAAAGCTGTTATAGGCCATCCACCCTCAAAATAACTCCCTCTTTCCTTCCCTCTTGCCATCTCTCCACTCCTCTTCCTTCCACCCTCCCATCTCTCCCTCCCTCTCTCTCTCTCTCTCTCTCTCTCTCTCTCTATGTATATATATATACATACACACACATATATATTTATATGTATATACACACACACGTGTGTGTGAGTTAGAAAGGAAATCTCTTTGTAGAAAAATTTATTCCAAAGTCTACATATTGATAACTTCATTTAAAACATTTTGTTCTGAGTACATGAGTAGTCTCACTCTTAACAACATGCTTGTTTTCATCAATGGCAGAGCGGGATTTAACCACCCATTCACATAATCTATAGAGAGATAGGGGGTTTAATTACATAGTTCTTTCAGAGTCATAAAGATGCTGCCCTATTTTTGGCTAGAAGCAAGATAACTTAACTTCTTTTAATTCTAGGATCCATTTTTAATTATCAATTAGTATTATATGGCATGAGACAGGAATTGAAGCTCATTTTTCCTAAATGTTTCCCAGTTGTCTTAGTCCTGTTGTCCAGAAGACTATCCTTTTTCATTGAATTTCCTTCTCTCCTTGGCACCTTTGCCAAACACTCTTTAATGAAATCCTGTGGGTTGGTTTCAGCATCTGTGGTTCCCTTACTGTATTTGTTAGTTTCTTATTCCAATACCACATAGCCCTGATCATTGTAACTTCACACTAAAGCCTGAACTGAATAATACAAGCTTTCCGTCTTTGTTTCTCCTTTTCCCAAGATCATTTTGGCCACGCTAGGTCTTTTCTGCTTCCATATACATTTCAGAAACAGTTTGCCAATTTATATTTTTTAAGACCACTGGTATTCCATTTGTTGTAACGTTGACTATATAATTCAAGTAGGGGAAGATTGTCGTCTTAACGATATTGAGATTTCGGTGAAGTCAGTCTAGCCCTTCATTTGTTTACTCCAGCTATGTACTTATACAGATTTTTTTTTAATCAATTTCTTTTTGGCTGCACTGGGTCTTTGCTGCTTTGCATGAGTTTTCTTTAGTTGTGGCAAGCCGTGGCTACTCTTCTTTGCGGTGCACAGGCTTCTTCCTTTGGTGGCTTGTCTTGTGCAGCACAGGCTGTAGGTTCTGGGGCTTCACTGGCTGTGACTCACAGGCCGCAGAGAGCTAGCTCAGTGGTTGGGACACGGGGGCTAAGTTGCTCTGCAGCGTGTTTCCTCTTCCCAGACCAGAGATCGAATCTGTGTCCCCTGCACCGTCAGACAAATTCTTATCATTTGCACCACCTGGAAACTCCCGATTTATACTTAATAGATACAATAATAAAAGATTAGATCCGATAGACGGAGTGCCTGAAGAACTGTGGATGGACATTTGTAACACTGGGAAGTGTGAAATTGTGAAAGAGTATAGTAGGCAAGGATCAAAATCATCTCCAGAAAAAGAAATGCAAAAAGGCCAAATAGTTGTCTGAGGAAGCCTTACAAATAGGTGAGAAAGGAAGAGAAGCAAAAGGCAAAGAAGAAAAGGAAAAATATACCCATCTGAATGCAGAGTTCCAAAGCATAGCAAGGAAAGATTAAAAAAAAAAAAAACCTACCTAAGTGAACAATGCAAAGAAATAAAGGAAAATATTAGAATAAGAAAGACTAAAGACTTTCTTCAAGAAAATTAGAGATACCAAGGGAACATTTCATGCAAAGATGAGCGCAATAAAGGACAGAAACAGTATGGACCTAAAAGAAGCAGAACATATTAAGAAGAGGTAGCAAGTATACACAGAAGAACTATAAAAAAGATCTTAATGACCCAGATAGCCACTATGGTGTGATCACTCACCTAGAGCCAAATATCCTGAAGTGCAAAGTCAAGTGGCCTTAGGACGCATCATTACAAACAAAGCTAGTGGAGGTGATGGAATTCCAGTAGGGCTATTTCAAATCCTAAAAGATGATGCTGTGCAAGTGTGGCACTCAGTATACCAGCAAATTTGGAAAACTCAGCAGTGGCCACAGGACTGGAAAAGGTCAGTTTTCATTCCAATCCCAAAGAAGGGCAATGCCAAAGACTGTTCAAACTACTTCACAATTTCAATCATTTCACATGCTAGCAAAGTAATGCTCAACATTCTCCAAGTGAGGCTTCAACAGTATGTGAACCAAGAAATTCCAGATGTTCAAGACAGATTTAGAAAAGGCAAAGGAGCCAGGGTTCAAATTACCATCAGCTGTTGGACCCCTGAAAAAACAAGACGATTCCAGAAAAACTTTTACTTATGTTTCATTGACTATGCTAAATCTTTGTCTGTGTGGATCACAACAAACTAAGGAAAATTCTTAAAGAGATGGGAAACCAGACCACCTTATGAGCCTCCTAAGAAACCTATATGCAGGTCAAGAATCAACGTTAGAACTGGACATGGAACAATGGACTGGTGCTGAATTGGGAAAGGAGTACATCAAGGCAGTATATTGCCAGCCTGCTTTTTTTAACTTATATGAAGAGTACATGATGGATGTACTGGGCTGAATGAAGCACAAGCTGGAATCAAGATTGCCAGGAGAAATATCCATAACCTCAAATATGCAGACACACCACCCTTATGGCAGAAAGTGAACAGAAACTAAAGAGTCTCTTGCTGGAGGTGAAAGAAGAAAGTGAAAAAGCTGGCTTAAAACTCAGCGTTCAAAAAATGAGGATCATGGCATCTGATCCCATCACTTCATGGCAAATAGATGGGGAAACAATGGAAACAGTGATAGACTTTATTTCTTGGGCTCCAAAATCACTGCAGATGGTGACTGCATCCATGAAATTAAAAGATGCTTCCTCCTTGGAAGAAAAGTTATGATCAACCTAGACAACATATTAAAAAGCAGAGGCATTGCTTTGCTGACAAAGGTCCTTACAGTCAAAGCTATAGTTTTTCTAGTAGTCATGTATGGATGTGAGAGTTGGACCATAAAGAAGGCTGAGCACCGAGAGATTGATGCTTTTAAACTGTGGTGTTGGAGAAGACTCTTGAGGGTCCCTTGAACATCAAAGAGATCAAACCAGTCAATGCTAAAGGAAATCAACCCTCAATATCCATTGGAAGGATGAATGCTAAAGCTGAAGCTCCAATACTTTAGCCACCGGATGGGAAGAGCTGACTCATTAGAAAAGAATCTGATGTTGGGAAAGATTGAATGCAGGAGGAGGAGGAGATGACAGAGGTCAAAATGGTTGGATGGCATCACTGACTCAAATGTAAGTTTGAACAAGCTCCAGGAGATGGTGAGACAGGGAAAACTAGCCTGCTGCAGTTCATGGGGTCACAAAGAGTCAGACATGACTGAGCGACTGAACAAGAACAAAAACAGTATAGAGGTCATATATCTTGCTAAATTTATTTTTGATGTTACAGCAAATGCTGTTTTAAATTTTAATTTTTCAATTATTTGATGCCAGGATATGAATTTACAATTATCACTTTATACGGACTTTGTATTCTGTGACTATTAATCCCACTCATTTTTTTGTTAGTGATGGTGTAGAATTTTTAAAGGAATTTTGTCCAATGTGATGTTGTTTGCAAATAATGGATGTTTTACTCCTTCTTTTTTAATCTTTTGTTTCTTTTGTTTTTCCTGGCTTATTTCCTGGCTATGAACTACAGTAACAATGTTGACTAGACAATGGAAGCATTCTTGTTTCCTAACTTAGAAATCACTCAGAATTTCACCTTCTCCTGTAATGTTAACTGTAGCTTTTATGCAGATGTCCTTCATAAGAGTGATATCATTTGCCTGACCCTGGATATTTTCTTCTAGTATTTCTTAAGATGCAGTTCCCTTGCTTTGAACTATCTCCTCTTTATTTAAAATATATCATTATTTTAGCCATCATTGTGAATGATGCATTATAAAGAGCCTGTACATTTTCATTCTTTAAAAGCTGTTGAGTTTTGTTTTGATAGAAAATTAAATTTCTGATAAATCTGATAGACTTATCAGACTTCATGATTAAGAAATCATGATCTCTTAGAGTAGATCTTAGTTTGTCCTTAGTTCTAGGATGTGAGCCCTTTAAGCATCCTTACTCCTAAGGTATGACTTATTTGGGGTCCTAACAAGGTCTCTCCACACTGGCTAGGTTGGATCTCCTGAGCTGCCCAGGACTTAGTGTCTGGTTCAACGGTGGCAGCTGCTTTCAGCTGTCTAACCAGAGCCTCAACCTGCACATGTAGAGGCCAACATTTGACCAAGTTCTGGAGGGGAGCTCAGCACCTCCACAAAGCTCAGTTATTTACCCAGCTTTTCCCTGAAAACTGCAGCTGCCCTAGGGGCCCCAGACTCCAAGCTCCCCGCTCTGTGCCCAGGCTGCTGCTCTCGGCCTGAACTCCATCTTCCTGCATCAAGGCCCCCATAATGCTCCACACAGAGAATCAGGTGTGAGTTTCCCTTACGTATTCCCTGTTCAACTGGTGATCATAAGCTTCCACCGCCTGATGTCTAGTGCTAGGAAAAGTTGCCTTATATGTATTTTTCCCAGTTTTATAGGTTACTTTGTTTGGTTATATTTTGTTTCTCAACATTAAAGCTCTAAATCTAATAGCAGTTAGTATGTTATAGTTAAAGAAAAAAAAATATTACTTATGTGCTTTTCAAATGGCCAGCTAAAATAATATATATCATATTGAAGAGTTATTTTCTTCACTCATCCACTCACTTCTTTGCTATGAGACTGAAAAGAACCTAACTGCTTGCCTGTACCAGATGTAGTCTCTTAAAAATACATATCACAAAAAAAATTTAAAAAAAAGAATACATATCATTAAATCTATCCCATGGATATTGATATTGCTTCTTATGAAAGCTTTAAAGCCAAAAAATTAAAGTAATATTTTTCAAAATTTTCTTTTTCCATAAACTTATTAAATTAAAAAAGAAAGTGATTTATGTGAGTACAACAAGGTCATATATTGTCACCCTACTTATTTAACTTATATGCAAAGTACATCATGCAAAAGGCCAGGCTGGATGAATCACAAGCTGGAATCAAGATTGTCGAGGAGAAATATCAACCTCAAATATGCAGATCAGTTTAGTTCAGTCACTCAGTCACGTCCATCTCTTGGTGACCCCATGGACTGCAGCACACCAGGCCTCCCTATCCATCACCAACTCCCGGAGTCTACCCAAACCCATGTCCCTTGAGTCAGTGATGCCATCCAACCATGTCATCCTCTGTCATCCTCTTCTCCTCCTGCCCTCAATCTTTCCCAGCATCAAGGTCTTTTCAAATGAGTCAGTTCTTCACATCAGGTGGCCAAAGTATTGGAGCTTCAGGACCAGTCCTTCCAATGAACACCCAGGACTGATCTCCTTTAGGATTGACTGGTTGGATCACCTTGCAGTCCAAGGGACTCTCAAGAGTCTTCTCCAACACCACAGTTTAAAAGAATCATTTCTTCTGCACTCAGTTTTATTTATAGTCCAATTCTCACATCCATACATGACCACTGGAAAAACAATGGCTTTGACCAGATGGACCTTTGTTGGCAAAGTAATGTCTCTGCTTTTTAATATGCTGTCTAGGTTGATCATAGCTTTCCTTCCAAGGAACAAGTGTCTTTTAATTTCATGGCTGCAGTCACCATCTGCCTGTAATTTTGGAGCTCCAAAATAAAGTCTTTTGCTGTTTCCATTGTCTCCCCATCTATTAGCCAGGAAGTGATTGGACTGGATGCCATGATCTTAGTTTTCTGAATGTTGAGTTTCAAGCCAACTTTTTCACTCTCCTCTTTCACTTTCATCAAGAGGCTCTTTATATGATACCATTCTAATGGCAGAAACCAAAGAGGAACTAAAGATCTTCTTCATGATGGTGAAAGAGAAGAGTGAAAAAGCTGGCTTGAACTCAACATTCAACAAACTTAGATCATGGCATCTAATCCCATCACTTCATGGCAAGCAGAAGAGGAAAAAGTAGAAGCAGTCGTGCATTTTATTTTCTTGGGCTACAGAATTACTGCAAATGGTGACTGCAGCCATGAAATTAAAAGACGCTTGCTCCTTTGGAGGAAAGCTATGACAAACCTAGATAGCATATTAAAAAGCAGACATATCATTCTGCTGACAAATGTCCCTAGAGTCAAAGCTACTGTTTTTCTAATAGATACAGAAGTGAGAGTTGGACCATAAAGAAGACTGAGTGCCGAAGAATTGATGCTTTTGAATTGTGATGTTGGAGAAGACTCTTAAGAATCTTTTGGACAGCAAGGAGATCAAACCAGTCAATCCTAAAGGAACTCAACCCTGAATATTGATTAGAAGGACTGATGCTGAAGTTAAAGTTCCAATATTGTGTCAACCTGATGTGAAGAACCAATTGATTGGAAAATATTGTCGGCAAAAGGAACTGGGGGCAGCAGAGGATGAGACAGTTAAATAGTATCATTGACCGAATCAATGAACAAGAATTTGAGCAAATTCCATGAGATAGTGGAAGACAGGAGAGCCTGGTGTGCTACAGTCCATGGGGCCACAGGGAGTCAGACGTGACTTAGCAACTGAACAACAAGAACGACAAAACATTCCATCATGTAAAAACACCTTTCCATTTTTTCTCTAAGTATCCTCAGTTCAAATACATGATTTTAAGACTTACTGATAAAAGATTAGCTTTGAAAGCAGACTGGCTGATTCACTGGATTGCTTGGTACAAGTATAATTTTTTTTAAGTTTCTTTTAAATAGCTAAGCATTTAAGCATGTTATAAACTATATAAATTAATACATGTCTGCAGTCAAGAAATATAGCCAACTAAAGCATAAGTGTACATCTCTATAATGACATTTGGAGCAAAAACTTCAATTACTTGCATACTGGCATAACCGTTTGATCATGCTTGATGTAATGTTTTTCTCCCAAGTGTGGAATTTATATTTTTTCTGCATGACTGTAATATATATGTCCTTTATTTCACATTGGTTAGACTGTTTTAAAGAATGACATGATTCCTAAGTTCAATCATTTAAAAATATTAAAAGCTATAAAGTTTAAATAGATATAAATATATTTGGATGAAAGTGTTTGTAATAAGTCAAGTTACTGCTGAAGATAATTTGAGCACTATATGAATTTTCTAGGTTTTGTTATTTCAACATCACTAACTGAAAAACACAAATGGATACTAGACAAGTATCTACTTTGGTGAATTTTTTAAATTCTAATAATAACAATTAGGCACTAGTTTTGAGCTAAGGCTTTATATAATTATTTTAGTTAATAAGATGGAGGAATTAGTATTCACAGTATACAGTGGAGTAATCTGATATTCAGAAAAAAATACCTAATTTCGAGTAGAAATGATTTGTTTGGTGTTCTGTCATACCAAGTGAATCTTTGATACATGGCATTCACTTAATGAATGAATTTTGAATAAATTGACAAGACTTTTCAATACTGCCTGAGCCAAGATTCAAAAGGAGGTTTGCATGACTCAAAATCCTGCGTGAATAATATCCTGCAAGAAGCTTGAATTATCTGAATAGTTTAAAAATTCAGATTATTGTACTTTTTTGTGTTTAAGTAAAAAAGGAAATCCTTTAATTGACTTAGGTCTTAGTGACCAGGTTTTTAATGAAAGCCAAACTTGACCCTCAGTAGCTCTTTTCATGTCTCTACCAACACATACACTGAGGGAAAGGGCAGGGGGGGAGTCTTTAGCGGAATCAGTATTTACACTACAAGATAAGTTGCTTTTAGTTTAATGAAGTTTCCATCCGCCCTTGGATAAAGCATCTTATTACTTATCTGCACAGCAGGAGCCAAGGAGTTGATTGCTCTGTCTTCTCCATTAAATCACTTTCCCCACTAAGATTTTGCGTTCATAAGTTTTGCAACCAGAGTTTGGAAGACAGTCCACTGATAATTTTATCAGTTCTTTTAACTGCACTGCTATCACCATGACTCATCAATCTAATTTTGATTTGGATAACTGAATAAAAACATCCTCAGGTTTCCTTCTCTGTGACATCAATCTAAAAAGTGTAAACTTTTTCAAAATTCAAACAAAACTATCAGATGAGGGAAGACACAGTATCATGAAGTTATGTAATTTTATACCTGCAACAGATTATGTGTATTTCTGAATTCATTTTTAAGGTTATGTATTTAAATTAGAAGCAGTTTCCTTTTTATGATCACCTTTTTCCTTGAGAGTGATATTTTTAGTTCTTCAAATTGGAGATTACATTGTTTTCCAAACTTCAAACTCCAAAAAAGCTCACAGCATATTGTTATAATTCAATTGCTTGTCAATAAATGCAATAGTAATACTTTTTGTTAACAATTTTATAAATTACGTGATCCCTTGAAATTTTGTTTTCTTGCCCTTTAAAATCTAGTAAATGTACAGTCTAACTCTTCCTATAAGCAATTTTAAAATTATACAGATAAATACTTATGATTTCATACCAAATAATATTTGGCATGAAACTTATCCAAGAAAAAAAGGCGATAATGCTGTTTAACACCTACCAAAATATTTTCCAAAAGACTTAAATGTTTAGCTAAAAAGGTACATTTTGAAATATTGATTTTGACATGCTAATTTCATTTTAAGTTTATTCCAAAAGCCAAAGCATGACACCTTGTATATATCACATAGCTTCAGTTTAATTCACCATGTACATGACTGTCAGTTGTATTTATTATTTCCTATACACATGAAAAACTATAAACAAATGCTATTCTGCAAGTTATTTGAAACATAGTAAAATTTGAAATCCCTAGAGGGCGTTCGCCAAATTTTACGGCTAATGTCTTTACACTGCACATGCTAGTAATGAGAAACAGAGCTGTCATATTTACTTCAATGGACATTTATAATGAGATTTCTGTTTTTGCCAAGAAATCCAAGTTTCACAACAAGTGAGATAGGTTGAGACAATGAAAAATAAACATGAAACCTTATAAATTATTCCAAGATAAAATTTTACCATACAAATTATTTGACATCTGTAAGTAACTGAGTCATCCTGCAGCAAGTTCACCTGAAAAGTTAAATGAGTCTGTAAAGCAACTCTTGAATCCAAGTTATGGTCTGGATGGTTTGATGGAGAGATGCAATCAGAATATGGAGGGATTTCCATGAATGTGTGGATACACAATGCTTCATTTACTATGAAGATGAGCGTCTTCTACCAGCTTAAGATGATTTTCACTTACTGAGCAGAGCTACAGATGATAGCAATAGTGTACTGCTACTTGAAAAGTACTTAAATAGCCAAAATACTTATTTGGATTAAAATATGAGGTTGCTCATATCACAAACCTGGAGAAGGTAGTGGCAACCCACTCCAGTATTCCTGCCTGGAGAATCCCACAGACAGAGGAGCCTGGGGCATGGCAGGCTACAGTCCATGGGTCACAAAGAATTGGATACGACTGAGTGACTAACACATATATCACAAAACCACAGTAAGAAGCCTTTCAGAAAAACTCATGTAAAGTGAGAATTGGTTTTTCTCTCATACAGGGACAAGGCTATGTTGCTTCCATCCTTCTGTAATTTGGAGGGAAAACTATGTACCCTTTTCGCTCAATGTATTGGATTTCCCAGGGTCAGTCTTCTTGGAAAGCGTATATTGTTTCATTGCTTGTGTGCTAAGTTGCTTCAGTCCTATCTGACTCATAAATTTGTAAAGTTAATACTGAAGTTAAGATTGATAAATATTAGCCACAGTAACACTATGGAGATCATTCTAAAACATACAAGTTTATATTCATAGCTGCTACACAGATGATGCTAAAGCAAGTCAGCGTAGATCCATAGCTCAATCCATGGGAAAAGGTCACCATTATCTTCATTGACATTGACATTGACATTGAAGTCACTCAGTCGTGTCTGACTCTTTGTGACTGCATGGACTGTAGCCTACCATGCTCCACCATCCATGGGATTTTCCAGGCAAGAGTACTGGAGTGGATTGCCATTTCCTTCTCCAGAGGATCTTCCCAACCCAGGGATCGAACCTGGGTCTCCTGCATTGTAGGCAGACGCTTTACCATCTGAGCCACAAGGGAAGTCCTACTTACACAAAAAACACCAGTAATTCAGCAAAAGTTCAACACAGAAAGGGAAGTCTAAGTGGAATAAAGGCAATATCTTGAAATTAGTGAAGTATGGACTTGCTACTCTATACTGTAGCCAATGTATAATCTAAATTGCTATGCATTGATGGTAAAATAAAATAGAAAGGAAAATGCAAGTGTTAATTGGATAAATTTTGCTTTCTTCATATTTTGCTTATTATTATGAGGCCACATGATAGTTGTTTGGGAGGATCCTCACTACATTATTAGAGAGAAATGCTGACCACCTTAGGCAGACTAGAACAGACGGCACCCCAAGAAGGTCACAGGAGCATTGTTTACGTTCTCACTGGGAAGATTTTAATAGCCCCTCATTTTCTCCCTATCAACAGCTGGTAATTGTTTTGTGTGTATTCTGTCTTCAGTTAAGCTTGAACTCTGAGCCACACACTTATGACCATCCTCCTCCTCCTATCTTGTGCACATGGTTCAGTTTTGTGTCACTTTACACTACTTAACCAGCTCCTCTTTCCCTGAATATCTTCTTTTATTTCAACGTGGTTACTTTTTTCCCCATGGAATAGCTTCTGACATCATGTCTCTTCAATTTCAATATTTTCATTTCTAGTAAGTTCAAGCAACTATTTTATTGCTTCATCTACTGAAGCAAGACTCAAGTTTTATATATCTAAATATATATTTTGAAAGTTTTCATTTTATTATTCCTATATATCAACCACATTTAAACACTTGCTGACATTTTATAATTAGGTGTAGGTAGATTATGGTATGGTAGAAGGAAATGGCAACCCGCTCCAGTATTCTTGCCTAGAGAATCCTGTGGACAGAGGAGCATGGTGGGCTGCTGTCCATAGGGTCACACAGAGTCAGACATGACTGAAGCGACTTGGCATGCATGCATGCATTGGAGAAGGACATGGCAACCCATTCCAGTATTCTTGCCTGGAGAGTCCCAGGGACAGAGGAGCCTGGTGGGCTGCCGTCTATGGGGTCTCACAGAGTTGGACACGACTGAAGTGACTTAGCAGCAGCAGCAGATTATGTTTTGAGATGCTTTTCATTCCCGAAAAGTAAATATTTAGAGTTAAAAGGTAATTTCAAGATGAAATCTCTAGTCTAAGGTAGGGAGAAGAAGTGACCCCTGATGGCTAACTATGGACCAGGCACGTCCCCAGCCTTGTGTAACCACAACTCCATTATCTCCTATAGTGAGAATTACATTTCTATTTGATAGGTGTAGAATCTGAGGTGGCAAGGGATTTATTTGTCCAGGTTTGCACTAGAAAGTTCTGAAGCTTGGATGCAAAGTCAATGCATTCTAAAGTTCACCCGTGGTGATATAGCAGTTAGGACTCTGCACTTTCACTGTCACGGGTAAAGTTTCAATCCACGGTTGGTAAACTAAGATCCTGAAAGTTTCAGACTTAAATTGAAGAAAGTAGAGAAAACCACTAGACTACTCAGGTATGACATAAATCAAATCCCTTACGATTATACAGTGGAAGTGACAAATAGATTTAAGGGATTAAATCTGATAGAGTGCCTGAAGAACTATGGATAGAGTTTCATGACATTGTATAGGAGGCAGTGATTAAGACCATTCCCAAAAAAAGAAATGCAAAAAGGCAAAATGGTTGTCTGACAAGGCCTTGCAAATAGCTGCGAAATGAAGAGAAGCTAAAGGCAAAGGAGAAAAGGAAAGATATACCCATTTGAATGCAGAGTTCCAAAGAACAGCAAGGAGAGATAAGAAAGCCTTCCTCAGTGATCAATGCAAAAAAATAGAGGAAAACAATAGAAAGGGAAATACAAGAGATCTACTCAATAAAATTAGAGATACCAAGGGAACATTTCATGCAAAGATGAGCAAAGGAAAGGAGAGAAATGGTATGGACCTAACAGAAGCAGAAGATACTAAGAAGAGGTGGCAAGAATACACAGAAGAACTGTACAAAAAAGATCTTCATGACCCAGATAACCATGATGGTGTGATCACTCACCTAGGGAAATCTGGAATGTGAAGTCAAGTGGGCCGTAGGAAGCATCACTACAAACAAAGCTAGTGGAGGGGATGGAATTTCAGTTGAGCTATTTCAAATCCTGAAAGACGATGCTGTGAAAGTGTTGCACTCAATATGCCAGCAAATTTGGAAAACTCAGCAGTGGCCACAGGACTGGAAAAGGTCTGTTTTCTTTCCAATCCCAAAGAAAGGCAATGCCAAAGAATGCTCAAACTACCATACAATTGCCCTCATCTCACATGCTAGTAAAGTAATGCTCAAAATGACCAACCTAGACAACCCACTAAAAAGCAGAGACATTATTTTACCAACAAATGTCCATCTAGTCAAAGCTATGGTTTTTCCACTGGTCATGTATGGATGTGAAAGTTGGACCATAAAAAAATCTGAACACCAAAGAATTGATGCTTTTGAACTGTGGTGTTGAAGAAGACTCTTGAGAGTCCCTTGGACTGCTAGGAAATCCAACCAATCAACCCTAAAGGAAATCTGTCCTGAATATTCATTGGAAAGATTGATGCTGAAACTCCAAAACTTTGGCCACCTGATGCGAGCAACTGACTCATTTGGAAAGACTCTGATGCTGGGAAAGATTGAAGGTGGGAGGAGAAGGGGAGGACAGAGGATGAGATCGTTGGATGGCATCACTGATGCATTGGACAGGAGTTTGAGCAGGATCCAGGAGTTGGTGATGGACAGGGAGGCCTGGCATGTTGCCTTCCATGGGGTAGCAAAGAGTTGGAGGTGACTGAGCGACTGAACTGACGAACTGATAGTTTTTTCATAGAGATCACCAATATTCTCAATAAAGAGTACTTTTAATGTTATTCCAATTAATTTTCCTTAGAAGGATAAATGATTCTAACATGTGAGGTTTGATTCTTAAGCCATTATTTTTAAAACAATTTTTTAAAGACTCCAATTTGCTTTTGAACTGTGGTGTTGGAGAAGACTCTTGAGAGTCCCTTGGACTGCAAGGAGATCCAACCAGTCCATTCTAAACACCAATACAGTATACTAACACATATATATGGAATTTAGAAAGATGGTAACGATAACCCTGTATGCAGACAGCAAAAGAGACACAGATGTATAGAACAGTCTTTGGGACTCTGTGGGAGAGGGCAAGGGTGGGATGATTTGGGAGAATGACATTGAAACATGTATAATATCATATATGAAATGAATCGCCAGTCCAGATTCGATGCATGATACTGGATGCTTGGGGCTGGTGCACTGAGATGATCCAGAGGGATGGTACAGGGAGGGAGGAGGGAGGGGGGTTCAGGATGGGGAACACGTGTATACCTGTGGCGGATTCATGTTGATGTATGGCAAAAACCAATACAATATTATAAAGTAATTAACCTCCAGTTAAAATAAATATATTTTTTTAAATTAAAATATAAACAAACAAATAAATAAATAAATAAAGGAGATCAGCCCTGAGTGTTCTTTGGAAGAAATGATGCTAAAGCTGAAACTCCAGTACTTTGGCCACCTCATGCAAAGAGCTGACTCATTGGAAAAGACTCTGATGCTGAGAGGTATTGGGGGCAGGAGAAGAAGGGGATGACAGAGGATGAGATGGCTGGATGGCATCACCAACTCGATGGACATGAGTTTGAGTGAACTCCGGGAGATGGTGATGGACAGGGAGGCCTGGCGTGCTGCGATTCAGTTCAGTTCAGTTCAGTCGCTCAGCCGTGTCCGATGCTTTGCGACCCCATGAATCACAGCACGCCAGGCCTCCCTGTCCATCACCAACTCCCAGAGTTCACTCAGATTCACAACCTTCGAGTTAGTGATGCCATCCAGCCATCTCATCCTCTCTTGTTCCCTTCTCCTCCTGCCTGCAATCCCTCCCAGCATCAGACTCTTTTCCAATGAGTCAACTCTTCGCATGAGGTGGCCAAAGTACTGGAGTTTCAGCTTTAGCATCAGTCCTTCCAAAGAAATCCCAGGGCTGATCTCCCTCAGAATGGACTGGTTGGATCTCCTTGCAGTCCAAGGGACTCTCAAGAGTCTTCTCCAACACCACAGTTCAAAAGCATCGATTCTTCGGTGCTCAGCCTTCTTTACAGTCCAACTCTCACATCCATACGTGACCACAGGAAAAACCATAGCCTTGACTAGATGGACCTTAGTTGGCAAAGTAATGTCTCTGCTTTTGAATATGCTATCTAGGTTGGTCATAACCTTTCGCAAAGAGTTGGACACGACTGAGCAACTGAACTGAACTGAACCTATTTACTTTCTTAGTCAAAATTTCTGGGGTAGCCTAAATTCCATTTAGACTTCCCAGTGTGAAACCAAGTTTCAGCTTTCCAACCAGAAGGCTTCTTTGTATATACTTCTATAATGCTGCTTGTAAAATGTTCTGTTTGTTGTTCTGTTTCCTGGAAGACCACCCTAATGTATGAATAAATATCCTGTGAAAATTCAGCTGACTCCTGGTTTCTGGTTGACCAATTGCTGTCACTTTGGTGTAATCATTCAAAGGCCAAAAGAATGCAAATCTGTAAACAGAGAAAACGCTGCATCCCAGTCACTACATTCTATTCTCTATCTTTTGTTTTATCATAACACACAAAGTTGAGTTGATTTGTCTACCACTTAGAGTCTGATATATTCATCCAATTCATAAACTCCATATAATTATACACATACATTTTGCACACATATGTAAGTCTGGCTACCAAACGATGGATGGAATTTCAATGAGAAGAAAGTTCTTGTTTATCTCATTCCCTGCTGTAACCCCAGGATTGAAAGCAACGCCTGGCGTAATTGGAGCTTAATAAATGTTTGTTGTTGAGTGAGGAGCCAGGACTTTATCTGTGGTTGGTGGATGGCCAGAGAGGGATTGCAACTTAATTTTCTATAAGATCTGTCTTGTTTGTCAGCCCTAAACTGTTATGGTTCTGACTGTGCTGTGGAAGGCATTTTCCTCTTCTACCCAGTCATAAAAGACTGGTGATTACATGAGCTTTTAATGTTCCTCTAGTCTGAGCAGGATCGTGTGTAAATTTTAATTAAGAAATTAGGCACATGTAAGAATTAAAGATTTTAAAATGTAAAAAATAAAAAACTAAAAAAAAAAAAAAAAAAAAAGAAATTAGGCAGACACTGCTTGAATATCTTTGGTAACAGGGAACAAACACTCCCCTAACAGTGCATTTCATCTTTGACAGCTGGGACTGTTAGAGTGCTTCCTCATCTTGAGCTCAACTATATAATCTGATTATGTCAGATTATGCATCTGTACAAAAGCAGTTCAAATATTTGAGGATAATGCTGCATTTTACCTACTCCAGCCTGATCATTTGATCAGTTATTCCTCCAGAAAATATTTATTGTGAGCGTACTGTGTGCCACACAGTAGGGCTTCCCTGGTGATTCAGAGGTTAAAGCATCTGCCTCCAATGTGGGAAACCTGGGTTCGATCCCTGGGTCAGGAAGATTTCCTGGAGAAGGAAATGGTAACCCACTCCAGTATTCTTGCCTGGAGAATCCCATGGACAGAGAAGCCTGGTAGGCTACAGTCCACGGGGCCGCAAAGAGTCGGACACGATTGAGCAACTTCACTTTCACTTTCACTTTACTGTGTGCCACACTCAGTTCTGGGGGTTGGAGGGGTGATTCAGTTTCAGTTCAGTCGCTCAGTCATGTCCAACTCTTTGAGACCCCATGGACTGCAGCATGCCAGGCTTCCCTGTCCATCACCAACCCCCCGAGCTTGGTCAAATTCATGTCCATTGAGTCAGTGATGCCATCCAGCCATCTCATCCTCTGTCATCCCTTTCTCTTCCAGCCTTCAATCTTGCCCAGCATCAAGTTTTTTTTTTGTTTTGTTTTTCCATTGAGTTGGTTCTTCTTTCAGGTGGCCAAAGTATTGGAGTTTCAGCTTCAGCATGAGTCCTTCCAATGAATGTTCAGGACTAATTTCCTCTGGGATTGACTGGTTGGATCTCCTTGCAGTTCAAGGGACTCTCAAGAGTCTTCTCCGACACCACAGTTCCAAAGTATCAATTCTTCAACACTCACCTTTCTTTATAGTCCAACTCTCACATCCATACATGATTATTGGAAAAACAGCTTTAGGGGGTGGAACAATGAAAAATCCCAGTCTTTATGGGGTTCAAGTTCATAGTCCACTAGTGAAAGCAGCTATGACATTGACTAAGAATACAGAAATGACATCAGATGGTGATAAATGCAATTTATGGGTGTACATATACATACATGCATATATGCATACATTCACAAAGGATAAGTGAATAGTCAGTAATACAGGTGCTATTTTTTTTTTCTGGTAAAGGATGGGCTCTCTGTAGAAGTGGCAATTTAGTAAGGTGAACATAAGCCACATACATACATTTGGGGAAGAATATTTAGGTGGTGTGAATGACAGGTGCAAAGGTCCTGAGGCACGATGGTGTTTGACTCACTCAAGGGCAATCAGACAAGGGTCAAGTGAACTGCAGGAAGAGTCAAAGGGAAATGTAAGAAAACAAGCCAGAAACTGAATTACTTAAAGTCTTTTCGAACAAATGAGGAGTTTAAATTTTATTCTTTGTAATGGAAAGTTTTTTGATTTCTTTCAAATGCTCCTAAACTAACAAAATGGCTTAGAACAGGCTCACATCCAGCAGTGATCTCCCATGAATTTACTGAACTATCTCTACATGTCTGTTAAATCATGGGGACTGGAAGTTAATGAAAACAAAACGAATTACTCTGATCAAAAATTATAATAGGCCTTGTGTGCTCAGTCACTCAGTCATATTTGACTTGTGACCCCATGGACTGTCACCCACCAGGTTCCTCTGTCAATGGAATATCCCAGGCAAGAATATTCAAGTAGATTGCATTTCCTACTCCAGGGGATCTTCCCCATTCAGGAATAAAACCCACATCTCACGTCTCCTGCATTGGCAGGCAGATTTTTTTTACCACTGCACTACCTGGGAAGCGCATAGAATAGGACTATTTCCACCCAAGTTTTGATAATCTACTCTATAAATAAAGTTTAAATTGTATTCCATTAAATCACATTTACATTCTAACAAGTGTTTTTTTTTTACTGAGCTTAGAGTCAAAGAACATTCTGGAGTCTTTTGAAACACACATGGTAATTGTTAAGATCTCTAGGTGCTGTATTTTGCTTCTTGTTTTCAACCTAGAGTGAAGCTTTCAGTTTCTCTTGAATTTATCTCCTTTTCTTGGAGGACTTGGATTCAAATCAGAGCTGACATTTACTAGTTGGCATTTCCCATGACTTAACTTTTCCAATCTCATTTTGATTATCAGTAAGATGAAGATTAACAATTGTATTTATATAATAATGATGCTCTTGAGGACTTAGATGGTAGATATAAATTGCTTAGAACATGCCTGGTGAATGAATGATAAGCAGTAGATAAAAGTTAACTCTTTTCCCCTAACATGAAGCCTATACATATATAGGGATGGATTTAGGTACATTTATAGAGATATCCCTCGTCCAAGGTAAGGAGCAGCGGCAGCACTTTGCTGGAGCAGCTGTGAAGAGATAGCCCACGTCCAGGGTAAGAGAAACCCAAGTAAGATGGTAAGTGTTGCAAGCGGGCATCAGAGGGCAGACACACTGAAACCATAATCACAGAAAACTAGTCAATCTAATCACACTAGGACCACAGCCTTGTCTAACTCAATGAAACCAAGCCAGGCCGTGTGGGGCCACCCAAGACAGGAGGGTCATGGTGGAGAGGTCTGACAAAATGTGGTCCACTGGAGAAGGGAATGGCAAACCACTTCAGTATTCTTGCCTTGAGAACCCCACGAACAGTATGAAAAGGCAAAATGATAGGATACTGAAAGAGGAACTCCCCAGGTTGGTATGTGCCCAATATGCTACTGGAGATCAGTACAGAAATAACTCCAGAAAGAATGAAGGGATGGAGCCAAAGCAAAAACAATACCCAGTTTTGCATGTGACTGGTGACAGAAGCAAGGTCTGATGCTGTAAAGAGCAATATTGCATAGGAACCTGGAATGTCAGGTCCATGAATCAAGGCAAATTGGAAGTGGTCAAACAGGAGATGGCAAAAGTGAATGTTGCCATTCTAGGAATCAGCAAAATAAAATGGACTGGAATGGGTGAATTTAACTCAGATGACCATTACATCTACTACTGTGGGCAGGAATCCCTTAGACGAAATAGAGTAGCCATCATGGTCAACAGAAGAGTCCAAAATGCAGTACTTGGATGCAATCTCCAAAACGACAGAATGATCTGTTTGTTTCCAAGGCAAATCATTCAGTATCACAGTAATCCAAGTCTATGCCCCAACCAGTAACGCTAAAGAAGCTGAGGTTGAACGGTTCTATGTACACCTACAAGACCTTTTAGAACTAACACCCAAAAAAGATGTCCTTTTCATTATAGGAGACTGGAATGCAACAGTAGGAAGTCAAGAAACACCTGGAGTAACAGGCAAATTTGGCCTTGGAATATGGAATGAAGCAGGGCAAAGGCTAATAGAGTTTTGCCAAGAAAATGCATAGTATAGTGTAGTTTACTGGTCATAGTAAACACCTTCTTCCAACAATACAAGAGAATACTTTACATATGGACATCACCAGATGGTCAACACCAAAGTCAGATTGATTATATTCTTTGCAGCCAAAGATGGAGAAGCTCTATACAGTCAGCAAAAACTAGACTGGGAGCTGACTGTGGCTCAGATCATGAACTCCTTATTATCAAATTCAGACTTAAATTGAAGAAAGTAGGAAAAACCACTAAACCATTCAGGTAGGACGTAAATCAAATCCCTTATGATTATTATACATGGAAGTGAGAAATAGATTTAAGGGACTAGATCTGATAGACAGAGTGCCTGATGAACTATGGATGGAGGTTCGTGACATTGTACAGGAGACAGGGATCAAGACCATCCCCATGGAAAAGAAATGCAAAAAAGCAAAATGGCTGTCTGGGGAGGCCTTACAAATAGCTGTGAAAAGAAGAGAAGTGAAATGCAAAGGAGAAAAGGAAAGATATAAGCATCTGAATGCAGAGTTCCAAAGAACAGCAAGGAGAGATAAGAAAGCCTTCATAAGCAATCAATGAAAAGAAATAGAGGAAAACAACAGAATGGGAAAGACTAGAGATCTTTTCAAGAAAATTACAGATACCAAGGGAACATTTCATGCAAAGATGGGCTCAATAAAGGACAGAAATGGTATGGACTTAACAGAAGCAGATGATATTAAGAAGAGGTGGCAAAAATACACAGAACTGTACAAAAAAGATCTTCACAACCAAGATAATCACAATGGTGTGCTCACTCACTTAGAGCCAGACATCATGGAATGTGAAGTCAAGTGGGCCTTAGAAAGCATCACTTACAAACAAAGCTAGTGGTGGTGGAATTCCAGTTGAGCTATCTCAAATCCTGAAAGATGATGCTGTGAAAATGTTGCACTCAATATGCCAGCAATTTTGGAAAGTTCAGCAGTGGCCACAGGGCTTGAAAAGGTCAGTTTTCATTCCAATTCCAAAGAAAGGCAATGCCAAAGAAGGCTCCAACTACCACACAATTGCCCTCATCTCACATGCTAGTAAAGTAATGCTCAAAATTCTGCAAGCCAGACTTCAGCAATACGTGAACCATGAACTTCCAGATGTTCAAATCGGTTTTAGAAAAGGCAGAGGAACCAGAGATCAAATTGCCAACATCTTCTGGATCATGGAAAAAGCAAGAGAGTTCAAAAAAACACCTATTTCTGCTTTATTGATTATGCCAAAGCCTTTGACTGTGTGGATCACAATAAACTCTGGAAAATTCTGAAAGAGATGAGAATACCAGACCACCTGACCTGCCTGTTGAGAAACCTATATGCAAGTCAGGAAGCAACAGTTAGAACTGGACATGGAACAACAGACTGGTTCCAAATAGGAAAAGGAGTACATCAAGGCTGTATATCGTCACCCTGCTTATTTAACTTCTATGCAGAGTACATCATGAGAAACACTGGGCTAGAAGAAGCACAAGCTGGAATCAAGATTGCCGGGAAAAATATCAATAACCTCAGATATGCAGATGACACCTCCCTTATGGCACAAAGTGAAGAGGAACTAAAAAGCCTCTTGATGAAAGTGAAAGTGGAGAGTGAAAAAGTTGGCTTAAAGCTCAGCATTCAGAAAAATAAGATAATGGCATCTGGTCCCATCACTTCATGGGAAATAGATGGGGAAACAGTGAAAGCAGTGTCAGACTTTATTTTGGGGGGCTTCAAAATCACTGAAGATGGTGATTGCAGCTATGAAATTAAAAGACGCTTACTCCTTGGAAGGAAAGTAATGACCAACCTAGATAGCATATTCAAAAGCAGAGACATTACTTTGCCAAGAAAGGTCCATCTAGTCAAGGCTACGGTTATTCCAGTAGTCATGTGTGGATGTATGAGTTGGACTGTGAAGAAATCGGAGCGCTGAAGAATTGATGCTTTTGAACTCTGGTGTTGGGAAAGACTCTTGAGAGTCCCTTGGACTGCAAGGAGATCCAACCATTCCATCCTAAAGGAGACCAGTCCTGGGTGTTCTTTGGAAGGAATGACGCTAAAGCTGAAATTCCAGTATGTTGGCCGCTACATGCGAAGAGTTGACTCATTGGAAAAACTCTGATGCTGGGAGGCATTGGGGGCAGTAGGAGAAGGGGACGACGGAGGATGAGATGGCTGGATGGCATTACTGACTTGATGGATGTGAGTTTGATTGAACTCTGGGAGTTGGTGATGGACAGGGAGGCCTGGCATGCTGCAATTCATGGGGTCTCAAAGAGTCAGACACGACTGAGTGACTGAACTGAACTGAATAGATAATGTGCTCAGTTGCTCAATCATGTCCAACATTTGCAGCCTCATGGACTATAGTCCACCAGGCTCCTATGGCCATGGAATTCTCCAGGCAAGAACACTGGAGTGGGTTGCCATTTCCTACTCCAGGGAATCTTTCTGACCCCAGGATCTAACCCACACCTCTGGTATCTGCACTGGCATGTGGATTCTTTACCACTAACACCACTTGGGAAGCCCTTATAGACAATATCTGCATTTCAGATTTTTAATATCAAAATCTATCACTCCCCCGTGTAAATCCCTAAGCAGGGGTGCTGGCCCCAATCACACATGCAACATTCCTACATTTCCACACCACTCTACCCCGCAGAGCTCTGCTATTCCCATCCACCTTAAACCTGACCTCACGTAAGCCTTATTCAGTGTTTGTTTTCCACCTTCTCCTCTGTCTACTCACAGCAGATGCTCTTTTCCAACAAAAGCACTCACAATTATTTGA
The DNA here is from genome assembly GCF_042477335.2 of Ovis canadensis. Classification (NCBI taxonomy): domain Eukaryota; kingdom Metazoa; phylum Chordata; class Mammalia; order Artiodactyla; family Bovidae; genus Ovis; species Ovis canadensis. Next base: position 19,760,314 of record NC_091264.1, on the reverse strand, counting down.
CAGCAGCACTGTCATATGCTATCAGCTATGTGTTTATTATCATAAATTCTTTCATTAAATATTTATTTAGCATCGACTCAATGTATATGTCTCGAGGCTGTCTGCCATGGGAATGGGTAGAATAATTTCCAATCCCATCTTCTTAATCTATGAGAAGTATGACTTTGGGCAGTTTACCTGGCCTTTTCAAGCCTCAACTCCTTCCTCTGCAAATATCGCATAAGCACCAGGACTTACATAACAGGATGGGAACTGGTTCAAAGGATAAAATGTATCTGCAGCATCAGTCACTTTGTGGATTGCAAAGCCAGGGGCATGTTAACAGGTAGTTATTACCAAAGTTATAGTTTTTATCTTTCTGTTGTGTTTTGCTTGCATATTTTTCTGTTTTAATAAAGAAAAAATAAAGCCATTCATAATTTTCTTCTCTTAATTTTTCTCTCCCCATTCCAAGAAGCTATGTAGGGCTTTATGCAAACTTCTCTTTCAGGGAATGATTGTGTTTTATGACAGACAAACAAAAATCCTTTGCTGGCTTTTTTAGGCTTATAACTTAATGCTATTGATGGGACTATGCTAAGTATGTCAGATATGAAGACACAGAGGCTAAAAAAAATGCTTCTGAATGGAGATGGACAGGCACCACAGACAGAGCAAAAGATTCCCCAAGACAGTGGAAGGAGTCCAGAGCCAGGTCCTTCTTAGAGCCAGTAGGTGGTAACATACTGAAAGGGGTATGGAAAGTGGGCTTTCAATCCCAGGGAATGTTCTTGGAATCTTTCTCAAGAAACAGATTGGCACAGGGACATTGCACTTTATAGGAACCTGTGGGCTTGGAAAATAGAGCATGTTTTTGGTTTTAACAGGACTTTGCATCATGGTTTAAAATGTGCATGTATAATTTTGGTAAAAATCAAAATCAACCTAGAAGGATTAAGAATTCCAAAGGTACTTGTTTGTTTTAAGCACTAATCATGTCTATAGTGTTACGACACTGATCAGATGTCATAGAAAGCATCTAAAAAGAGTTTGTCTACCTGTTTCCTACAGTAAATTTAAAAATGACTTTAAAATTATAAAAACCTTTAAGATTGGGCTTTGTCATATTTTTAAGAAGTATATTTTATTGCAAAGATATCCTGTGAGCATAAATTTACAAAAAAGTTGAAGATTCTATTGATTTCCCAATAAATTCAGAAAAAAAGACACTTAAAATTTCATATCTCTTTATCAAATTTTTAAAATAAATTTAAGTACTAGACATCTTTAGTACAAAAACATAAAAAAGAAAAAATGTATGTTTATATATCTGCCCTCACTATATTGAAACTGATCCAATTCAGTAAATGTATAAAATCTTGCTTTGAAATAATTTGTTGCTCAGTAGCTGTCATGTCCAACTTTTTGTGACCCCATGAACTCCAGCCCACCAGGCTTCCCTGTCCTTCAACTGTCTCCCTTAGTTTGCTGAAACTCATGTCCACTGAGTCAGTGTTACACCAACCATCTCATCCTCTATTGTCCCCTTCTCCTCTTTCCTTAAATCTTTCCCAGCATCAAGGTCTTTCGGCTTATTGCGTCAGGTGGCCAGAATATTGGAGCTTCAGCTTCAGCATCAGTCCTTATAATCAGTATTCAGTGTTGATTTCCTTTAGGATTGACTGGTTTAATCTCCTTGTTGTCCAAGGGATCCTCAAGAGTCTTCTCCAACACCACATTCGAAAGCATCAATTCTTCAGCACTCAGCCTTCTTTATGGTCCAACTCTCACATCCATACATGACTACTGGAAAAATCACAGCCTTGACTGTAAGGACCTTGGTCAGCAAAGTGATGTCTCTTCTTTTTAATATCCTGTCTAGGTTGGTCATAACTTCTTTTCCAAGGAGAAAGTGTCTTTTATTTTCATGGTTGAATCACCATCTGTAGTGATTTTGGAGCCTAAGAAAATAAAGTCTGTCACTGTTGCCACTGTTTCCCCATCTATTTGCCATGAAGTGATGGGACTGAATGCCATGATCTTTGTTTTTTGAATGTTGAGTTTTAAGCCAGCTTTTTCAAACTCCCCTTTTACCTTCATCAAGAGACTCTTTAGCTCTTCTTCACTCTCTGCCATTAAAGTGATATCATCTGCATATCTGAAGTTGTTGATATTTTTCCAGGAATCTTCATTATTGCTTGTGAGTCATCCAGCCCATCACTTCATATGATGTACTCTGCATATAAATTAAATAAACAGAGTAATAATATACAGCCTTGATGTTCTCCTTGCCCAATTTGGAATCTGTCCATTGTTCCATGTTCAGTTCTCTCTGTTGCTTCTTGTCCTGCATAGATGTTTCTCAGGAGGAAGGTAAGGTGGTCTGATATTTTTATCTCTTCAACAATATTCCACAGCCTGTTGTGTTCCACACAGTAAAAGAATTTAGATTTTCTTTGGAATTCCCTTGCTTTTTCTATGATCCAATGGATGTTGAAAATTTTATCTCTGGTTCCTCTGTCTTTTCTAAATCCAGCTTGTACACCTGAAAATTCTCAGTTCATGTACTGCCGAAGCCTAGCTTGAAGGATTAGAGACAGAGTGCCTGAAGAACTATGGACAGAGTTTTATAACATTATACAGGAGGTGATGACCAAAACCATCCTACAAAAAAGAAATGCAAAAAAAGGAGGCAAAGTGGTTGTCTGAGGAGATCTTACAAATAACTGAGAAAAGAAGAGACGGGAAAGACAAAGGAAAAAGGAGAAGATATACCCAACTGAATGCAGAATTCCAGAGAATAGCAAAGAGAGATAAGAAAGCCTTAAGTGAACAATGCAAAGAAATAGAGGAAAACAATAGATGGGGGACGTCTAGAGATCTCTTCAAGAAAATTAGAGATACCACGGGAAAATTTCATGCAAAGCTGGGCACAGTAAAGCACAGAAACATTATGGACCTAACAGGAGCAGAAGATATTAAGAAGAAGTGGCAAGAATACACAGAAGAACTACACAAAAAAGATCTTAATGACCCAGATAACTACAATGGTGTGGTCACTCACTTAGAACCAGGCATCCTTGAGTGTGAAGTCCAGTGGACCTTAGGAAGCATTACTACAAACAAAGCTAGTGAAAGTGGTGGAATTCTAACTGAACTATTTCAAACCCTAAATGATGATGCTGTTAAAGAGCTACATTCATTATGCCAGCAAACTTGGAAAACTCAGTGGTGGCCCCACCACTGGCAAAGATCAGTTTTCATTCCAATCCCAAAGAAAGGCAATGCCAAAGATTGTTGAAATTACTATACAGTTGCAAATAATAAGTGATCATTAAAGAAGAAAAAAATAGAAGGAAAAAGATATGGAGTAAACTCTGGAATTTATATAAAATAGAGAAAGTAAAGAGATTTTTCTAGAATAAAGTAAAATAAAAGTCCATCTAGTCAAAGCTATGGTTTTTCCAGTAGTCATGTATGGATGTGAGAGGTGGACCATAAACAAATTGAATGCCAGAGAAATGATGAGTTTGAACTGCAGTGTTGGAGAAGACTCTTCAGAGTCCCTTGGACTGTAAGGAGATCAAACCAATCAATCCTAATGGAAATCAGTGCTGAATATTCATTGGAAAGACTGATGCTGAAGCTGGAGCTCCAATACTTTGGCCACCTGGTGCAGAGAAATGACTCACTGGAAAAGGCTCTGATACTGGGAAAGAGTGAAGGCAGGAGAAGGGGATGACAGAGGATGAGATGGTTGGATGGCATCCCCAACTCAATGGACATGAGTTTGAGCAAGCTCTGGGAGTTGGTGAGGAACAGGAAAGCCTTGGTTGTGCTACAGTCCTTTGGGTCACAAAGAGCTGGACATGACTGAGTGACTGAACTGCACTGAAAGAGATTTTGGTGTAGGTATGAAAAAAAATTATTTGTAATGATAAAAATACAACCTCATTATATTTTGAAGAAACAATAACAAAGTATATAAAGAATAAAATTAGATGATTACTGATTTAATTTCCAGAGATTAATCTATTTAAGAGCTTGGTTCATTTTTTTTTAGGCATTCTGTGATATATTTTTAAAACCTATTAATAAGTAGTTATATATTCCATAACCGTAGTTTGAGCCATATTTATAATATATTCCCTCTTTTTCCAGTTAAAGTCTTGGTGTTTATTTTTATTTATATAAGCTCATTATATAGCTGGCATGCAAAATTTATATTTTATATTGATTCCAATTTTTTTTAATCCAACTGGTTGTTGATCTTCTTTTTCTATCTCCCTTTTCTTAGGTGGAGAAATTGCTCATTTGTGATATAGTTAAATCTTACTTTTTTCCAAGTTTTTTTCCACTCCCACTAAGAGCAGAACTTCTTCCTTCAAAGTAAACATTACTGTGTACAGCATGGTGAGTACAGTTAATAATAAACCTATGTGTATGTAAAAGACAATTCTTTATATCTCTTCTCATTCAGGAAACAGCTTGTCCCTGAATTGATTTATATCTTTTTTAATACTATTTTTTAATTTATGTAAAGCTTTTTATTCACAAAGGTTGCACATGTTTCAGTTGAGGGTTCCATTGAACTTTTTACCTCATTGTGTTGGTGTGTGGTGTTACATCTCCTGTCATTGGGATATAATTTTTCATTATAGATTCTAACTGGCTGTTATTTTCAAGAAGTATGCATATTTTTCATTTTATTTCTGTTCATTTAGCCGAACCAATTTATCCTAGTACCTTTTCAGCTGATTTCTAAAGTGAGCAATAATGTTAATGGTGTATAGTTAGACTTTGCTTTTCCAGAACTCCCAGACTTCTGTTTATTATTCATGATCATAACCAGCACAATGTTTGTCGTTGCTGTTGTGGTTTTCTTGTTTAGTTTGTTCTTTAAAAAAAAAAAAAAAGGACTAAAGTGTTAGAATGTTCTTGATTTGTGATAGATTTTATCATGTGGGTAAAATATCGTTCTATTCTCAGCTCTCTCTTCCTCTTGCTCTCTAATAGGATTGGGAATTGAATTTTATTGTACACCATTAATTTTATGAAGATCATTGGTGTACCAAGAGCAGGCGGTTAGAGCAATCTACAGTGGGTCTAGGAAAGAAAGGTATTAATTAAGGATCATAATAAAACCAACTATAAGTCATTCTGCTTTTTATTATCACCACGCTTCACAATTCTAAACAGTGTCAGTGACAGAATACTCCTCGTAGAAAAAATGTTGTATTGATCAGTGTTCAAAAAATTGCTATTACTACTGTTGTATTTTCGTAATACACATGTAAGCCCCAAATTAGCACATTTTATTATGTATCCTTAAATAAACATTTTATTCTGTGGATGTTAATGTGGAGAACTACTGTTTATACAGTGAGCTCTAATGCACATGAGTAAGAAATTAAGTTCAATTACATATTTTTCTTTACATTCACTGTACATTTATACCAAATCCACTATTTAAATGGAGACTATATAGTACCCCATGACTTGGAGACATAAATAAAACCTAGATCGAGGTTGAAAAATTCTGAACCATTATGAATTTCAGAAGATTTTACCAAAGATAATACTGATATTGGTCAGTATTTTTATTTTCCTTGTGGTTCAGAGGTTAAAGCGCCTGCCTCCAGTGCGGGAGACCTGGGTTCGATCCCTGGGTCGGGAAGATCCCCTGGAGAAGGAAATGGTAACCCACTCCAGTATTCTTGCCTGGAAAATCCCATGGACGGAGAAGCCGGGTAGGCTACAGTCCATGGGGTTGCAAAGAGTCGGACATGACTGAGCGACTTCACTTCACTTTATTTCAACAAACTCTTTAATGCAATTTAAAAGTGTTAATCCAGTACCTCTTTTCGTATTATTTTTATATTTTTTTATTATTTTAGTGACATAGATGTATATATACACATGTATCATTCAATAAGGACATTGTTCACTGTATTTTCTTTGTGGTCTTATTTTGCTGAATTCATTTCATGATTATTATTGAATATATTTTGTCAGAGGAGCTAGGTATCATGTACTCTGAGTGTCAGCATTTTATGTGTGCCATCAATCAAGATTATGTAATTCTTTGAATTGACAGATTTCCTGATATTAAATATCAATTCATTTTTAGAATTAAACTCATTTCGTAAAGATATATGGCTATTTTAAATTAATTTCAATTTGCACATATTTTAATTAAAATTTTGCCACAGGATTCTTAAATTGATTTGCAAGTAATTTCAATTGAAATTTTAAGAAAAAACCTCTGTTTCATATTTTCTATCTATGTTTGTTAAATTATTAAAAATTACTCGATGACTTCTTTGTTTAGTATTCTGGACCAGTTTACTAGCATTTGCTTCTCTGTTTCTGAATTTTTTCACTCCTCTGCCCCAATGACAGAGTTTCAATTCCCTGAAAAAATATTTTGATCAAGCTTTCAATAATTATCAATGCTCACCTATTCACACTTCTCACTGCTAAGGCATTTCATTTTCAACTTATTGGCAGAGAATTAATGTAGTGCGCCATAAAGTGTTAAATTTTATAAGTAATTATATGTCATTTATCTATTTTATTTCCATTTTAATTATATTTATCAGAAGTTCACTGTTTACTTCATCTTTCAGATTAATCGTTTTAAATTAATCAATTCATACTTTGTCTTCTATTCAGTGAATTTTTTTTATTTCTATATGTTATCCTTTTAGGACTTAATGGGGCATGTTCAATAAAATGCTTAATTCGTTAATCTACCTTCATTTCTATTCTTTTCCTTTTAGTGTTAAAGCTCTAAAGGCATGAATTTATCCTAGAGTATAGCTATGGCAAACACTGTTATGTTTTGATAAATTTTCATAAGTGGTGTTTTTATTAAAACTTATGACCAATACCAGACCACCTGACCTGCCTGTTGAGAAACCATATGCAGGTCAGGAAGCAGTAGTTATAACTGGACATGGAACAACAGACTGATTCCAAACAGGAAAAGGAGTTCATAAAGGCTGTATATTGTCACCCTGCTTATTTAACTTATATGCAGAGTACATCATGAGAAACACTGGGCTGGAGGAAGCACAAGCTGAAATCAAGATTGCCGGGAGAAATATCAATAACCTCAGATATGCAGATGACACCACTCTTATGGTAGAAAGTGAAGAGGAGCTAAAGAGCCTCTTGATGAAAGTGAAAGAGAATGAAAAAGTTGGCTTTAAAGCTCAGCATTCAGAAAGCTAAGGTCATGGCATCTGGTCCCATCACTTCATGGGAAATAGATGGGGAAACAGTGGAAACAGTGACAGAGTTTGCTTTGGGGGGGGGGGCCCAAAATCACTGCAGATGGTGATTGCAGCTATGAAATTAAAAGACACTTACTCCTTGGAAAGAAAGTTATGACTGACCTAGATAGCATATAGAAAAGCAGAGACATTACTTTGCCAACAAAGGTCTGTCTAGTCAAGGCTATGGTTTTTCCAGTGGTCATGTATGGATGTGAGAGTTGGACTGTGAAGAAAGCTGAGTGCCAAAGAATTAATGCTTTTGAACTGTGGTGTTGGAGAAGACTCTTGAGAGTCCCTTGGACTGCAAGGAGATCCAACCAGTTCATCCTAAAGGAGATCAGTCCTGGGTGTTCATTGGAAGGACTGATGCTAAAGCTGAAACTCCAGTACTTTGGCCACCTCATGCGAAGAGTTGACTCATTGGAAAAGACCCTGATGCTGGGGATTGGGGGCAGGAGGAGAAGGGGGCGACAGAGGATGAGATGGCTGGATAGCATCATCGACTCAATGCACCTGAGTTTGGGTAAACCCTGGGAGTTGGTGATGGACAGGGAGGCCTCGAGTGCTGCGATTCATGGGGTTGCAAAGAGTCGGACATGACTGAGCGACTGAAATGAACTGAACTGAACTGATGACCAACCTAGATAGCATATTAAAAAGCAGAGACATTACTTTGTCAACAAAGGTCCATCTAGTCAAGGCTATGGTTTTTCCAGTGGTCATGTATGGATGTGAGAGTTAGACTGTGAAGAAAGCTGAGCACTGAAGAATTGATGCTTTTAAACTGTGGTGCTGGAGAAGACTCTTGAGATTGGACTGCAAGGAGATTCAACCAGTCCATCCTAAAGGAGACCAGTCCTGGGTGTTCACTGGAAGGACTAATGCTGAGGCTGAAACCCCAATACTTTGGCCCCCTCATGTCAAGAGTTGACCCATTGGAAAAGACCCTGATGCTGGGAGAGATTGGGGGCAGGAAGAGGAGGGAAAGACAGAGGATGAGAAGGCTGGATGGCATCACTGACTTGAAGCATATGAGTTTGGGTAAACTCCGGGAATTGGTGATAGACAGGGAGGCCTGGCGTGCTGCGATTCATGGGGTCACAAGGAGTTGGACACCACTGAGCGACTGAACTGAACTGAACTGATTCTTTAAACATCCAATTTATTCTTAATTTAGTCAGGAAATTTATATAGTTATTATATGGTCTATGAATATTCAGTTATAAATATGACATGTAAACTATCTGCCTGTTTGCAATTTATTTTTACAAATAAGCTGCTACTAGCTCTGCGGCTTTCGACAGATGCAGAGGTTTGTAACCACCCCCACAATCTAGATTCACAGAAGTCCCTTCAGTATTGTAGCTTCTCTGTAATCAAACACTTCCTATCTTTAATTCCTGGCAAAAACTCATCTATTCCCCATCTCCATAGTTTTGCTTTTCCTGGTGAAGTGAAGTCATTCAATCATGTCCGACTTTTTGTGACTCCATGGACTATAGCCTACCAGGCTCCTCCGTCCATGGGATTTTCCAGGCAAGAGTACCAGAGTGGGTTGCCATTTCCTTTCCCATGCTTTTCCTAGAATTACATATAAACACAATCATACAATATGTAGCCTTTGGGTCTGGTGGTTTTGCACTTAAAAAAAATGTAATTTAAGTTTACCTGTATCTTAGTATGTAAAGTCACTTCAGTCGTGTTGTATTTTTCCATGGGATTCTCCAGGCAAGAATACTGGAATGGGTTGCCACGCCCTCCTCCAGGGGATCTCTGCAACTCAGGGGTCAAAATCAGGTCTCTTGTGTCTCTTGAACTGACAGGTGGGCTCTTTAACATTAGCGCCACCTTGGAAGCCCCTCTATCTTAGCATGTATAAAATAGTTCTATCATTGAGAATGCCACTGAATAGATGTTTAACCATTAATTAATCTTGGCATGTATAAATAGTTCTACTGTTGAGAATTTCATTGAACAGATGGTTAAGCCATTGAAGAACATTTAAATTCTTTGTACTTTGGGGCAATTATGAAGAGAGTCTCTGTAAACATTCATGTACAGATTTTTATGTATGTGAATTCAGGTACAGATTTCATTTCTCTATAATAAATACCTAGAAGTGATATATCTGGGTCACAGGGCTAGTGTATGTGTAATATTATGAGAAACTACCAATATTTTTTTCAAAGAAGCTGTGTCATTTTGCATTCCTATAAGCAATTTACGACAGTTCCATATCTTTATCAGTGCAGGCACAGGGAGGTTTTGCTGTTGTTTTTTTCCCCTTTTTCCATTTTAGCTTTTTTTTAAGATGTGTAGTGCTATCTTAATGCGCTTTTAATTAGCATTTCCCTAATGACTGATGATGGTGAACACGGTTTGTGCCTATCATCTACCAATAAGTACTGTAATATTTTGAATGTACGTGCTATCCAATTAGTGATTTATGTACGCAGTCCACTAAATTTTAGAAAAAGTATATACACAACTTGATACAACTAAATACATTTCAAAGTACAGTCCTTGAGGTACTTCAATGAATTTAACTTTATTGGCTGTGTTATTCAAGTACATCATTGTTTTATATTTGTATATGTATGTATTTTATTATGCAGTTTTAACTGCATAGTAAGTTTTCATACTATAACTTTGCTTCAGTTTTTACTTACACGTCTAACAATTTTTATTCCATGCATTTTGATTTATTACTTCCCATACAAAGATTTGGCAAACCTGGAGCTCTGTCAAGTTTTATACAGTCTGTGTTATACTGACTTGCTCTGTTTTATGTCATACATTTTCCCTTGCATCTTAAACTTGCTAATATAAAATTATGACCCCTGATTTCTTTTGCTTGTGTGTTTCTGATATACCTTATTTCTTGATTCAGAGTTTATCTAATTATTTGATATTGTCACTTCAGCTGAGTTATTTTTGCAGTTAGGACACCATTGTACTAATACTTAGATTTCTAACTGTTGCATAAATGTCTTTTTTAAAAACTACACTATGATATAGCATTGAACTTTTCAGGGCTAAGAGATGTTGATAAGATGATGAACATGTGTAATGAAAAATCATGATTTAGAGACCAGATTTAGCCAAAACAAAACTGTAGGCATATCCTATACTTCCTTAACCTCGGATCAGCCTAGAAGCTGCTAAAGAGGCTAAGTTGAGGAAAGTGGGTCATGAATGTTCCTCATCAATATGATCATTTAAACAACAGCTGATGGCAAGACGTGATTCCAAAACATCTTGCGATTCTGTGAAAAAGACTTAGACCAATAATCAAACTTGATACTAAACTAGAAGGTATGTAATTTGTGGGTAAATGCAGGCAATGGATAATCAATTAAAAATAATTTGTGTAGAGACCACCTTGGTGGTCCACACGAGTTTGATACTTGGTCCGGGTAGATATCACATGTCACAGGGCAGCTAGGCCTGTGTGCCCCAACAAGAGAAACCACTGCATTGAGAAGCACGTCAAGGAAGACTAGCCCCTGCTCTCTGCAGCTCGAGAAAGCCCGCGTGCAGCCAAAAATAAAACAATATTTTTTTTTCATTTGTGTGTTTACTTAGTGCTCCTCCGTCCAGTTCCCAAATGCCACATGTAAATAGTGTAATCAATGAGATACTTACACCCCTCTGCCACCCCTGTTCTTAGGTTAGCTACAAACGCATGGTTTATAATTAAATTACAGGAGATTATTAGGGTGTTAGTTTATTTAGGCCAAAATTTATTTCTTCTGCTGAATTTTATCCTAAAATATAGTCCCTTGAAGACTATGTACTTTCCATTCTTAGTGATTTCCATTCCAGTAATCAGCTACATGGCACCTTCAAGCAGTTATTTCTGGAGAGGGATGTGGATGAAATATTTCCCAAACTGTTAAATAATGGAAGTGTTTTCCAGTTTTTCTGAATTTTTTTTTAATTCAGAAGAAATACAAATTCAGAAAAAAAAGGTTTAAGATAGTTAAGAATGTAAATATATTAGATTTAATTTAGATTTCAGTATAATAAAATAGTCTATAGAAGGGAATAGCAACCCACTCCAGTATTCTTGCCTGGGGAATTCCATAGACAGAGGAGCCTGGTGGTCAGTCAATAGTCCATGGGGTCGCAAAGAGTTGGACACAACTGAGCGACTAACACCACACACACACACACACACACACACGATAAAATAGTACTAGTATTTATGGTTGGTGCAAATAGTAATTGAAACAAGTTGACTGAAAAACAATTTAGTACTATTTAGTAGTTTTTCAGAAGATTTAAAAGATAATTTTATTCTAACTCAATTTTAAAGAACAAATTCTAAGAAAGTGATCAGAAATTGTCAAAAATGTTTATGAACACATATATAAAGATGTTCATTTCAACAGATTATATAATAGTGAAAACTGGAAAAGGGCTTCCCTGGTAGTTCGGTGGTAAAGAATTCACCTGCAATGAAGGAGACACAGGTTTTATCCCTGGGTTGGGAAAATCCCCTGGAGAAGGAAATGCCAACCCACTCTAGTACTCTTGCTTGGGAAATCCCATGAACAGAGAAGCCTGGCAGTATTCAGTCCATGGGGTGGCAAAAGAGTTGGACACAGCTGAACAGCAGCAATAAACAACAACAACAAAAAGGAAAAATTACATGCCCAGCTATAATTATTCAGCTGAAATATTATTGTCATTAAAAATATGCTCATAAAGAGCACATGAAAAAATGAGAATAGTCATATACTTAAAAAATCAAGAATAAACCAAGGGCACAACATTGCATAAACATTGCTTAATTCTAAAAAAGTGAATGCTTGAAAAGTATGGAAAGAAATATTAAAATATCAACAATAGCAGTTCTAGATAATAGATTTAAACTTTTTTGCTGCTTCTTTTTAATTTTGGAAATAAAGTGGTCATAGTGTCAACAAACTAACTTATCATAATACTTTGCTTGCCATTGTTTCCAAAAATGATTTCATATAATAGAATTTTCTCGTGGAGGAGTGTTTCTCAGAGTGAGTTTGCTGTAACACTGGGTATCCATGGCTCTGTCAGGACAGCTCCAGAGTTCATGTGCCTTGGAAACCTCATAACCCATGTTCTCCTTGCAGAGATGCACAAAGCTCATTAACATAATAAAGATACTGAATAGTCTTCTCTTAGAAATAGCAAACCTATAATGACTATTTCTCAGCACAGTTCAAATTTATTTGACTGTAAAATTTCAGATCTACCCCTTATAGAAGAACTTAAAACACTTTCAAGAAAATCACCTGACAAATGCTAAGAATTCTGATTTAAAACAGTCAGTGATTGAAGGTGCCCAACAGCTTTAAACAATCATGTTTCAGCAGGGGCTTGAGTTGTTAGAGATACCAAGGGAACATTTCATGCAAATATGGGCTCAATAAAGGACAGAAATGGTATGCACCTAACAGAAGCAGAAGATATTAAGAAGAGGTGGCAAGAATACACAAAAGAACTGTACAAAAAAGATCTTCATGACCAAGATAATCACGATGGTGTGATCACTCACCTAGAGCCAGACATCCTGGAATGTGAAGTCAAATGGGCCTTAGAAAGCATCACTATGAACAAAGCTAGTGGAGGGGATGGAATTCCAGTGGAGCTATTTCAAATCCTGAAAGATGATGCTGTGAAAGTGTTACACTCAATATGCCAGCAAATTTGGAAAACTCAGCAGTGGCCACAGGACTGGAAAAGGTCAGTTTTTATTCCAATCCCTAAGAAAGGCAATGCCAAAGAATGCTCAAACTACCTCACAATTGCACTCATCTCACATACTAGTAAAGTAATGCTCAAAATTCTCCAAGCCAGGCTTCAGCAACATGTGAACTGTGAACTTCCTGATGTTCAAGCTGGTTTTAGAAAAGGCAGAGGAACCAGAGATCAAATTCCCAACATCTGCTGGATCGTCAAAAAAGCAAGAGCGTTCCAGAAAAACATCTATTTCTGCTTTATTGATTATGCCAAAGCCTTTGACTATGTGGATCACAATAAACTGTGGAAACTCTGCAAGAGACAGGAATAGCAGACCACCTGACCTGCCGCTTGAGAAACCTATACGCAGGTCAGGAAGCAACAGTTGGAACTGGACATGGAACAACAGACTGGTTCCAAATAGGAAAAGGAGTACGTCAAGGCTGTATATTGTCACCCTGCTTATTTAACTTATGTGCAGAGAACATCATGAGAAACACTAGGCTGGATGAAGCACAAGATTCAAGATTGCCGTGAGAAATATCAATAACCTCAGATATGCAGATGACACCACCCTTATGGCAGAAAGTGAAGAGGAACTAAAAAGCCTCTTGATGAAAGTGAAAGAGGAGAGTGGAAAAAGTTGGCTTAAAGCTCAGCATTCAGAAAACTAAGATTATGGCATCTGCTCCCATGACTTCATGGTAAATAGACAGGGAAACAGCAGAAACAGTGTCAGACTTTATTTTGGGGGGCTCCAAAGTCACTGCAGATGGTGATTGCAGCCATGAAATTAAAAGACACTTGCTCCTTGGAAGGAAAGTTATGACCAACCCAGACAGCATATTAAAAAGCAGAGACATTACTTTGTCAACAGAGGTCCATCTAGTCAAGGCTATGGTTTTCCCAGTAGTCATGTATGGATGTGAGAGTTGGGCTATAAAGAAAGCTGAGCACAGACAAATGATGCTTTTGAACTGTGGTGTTGGAGAAGACTCTCGAGAGTCCCTTGGACTGCAAGGAGATCCAGCCAGTCCATCCTAAAGAAGATCAGTCCTGGGTGTTCATTCGAAGGACTGATGTTGAAGCTGAAACTCCAATATTTTGTCCACCTGATGCAAAGAGCTGACTCATTTGAAAAGACCCTGATGCTGGGAACAATGGAAGGCAGGAGGAGAAGGGGATGACAGACTGAGATGGTTAGATGGCATCACTGACTCAATGGACATGAGTTTGGGTAAACCCCAGGTTTATGGGGTCGCAAAGAGTAGGACATGAATGAGCGACTGAACTGAACTGAGTTATTGTATATCAATGAAGTTAGTGGAATTAAAATTAAATATGATTTATGACCCAGTCATAAACAATAATTTTATCTTCTGGCCTTCTAAGTATATCTCAGTCTAAATAATTTGAAATCAGATACTGAGATTGTTCATACTTCCCCTTAGGTTACAAACAGGCTGTGGGTTGATTGGGTGGGAGTGGTCAGGTAAAGGGAAGAGAGAGAGAAAGAAAATAGAATTTTTAAAAATAAGCAGGTTCCATCCTAAATGTTCACCTCTATGCTGCAGCTACTTCTTGATTTGCCTTTCAAAGCAGAGATTAGTCCTCAGGTTTATTGCTGAAATTTGATACATAAATAAACATCCTTGCTTTTTACAAGTCCTCTTTTGATTTCTTGGCTTGGTATTAAGACCCAGGGATCGATCCCAGGACTCCTGCATTTCAAGCAGATTCTTTACCATCTGAGTCACCAGGGAAGCCCACTGAGGGTTGGGGGCAGCTGAGAGTCCCCAGGCACCTTGTCCCCAAAATATTTTCTCTTGGAAAACAAGAGAAAATAAATAAATATTTATTTATTTAATATTTATTTAATATTTATTTAAATAAATAAATATTTATTTATTTAAATGTCCCATTGCGACTACGTGGACTGTAGCCCACCAGGCTTCTCTGTCTGTGGAATTCTCCAGGCAAGAATACTGGAGTGGGTATAGCCACTTCCTTTTCCAGGGGATCTTTCCGACACAGGGATCTCACCCGGGTCTCCCATACTGTAGGCAGATTCTTTACCATCTGAGCCACCAGATGGAAGCCCTAAATATCCCAAGGCCTTAGCTTTAAATTCATAAGATATGTGAAGAGCAGAAACAAGAGATTTAGCTTTGGTGTGATGTAGGGGCCATGAACGAATTGCGTGAAAGGCACTCACTCTACACGTGCAAGAGATTAGGGCTGTAGCTGCTACAAACCAGGAGACGTGCTTTCTATGTGGAGTGTTCAGTATTATACAGAACACAGAGGAGACCTCAGCCATAACCAGCAGGATGGAGCAGAGGCTAGCTGCCAGGGCTCCCAGCTGCAATAGCAGGGATTTCCTAACTTGTAGGTTCACGTGGTCCTGCAGCCGAAACTTCTAGTTTAATAGGTGACATTTGCATGACATTTGCTAGCCAGTCCAAGATTGGGTCACAAAAGCTGTGACAAGGCCTTCATCCTAGCTGCAGGGCAGACCTGTTACGTGCCCTTCGACATTGACCAGCAATCTGGTAGTTTTCCAGCATCCAAATGAATGAATTTTATTCCACCCTCCAACCTCTGCTTTTGAGGCCTATTAGTGTTTACAGCTTTGCTAGTCTACCTCTTTTCTTTCTGGCCAAACATTATTCCTGTTCCTCTCAAGTCTGACTTTTGAAGGTAGGACTCAACACAGATCCCCTTTCCCTCATTCATTACTGGCCAACTGGTCAAATGTCACAAAGGTCAGCATCCATGGGGTCTGCAGAGCACTTGCCTCCCTCTGCCTTGCGAGTGTCATGAGGGTCTGCCTTCTTCAAAAGGCCACGCCTCCCCATTCAGGAGAAGGCTTAGAGGAGCCCAGCTCCAGGGAGAAGACTTTTAGTAAGCTCATTCCTAGGGACTTTTCCCCTCTAAAATCTAAAGCATTGCTAATGAAGTGAAACTATCACAAGTCCAATATGGGAAGTGTTGGAAAAATTTACAGAAGTTGATAGAGTTCAAACCATGTCCCAACCAACAGCCTTCCTGACAGCATTTACAAAGGAGACACAGCGGAGCAGGGGGCAGCTTGCACTCTGAATCCACTTCCTCCTCTTACAGGATGCAGGGCTTTGGACCAGTGACATCTTTGGATCTCAGTTCCCTCATCTGTAAAATAAGGTCATTGTGTGGCAATTAAATGTTAGCACTTGAAATACTCTTGGCACACTGGCTGGCACCTTAGCAGCACCGCGTAAGTGTTAGCCGAGGAAGACAGCGCCTTCCACTAGAGCAGAAATCAGGGCAAGTCCTAAGTCCTTCCTCTATGATTTCACTTTGACGATCTGGTGTTGTGTTGATATGAATTCTTGGGTAAGCACCAATCACAGGGATGGCGTCCCAGGAGACTTAGATTCACTTTTTGCAGTATATGTTCATTTCATGATCACAGAAGATTGCTAGGAAAGAGTCAAGCAGTGGTAAAATACTGAGCAATGTTTCTCAATAATCAAGTTGAAATAATAATGGTCTACTGACCAGGATCCTGAGAAGATTCAAAGCGGCATATCCAAAAGTTCTGTATACCAGTTTTTTGAATTTCCGTTATTCTGCACATGACAAAGAGTGTCTTCAGTGACTGATTATATCCTGAATCCATACTATGCGCAAAATGTACGATAACAGAGGAGAGAGCAAACACAAGCTTGTTAGCACACATGTGAAGAAGTAACGTAGGGTCTGGGGTGAAAATTCAGACAGATCCAATAATCTAATGTTGAAAAACCGTGTGATCTTTACCCCTGTTTTCTAATCACAGCACAATTCCTTCTCCAAGCGCAGCACAATAAATAATAAATGTTTAAGCCACACTTCTCTGGAACATACAGTAAGCATGTGGTGCAAAATATATCGCCCCTAAAATCATTGGACTTTCACATAGTAAGGTCCTATGTGATACAGAGCAGATTTTAGAGAGAGCCTCTAAGCTGTGCTGAAGCCTCAGTCTACCCCTGCATTATGCTGTTTGGACTAATGGGCTTCCTTAGGTTCTGTTTGCTGATAAGATTATAGCTTTTTTTTCTCTTCTTTTTAAAAATTTTCTTTAAAGGGGTGGGGGTTTGGAAACTTTTTTCTGTACACAAGAGGTTAATTCTACCTGGTTAGTTCAATAACAAAGGAACACATTGTTTTAGAGAATGTTTGTTAATGCTTTTTTTTTAACTTGGTGCTGGAATTTTTGTGATTTTTTGAAAGGTGACATTAAGCAAAAAAGAAAAAAAAAAATCCTGACATAAGCATCAAGGGCCTGGACCTCAATTCCCCTGCCCTGTGATCTCGGCAGGGGGACAGGCAGAGCCTCTCCACGGTGCCTGACCCAACAGCCAGTAGTCAGCTGCATCGGCCCAGTCACTGAATGAGTAATACACATCTCAGCTCTCCAGTGCCCACAGATGCGTATTGTGGTCCTATCTGCTTCCCTGAGTGCTGGATGCAAGGATGATGTACCAAAGCGCAAACCATGATTATTGCTGTTGTTAGAAGTTGCACTGCTGTCTATATATTTCAAAAGTAGGTTACCTATCTAAAGAGTAGTGGCAAAGAACAAAAAAAAATGTATAGCCAGACAGATTGTGCTCCCCATACTGATTCTGCCTTTATCAGCTGAGTGAACTTTGTAAGTTATTTAACTTCTAACGAGTCTCAGTTTTCACACCAAAAAAAAAGGGATAAGATATTTACCCATGACAGTGGGTTTCAGACACAGATTAACTGAAAAAAAGCATATGAATTACTTAGTCCAGTCCAGGCAGAGGAATTATATTTAATTGTTGTTATTGTTGATTTAAAGACTACTGCTACAACTATACTATCATTTAAAATTATGTGACAGGGACTTCCCTGCTAGTCCAGTGGCTAAGACTCAGTGCTCCTAATGCAGGGGACCCAGATTCGATCTCTGGTTTTGGGGAAGCATATCCCAAGTGCTACAACAACTAAGAGTTCACATGCTACTTTAACTGAAGATCCCACATGTCACAACTAAGACCTGGTGTAGCAAAATACATAAATGATTTTTTTTAAGTAAAATAAAATTATGTGAAAATGTATACTTTATATATATCACGTACA
Organism: Ovis canadensis; assembly: GCF_042477335.2. Taxonomy (NCBI): domain Eukaryota; kingdom Metazoa; phylum Chordata; class Mammalia; order Artiodactyla; family Bovidae; genus Ovis; species Ovis canadensis. The sequence continues at coordinate 19,742,198 of NC_091264.1, read as the reverse complement.
CAGAAAACAATGATAACAAGCTTGCGTAATTCTGATAAATTCTTCCTCCAAGTGAACAACTGTAAAATGCTGACAATTTTTGATATGACAGTGCAGAAGAAAAAAATCTTAACTGTTGATTTGCACATGTCAGAACATGTCGGAATCCATACTATAAGAACTTAACTCATCACAATGAAAACTTTAGCAAAGAGCATCATGATGACTTATCTTTCAGCATGTTATCAAATAATGAAAAAACAATAAATCCATATTTTTCCACTCAACATATCAGGAAATAACAAAAGTCCATGTGATGACTTTACAATATGGATAGTGTAAACAGAAGAGGTCCACAGTTCATGCAAGGCCTTTTGTGTGACTTTTTTGGATAAAATCCATGCATTCCCATCTTGCTTTAAAATATTAAAACAAGAAACAATTCAAGAAAAATTAATAAAAAGATCCAACTGTCATCAGGAAAGAAAGAAAACAAAACAAAATTCAAACTCATAGTCTAGGAAAGTCAAAATGCTTCAGGCTGGATTGTGTAAAATAGAAACAAAATTTCAACAATGATACAAACAGTAATGGGAACAGCCAGAAATTAGAAAATCATAAATCCAAACATGATCTGAGAAACAGATAACACTCAAAACACCAGGATTGCATGATTATTTGAACAGAGTGGTTTTCCTTTTTAGAGTTCAGAAGTTTATTCGCTGAGATTTTCATCATGAGTCAACTTTTTTTCAAAATTAAAACAAAACAAAAATGCTAGCTTCTGAAAACAAACTTTCAAACTCAAGATTTTTTTCCATCCTTTCAAAGGGTCTTTTAGAGAGTGACCACATCTTCATTACAACACTGGCCTACCAGCAATTTCCCCTTCTCCATAACAAGCAAGGAAATGGAACAGGGAATATCTGGAATGAAAGTAAAATGTTGGGTTCCTTCTAGGAATGGGTCCAAAAGTAATTAAAAAGCATCTTTCAGTAGCCCCTCCCAGAAAGTGTTGCCTTCAGAAGATCACAGGGAGACTTTCCTGTTACCCAAAAGTTCAGCTGTGAACTGACATTTCCCTGGACACCCCAAGGACCGAGCAGAGTCCATCAACTGTCCAACTCGAAAACAGTCCCTGAAAATTCAAGTTCATTTTTTTTTGGATAGAGCAAAATTCATGTGCGTAATGTCCCACAGTTTCAGTTAGAAAATGATCTGACGAGATCCGGTGGACTGGGCTTAAAACACCAACTCCAGCATTAGAACCCTGTGGACCTTACTCGAGCAGAAATTGTTACAATAGCTGTTAACTAAACTCATGTTGGCTCAAAGAGCTATAACCCCACCTTGTTAAGTTCTAACTATTAATACAATTCTGTATCATGATCTCCACTTTACATACAAGGCAACAGTCCCAACAATGTGAAATAATTTGTTCAAAGATGTGTGTGTTAGTGTTCAGTCGTATCTGACTCTTTGCGACCCCATGGACTGTAGCCGACCAGGCTCCTCTGTCTGGGGGATTTTCCAGACAAGAATACTGGAGTGGGTTGCCAATCCCTTCTCCAGGGGATCTTCCTGACCAGGAATCAAGCCCAGGTCTCCTGCACTGCAGATTCTTTAGCATCTGAGCCACCAGGGAAGCAACATACACACGTATTAATGCAAAGTTGATATTCAAGCCATTCTGACTCCAAAATGTTTTACTGAGATGGTTAGGAGACCAAGTAACCTGTCCTCACTCTCAGCAAAGAAAACATCTGCAAAATATTAACCATAAGGCCCATATAAATGATGACCTGTACTTCTTCCTCATGAAATTAGTTGTCAATGTCTACATCAAGATTATCTGCTGAGAAGCCTACAACATTTCCAAATGTAACTCTCTCTTCCTCTGCTTTTGATAACTACAGAAGTAAACTCAGGTTAAAAGCAACCATTCTTTGGCGATTTAAAGGGGAGCAGGGTCTATAATTAATGCTTTTGAATTGTGGTGTTGGAGAAGACTCTTGAGAGTCCCTCGGACTGCAAGGAGATCCAACCAGTCCATTCTGAAGGAGATCAGCCCTGGGATTTCTTTGGAAGGAATGACGCTAAAGCTGAAACTCCAGTACTTTGGCCACCTCACACAAAGAGTTGACTCATTGGAAAAGACTCTGATGCTGGAAGGGATTGGGGGCAGGAGGAGAAGGGGACGACAGGGGATGAGATGGCTGGATGGCATCACTGACTCGATGGACATGAGTCTGAGTGAACTCCGGGAGTTGGTGATGGACAGGGAGGCCTGGCATGCTGCGATTCATGGGCTCGCAAAGAGTCGGACACGACTGAGCAACTGAACTGAACTGAACTGAGGGTCTATACTGGGAAGAAGCACTTCTACTTGATGCTCATCTGGGATTAAAGGATAGGGGATGCTCTGGCCTCCAGGCTTAGAAGTTGGTTATTTATGAGAACTAAACAGCAGACACACCTGTTCCCCCATGAAATTACACATTTGGGAGTCACAGGAACTCTGCCAGAGGGGAAGAGAGGTAGCAAAGAAAAAGACAATTATTCCAATTTACCTCCGCCTGAAATGATTTCTGCCTGCAACAGGAACTGTAGATGGCATCACGTGATTCCACTCAGAATTCAAAAACCTGTCACACACTCATGGGCCATGTGAGGAAGAATGACATAGGATTGAGAATCAACAGGCCTGAGATTGCAAACATATACTGCTCTTTATATTTTCCCTGCATTTATGCTAGCATTTTCTATACAGTTTTGTGATTGGCAATGGTAGTCTACTGTTTATACTGTGGGTTTGTTTTCTGTTTTTTTTTTTTTAATTAAAAAAGAAATTTGGCTACGTCACCTGTCACTTGGGATCTTAGTTACCCAGCATGGATAGGGCCCACACCCCCAGTGCTGGAAAATTGGAGTCTTAACCACTCAACTACCAGGGAAGTTCCTGTGGGTCTTTGATTTTAATTTTAGTTTGCTATACAATACTTTTAATATATAATATAAAATTACAGATCCATATACAATTTAAGAACTTTTTTCAGCATCCCATGCCTGTTTTCACCATTCAATGAATTTGTGATGTAATCAGCTCTCACAATAAATCATTATCTCTTAAATTTTGTAATTAACCTGTACAAGGATTAACGAACATATCAGTAAGTTGCACTGAAGTTGACGTGATTCTAGAACTCTTGTTGACTAAACACTCAATACACATTTATCCATTTGTCCCAGAGATCTTCAGTTTATGCCTCAAGATCCACTCTCCACATTTCTCTGCTCAGCTGTCTGCACCAAGAGGCTGATTTTTCGGGAGCCGACCCAATGGGCCCCATGACCCTGGGCTTTCAGTGATGATCAGCCAACAGGAGATACAGCGGAGTGAAGCGTGCTGTTTACTCCCAGGCCTCGCTCCCTGCTGAGCGCCTAGAGTTGGCTGCCTGTCACCCCTCTCACAAAGACCACGAGTCCCACTAGGGTGCCTTCCCCTACAGCTCTTCTGCTGGTAGCTGTTTCTGCTCCCATCCCATCCCAGCAGTTGGGAAGGAGGGCTCCGCTTCAAGTCCAGGTGCTGCATTATCTCCAGTTTTTCCAGAAGGCCCCACCCACTACATTAGAAACATTATAACCTTAATTAAATTCCCCACAAATGCCTCAGTTTGTGCAAGTTGTCTCTTTCCACTGGGGATAAAAATGGATGAATAGGGCTTGATTCCTGCTAGTGTTACATGTCATCAAATATGCACTTAGGAGGGCCCTATGCTGGGTCTAATACCCTGCAGCCACCATCTTGGAAGTCTTGATAACTTTTAAACAAGTGGCCCCACATTTTCATTTTACATTGAGTTCCACAAATTACTTAGCTGCTCCTGCAAATGCAATACAGATGTTGGCTACAAATACAATTCCAACAACAATCACTGCCATTTCAAGAGGTCTACGGAAATGACAACCCACTCCAGTATTCTTGCCTGGAGAATCCCAGGGATGGGGAAGCCTGGTGCGCAGCCGTCTATGGGGTCGTACAGAGTCGGACATGACTGAAGCGACTTAGCTGCAGCATGCTACAAATACTCTTCTTAAAATTGTATGTAATTAACTCATTTAATTCTCTCAACACTCAAGGAGAAGGTGTTATTATTATCTTCAGAACTTCTTAGTCAAAGAACCAGAGGCACCTCAAGAACGTAAGTATTGATAACTTCCCTGAGGTCACCCTAAAGGAAAGTGTAGCCTATGGGATTCTAATACAGGCATTCTGGCTTCTTTTCTGCTATTCTGCAATTAGATTTCATTTATAATTAAACCTAATAGCTGTTTGAGCAGTAATATACCATGGACTTTAGGATTCTGCAAATAGACTCCATCTCCCTGCATAGGAAGGCTAATTGCAAAGTTACACTAAGGACAGGAAATCTGTGCACAACAAATAATACTGAATTTCTCATATCAAGACAGCATAGCTGAAGGGGTTTGTAAATGTTAATAAATCTTTTAATGTTGACATGTCTTCTAGGCCTGCATAAAATCTAAATGAGACTTGCATCTGACCTCTTTAAACTATTTTCTTTATTGCAAACAACTTCAAGAAAGCAATTAAACCACAAGCACAATAAAAGTTGTTCTTTACTTCCAGAAAGAAGTTAAATAAACACAATATGTAAGAGATAATGTAATTAGATGGATTTATTTCTAAAACGCAGCATTCTTTTTGTAATGCAGTTTCCAAGACTGCCTTGTTTAGGGAAAATAGGGTGAAAGGACACATCCTTGTGAAGCCAAGGACCTTCATCATCTTAGAAATTATAAAATAATTAAACCATGGTTTAATTTCTATACCAACCAAACAATTCAACTTTATACAAGATCTGGGTTTCTACATTTTCTACAATAGGTAGGTAGTTCACTGCTTTCCAAGTATAATATATGTGTTCTCTTTGGTTATGAAGGTTTGTTATTTCCTTTTCTCCTCAAACCACTAAGCAGACTTTTTACTAACTTACAAATGATTTCATTTTTTCATTTTGAACATTGTACTTTTCAACAGATTTCGCGTCTATAATACCTTATTATATTATCAATTTTATCACAGCCATTAAAACAAGACTCTCACAAACCTGGGTTGCTATTTGGTTCCATAGATTCTTGTAAACATCTCTGAAAATGGCAGGTGAATACTCCCACTACGATTTTTATCTGAGTCATAATTTTTAAGATCCACGACTGTATCCTAAACATCCCCATCAGGCATGAACAGATCAGCAGCTCCCTTTCCCTCTCCCCGAATAAATGAGCCAGTTGTCAGGACTAACTGGTGTATTTTAAAGGCTATCTTAGCCAAGAGTATTATTTTAAGGGATGAGCAAATGGGGAAACCCCACAGCCCGGCCAATAAAATATGAACTGAAGGTGCAAAGAAGCACTCATAAATATTCCCTAGAACAAGGGACGCATTGTCTCCCTCCCACCCTTTCAGTGGCTCCTCTGATCTCAGCCCCTCTCTGCGTCAGGGAAGCCTCTTCCTTGAACCTGTGGTTTTTTCAAGCTGAGTTACTACATTATTTATGACTGCAAATGTGAGTGGCCCGTCTGTGTGCTCCTTCTACACACACACACACTGAGTGCCCCCTCCCTCCGCCCCGCTTCGGTATTTCAGTATTTTTCAGTCTGCAAGGATGAAAGGGCTTCCCCCGGAGCTGATGCGGTTGGGGATGTGGCGTGAGCTGCCATCTCAGGATGAGGCGGACAGAGGGTTTCCCCACAGCCTCCACCTGCGAGGCCCAGAGACGGCCCCTCACACTCATTCCATTCATTTTCCTCCTTTACAGGGCTTTAGAAAAATACTTTTTCTGTCTCCGTCTCATCCTCCCTATTCCCTGCCTCCACCAGTTTATTCCTGATCTCTTTATATTTTCTCAACATCTCTCCTCAACTTAAAAAAGGAAACCATCACTCTTCACAGACATGCGACGAGTATTCCATAAAAATTCTATCAGTCGAAGGGTTTTCTGACTCAAAAACGAGTTGCATTTTTGATGAGCATGATTTTTGTTCAGTGATGCGGTTTTTCCCTTTTGTAACACTTGTCCTTGAATTTCCCCCTTTTAAATTTTAATCGTGTTATAAATTAGGAGAGGCACACACAAATAAATATAGTCCAGGAGATCTTCAGGGAGAGGTGAGGAGGCAAGGAAGAATGGGGATGGCAGAGAGCAATTAAAGTGGCCTCAACAGCCTGCTGGAGAGGTTCCGATGCCCTGGGGAGCTTTGCTCCTGATGCACGGAGGCTGCCATGGGCCCTTAGTATCCTTTTCCTTCTCGAGGAGAGAGAAAACAGGAGACTGTACCTCAATTATGGAGCTGTGACAAATTGATTTTCAGCTCATCTAAGCCTCCAGCCATGAAGAAAGAAGGACCAAAGGCAGACCCCAGGAGAGGTGGGGCAGTGAGGAGAGGGATGCCAAGACAGCCTGGAGCTGAAGAGGCCCTAGAACTCCAGGGGAAAGGCCGAAAGACTGGGGTGGTGGAGGGGGAGGCAAAGCAGAGAGGGCAGTGGTACTGCAGAAATGGAAGGATGCAAAGGAAGGAGCTGGAGGCGGCAGGTGAGCCGCCCCCAGCCCTTCCAGAGTGTGTTGTCATGTCAATGCCTTCTCTCCAGCAGGGACTCCTGATCAAACTTCTAAAACTAGCAATTTGTGAGTGACCATTCAAACCCGCAAAACACTTCTAATTAAACTATGGTTATAATTATCTCTGCAGCCATGTCGTCCATCAACAAGGACATAGCATTAGAGAACAGGGTTCCCCCCTGGGGCATGGTCAAGAATGCCAAGAGTTCACGGAGAAGAAAGATAGAGGTCTCCACCCTCAGCAACTTATTTTCGAAAGTGAAAAGTGGGGAAACAATGACTATTTCACCCGCTCTTTGCGTTTGTTATTCCAAGCATAAACCTTGAATATGTACTATAATGGTTTTAGATGTTTTTTCCTCCCATCCCCCCTTCCTAAAAAAAGAAAAAAAAAAAACTTGCCTGTGTTTATAGGTGTGTTTATGTTACACAAGTGTTAATAACCCTGTTGGAGGGACTACATGGATAGGCTTCTTTAGGTAGATCTGTGTATAAGTTCCTCTCCGCTGGGCACTTGAGTCAGCCAAAACCAACAATAAATTATCAATGATGTCTTTCAAATCTGTCAGCTGAGAGTATAAGCACATTTTTTTTCTTCCAGGACCAGGAGAGTTTAATGATTGGGGAGAGTAAGGGAGAAGGCTTTCATTTCAAATTGTGAAACTATTTTTCTATTTCATACCTTAACATGCTAAACATGTTGTTATAAAAATACAAACAAAAAAAAAATGTAAGCACCACATTTTCATACTTTTATGCATGAGAATGAGTTTACATTCTTGAATTGTACCTAAGTATTTGACTCCAAGCCAACTGATCAAAGCCCATTAATAAACCTAAAGTTCTTTATCAGGGAACTACATGTAGACAAAGAGTAATATTAAAGTGAATTTCCTGTGTTTGTTGTTTTCTGTACTTTACTCTGAAACGTCTACAAATGTTACATCATTTTAATTCTACAGTAACCAAGTAATCAAGTGAAGTTAGTTTCTAACTAAAAGGTCTTAGAAATACACTGCTTGTTTGTCTTTATGTGAACTAGAGATGTACTCAAATATTGCAAACAAGCTACCTAATATTCCTTTCATTTGCAAAGATATTTGATATATAAACTAACCCTTAACATTTTTGAAAAAGTGATAGCTAAAAGAAAATTACCAGAATGATGTTTTTCTTACTAACAAAATAATGTGGAATTGAATAAGCAAAATTCCACTGATATTAAATAGCTTTAAGGACAAACCAAAGAAATCAATCTGTAAAAGCTGTTGACTAGGAGACTGACAAAAGTTGGCCTAAGAATAATGAATAAAATTAGGTGGAAAGTTTCTCTTCACACAATCAATAATTAATATTGTTTCTTCAAAGTGAACAAATCACAAAAAATAATTTAAAGGTCAGAATAGAATAATGTGTTTAATTTCATATTTAGTTATTACATTGCCTTTGAGGCAACTTATTCACATTTTATGTTTTCCTTCTAGTAATTTCCAATCTGTTTTCTGCTTATGAACATAAAATTAATCACACTTTGAATTAAATTTAATTGTTCTTGGGGAGCAAAACTTATGTTGGAAAAAAAAAAGTGTTTCTAAATGACAAGATAATTGTAGAAAATCCATTATGTAACTTGAAAATGACCCAAGCAGGCATGAATAACAAGGATGCTACTAGAGCCTTTTTATATAATTCAACTTATTATGGGAAATGTCAACAGATTCTTTTCACATATTTAAATATCAGGTGGCTTCCTCAATACAAATCCCTTGCCTCTTGCTAATTTGATCGTTTGCCCTCAGTCTCCACTCTATACATATCTTTAAAGACACTAAAAAAATAAAATAAAATCCTCTTGAGTCTTTATTAATTAATGTTACCGTAAGAAACACTGAATAAGTATGCTTTGACCTGTTTTATTATGGAAGAAATACAGGAGTCAAAGCTTTTTACTAAGTAGTGATTGAGTGCAAGCTTTGGCTGTATTAGAAGGCATGGTCTAAAGAGAATAAAATAAAATTGTGGTTTAATTTTCCTCAGAGACTCCTAGGAAAAACTCACTTAGTATCACAATTAATTAGTCAATAATTTCATGTGAGACATTTAGTTTGGAATTTTTAAAGAAAAAGCAACACAGTTTATTATTTAAGATAAATCACTACTCAGCAAGTTAAACATGATATGAATAAATAAATAAATAAACATTTTCTGAAACTCATACCCAGTATTGTTTCTTTGGTGTAAAATTAATACTTATATTTCATAATATAATTAATTTACTACTCTGTAATTATAATCCAAGTAATGAAAATTTTACTGATCTAAAAATATAAATATGCTTTAGTGATAAAAATGGTCCCAGAAGTCCCTGAATAAAACTGTTTATTATTATTGTTGGCTTTCTTATTCTATGTAAATTTATAAAAAGCAATGGAACAAGGGTTCAAAAATAGTATTTCATCCCTTTCTAAAAAAGCAAATACACTTCTCTTGTGAATGATCAAAGTATTCAATTGTAATATAATATATTACTAGGACAGATTCAAGACTTAGCTATTGTTTTATAAATCAATAAAGTAATCACTGCTTTTTCAGTGATTTATGAATAGGTAAATCATGCTAGATTGTACTTTTTCTATAAAAATGTTAAAAAGAAAGTTAAGTTATTGAATAATCTTGAGAAATTGCTACAAAGTCAAATATACCATGAGTCATATTTGCATGTCACTCTTACGAGGAAAAAGCAATCAAACTAATTTAGAATTAAGACATATTTTGATGGCTTGAAAGTTCCAAACGGAACCTGTTAATTACATAGAGAAGAAAAGGCCCCCAGGACACTTGATTAAGGCAACCACCAATGACTTACTACAGCTTATAATGAGAGCTTTGTCTCTTATAACATGAAACATATGATTTATCAGGCACCTTATCTTTCCTACTAGGATTGCTCAGAGCAAATGAATGGGGCATATTAAGCAACGCATATTATAAAAGCTTCATGTGTCATTAAGATTTGTTGCTATCTGACTTTTCAAAGAATATTTTTTTAATATATGAGGAAGTTTTTAATTAAGTGTCTAATAGAACATGTCAATTTTAACTCCAAGGAGATTGCACTTTAAAACAAAGTTTTAAACACTCTAACATTAAGAATTGATTACATTTGTTGATTCTATTTAGTTCCTTTTTTTAGAGTCTAAAGATAACAAACTTTTACCTTCAGTGGCTACCAAAAAAATTAAGGAAAATCACAGCCCTTGTAAAATCATTTTAAGACTCTTTAATAATATTGCAAGATGAAAACAAGGCATTAATTCATCATTTGATATTGCCAAGATCAATTTTTTGGTATTGTCAGTATCAGCACTCAGTAAACTACAATTTAAAAATTATTCTTTAACAATTCTTTTAATTAAATAATTTTTTGATTGACATATTTTTATCTTGAATGACAAGGAAAGTTTTACATAGGTAAAGACCATCATAGCATGTTTTACATTTCTCTTGCCTCTGAAAAAAATCAAGTAAGTATGATGTATTTTAATCATTCTAGTAAAAAAATCTTAGATTGAAAATTCTTTCCCAAAATATTTTTCACAAAATTTCAGAATCTGTCCCTGAAAGTCTCTGATAGTAATCTTTTACAATATTATTTGATCTTAATTAGTTTCACATCAATATTTTCACAGTAGTTTCTGCCCTGAAATGAGAGGTCTTAAGTGGCATTTAAGTTACATTTATATGCTTTTTAAATTACTAACCAAAAAAAAAAAAGAGAAAAGGTTCAGAATGTCACTTTTACCTTTCCATCTGTAAATACCTGCATTATTATTATTTGGCCCATAGATTAGCTGTCTTTATAAATTCTTTAGACTATTGCCTATTTATTCATACATTTAAACAAAATTGAAATTTTAACAAGATGTGAAAAGACCCAAATCTACCCAAACCACATGTTTAATTTTAACTATTTATATTAAAATAATATATATCTGTACATATGACTCTGTTGCCTAAAGCAAAATCTGATATTACATCAACGAAAAAAAGGAAACAGAAGCTGGAGAGGAGAGTTATAGAAAATGACTTTACATAAACATGACCACCTACCAAGCAGCTACTTAGCCATTAGGAAAACGTCCACACTGCAATAACATAGATTAACAAATAAAGGAACAACATACCTAAATTGACAAAGCTCATGACCATGTCAGCATCATTCAGAAAGTTGGCATCGTGTAGGCTGGCTAGCGGAGGACTCTGGGTGGTCAGGGGAGACGCTCGAGACAACTGGATGCGGCGAGGGTACCCATTGGGAGAGGCTGGGGAGCCCTTCCTGGATCCCCGGGAGTCTGCAGCCAGGGGCGCCGTCACGGAGTACTCCAGCTCCTCGGGGTTCTCCTCACTGGCCATGGCGTTGTACAGGTCCAGCATAAAGAGAGGTGCAGAGGAAGCTTGTTTTCCAGGTGAAAATGGTCTGGGTCTGTGAGGCAAACCCAAGATAGAGAGAATTTCCCTCTGTATTTCCCGTCGTTCGTGGTTCCGTAGTCTTCTATAAATAAAACTGGAGTGAACATGATTGTCTCCCAAACTTCCTTTCGCAGAACCCACTAGAACCCAGCAGCTCCAGAGGAAACCCACAATACCCCTAAGTAAAAATACAGTCAGATGCATTTTTGTCCAAAAGCAAAAGTTGATATTTTTAGTCCTTCTTGTCCTCTTACCAGAAAGAAAAAAAAAAATTCTAAGTTCTTAGGAGGTATATTTTTCCAGTAGCTGAAAAACAAATTTACCTATTCTTCATTTCTGAAGTGAGAGTGACATTTCTGAACACACATCCTCACTGATTTTCCTGCTCTATTTTCAGGATTTTGAAATATGTCAAGAGTAGTTATTTCTAAGAAAGCTGAAACTCGAATTTCCAATTATCCACAGTTGTTAAGAGCTTTTGCTGCATGGATGGAGCAGAAGGCGGCTAATATTATTTGATCAGATGACCTATGCATTCCTATATCAGTATATGATAATCAGGCCTTTGGTATTGGAATGAACGAAAGTTGATCTTCTAATAAACTGTAGTTCCCACAGTGATCTTCACTTGCTCTTGAGTTCTTCTCAACCCTTGAGCTCTTTCCAAGATAAATCCTGATTTCTGAATCACAGATCTATGCTGATCTGCACCTTGGTGTTGGAATATATATTTTCCGGCAGCTTGGTGATAACTTTAACATCTTTTGTGTCGTCTTAGTGTAAAACAAGACTCAAGGTTGTACTATTCAAGTCAATGTGTTTTCCTGAATTTACTTGCAAACCTTCCTGTAAGTCCCTTCACTCTCTTTCTCCTTCTTAGTGTTAATTCCACCTCCAGCAGACACAAATATACCAGCCCTCTTCAAGGGAGATCTAAAGAGTAATGTAAGCACAACCCTGCTGGGAAAGAAGAGGCTTCTCATTGTAATTTGAAACTGGTAAAGCAAAAAGAACTTAACCCCTTTGCTACCAGAAAAGCCTCCATTTTCACAATTTCATAGACACGCATCTCACACAGCACAGGGACGCATGGAGCATGTAAGTTCTAGTAGGGGAAAGCCAGTTTTCAAGCAGCAGGCTGAAAATTTGGTCACCAATTTTATAGAGGACCCTTTCAGGTCTTTTTTTCTAACAGTTCACATTTAGTACATTTCCTATATTAAGTCTCAGGTTGTGGCTGAATTAACATGAGATGTCTCTATCCTATATTTGAGATTGTTTCTAGTTTTTACAAGTTGTTAAAGTTTACTTCTTACCAAAGAAAAGGAAGTTTCATAAATGAAGGTTAATTTGTTGTTTGCTAATGACAGCCAGATCTTTTCAGAATAAAATACAGTAGAGAATTCATCATCAGTAAATATATTCTAGTTCCCAAAGCCGTAGTTATAATAATTCCATAATGGTGATGAGAGAGCCCGGCTTTAGTGATCTTTGAATATCATGATTTTAAGCAGCAAAGTATATTCATACTTCTCTAGTTAATGCAGCGCATTTGAAATACAAATAGCCTAAGATATGGTGTCATGATTCTTAACTTTCAAGTCATTTCAGTTGAAATATAAGCAGATTTACAAATTAGAGATTTCCCATATGTTGTACTCAGTATTTTGATTTGCCTTAACCCATACAAATAAACAGAAGTCAAATATGCTTTCTGACTATATGCAGATTTGCATTTTCAAAATCTGATGGGTATAATGGGGAAAGCGCACACCTTTCTAACATACCACACTTAATCCAGGGAAATGAGCGAAGTGCGTGTTTATCCTTAATTTTTAATGCCTTAAAAAATTTGGAAATCTACAATGTTTCTGTACAGCTATAATTTTCCTTAGAAGCTCTCCCTTAACCTTAGGGCTCACAGTGCTTTCATTGTCTGGGAGAATATTCTGATAGCAGTGTAGATTTATCAAACAAATTCTCAAACTATTATGATATTTTAATGTTTTTCCTTTACCGAGAGGTGCCTGGTTTCTTATTTAATTCTTTTTAAATATTTCCTCTGAGGGTTTAAAGCAAAGTCATATTTCTCATAACTCTACAATTTATTGGTGAAGGCAAGATACCAAAAGGGCTTGTGGAATCTTATTGTCTGCATCATTTTGCTAACACAAACTTATTGCATTCAAACTTGATGACGCTGTTGAATATTTGCCCTACTGACAATACTTTATTAACAGCCAAGTAGCATGCCACAGTAGCAGACCCAAATACTGACACACTTTTATAACATAGCTATCCCATGAACAGCAGTAGTGCAGCTTGAAAGTGAATTAAAGAATACCATTTCAGTAAGAAATGATTGAAACCACTAAACTCCTTGATTTCACATCCAAAACAAACTAAGATTTTTTTGGCCAATGGTGAGGATTCAAATCAATTACTTGGAGATAAAAACTTTCTCCCCTGAATTTATTTAACATGCCCCCAGATAAAAGATACTGCAGTTTTTCTCTTTACATTTTAGAAGAGATGGTCAAGGTTATGAATTTGCTTCCTGTCTCTAGAGCACAGCTTAGAGTTACAAGTGAAAACTGGCTACCCTAGAGGAAGAAACAACTCTTATCTTCCACAGGTGCTGATTTTTCTCCCTAAGATGCAAGTGAAAAATAAAAATGAGTCTAGATGTCACCAGTCCCCAAACTCATTTCCCCAAAGTCTGATTTATAATATCTATCAGTATAATTGTAATTTAATTGCTTAACCAGGCACAGAGCCCACCTCTAGACTAGAAATCAGTTGCTAGCGTTCTTAGTCAGAACTTTTCGTATCAACTCTTCCCCACCTCCCTTCCAACTCAGACTAGATTTGGCAAACATTCATTTTCAAAAGGATCAACATGTGTAAAGAGGGAAAGAAAATAAAGAAGAAAAAAAAACCTACCAGAAAGAGAGGGGAAATGCTAACCATCAAGCGAAAAGCTAGATTTATTTCAACTTAAAAGTGAAGGTGTTATGCCACATCTTTGGATTTCTGGGTGGGTGTGTATCTAAGTATGTGAAGGCAATTTAGAAGATTAAGCATTTTGCAATGGCAACGTATTAATGTTCCAAATTTCAGAGCATATATTTAAAAGCTGCATAAGTCATTGAACAGACCAAAGAAATATACTCAGTATGGAAGAAGTTGGGACAGGAGAAAAATCCACGGCATCACAAGAATTGTTCCTAAAGATAAGCACATTCCAAGAAGAGAGGCCTTGGTAAAAACCCACCTCTCACAGAGTAGTCTTTGCCTGGGGTACATGCTAATATAAGTGGCCTTCTGGTTGGAAACAGAGACAATTGAATACATGGAAGAAGTCCTTCCCAGGAGGGAACAGTCCCTCCTGTTCATTTTTCTCTATCCCTCACAAAAATTGGACACATTTAGTCCACAGATATGCAAACCAACAACATTCAGTAGACAGATCCATTTTCCCCTTCAAAAGAAGGTTGCAGTATCTATAAATCTGTGTGGTTCTGGAAAGGTCTTTCTGTTTCATTCCATCTGACTTGGACACGCTTGCAATAACCCAAAAGCGATGTTAATTGTGGATATAGCCTCCACCTTCTCCTGGGTTAATAGTTGTTAAAGAAATATTGAATGTGAATAATGAAAGATAGTTACCCAAAAGATTTGAAACTTTTGGTTGGTATTATTTTTAATGAATGGTGACATTATTGAATATTTTTAAGTGAACAGAAGATACATCAATACGCTTTGGTATTAGTCCATGTTCCTAAGATTTTTTTTAATTTTATTTCATGAGTGTAGGTAGTCTAGTAGTTACTTAAGGAAGAATGAACCAACATTTAATCATTAGAAATTAAACACTGTTAATGAAATAGTTATCTAAGGATTCATCTGACAAACAGGCTCTAATTAACTGACCCTAAGAGATTGGTAAAACAAATTACTAAGGCAGAGGATTTATCTGTCATCCAAGTTGACAGATTATTTAAATAGGTAGATTGAGCATTAAGCTGTTATTTAGTTAACCATTAAAGAATAATTTCATTTATAGAGTACATGTCATAATTTTAAAAACTCATTCACAATGACTGAACATTTGGAATAATTTATTAATTCAACAAGCATTTATTGAATGCCTATATATGACTATTATGTGTTGTCTGTTTTGCTTATACAGTAAAAACAAATCAAACAATATACTTGTCTTCAGAAAGCTTACAGTCATGTTTTATAGATTCAGTTGATTTAAGGGCATAAAGTTATTATTTAAATGTTATTGTTACTCGAAAGGTAATTTCACTTTTTTCTTGAGAGTTTAGCTAGAATACAAGCACCATAAAAGCAGGGGCTGAGTCAATTTTGTTCATCACTGTTAAACAGTACATATTAGCAGCTCAGTTGATATTTGTTGAACAACTGACTTTTTAACAAAGATGAACAATATTTCAGGGATTTTTTTCAAAGAGCAGTGTTCTCTGGAAGCATTATACATTGTAAGGATTCATAGACATACTCATCGACAAGTTCCTCCATCTGTTAATAGGAAGGCTCACCTACAGTACCAAAGTCTCCTTTTGTAAGGAAACTAGCCTATTATAGGCCTCATCCCACAGCCAAGAATCAGGGTGCAAGTATCTAAAAGCATCATATAATGAGTCACATTAGGGCTTCCCTGGTGTTTCAATGGTAAAGAATCTGTCTGCCAACACAGGAGACACAAGTTTGATCCCTGGATCAGGAAGATCACCTGGAGAAGGGAATGGCAACCCACTCCAGTGTTCTTGCCCGGAGAATCCCATGGACAGAGGAACCTGATGGGCTACAGTCCGTGGGGTTGCAAAAGAGTCAGACATGACTTAGTGACTAAACAACAGTGAATTGTGTTAGCACTTACAAAATATCTTACAAAATATCTATCATCACAGGGAGCTCTGATGAGGTGAGTGCCCACTGAATTAAAGTGGCCCTTCACCCAAAAGAGCAACTTCTGTTCCTGTCAATTAATACCACCTTTGGCTTGTAATGGCTTATTTGTTTTGAGTTTGGGTGCTGTTTTATGACACAAATTACAAGAAGCCCTGAAGGCGACCACTTTTTGTTTAACAGACATTAGCTGTGAACACCACACCTGCCAAGATTCAAGTAGGTGTAGAGTGTTGAGACACCCACTGGGATGAGGTGAAGTCTGAACACACGTGGAGGGTGGAAGAGGCATTTGATAAAGCAGGTTTGGGTGTCCAAAAGTCAAAGTCTTTCAACTCATGTTTCCCATCCTTCACACTTTAGCAGGTGGAAGACTCTAGAAGTATCTCACCAGCATACTAACCAATTCAAAATTTGTAGGTGTCTCACAGATGAATGAATTAGAGAAGGAAATAACAACCCACTCCAGTGTTCTTGCCTGGAGAATCCCAGGGATGGGGGAGCCTGGTGGGCTGCCATCTATGGGGTTGCACAGAGTCGGACACGACTGAGGCGGCTTAGCAGCAGCAGTAGCAGCACAGATGAATGAAAGGCACGATTGTCAACATATCCCTGTAATTCCCACAAATGGTGCTTCAGTCCTCAGTGGAAGATATAACCTATAAATGTTCTTCCCACTGATACATTCAAAATGAGACAGTTCAAAGGAAATTTTTAAAGTACTTTACCTAATGCAAATGTGCCTTGATAGCAGTAGTGCTTAAATTAAATAGCCCTGTGTGCGTGCTAAGTCACTTCAGTCCATTGGGTTACCCTATGGACTGTAACCTGCCAGGCTCCTCTGGCCATGGGATTCTCTAGGCATGAATACTGGAGTGGGTTGCTGTGCTCTCTTCCAGGGGATTTCCTGACCCAGGGATCGATCCCACGTTTCTTACATCTTCTAACCACTAGCGGCACCTGGGAAGCCTAAATAGCCCTACTTTTCCATATTGTCTTTTTTAAGGTAACAGACACTATTTCATAGCATCCCCATCAATAGCTTTAGGGTAAAGGTATAGGATAAATTTAGAGCCTCACAAATTAGCCCCAGTTATACCACAAAAAGTGTCCAACAGCAACAACAACAAAAAAACCTGTGTATATATCACCCAAGACCCATTCCTATTCTGTATCAATAGAGGTTACAAACTCTGTTCCCTAAGATGTAATATGACAAGCAAATATAACTAATAACGAGGAGGATGGACAAAAATGATTAATATCCAAGTTGTAAGTGTATAACACTAGACGTGTAACACAGAGGTTCTCAAACCAGGTTACATAACCACAAATGGGGAGCAGAGAGAACTTTTGAGAAATACTACTGATGCTGTTAAGGGAGTAGCTCTTACTAGACTAGACTTTAATGATCATTTTGCAATATATACAAATATTGAATCATGTATATCTGAAGCTAATGTAATGTATATCAATTACGCCTCAATTTAGAAAAGAAAAAAAAGATGCTGATGACTGGGTCACTAGTCGTTAGTGTGACTAGGCCAGAAGACCAACTACATCGTATCTCTTAAGGAGGCACTAGTATTTTTTTTTAATACTGATGAATAAACAGCCAAACTTAAGAACCCCTAACAAATAGTCTTGGCAGCTTCCAACCCATTACGCACATGAGGATGTTTCAGTATCATAATAGAGTTTCCAAATTAGAACAAGGCTTTTGATTTGTCCTTGATTGCTGCTAAGAGTCCCAGGTAAGCGATAAATTGTTTAAAGAAATACACAATGCTTGCAACCAGAAAAACATTTGCACTTATTTATATACTAAATACAATTTATTCAGCATCTGCTTTAGCAGTGAATAAAACACACAGGCTCCAATCTTTCCAAATTTGGAGGTTAGTGGTTTCTAGAACGATTTCCTTGAGTATTTATACTTGAATGCTGAGCTTAAAATGCAATTTCTTAGAGACGGAAAGAACATATCCTTCAAAATGGTATCTGTTTATTACACCTTCCTCTTAGCTCACATTTCCAGTTCCTTCCTGTATGATAATGTAAGGTGAATAGCAAGGCCTGCTCCACTATGTAACTTTAAAATTCAACTGAAAAAAAAAAAAAAGCCATCTTAAATCACAGAGTGATGCCCCTCGTGCCTATCCCCAGTAGGTTCAGTTCTGAACACGCCGTGCTGTTGTTAGAGAGTTGTGTGTGCCTGTGTCTGTGTTTGGAGGCACTGGCACTCCTCAGGGGAGCACATGCACTTCTGAAGCTCCCTCTGGCAATGGGGCTTCTGTCGTCTTCTTTCCCAGATACTTTCTATATTTAAAAGCTATTGATTTTTTCTTCGTCACCCTTGCATTCTCTTGATATCTTTTGTTCTTCCATTTTACAATAAACTCTTTATCTCAGTGTCTCCATTTTTAAAAACCTTATCCTGCCTGGTTTCCTTATCTAGAACTCTCTTTCAAGTGTGTAACTGCTTCCTTTATCTCTCACCTTTCACCACCTCTCTCTTCCTGCAGGGTAATCCTGCTCCCCCGCCTTCCTAATCTCCACTTCTTTCTTCCATCTAGAAGAGTTGCATTTTCCATCACTGCATGTTCATTAGCAAGGCAGTGATAACATCAAACGGTGGTACAATAATATTCTTCCCATTAGACAAACTCACTTTACTTTTAGGTTGCTTTAGGAGAACCAGAAGTAAATTTTGTAGCCTGTCAATCCAACATCACATCAGTGTTTTCAGATGCAGACACAAACACTTTACATTCACAGATTTCTATTATTTCTGGCTAAAATGTTAAAAACAATAATAATAATTATGATTTTGAATGTGTATTCAGTATTACAGTGAAAATACAAGAAAATAATCTAAATAGCTACAGAAATTATACCCCACTGCCAGTCCATATCTCACATAATGGATAATTACCTTTGAGTCCAAAACATTAATTTCTTAGTCTCAATGTCTATATATATTCTGACATGAGATACACTTTTTTAAATAGGAGGCTTTGATTATATATGTAATATAATTTAATATTATCTTTTAAAATGTCTTTTAATACTTTTCTATGAAATTATCTAGATATAATGCTTATCAATGATATGTTCTAATTATTTTGAGGAAATAAAGTTAAGCCAGAGCATATATAATTTCTCACATAATCCAAGAATCCCTTATATGTAGATATAAAGCTTATTTACATAAATTTTCAAACAAGCTTCCTGAATCAGTGAAAGACTCATTAGGTGAAGATCAATCTGATAAGATCCCTTCTTTAAACAGAGCTGCTTAAATGCAGCGTTCAGGACGCCTTAAGCTTTTCGAGTGTTTTCTAGATGGCAAAAGTTATTTCCTTGGAAGTCTGGAGAAGCTCAGTCACCCTGACTTTTCTCTTCCAAATCTATAGATGTTAATGGATGTTTGATTGTATGGGAATTTGTTGGCATAATCCCTCTACCAAAAGAAAGTAATTATTTGGAACCACTTATAAGGATAAAATCAATAACTACAGGGCATGAGCTTAAAACTCACTGCACATAACCTGTATGCTATTTTCTTGGCAAGTTTCCAAATGTCATCTTGAATGGATGTTTGAATGTTTTCCTGGGGATCCACTATATTTTATCACTTAACTCATGCTCAGAGAATGTCAGCCAGGAACCTAGATTTAGATCTTGATTTTGCCACTTTAACTGTCTGAATGATCTTGGGAAGGTCAAACTGAAATCATCCAATTAGAGAATAAACAGGAAGGAGTCACTTTTTGGAATCTAAATTTCTTCATCTGTGAAATGGGGAAAAAAGAAAAAACAACAAAACCACCTCACCGTGGGTAAGACTGAGCCCATTAAAGAAGAGACTGCATGAATAAATGGTTCATAAAGGTTGATATATTTCTTAACTCATCATGTCCACATAGCCCAAAAGAATTCCATCTGTAAGCTTTTCCACTGGTCGATGCACGTTGATAAATGGAGATAATGTTTGTATTCCTATTTGAATCACTGGATGGGGAGGAAAATCACTTAAGAATTATTATAGAAAGATCATTCCCTCAGTGAAGGTTGTGATGTCTACAAATAGACAAAGCTAGGCAAGGCCAGGAATTTCATCCACAGCCTCCTACCACCACAAAGCCATGAAGCGTCTCTCTCCTTGGTGACATCCTCTTCTCCCTCCTCCTTTGATCCATCCATTTCCATCCTGGTTGTTAGTATCCCAGTGCGGTGGCAAAAGAAAAAAAGAGCTTTGATTGGCTGACTGCTCCTCCACTGCGCAAGAAAGAAAATATAAAATGCACATCTACCTTGAGGTTTTCTGCTTATGTTAATGGAAATTTGGTGAGTGAAAAGATAGGGAGAGTTAGCCTGTTCACCTTTGACTCAGATAAGCAACACATAACCGAGGACTTGGATAGAGGGCAGTCCAGAGCACACTGGCACAGACGAAAGGCTGGGGAGAGGTTTGCTTTACACAACCTAGGGCAGCGTGCTTTGAATCAGGAGAACTAATTCAAGCAGAGGTCTCTGTGCTGCCCACTTTGTTCCAGGTAAGAAAGCTCGCTTAACACCCCTGCTTCAGTTACCTCATCTTTTTTTTTTTTAACTTAAAAAAATTTTTTTGGCTGTGCCACTTGGCATGTGGACCTTAGTTCCTCAACCTGGGATCGAGCCTGTGACCCTAACATTAGAAGCTCAGAATCTTAATCACTGGATCACCAAGAAAGTTCCTCAGTTATTTCACCTTAAAAAAAATAAAAAGACACCACATTTACTACTCAGAATGCTGTCATTGAGAATGAACTGACAATTCTCACACCTTTACAGAGAGATGACCCAAAGTATTTAGCAATAGAATAAGCGAAGATATTTTAATAGTGCTGGTGATGAAGAGGAGTTATAGTATGCAGTATTTTCCAAGCAAATGTTACCATTTTTCTAAGGAGCTGATTACTATTTTGCAAAACACATCCTAGGACTGGTCTGCAAATAGCACATTTGGGGAAAGAATTAATCTGTGTCTTGTTATCATTGGAAAGGCAAGATAAAACAGTGATCAAGAGTCCAGCCTCAGAAATCAAACTGAATTTGATTCCTGGCTCCACTATTTCCTAGCTGTGTAACCAGACTTTGTCTCAGTATCAAGATCTGTAAAACGGGGTTCATCAAATTTCCTCCTACAAGGATTTTATAAGGATTAAATGAGTATGTAAGTATAGAAAGACTTGGCATAGGGCCTGGCACATAATAAATGATAAATGCCAATTGCCATTAGATTTCACTGCTTAGTGACCAGTTTCTGGAGGACAGGGCTGTTTGTTTTTTTTTTTTTTAATCACTTAATTTATTTATTGTTTTAAATAGATTTATTTATTTTAATTGGAGGTTAATTACTTTACAATATTGTATTCGTTTTGCCATACATCAACATGAATCCGCCACAGGTATACACGTGTTCCCTGTCCTGAAACCCCTTCCCTCCTCCTTCCCCGTATCATCCCTCTGGGTCGTCTCAGTGCACCAGCCCCAAGCATCAGGTATCATGCATCAAACCCGGACATCAAACCCTGACATAGGCAAAACACTTTCTGACATACATCACAGCAGGATCCTCCATGACCCACCTCCCAGAATATTGGAAATAAAAGCAAAAATAAACAAACGGGACCTAATTAAACTTAAAAGCTTCTGCACCACAAAGGAAACTATAAGCAAGGTGAAAAGACAGCCTTCAGGGCTTTCTTCTCGTGTCTCACAAGACCCCCAGCCCACACCACCTCCTCCATGCCTGTACACAGCATTTGGCACATAAATACCCAATAGAATGAATGTTCATTCCTCTGTTTCAAAAATGTTTACTAAACATATATCTGTAGGTAAATGACAGTGTTAAATCAGCAGGTATTTATGCATCTAATTACCTGACCCACATAGCTGCAATCTAACTATAGGCCATGATTGTGACTGGTCCACAAAAGTGTTTCACATTGAAACAATGAAGCACAACGAAGTTTATCCCACAGCTGAATACACAAAAGGCCCAAAGCTTATCTCCTCAAGGACATTTTCTTGTGCCAGTGTGAACTGTACCATCACTAGTCAATGGCGACAGATGAGCTATAACAAAAGAATCTCGAAACACATGCTTTTAACAGTAGTGTTCTTGTGTTGGAAAGACAGTTTTACTTTTTTTAATTGTATAAATATCCAGAGAAACACTCCGTGGGGAAAAAAAACAGTCATAATATGAGAATAAGGTAAAAAACATCAGTTCCTGACTTTCACTCCTCTTCTTCTCACTGACAAACTGGAGTCAATTTTACTATCATTGCATTCTTTCAATTGGGAAATAAGGACTCAGAAGAAAATGGAATAAAAACCAGTCAAACCTGTTCTGTCCTACAAATTTTTTCTTAGGTTAGATGGTAAAGGAGCTTCAAAGGAATAAGTCAAGTCATTTAAAAGGACTTTGCCACTAACCCAGATAACTGGAAAATAAATGTTTACTCATCTTGATAAAATCAGGTATAAAAACTAATTTGGTTTACCAACTAAAAATAGCTGTTATTTAACTACCTGAAGGCTGTCCTTAAAAGTCATTTTAAAGTGAAAAGTACTATGAATGTTTCATTAATTTATATTCAGTATTATTTGCCAAATATAACCAATTATATATTTTTTATATATAGTAGGTGAACAGAGATAAAATCTCCAAGTCCAAAATTGTAACCATAATAAATAGAAGAGTATTTTTTCCCCCACATTTATGAGAATAAAAACGACAGTCTTCTGGTGTTCAGACCAAACTCAAAACAAAATTCCTAAACTTCTGTTTTAGAATTTTGATGCCAAACTTTAGCTAAGGAAGTAACAATCCGCAGCACTGTTGCAAAGTTCTAAAACAGAGGGTTTTATACAAATACTGACAGGATCTGACCACCAGTGGCAATAGAAGGCGCCACCATAATTGCAGTTTCCTTAAGACAGAACTTATTTCAGGCTAAGAACGACAGCCAATATTTTGTATTTTAATTAAGAAAGCTGGACTTTGTTTATAATAATTGACTGTTAGGTCAATTCTTGCCAGGATACACTCATAAAAGAATTTTTGCCTCGTGTAAGCTTTCATTTAAGATTTTGGAGCAGATTTAGGATTTGGGGTTGAAAGCTTTTTCAATTGCTTATTGTAGTTGCTTTCATTGTAATATTAATAGCTTAGAATATATTTGCATATATTTTCAACCTATTTGTCAATGGCCATAAATATCTATTATTTGCTTCTTGAAGAAAATTTTTAATCATAGTGATGAAAACATATTGTCTTCTGTAAACACAAAAGCCAAATCATTTCCCTCATTAATTTGTGAGACCTGGAAATAAATTGATCTTCCACAGTGTTATAAAATCAATCAATCAATATTTAAGAGAGAGTAGACCAAAGAGGTAATCAAATAACAAATGAAATATTTGAGATATGACTCACCAATAGGCTGATCTTTAAAATGTCTATCCTTTTTTTTTTTATTTTGGCCGTCCGGATTAAAGTATTCTATACAATAAATCCTTAAAGTTCCTGTTGTCAAAAAAATTTTTTTTCTTCTCAATCATAATTATCTTCTGGCACATGTGATAATAGTAATATTGCTTAATGTTTGTTTTAAAAGTAAATTAGAGACAGAATATATCTAAAAATTTTACCTCTAGAAAAATGAGGCTCAGGAGGAAACCAAATGGAACACTGCCACCTTTTGGTTATATAAATTGTAAAGTTGCAGGAGTTCAGTGCTAGTTTTTTTTTCATTCTAAATATGTAGACATACTTCCATCTTTTAAATAGTAATGCTCTCTCTGTTAGCATGAAAACACCCATCTTTAGACTTTTATTCTTTTCGTCTTTTACTTTTTAGGCATTTCAGTCTCCATTTTTCAAGCTTGTCCCCAAATTCTTCAACTTTAAACCTGGAAACAATTCTTCCTGTTTATTTTGTTTAAAAAAAAAAAAATGGCAAGTAATGACCCAGTAATGAAAAACACAATGAGACTTTTATATCCCAGGGCTCTGTTGTGAATATTTCTTTTATTTCTCTTTGTACCAAACCACACCGCTACTCTATGGAACAGGATTTTGAAATGGCACACTCAAATTCCCCAAATCACTAATTGCATTTCTTTCAGCTAGAAGGATTTATGTCTTCTCACCCATAAGTATTTTATGTATACAGTTTTAAATTATAGGGTAAAAGAAATGATACAGTGGGTCCCTAGGTGCATATAGGGAATAATTGGTGGGTGAGAAGAAATGAAGGGCTACATGGAGACATAGAGTTCATGTAGGGCAAGATCTGAAATTATGATGTTTTTCTAAGCATGAGGACAAAACAAGGAAAATAAAGAATGGAAGAGTAGACAGACTTAACAAATACGGTAAAGAAGTAGTTGAACAGTATGGAAGTGATGAAAGTGAAAGTCACTCAGTCGTGTCCGACTCTGTGACCCCATAGACTATAGAATCCATGGAAATCTCCAGCCCACTGGAGTGAGTGACCTTCCCTTTCTCCAGGGGATCTTCCCAACCCAAGGATTGAACCCAGGTCTCTCACATTGCAGGCGGATTCTGTACCAGCTGAGCCACAAGTGAAGCCCAGTTGAACAGTATATTATACTATATTTTTTCAGTCCAGTTATTACTCAGTCCTCTAGCTATAAAAGTGGAAAAACAGTATGTAACATATAATCAAAATAATAATTAAAATACACATATGAGTTCCCTGGTGGCTCAGTTGGTAAAGAATCTGCCTGCAATGCAAGAAACTCGGGTTCAAGCCTTGGGTTGGGAAGCTACCTTGGAGAAGGGAAGGGCTGCTGCTGCTGCTGCTGCTGCTAAGTCACTTCAACCGTGTTCGACTCTGTGCGACCCCATAGACAGCAGCCCACTAGGCTCCTCTGTCCCTGGGATTCTCCAGGCAAGAATACTGGAGTGGGTTGCCATTTCCTTCTCCAATACATGAAAGTGAAAAGCGAAAGTGAAGTCGCTCAGTCGTGCCCGACTCTTAGCGACCCCATGGACTGCAGCCTACCAGGCTCCTCCGTCCGTGGGATATTCCAGACAAGGGAAGGCCTACCCACTCCAATATTCTTGCCTGGAGAATTCCATGGACAGAGGAGCCAGGTTTGCTACATTCCATGGGGTCAGGAAGAGTTAGAAACAAATGAGCAATTAACAATGTATTTACTGAGTTTAAAGAAAAGAAAGAAATCCCTGAGAGTCAGCAACAAAGAAATATAAAACAAAAGCTTTGTAAAGTGACTCAGTAGATGTTGAGGGGGTTATTAGATCCAAATGAAACCTCATTCTTAGATGCAATGGATTAAATGTGTATTTGGGATAAGAACATGACCTTGGACATATGTGAGCTTAGGTGAAGGACCTGAGATCCTTGTAAAAAGCTAGGAGAATGGAAAAATGACTCCTGAGTGGTAGAAAAGTGTAAGTTGCTCGGTCGTGTCTGACTCTTTGCAACCCCATAGACTATACAGTCCATGGAATTCTCCAGGTCAGAATATTGGAGTGGGTAGTCCTTCCCTCCTCCAGGGGATCTTCCCAACCCAGGGATCAAACCCAGGTCTCCCCCTTTGCAGGCGGATTCTTTACCAGCTGAGCCACCAGGGAAGCCCTGAGTGGTAGAGGAGAGGGATAAAAACACTGGAAAAGTAACAAGGATATTTAATTTTGCTTGAGGATCTAAATCAGAAAACAATATTCCCTTTTAAAAATTAAAACAAACAACTTCACAAAACTAATCTCCAAGTTCAGTTCAGTCACTCAGTCGTGTCCAAATCCCCAAGGATGATAGTGAAATCCTCAAGTCTAGAAAAAAAAAAAAACTAGTGTGAAACCAATTGAGCAAACATGAGTATATAATATCATATCCTAAGGTACACAGGACTGCAGCAAAGGAACTCCTTACTGAAGAAGAATTCAAAATCATAAATTGCAAACTGCACAAGCAAACAATCTAACAATTAGCAGGCGTCCTTAAATAAAACAGCTAGAGGCAACACCCATGCCAGCCTGGAGGAAGTGAAGCCGTCTGAAATACACTGTTTTAAAACATGCTTAAAATGGTGACAGAGGTAACAGAAGAAATAGAAATCGTAATTTTTAAAAGCAGGACATAAAAAAAGAATATGATGATTTGGGGGGAAATTTATTTTTTTTCACCTTTTTTTAAAATTTTTATTTTTACTTTATTTTGCTTTACAATACTGTATTGGTTTTGCCATACATTGTTACTATTTAAAAAAAAAAATCAGTGAATGATTTAAACAACCAACCAGACACAACTGAAAGAACAGTGATGAACTAGAAGATCTAGCTGGGAAGCCTGCGCAAAGGCCTACTAAACACAAAGCGAGAAACACAGGCAGAAAGGGAGTGCTGGAAATCTCTGCAAACCATTATGGCAAGTTTCTCTTCAACAAACTTTGGGTGTTTTGTTCTCAATGAAAAATTTATAAGCAGATTTCAGGAATAACTCCTCTGTTTATCACCACTGCTCTACTCTCAAATATTACTTGAAATAATGAGAAAAGAATTTATGTGCAAGTGGCCAAATAATGAGTGTTTTTTAAAATTGCTGAAGTTAAGAATTTTTACATGCTCTACAATGTAGAAATTTGAATTCTTCAAGATAATTCTAGCTCTGCCATTAAGTCCGCTAAATATGACAGGCGGTCTCTAAAATAGCTTCTTCTGTATTTGTGCTCAAGTGCAACAGCTTCCCTGAAAATGTGGATTGAACGTATTGAGTTGCTTTTATAAGGAAAAGAGATGGTATTTAAAATAGTCATTTCAAAATTAGGGCAACTCTGTTTAAGCCTGTCATTTTACAGACTGGGTATTCCTTGTAAAGAACAATGTCATCAAACTGCTGACATTGTACGTATTTCATGACTTTGTAACTTAACAGATGCTAATGCAATTGATATCAACTTTTGGACATTACACAAAATAAAAAGAATATGATATTTTTGTACAAAGACTCAGCTCACTATCCTGAAACACATTCGAATCTAAAGAGTAATTTATATTAGTGGTAAAGGTTGTATATACTTGTATAGTTTTAATTAACATCTCAAATCTAAAACGTTTTTGGATTTCTGGGAAATTTTAAATTCTGAATAGATAATAAAATTAATATGGTTTAAAAAAAAAGGAGTAATGGGATCTTGCTTCCAATATTAGGTTATAAAAAACTATCCTTTGCAGGCGCTCTCTCTCCCTCTCTGGCTCTCTCCCTTGAACCACCAGCTGCCCTGCTGTAGGGACATCTGGTCAGTCTATGGGGAGGTCCATGAAGTAAGGAGCTGAGAGCTTCTAGCAGCCACACGAGTGAGCATAGAGGCATCTCTCTCCCCTCATCCATCACCATCAAACCATCAGAGGATCCCACAGCCACGACCACCAGGTGAACTGCATCATCATGAGAGATCTCAAGCCACAGACTTCAATTTAGGCTAGGGTCAGATTTCTGACCTACAAATACTATGAAATAGTAAATGTTTTTGTTTTAAGCTTCTAACTTGGGGAACTATTTGTTATGTAGCAGTGGGTAGTTACTTACATGGGCAAGATGTCGTTTAATTTAGAAAAGGTACTGGTACCAGTATCTCAACATCAAAAATGGAATGTGAAATGTTATCACCTGCGAGTCTAGTTCTGAAGGTTTGGATCAGCCATCAATCAGCTTTACAGATATCAATTCTTCAAATAAATTAATACCAAAATCTGATTTCTTGTCTTTAAAAATAGTTAAGGAATCAAGCTAATTTAGAAAACAAAAATCATCTAATGGACATGTCATCCATTCACTCCTTGAGAAAATTTAAGCATGAGGTGTAAAATAAACTATTTTAGAATAAAACTTCTCTGATATTGATGTTGAGAACATTGTCCGTGTCTCTATATATTCCTATTAAAACATCATGTGAAATATTAGCTTTAAAACTTGGCAATTAAGGAAAATATTTCTTCTGTAACTACACAATTCATTTATTCCATAAATATTGTATTTATTACCTTATGGTACCATATGTTAGGCATTTATGTCCATACTGGGAATACATTTGTTAGGAAAAAAATATGTTTAAGGAAGAAGCAAACATTAAACAGTGGATCACAAGTTAAAAGACAATAGGTGGAAGTTTTAATCAATACCTTAAATGACAAATATCAGACATCAAATGTAAAATATTTCCAGGGAGGTCTACAAACATTAATTAATCATCCTAAAGTCCTTCAACCCAAGAATAGTCAGTGGTCAAAAATGGAGAAAACTGTGGTGTGTTGAGGGTCCCTCCTTTTCAGAGGGAAGAGTTGGATATGGTGTCTGCTTCTAATGTCAAACTGAATTAGAGACTTCAGTGAGTCTATCAGAGAACTTGATATGTGTTCCTTAAAGCAGAGGGTTGTAGTAGATGGTGTATTACCCCCATCTTGTTGTTGTTCAGTCACTCAGTTGTGTCTGACTCTTTGCGACTCCATGGATGGTAGCACTCCAGGCTTCCCTGACCTCAACCATCTCCCAGAGCCTGCTCAAACTGATGTCCATTAAGTCAGTGACGCCATCCAACCATCTCATCCTCTGTAATCCCCTCCTCCTCCTGCTTTCAATCTTTCCCAGCATCAGGGTCTTATCTAAAGAGTCAGTTCTTTCTATCAGGTAGCCAAAGTGTTGGAGTTTCAGCTTCAGCATCAGTCCTTCCAATGAATACTCAGGACTGATCTCCTTTAGGATGGACTGGTTTGGTCTCCTTGCAGTCCAAGAGACTCTCAAGAGTCTTCTCCAACACCACAGTTCAAAAGCATCAGTTCTTCAGCACTCAGCTTTCTTTATGGTCCAACTCTCACATCCACACATGACTAGTGGAAAAACCATAGCTTTGACTAGATGGACCTTTGTTGGCAAAGTAATGTCTCTGCTTTTTAATATGCTGTCTAGGTTGGCCATAGCTTTTCTTCCAAGGAACCAGAGTCTTTTAATTTCATGGCTGCAGTCATTATCTGCAGTGATTATTGGAGCCCAAGAAAATAAAGTCTGTCACTGTTTCCCCAACTATTTGCTATGAAGGGGTGGGACCAGATGCCATGATCTTCATTTTTTGAATGTAGAGTTTTAAGCCAGCTTTTTCACTCTCTTCTTTCACTTTCATCAAGAGGCTCTTTAATTCCTCTTTGCTTTCTGCATAAGGGTGGTGTCATCTGCCTATCTGACATTATTGATACTTCTCTTGGCAATGTTGATTCCAGATTGTGCTTCATCCAGCCCAGCATTTTGCATGATATACTCTGCATGTAAGTTAAATAAGCAGGGTGACAGTATACAGCCTTAACGTACTCCTTTCCCAATTTGGAATCAGTTCATTGGTCCATGTCAGGTTCTAACTTTTGCTTCTTAACCTGCATACAAATTTCTCAGGAGGCAGGTAAGGTGGTCTGGTATTCCCATCTCTTGAAGAACTTTCCACAGTTTATTGTGATCCACAGAGTCAAAGGCTTTGGCATAGTCAATGAAAGAGAAGTATGTTCTTCTGGAATTCTCTTGCTCTTTCTGTGATCCACCGGATGTTAGCAAATTGATCTCTTGTTCCTCTGCCTTTTCTAAATCCAGCTTGAATATCTGAAAGTTCTTGGTTCACATAGTTTTGAAGCCTAGCTTGGAGAATTTTGAGCATTACCTTGCTAGCGTGTGAAATGAGTGCAATTGTTCAGTAGCTTGAACATTCTTTGGCATTGCCTTTCTTTGGGATTGGAATGAAAACTGAACTTTTCCAGTCCTGTGGCCACTGTTGAGTTTTCCATCTCCCATCTAGGAAATGTTAAAGGCAAGAAACCATTGGTTAATTTATCCAATGATGGGAAAAGGAAGGAGAGTATCTGACTTGAGATGGGCTCTTATTCCAAGAATTTAATTAAGTAAAAGCTATTTGAGGATTTTCTATAGGACAGATTTGGGCCACAAATGGTGTAGAAATAGTGTGTTGAATTGTGTTATGGATCAGCCCACAAAGGTTATCTAAACAGTGATCTGGCTGTGTAGACAGATCTTAGAAGCCATAATCCTATATGACCTCATCTTAATTAATTTTATCTACAAGGGAATTTACATTTCCAAAGAAAGAGGTATTCTGAGGTTCTGGGTGGATATGTGAGCTTTTGTGACAAATTAAACAGAAAATAATTTACAGAAATGTTGATACAACAATAAGGACAGAAGATAGGTAGATGCATATGAATGTGCATATATATTTAAGCTCAGGGATTAATATAATTTCAAAATGTACTTTGCTAGGGAAACTTTATTTTCTTATTCTAAGGGTTTGCCTTTTCTGATGTTTTAGTATTAAAATGCACTTTTGTGTTAGCACATTATAGTGAAAGTATATGGCAGGGTTTTTTTTTAAATTTTGTTAAAAATTTTTTAATTAATACATTTATTTTAATTGGAGGCTATTTCTTAAAAATAAGTTTAAAAATTTAAAATCTGGCAGCTTCGTGTCAGTAAAATTTGAAACTTTCTTGGTTTGTGAAATCTAAAAATCTGGGAGTCACACAGAATCTGAAGGTAACATTTTCATTTGGGCCACTGGAAGAGCTAAAACACAGAAAAATACTCATCAAACAACAAAAGCTACTCTCATTCCACTAATACTATTGCCTGTTAGCCTGTGTTTTTCCTATTTTTTGCCGCTGATTTCTATGCCATATTTCTCAATCCATTCACTCTTTGTTGTCTTATTCATAGTTAAAAAGATCGCTTACTTCAGGGCCACTATCCGCTTCTCCTTACCATTTTTTTTAATTGAATGAAAGGTTATTTCAATTCTATAGTGTTTTACAATTTTCAAAAGTTTCACACACATGATTTCATGTCATTCCCTAATAACCCTTTCCCCCCTCCCCTACTATGTTGCCCGTCCTTTTCACCGGCTCTCCACTGGAGACCCCTAGTTTGGTCTCTACATCTGTGAGCCTGAGTCTTTTCTGTTTCACTCACTAGTCTGCTGTGTTTTGTAGATTCCATGTATAAGTGATGTCACACAGCATTTCTCTTCCTCTGTCTGACTTATTTCACTAAGCATGATGCCCACCATAGTCTGTCCATGATGGTGCAAATGGAAAGATATCACCTTTCTATACGGTTGAGTAACAGTTTTATATATACTCATCTTCTGTATCCGTTCATCTACTGGTGAATACTTAGGTTGCTTCCAAACCTTGGCAAGTGCAACTACAAACACTGGGTTGCATGTATCTTTTTTTTTTTTTTTTAGTTTTTTATTTTTTAAATTTTAAAATCTTTAATTCTTACATGCATTCCCAAACATGAACCCCCCTCCCACCTCCCTCCCCATAATATCTTTCTGGGTCATCCCCATGCACCAGCCCCAAGCATGCTGCATCCTGCGTCAGACATAGACTGGCGATTCAATTCACATGATAGTATACATGTTAGAATGTCATTCTCCCAAATCATCCCACCCTCTCCCTCTCCCTCTGAGTCCAAAAGTCCGTTATACACATCTGTGTCTCTTTCCCTGTCTTGCATACAGGGTCGTCATTGCCATCTTCCTAAATTCCATATATATGTGTTAGTATACTGTATTGGTGTTTTTCTTTCTGGCTTACTTCACTCTGTATAATCGGCTCCAGTTTCATCCATCTCATCAGAACTGATTCAAATGAATTCTTTTTTATGGCTGAGTAATACTCCATTGTGTATATGTACCACAGCTTTCTTATCCATTCATCTGCTGATGGACATCTAGGTTGTTTCCATGTCCTGGCTATTATAAACAGTGCTGCGATGAACATTGGGGTACATGTGTCTCTTTCAATTCTGGTTTCCTCGGTGTGTATGCCCAGCAGTGGGATTGCTGGGTCATAAGGTAGTTCTATTTGCAATTTTTAAAGGAATCTCCACACTGTTCTCCATAGTGGCTGTACTAGTTTGCATTCCCACCAACAGTGTAGGAGGGTTCCCTTTTCTCCACACCCTCTCCAGCATTTATTGCTTGCAGATTTTTGGATCGCAGCCATTCGGACTGGTGTGAAGTGGTACCTCATTGTGGTTTTGATTTGCATTTCTCTAATAATGAGTGATGTTGAGCATCTTTTCATGTGTTTGTTAGCCATCCGTATGTCCTCTTTGGAGAAATGTCTATTTAGTTCTTTGGCCCATTTTTTGATTGGGTCGTTTATTTTTCTGGAGTTGAGCTGCATAAGTTGCTTGTATATTTTTGAGATTAGTTGTTTGTCAGTTGCTTCATTTGCTATTATTTTCTCTCATTCCGAAGGCTGTCTTTTCACCTTGCTTATATTTTCCTTTGTTGTGCAGAAGCTTTTAATTTTAATTAGATCCCATTTGTTTATTTTTGCTTTTATTTCCAGAATTCTGGGAGGTGGATCATATAGGATCCTGCTGTGATTTATGTCGGAGAGTGTTTTGCCTATGTTCTCCTCTAGGAGTTTTATAGTTTCTGATCTTACATTTAGACCTTTAATCCATTTTGAGTTTATTTTTGTGTGCGGTGTTAGAAAGTGATCTAGTTTCATTCTTTTACAAGTGGTTGACCAGTTTTCCCAGCACCACTTGTTAAAGAGATTGTCTTTACTCCATTGTATATTCTTGCCTCCTTTGTCAAAGATAAGGTGTCCATATGTGTGTGGATTTATCTCTGGGCTTTCTATTTTGTTCCATTGATCTATATGTCTGTCTTTGTGCCAGTACCATACTGTCTTGATGACTGTGGCTTTGTAGTAGAGCCTGAAGTCAGGCAAGTTGATTCCTCCCGTTCCATTCTTCTTTCTCAAGATTGCTTTGGCAATTCGAGGTTTTTTGTATTTCCATACAAATCTTGAAATTATTTGTTCTAGTTCTGTGAAAAATGTGGCTGGTAGCTTGATAGGGATTGCATTGAATTTGTAAATTGCTTTGGGTAGTATCCTCATTTTCACTATATTGATTCTTCCGATCCATGAACATGGTATATTTCTCCATCTATTAGTGTCCTCTTTGATTTCTTTCATCAGTGTTTTATAGTTTTCTATATATAGGTCTTTAGTTTCTTTAGGTAGATATATTCCTAAGTATTTTATTCTTTTCGTTGCAATGGTGTATGGAATTGTTTCCTTAATTTCTTTTTCTACTTTCTCATTATTCGTGTATAGGAATGCAAGGGATTTCTGTGTGTTGATTTTATATCCTGCAACTTTACTATATTCATTGATGAGCTCTAGTAATTTTCTGGTGGAGTCTTTAGGGTTTTCCATGTAGAGGATCATGTCATCTGCAAACAGTGAGAGTTTTACTTCTTCTTTTCCAATTTGGATTCCTTTTATTTCTTTTTCTGCTCTGATTGCTGTGGCCAAAACTTCCAGAACTATGTTGAATAGTAGCGGTGAAAGTGGACACCCTTGTCTTGTTCCTGACTTTAGGGGAAATGCTTTCAATTTTTCACCATTGAGGATAATGTTTGCTGTGGGTTTGTCATAGATAGCTTTTATTATGTTGAGGTATGTTCCTTCTATTCCTGCTTTCTGGAGAGTTTTTATCATAAATGGATGTTGAATTTTGTCAAAGGCCTTCTCTGCATCTATTGAGATAATCATATGGTTTTTATTTTTCAATTTGTTAATGTGGTGAATTACATTGATTGATTTGCGGATATTGAAGAATCCTTGCATCCCTGGGATAAAGCCAACTTGGTCATGGTGTATGATCTTTTTAATGTGTTGTCGGATTCTGATTGCTAGAATTTTGTTGAGGATTTTTGCATCTATGTTCATCAGAGATATTGGCCTGTAGTTTTCTTTTTTTGTGACATCTTTGTCAGGTTTTGGTATTAGGGTGATGGTGGCCTCATAGAATGAGTTTGGAAGGTTACCTTCCTCTGCAATTTTCTGGAAGAGTTTGAGGAGGATAGGTGTTAGCTCTTCTTGAAATTTTTGGTAGAATTCAGCTGTGAAGCCATCTGGACCTGGGCTTTTGTTTGCTGGAAGATTTCTGATTACAGTATCAATTTCCGTGCTTGTGATGGGTCTGTTAAGATTTTCTATTTCTTCCTGGTTCAGTTTTGGAAAATTGTACTTTTCTAAGAATTTGTCCATTTCTTCCACGTTGTCCATTTTATTGGCATACAACTGCTGATAGTAGTCTCTTATGATCCTTTGTATTTCTGTGTTGTCTGTTGTGATCTCTCCATTTTCATTTCTAATTTTATTGATTTGATTTTTCTCTCTTTGCTTCTTGATGAGTCTGGCTAATGGTTTGTCAATTTTATTTATCCTTTCAAAGAACCAGCTTTTGGCTTTGTTGATTTTTGCTATGGTCTCTTTTGTTTCTTTTGCATTTATTTCTGCCCTAATTTTTAAGATTTCTTTCCTTCTACTAACTCTGGGGTTCTCCAACTCTTCCTTTTCTAGTTGCTTTAGTTGTAGAGTTAGGTTGTTTATTTGACTTTTTTCTTGTTTCTTGAGGTATGCCTGTATTGCTATGAACTTTCCTCTTAGCACTGCTTTTATAGTGTCCCACAGGTTTTGGGTTGTTGTGTTTTCATTTTCATTAGTTTCTATGCATATTTTGATTTCTTTTTTGATTTCTTCTGTGATTTGTTGGTTATTCAGAAGTGTGTTGTTCAACCTCCATATGTTGGAATTTTTAATAGTTTTTCTCCTGTAATTGAGATCTAATCTTAATGCATTATGGTCAGAAAAGATGCTTGGAATGATTTCGATTTTTTTGAATTTATCAAGTTTAGATTTATGGCCCAGGATGTGATCTATCCTGGAGAAGGTTCCATGAGCACTTGAAAAAAAGGTGAAATTCGTTGTTTTGGGGTGAAATGTCCTATAGATATCAATTAGGTCTAACTGATCTAATGTATCATTTAAAGTTTGCGTTTCTTTGTTAATTTTCTGTTTAGTTGATCTGTCCATAGGTGTGAGTGGGGTATTAAAGTCTCCCACTATTATTGTGTTATTGTTGATTTCCCCTTTCATACTTGTTAGCATTTGTCTTACATATTGTGGTGCTCCTATATTGGGTGCATATATATTTATAATTGTTATATCTTCTTCTTGGATTGTTCCTTTGATCATTATGTAGTGGCCTTCTTTGTCTCTTTTCACAGCCTTTGTTTTAAAGTCTATTTTATCGGATATGAGTATTGCCACTCCTGCTTTCTTTTGGTCTCTATTCGCGTGGTATATCTTTTTCCAGCCCTTCACTTTCAGTCTGTATGTGTCCCTTGTTTTGAGGTGGGTCTCTTGTAAGCAGCATATAGAGGGGTCTTGTTTTTGTATCCATTCTGCCAGTCTTTGTCTTTTGGTTGGGGCGTTCAACCCATTTACGTTTAAGGTAATTATTGATAAGTATGATCCCGTTGCCATTTACTTTATTGTTTTGGGTTCGGGTTTATACACCCTTTTCGTGTTTCCTGTCTAGAGGATATCCTTTAGGATTTGTTGGAGAGCTAGTTTGGTGGTGCTGAATTCTCTCAGCTTTTGCTTGTCTGTAAAGCTTTTGATTTCTCCTTCGTATTTGAATGAGATCCTTGCTGGGTACAGTAATCTGGGCTGTAGGTTATTGTCTTTCATCACTTTAAGTATGTCTTGCCATTCCCTCCTGGCCTGAAGAGTTTCTATTGACAGATCAGCTGTTATCCTTATGGGAATCCCCTTGTGTGTTATTTGTTGTTTTCCCCTTGCTGCTTTTAATATTTGTTCTTTGTGTTTGATCTTTGTTAATTTGATTAATATGTGTCTTGGGGTGTTTCGCCTTGGGTTTATCCTATTTGGGACTCTCTGTGTTTCTTGGACTTGGGTGATTATTTCCTTCCCCATTTTAGGGAAGTTTTCAACTATTATCTCCTCAAGGATTTTCTCATGATCTTTCTTTCTGTCTTCTTCTTCTGGGACTCCTATAATTCGAATGTTGGAGCGTTTCATATTGTCCTGGAGGTCTCTGAGATTGTCCTCGTTTCTTTTAATTCGTTTTTCTTGTTTCCTCTCTGATTCATTTATTTCTACCATTCTATCTTCTATTTCACTAATCCTATCTTCTGCCTCCGTTATTCTACTATTTGTTGCCTCCAGAGTGTTTCTGATCTCATTTATTGTGTTATTCATTATATTTTGACTCTTTTTTATTTCTTCTAGGTCCTTGTTAAACCTTTCTTGCATCTTCTCAATCCTTGTCTCTAGGCTATTTATCTGTGTTTCCATTTTGATTTCAAGATTTTGGATCATTTTCACTATCAATATTCGGAATTCCTTCTCCGGTAGATTCCCTACTTCTTCCTCTTTTGTTTGGTTTGGTGAGCAACTCTCCTGTTCCTTTACCTGCTGAGTATTCCTCTGTCTCTTCATCTTGGTTATATTGCTGCGTTTGGGGTGGCCTTTTTATATTCTGATAATTTGTGGAGTTCTCTTTATTATGGAGCTTCCTCACTTTGGGTGGGGTTCTATCAGTGGCTTGTCAAGGTTTCCTGGTTAGGGAGGCTTGTGTTGGAGTTTTGGTGGGTGGAGCTGGGTTTCTTCTCTCTGGAGTGCAGTGGAGTGACCCGTAATGGGTTATGAGACATCAAAGGTTTTGGGATAATTTTGAGCTGCCTGTATATTGAGGCTCAGGGGAGTGTTCCTGTGTTGCTGGAGAATTTGGGTGGTATGTCTTGTTTTGGAACTTGTTGGCCCTTGGGTGGAGCTTGGTTTCGGTGTAGGTATGAAGGCATTTGATGAGCTCCTATTGCTTAATGTTCCCTGAATTCAAGAGTTCTCTAATGTTTTCAGGCTTTGGGTTTAAGCTTCCTGCTTCTGGTTTTCAGTTTTATTTTTACAGTAGCCTCTAGACTTCTCCATCTATACAGCACCAATGATAAAACATCTAGGTTAAAGATGAAAAGTTTCTCCACATTGAGGGACACTCAGAGAGGTTCACTGAGTTACAAGGAGAAGAGAAGATGGAGGGGGTAGTTAGAGGTAACTGGAATGAGATGCGGTGAGATCAAGAGAGGAGAGAGCAAGCTAGCCAGTAGTCACTTCCTTATGTGCGCTCTATAGTCTGGACCGCTCAGAGGTATTTACAGAGTTATACGGGGAAGAGGAGAGGGAGGAAGTAGACAGAGGTGACCAGGAGGATAAGAGAGAGGAATGAGTAGGAGAGAGACAAATCCTGCCAGTAACCAGTTCCTTAGGTGTTCTCTACCGTCTGGAACACACAGAGATTCACAGAGTTGGATAGAGAAGAGATGGGGGAGAAAAGAGACAGAGGCCACCTGGTGGAGAAAAAGGAGAGGCCAGAGGAGGAGAGAGTGGTCAAGCCAGTAATCTCGCTCTCAGGTAAACTTGGGTAGTGAAGTTTGGGTTTTTAAATGTACAAAATTGACAACAAAAACCTAAGAGCAAAGATTAAAAATCTGGAGTAGAGGTTGGATTTTCAAAGATACAATATTAAAGAAAAGCAGAGGAAAAAGGAAGAAAGAAAAAAAAAGAATTATTAAAAAACAAACAAACAAACAAAACAAAACAAAACAAAACACCAACAACCATCCAAAGAGTATATATGGTGTTTGCCTTAAAAAAAAAAAAAAGTCTTTTTTTTTTAAATAGTAATACTAGGTTATAGAAATAAAAATTAGAGGAGAAATAGAAGACTTAACAATTAAACAAAAGCTCGGGAAAAAATGAAAAAAAAAGCAAAAAGCAAAAAAAAAAATGATTTCAAAAATATTAAAAAATTAAAAATATATCTGGCTCTTCTCTGATGTTATGGGCCTTGTGGGCTCACTTCCAAGGTGGTTCCCTCTGTTTAACTTCTTCTGTTTGCTGGTTTTTGGGCTCACTAGTTCAGTCGCGCTGTGGGGAGGGGGGATGCTGCAAACAAATAGCACTGTCGTGTGCACACAGTATCTCTGCCCCACTTGACCTGTCCTTTCTCACGGCGCACAAACCGCTCTGGCTCTACGATGCTCAGCCGGGAACCGTCTGGGGCCGGCCCTAGGCTGCATGCACTTCCCCGGTCCAAGCCGCTCAGGTTCGGCCCTCAGGCAGCCCTCAGAGGCACAAATGCGGCTGGGACTGCGCTTTGTGCCCTTCCCAGGTCCGAGTAGCTCAGGAGTTTGGCGAGTGCGGTCGCCGCGGCTTGTCACCTTTTCCGCCGCTGCCGCTCAGCTTTCTGGGTGGACCGCTGGCGCACCCCGTGAGGCAGACTGTGACTGTCCAGCACCCCCAGAAGTCTTAGCAAAGGAGTCTGCTTGCAGTTAGGTAAGTAAAGTCTCTCCGGGTCTGCAATTGCCCCTTTCCAGTCCTTACGGCTCTGGCTGCCTGTCCCCAGCGGGGAATGGTCTGCAGCCGGCTTTTTCCGCTCCGTCATTTGATCTGTGCTCGGTCCTGGCGGTGTCTTATGTTCGAGCTTTTCGTGCGGTAGCTATCCCACAGTCTGGTTTGCCAGCCCAAGTTAGATCGTTCTGGTTGCGCGTGGGGCGTTCCTGCCCGATTCTTACAAAGCTCTGCAGCCTGCGCCTCCCGCGCGTCCCTGCCCTGCCCCCACTTCCCAATGGCGGATGCAGGCGTCTGTGCTGCTTTTCCGCTGGGGGAGTTACTGGTGGGCTTGTAATCTCTTGGTTTTAATTATTTATCTATTTTTCCTTCCTGTTATGTTGCCCTCTGTGTTTCCAAGGCTCACCACAGACTCGGCAGGGAGAGTGTTTCCTGGTGTTTGGAAACCTCTCTTCTTAAAATTCCCTTCCCGGGACAGGCTTCCCTTCCCGGGACGGAGCTCCCTCCCCACCTCCTTTGTCTCCTTTTTCGTCTTTTATATTTTTTCCTACCTGTTTTTGAAGACAATGGTCTGCTTTTCTGGTTGCCTGATGTCCTCTGCCAGCCTACAGAAGTTGTTTTGTGGAGTTTGCTCGGCGTTGAAATGTTCTTTTGAGGAATTTGTGAGGGAGAACGTGATCTTCCCGTCCTATTCCTCTGCCATCTTTCGCATGTATCTTTTAAAATTAGAGTTTTCCTTTTATTTAGATATATGCCCAGGAATGGAACTGCTAGGTCACATGGTAGTTTTTATTTTTAATTTCTTGAGAAACCTCCTTACTGTTTTCAGCCATGGCTGAAGGACTCATGCTCCCTGACTTCAGACTATATTACAAAGCTACAATACCCCAAACAATAAGGTACTGGCACAAAGACAGATAGATCAATGGTGCATCTTAAATTAACATTCCCATCGAGCAGATCTATTTCCTCAGGTCACATCCACTGCCTGTTCTCTGCTTCTCTTCAGACCACCATGCTCTATCAACTGGGCCCTCATCACTGCACCACCAGCCATTAATTTCCAGATTGCTGACTCTGTTTGGATGTGTTCCCAGTGGTTCCTCCACTGGTCTTGTCTCCTCAGCCTCCCACTCCACATCTGTACGCATCTTGCCCATCTTCAGCTGATATCATAACTTACGGAGAACTTTTAACAAATCTGAAATGAGTCCTCAGTTTACCCCAAGATGATTGCATGCCTCCATCTACTTTCTTTCTCTTTTTCACGTCCTGTGAAAAGGTGCCTTGAGCCCCTCCCGCTTCCTCCGCTTGCACTTGCATCCTACTTTGCCCACTCATTCCTTTTTGATGGTTTTCTATCATCAGCATTGTCAGTCATTGAACAAATACACACCCCTTCCAAATATATATTGGTCTTAATATGATCCAAACTCTTTGCTGTCACCTGCCAATCCCTTATCATTCAATCTTTCTCCTAGTCTGACTCCCACCATTATATCACCATGCATTTGCCAGCTATGATATTAAGATTTGTCTCCACTACTTAGCTGAAACTATTTCCTTGCTTGTCAACTCTAACATCTTAATTATACGAAACATGGATTGTCTCCATTCTTAACATCTTAGATAGATTGCAACAGCATTTGACACTATAATTATAGTATTTAACAATGTTTGCCCATTATTACAACATGAAACTTTTTCTTCTGCTGAATTATATGGGACTGATTCTCTTCTTTGTATTTTAGGAAAGTTTCTGACCTTTTGTACTACCTCTTTGTCTTCCACTGTTTCTGTAAACACATACAATATATATATGCAATTATATAGAATTTTATAGTATATTAATATAATAGTCGGACACGACTGAGCGACTGAACAGAACTGAATAGAATATACAATGTATGCAATTTTACTTGCATTCAGTCATATATATATTTTATAGTAATAATATAGTATGTTATATATAATGCCTATAATTTAATGATATGCTTTATATATATACACACACACACATACATATATGTATTTATCTCAAACTTCTGTTATTTGGTCCCTTTCAGCTTCACTTTGCCCAAAGAGATAAAGTCTACTTTTCATGCGTCAGCTAACACCATCCTGAAGGTTATGACCAATATTTTTAGTCCTGAATTATTTCTCAACTTCAAGTTCTACATCTCCAGTTGTCCACTGAGTACTTAAAACTGGAAGAAACCAATGACACCTTGGTTTCACTGTGTAAAAAATGAAAGTTATTTGTTCTCTTTTAAAACAAGAATCCCCTGTATTCCATCAAGTCACTCATAGACAATAGGCACTGCCTGGTAAATGCTCTCCACTCTGGTGCAAAGTCTTGGAAATACCAAAATGTGATACAATTTCTATCTTAACAACTGACATAGTTTCTACCTACCATAGGTTTGGTGAAGATAAAAATATACTATCTAGTGTAATTCGTAGAGCTAAGCCCAGATGGCTGTGAGTACATATCTCGGACTTCAGATAATCTAGAATTTCTGAAAGATGGTCTCTAAGCTATGTCCTGAACAAAATGTAGATCATTAAAGAAAGATCTTGTTCCTTTTTTCTTTGAGATTACTTAACAATAGTACTCAGCCTTGTGTGTACATCACAGCAAACTTTAGAATTGTTTTTCAAAATTGAAATGCCTAGACTGCAACTGACAATTGTGATCAGCAGGGTAAGAGTTGTGCTAAAACCATTTTATTTTTCCAAATTCTGCCACTTTAAATCTTTGTACCATTTAGAATATTACTGATTGCTCCCTCATTGAAAAGAACCATAAATGGGGAGTTTCCTCTGAACATGGAAAAGCAGTTGATTACAAAAGCTGGAAGAATGCCCTGAAAAGTTCACCCTTAGGCAAAGCATTCCAGAGCCATTTCCTCAATTATAAAGGATACCACCTGCGATATAGCTCTATCATTATCAGTAAGAGATATCTTAACTCTTATGCTTGCCTCTTCCAATAGACAACAAGTTCCTTGAGAGCAGGGAGTTTTGCTTTTACCTGAAATGTTTATTAATTAATGCAAATTAACCAAATGAACACTGCCTATGAAGTATTCTGGGAAAACACAAGGGCAAATAAAGAGTCTTGGAGACCAGAAAAATAGCACATTCAAGGGTAGGATATAAGGATGTTTGTGGCCAGACATAAGGCTGGGGAGGTGAGCATGACTCAGGTTGTAAAGGGTCTTAGATCATATGTTGTAAAGGGTCTTGGATCATCTTCTTCCAGCTTTTGCGGCCTTATCCTAAAGGTTATGACGAGCCTCTGAAAAATGTTCATAAGTATGTTGTAATTAAACAAATTTAAATTCATAATTCAAGGCCATATACTCAGGGAGTCAAAATTTGACATCATTTATCTATAATTTCAATCTCCATTTTTAGTCTACATTATCATACTGTAGTCAATTCTATGGAAACATGATTATTCCTAATTTAAATGCCTTCTACTCAAAAATTTCCTTCCACTCTACTTTCTCTTCAGAGTTATTTAATTTTTGTTATGCACCGAGCCCATATCTCCGAACCTACCAAGAGAAAGCAAGTCCTCCACAGTAGTGCAAAAAGGCAGGAAGGGAGTTTATTTCTAGCGCGCTAGGGTCCAAGTCTCATCCAACACATTGGAATCCGACAGGGACCCCGAACAAAGGGATATGGCGGTTTATATACAGTCAGTTCTTTGTCTCAGTTACAGGAGTAGCTGGCGTTACATGATTGGCTAGACAGGATGAGCACATGTCCTATCTCTTTCTGGTTGGTGTGTACGGGAAGTCTTCCTAATTTGGTCAAGGAATGCTGTTTTTTCTTCCCAGC
This sequence comes from Ovis canadensis, assembly GCF_042477335.2. Lineage (NCBI taxonomy): Eukaryota > Metazoa > Chordata > Mammalia > Artiodactyla > Bovidae > Ovis > Ovis canadensis. The sequence continues at coordinate 19,699,973 of NC_091264.1, read as the reverse complement.
TAACAGGAAAAATGACTCAGGTCCCTGGTGCTATGCACCTCACTGAGCTGTCTGGCCTGCCTGACAATTTTATGCCATAAAAAGAAGGCATCTGGTCTGTGGCCATTGGTATCTGTCCATGCTGTCATCCACTGAAATGCAGCCAAGCATGGCTCCTGGGGTCCTAACTGGATCAACTAGATCAATGATATTACCATGCACCATACCATTCACCAAGAAAGAGGACAGAAGAATAAGAACAGGCCTGAGGAGGAATTAGAATAGAGAATGCTATCTATGCAGAGCTGAGAGACAAGAGATTAATTAACTTGTGCAGGCAGCTCTGGAGCCTGGAGCTCAGGAGAAAGAGCCACGATGGTGGAGTGGCATTCATCAGTGCATGCTTGGGAAGGGTAGCTTCTCAATAAACACTTGTCTGCAATGCATGAGAAATGACAGCTGAAACCATGAGAATGCAAATAGACACGATAATAAGGTATAATGACTGAAAACAGGAGGTTAGGAAACACCAATATACATTGTTCTTTAAAGAGCCAGTTATGTTGGAAAAGAAACATGGCAATAGTGATGTCACAGAACCCAAGGCAGCAGAGAATGCAAAAGGGTGGACTAGATGCAATTCTCAAACAGTTTAGGGAGATTAGTTAAGATAAGTAATAGAAGTCATCTGTCCTTTTAAGCCACAAACTGATCATCAAAAACCTTTACCTAAAAATTTTCAGTGGGGTGGCTTTGATGGAAATCAGATTTCAAAGTCCACGCAAAGGGAAATAATTAAAATGATAAATTAGAACAACTATTTTGTGAAAGATCTGAAAAGGAAAAAAGATAGAGATAAGTTTTCTACCGAGGGAAAGTTTAGAGTAAAAGGAAGTTGGATATTTGGTCTCCTTTAGAATTAAAGAAGATAATTTTTTCACTACCCAGTTTAATCAGTTTCAGATATCTGGTGATAATCTTTTCTTCATTCTCTATCTACATCATCTATATCAAAATCATTTGCTAAATGCTATGAGTGATTATTTCATTCTCCTATCAGCACTTCTTTAAAGCGTGAAGGCTTCCCTATCATCCTTAGTCACCTTACACAACTTCACATTATCTTACTAGTCTTGCTTTGGTTAAACCATTTGCTTTCACAATTTTTTTTTTTGTGTGTGTGCCTTCCTATTGCCTATCAAATAAAGTAAACACTACTTTTAGAGAGAGAAAAAGAAACTAAAAATTGTTGTTTACTCACCCAGTTAAACATTTCTACAAGATACCAGTTTTCATGCCATTTCCCCTGCCTCTCTTTTTTCTCCACTTATCCAAAACTCCACTCACTATCTAAGGCTCAGGCCAGATGTCAACTCAACAAGGATACTGGCTTTGATCTCCTCAAGTGGAAGAGTGATCCTTCTTTCCCAGGCAATCTGGCAGTCCTGGATTTTGACAGCTTCCAACACACTTTTCATACACCATATGTGCTAAAGTTATTGCTGTGTTTAACTCTCCTATCAGATGGAAAGAGCTTGCAAATAGAGAATGCAGCTTGTATATTTCTTATCCCTTGCAGAGCCTTAGACAATAGATGTTCAATAATACCAGGAAATATGTGGATCCGTCTGTACATAGTGTTACTGCAACAAGAATGAGGGAAAAGATCAGGTACAGAAGAGTGGAATAAAATAATTTTGTTGTTGCTGTTGTTCTGACTCATTGCAGCCCCATGGACTGCAGCACACCACGCTTCCCTTTCCTTCACTATCTCCTGGAGTTTGCTCGAACTCATGTCCATTGAGTCAGTGATGCCATCCAAACATCTCATCCTCTGTCATGCCCTTCTCCTCCTGCCTTCCATCTTTCCCAGCAGAAGGGGCTTTTCCAATGAGTTGACTCTTCACATCAGGTGGCCAAACTATTGGAGCTTCAGCTACAGCATCAGCCCTTCTGGTGAATACTCAGGGTATACTCTTTAGTGACTACAGCATTCAACTACCTCTATTAGATTTTCTATTATTTTAGGCTTTCAAGGATCGTCATATGAACAAAGACTTCTCAACTGTGAAAAATAAGCTTAAAAGGAATAAGCTTAAAATAAGCTTAAAAAGGAATCCCATATACATAAATAATAACATTAACGGTAAGGTCTCCAACATACATTAAAAACACCATGAAGGACTTCCTTCGTGGTTCAGCAGCTAAGACTCCAAGCTCCCAACACAGGGGCTGGGGGTTTGATCCTCGGTCAGGGAGCTAAACCCCACATACCGCAACTAAGAGTTCAAATGCTGAAACTAAAGACCCCATGTACAGAAACAAGGTACAGTTTCTGAACCTTGATACAGGTACAGAGCAAACAAACCTGGTACAGTTAAATAAATAAAAAAACTAAAATATATTTTTAGAAAAGCAAACAAATACTATGAAACTGTGAGCTATGAAGGAATTCTATGCTTTCTGGGAAGACCTGCATTTTTTACCCTGAAGGAATTTAATGGTTATAAAGAGGTGATTAGGAATAATAGTCCCACAGAAAGTTGCTAAACTAAGACATAATTCTCACTTGATTCAGAAAATGGTTGTGGTATATTTTATGTCCAAAACATTTTGTATTAGCCTAGAGTATAATAAAAAGATGATAAGATATAGGACCCCCCTAAGAATCTTATAGTCTAATAAGACAGACAGAAAGTTGTTAACAGTGGGAGTTTATTGCTCTAGATTCAAAGACCCAGCATCAAACTTAAGCTGTCCATGGTGGTCAACAGGGATTCCAGTACCCAAAGAATCCCCCAGGATCCTACATCCCACTGTGATCTCCAACTGGTTGCCATCTAAGCAAGTTGGCCAACACAGCCAGAAAAGGAAGTCCCCAGTGGACAACCCCTGCAGTTCGGCTATGGCTCTTCACCCTGTGTAGTGCAGGCCTCTCAGGAATGATGGCTGCATCCCAGGGGTGATGGCTGCAGCTTGGCACAGAACTCGGCTCTTCCTCCATCCTCCTTCCTCCACCTGGCAGAGTTTGTGTTGTCTCCTCCCCTCTGATCCTGAACTAATGCCCTTTAACTCAGATTTATTGTAGATTAGAGCTGTCCAGTAGAGACAGAATGCAACTTGTGTGCATGCATGCGCAGTAACTTGCTCCAGCTGTGTCCATTTCTTTGTGATCCCATGGACTGTAGCCTGCCAAACTCCTCTGTCCATGGGGATTCTGCAGGCAAGAATACTGGACTGGGTTGCCATTCCCTCCCTCCAGGGGATCTTTGCAACCAAGGCATTGAACCCATGTCTCTAAGTCTCCTGCATTGACAATTTCTTTACCTCTAGCACCACCTGGGAAGCCTGAATGCAACTCAGTGACCCACATAAGTAATTTGAAATTTTCTACTAGCTACAACTTTAAAAGGTACAATGAAACTAGTGAAATTAATTTTGGTAATGTATTCATTTATCCCAATATGTGCAACATATTAAGATTTCATCTTGTTAAAAATTTATTAAAAAGGTATGTTGCTCTTTTTATTCTGTCTTTGAAATACAGGATTATATTTTACACTGGCAGTACATTTCAATGCAGACTAATGACACTTCAGCCACATATACGTAGTAGCCACCATATTGCAGAGTTCAGCTCTAGACATTTGATATCCATGGGAAGATTGAGGTAGGAAAATACTCAAGACACTGGGTGTCCGCCATCCCCTCCCTAGACTAGTCCAGTTACTGGATTCTGGCAGAGGCATGTGGTTCTCTGAGCCCTGACAGTGGGAATTATCACACACACTTATCTTTAGGACCTGCACATCCTAAGACAATATTGAGTACAAAAAATAAAACAGAACATCCCTCTTATTCCTGATCCAAAAAGGAGTGTGTATATAATAACACTTCCATTAAATATAATTGCTCTAGATAATTGCTATGTACTGTCTTCTCTTCCTAACCTGCTAAGGTCTTTTTTTAAAATCATCAGTTAACTCTAAATCTTATTAAATAATTGATATATTTCTATTTAAAAAAGTATCTAGATTTTTTCCCTTTCTTAACCTATTAAGGTGGCAAATTCGTTAACAGGCTTTATAATATCGAGCCAAAATTGAATTTCTGAAATATTAGAATTTCAGGGGTTTTTTGGTTTGGATTTTCTTTCTTCCGTTTTTGTTTTTTTTTTTTTTTTTGTACATCATCTAAATTCAGTTTACCAATATTTGGCTTGGAATTTTTGACATATATGTTTAGGAGTAGATTCAGTTCAGTTCAGCTGCTCAGTTGTGTCCAATTCTTTGCAACTCCATGGACTGCAGCATGCCAGGCCTCCCATCACTGACTGTCCATCACCAACTCTCAGAGTAGATTGGCCTGTGCTTGACCTTTCTTTTATTGTCTTTATCTACTATTGACATCAAGGTTATTTTAGCTTTATAAAATGTGGAACAGAATATTTCCTGGTTTCTATTATCTGGAAATTTTTATATGACTGAAATGATCTATTCACTTAAAAGTTTATAGAACTCACTTTATAAAATTGCCTAGATCTTAAATTTTCTTTTCTGCAAAGTTTAATGATTTCAATTCCTTTAAACACTGTAAAATACTCAGGTTTTCTACTTTTACAGGGGTGAGATGGGGAGGGAGATGGGAGGGGGTTTCAAAAGGGAGGGGATATATGTATACCTATGACTGATTCATGCTGAGGTTTGACAGAAAACAGAAAAATTCTGTAAAGCAATTATCGTTCAATAAAAAATAAATAAAATTTTAAAGGTCCATAGAAAAGACTGACTGAAATTACCACTCTACTGAAGATGCACACTTAACTGTTGTGGAGCCATCATGATGAAGATTGCTAAGGGGAAATGGAAAAGAAGTTGCAACCCTGACCCACGGTTAGAAAGAGGAGTTGGGTGTGGCAGAGAACTATCTCTAGGGCTCCCGCAGGTGGGGCAGAAGAAGGGGCAGAGAGCTCACACAGCGTGTCTCCTGAGCAAAGTTTCCAACTGAGGTTATTCATTCGTGGACGAGCAAGTGGTCCCACTCTGGGTGCTCTGTATGGCAAAATACAGAACAATATGAAAAACAGCCTGGACATTTGATTTCAGAGCTTGTGTTCGGATCTGATCTTGATAATTATGTGTAGGATGTCAAAACAGAGCTGCTCCCTTACCACTGATCTTCGGCAGATTACAGTTGCCTAATGTCATTATGAATTAGACTTCCCTGGTGGCTCAGCTGGTAAAGCGTCTGCCTACAATGTGGGAGACCTGGGTTCGATCCCTGGGTCAGGAAGATCCTTTGGAGAGGGAAATGGCCACCCGCTCCAGTACTCTTGCCTGGAAAATTCCATGGATGGAAGAGCCTGGTAGGCTACAGTCCATAGGGTTGCAAAGAGTCGGACAAGACTGAGTGACTTCACCTCACCTGCCAGATCTAATGTCATTATGAATTAGCATGCACCACACTTTTCTAGGCTACTTTTCTGAAAATTTGTCTAAGCTTTCTATTGTATCCTGAGAAAGGAACTCTCCAAGGGATTAGCCAATAGTCATATCACATCTTGAGAGTCTTTGCCTTCTAAATGTCATCTGAAAGGAGAGAATCAGACCCATGATTAACCACTTATTTCTTAGGATAAAGTAATTCATCCAGAAAATAGAAATTTGATCTGGGCAATAAAACGTTAATGCAAAAGTGTAAAAATATACAAGATGCTTCTAAAACTGATGAAATATACCTCTAAACTATAATTTTTTTCACTTTGTCATGATTTTAGCATTTTAGCAATGTTTAACATTAGAAATTGCTATGAAATATTGTGATATGTAAGGAATGAAATTCTAGCAGATTCCTGCCCCAAGGAATTTAGCAGCTTGATAACTGCTGAGGGAGAGGAAGAGCACAGTTTATTGACCACCGGTATGTGCCAAGCACTAACATAAGTGCTTTGTGTATACAACCTTATTCACTCCCCATGGTAACTCTCTGGGTTAGACATCATCATTTCCTTACATTAAAGATGCAGTTTCAGCTCTGAAATGTACACATTCAATACATCATTTTAAATCTAAAATGAACTCAAAAGTAAATAAATGGCAGGTATGTTTTCAAAAATATTTGTTGTATAAAAAGATTTAATAATACATGCAAGGCCATATGCATACTACTTAACAGACATACATTTGAACCCAGGTCTTTAATTCAAGGATCACAGTCCTAAACATTGCAGCATGGCTCATGAAACTCAGTACTGACTGATATAAAGAGCTGCTTATTATTTGATAAAACTAGATTTCTTATATGTCCATAAACTACTTAACACAGAAGTAGGCACATAAAAAACAAGCAATTGATTGTAGTTAGTTTTACAATAAAATTAGTATTATTGATTAAGACAAGCCTAGCCAAAATATTAAGCAGTGAAGTTTCTATTTAAAAAGTTAAATTACTGTGCTGAAATCCACCAGATGATAGTAAATTCTTCACTGTACTTTGGAATAAAAGAGCTCTGGGGAGAAGGATCTCTGTGACATAGATATGGAGGCTTTGTGTGTGCTGCAGAGACATAGAAAGGTTAGGAGCCAGGCATTCTCAGAAAAAGTTCTGAGTATTTGTTTTTCTTTCCCCCAGGCTCAGATTTCCAGAGGCCCCAAACATAAGCAAAAGAAGAAGAAGAAGAAAAAAAAAGAGTTGATAGGTAGGGTTCAGATAAACGTGACTCGTTTGTTCAGAGAAAGAGGTTAAATTCCAAAGAGATAAAGAGAAAGAAGCAGCTCTGAGGACCAGGGCATTCTGAGAAGGGGCTTGGGCAGAGTCTGGGTTTTGAAAGCCATGGAAGCAAATGTCTGTTAAGCAGAGAAGCCAGCTAGAGATTCTTATGGTAGGGAGTGCTTGTAAACCAAGAAATAATTCAGAATGGGTCAGGAAGCCCCTGACAACAGAGAATGACACAGTTTCCTTTCCCAACCAGATGGCAGCCAAACTAGAGTGTTCAGTACTTGGCAATAGACATCAAATGGAGGTTTAGAAAGCACACAGACCGAAATAAACAGTGTTTAAGATAAAAAATCCTTGTTTGCCTATGAGATGATGTTTGTCAAAAAGGGGAAAACATAGAACAAAAGCAAAAGTGTATCTTGGCACTACTCTCTTAAGTGTCCATCATCAAAAGAGAAGCAAATGAGAGGGAGAAAACAAATATAGTTAATGAAAAGGGATGATGCCAAGCCCACTGACTCTGGGAAAAATTGCTTCAATGCTTAATTCAAAAAGAATGATGATACATACAAACAGTGAAAGCACTATACCCAGAAGAATTGTACCTGGAAGAAAATTATACCTGTTAAAATCATGGGAAATAGATGGGGAAACAGTGGAAACAGTGTTAGGCTTTATTTTGGGGGGCTCCAAAATCACCGCAGTTGGTGATTGCAGCCATGAAATTAAAAGACGCTTACTCCTTGGAAGAAAAGTTATGACCAATCTAGATAGCATATTCAAAAGCAGAGACATTACTTTGCCATCAAAGTCAAGGCTATGGTTTTTCCAGTGGTCATGTATGGATGTGAGAGTTGGACTGTGAAGAAGGCTGAGTGCTGAAGAATTGATGCTTTTGAACTGTGCTGTTGGAGAAGACTCTTGAGAGTCCCTTGGACTGCAAGGAGATCCAACCAGTTCATTCTGAAGAAGAGCAGCCCTGGGATTTCTTTAGAAGGAATGATGCTGAAGCTGAAACTCCAGTACTTTGGCCACCTCATGCGAAGAGTTGACTCATTGGAAAAAACTCTGATGTTGGGAGGGATTGGGGGCAGGAGGAGAAGGGGACGACAGAGGATGAGATGGCTGGATGGCATCACTGACTCGATGGACGTGAGTCTGAGTGAATTCCGGAGTTGGTGATGGAGAGGGAGGCCTGGAAGGCTGCAATTCATGGGGTCGCAAAGAGTCAGACAAGACTGGGCGACTGAACTGAACTGAACTGAACTGAAAATCATTTAGTAGCATTAAGTAACTATTAAGTAACAAAGTATCTAAAGAGAATTAGTTTAGAAAAATGTTTTTAAAGCAACCTATTAAAGGTCCCAAGAAAGATATCTCCTAATTTAATCTTGCTCCAGCCGAAATTTGAAATAGATCATTTCCCACACACTTAGAAACAATCTATTAAAAAAAAAAAATCAAGTATCTTGCAAATGTAATACACCTATTCATTTTTCCCCCCAACTTAGAAAATGCCCACACACTGTGGTCATTCTCCAGGGACTAATGAAGGACAAAGGCCCTGACCACAGCCCAGGCCTCCAAGGTCCTGCCCAATAAGAATAAATGGGTATGTTTAAACTTTTCTCTACACACTCTATTTCTGTTCTCTGTCTCTCTCTTTTTTTTTTTTTTTGGAGCGGAGGGAGGGGATTGAATTTGAACATTACTTTGTGAGTGATGTTTTGTGCATGTACTAACATAATGAAACCAATACCATACTAATCACTGTTGGAACTCGTACATGTATATCATCAATAACTTTACCTAATTTGATCTGAGTCCTCAAGGAAGGTCTTACTCTTTATTACAGTATGGTCTTTCTTTACCTGTAAAGGTCACTCTTCAACCTCATGCTGGAGCTAGAATTGGGACAGGGAGGAGAATTAGGAAATCTTCTTAGCTTCTAGATAAATCAATTGTCACGACAGGTTTTGTAGACTTCTTGTCCTGCTTGGCATAAGCCCTCTTAGAGGAGGTTTCCATTAACTCCACCATAGAGCTTCCAGAATTTACACAGATCTGGGAAGTAGACTCTTGCAGGGCACAAACAGAACCTTGTGTTCACCAGGACCCAGGAGGAAGGAGCAGTGACCACACAGGATACTGACCCAGACTTGCTGTGAGTGTCCAGCAGTCTCTGATGGACTCATGGGTGGGTGGAGGCCTGCTGCAGGGCTGGGGGCACTGAGTGTAGCAGTGCCTGCATGGGACCTTTTGAATGAGTTTGTCATTTTCTTCATTACCTCCACCATAGTTGGCCCAAGTAAATAACGGGGGTGGCGGGGGGGGGGGGGCGGACACAGCCCCACTCATCACTAGAAAATTGGATTAAAGATTTACTGAGCATGGCCCCACCAAAAAAACAAGACAGAGTTTCCCCCTCAGTCAGTCTCTCCCATCAGGAAGCTTTCACAAGCCTCCTATCCTGTCAGAGGGCAGACAGACTGAAAACCACAAACACAGAAAACTAACCAATCTGACCACATGGATCACAGCCTTATATAACTCAATGAAACTATGAGCTGTGCCAAGTAGGGCCACCCAAGACAGATGGGTCATGATGGAGAGTTCTGACAAAGTGTGGTCCACTGGAGAAGGGAATGGCAAACCACTTCAGTATTCTTGCCTTGAGAACCCCATGAACACTATGAAAAGGCAAAAAGATAAGACACTGAAAGATGAATTCCCCAGGTCAGTAGGTGCCAAAAACACCCAGTTGTGTATGTGACTGGTGATAGAAGCACAGTCAGATGCTGTAAAGAACAGTATTGCATAGGAACCTGGAATGTTAGGTCCATAAATCAAGGCAAATTGGAAGTGGTCAAACAGGACATGGCAAAAGTGAATGTCAACATTCTAGGAATCAGTGAAATAAAATGGATTGGACAGGTGAATTTAACTCAGATGACCATTATATCTGCTACTGTGGGCAAGAATCCCTTAGAAGAAACGGAGCAGCCCTCATAGTCAACAAGAGTCCGAGATGCAGTACTTGGATGCACTCTCAAAAATGACAGAATGATTTCTGTTCGTTTCCAGGGCAAACCAGTCAATATCACGGTAATCCAAGTCGATGCCCTGACCAGTCACTCTGAAGAAGCTGAAGTTGAATGGTTCTAAGATGACCTACAAGACCTTCTAGAACTAATACCCAAAAAAGATGTCCTTTTCATTACAAGGGACTGGAATGCAAAAGTAGGAATTAAGAAACACTTGGAGTAACAGGCAATTTTGGTCTTGGAGTACAGAATGAAGCAGGGCAAAGGCTAATAGAGTTTTTTGAAGAGAATGCATTGGTCATAGCAAACACCCTCTTCCAACAACACAACAGTAGACTCTACACATGGACATCAACAGATGGTCAATACTGAAACCAGATTGATTATATTCTTTGCACTCAATGATGGAGAAGCTCTATACAGTCAGCAAAAACAAAACCAAGAGCTTACTGTGGCTCAAATCATGAACTTCTTATTGCCAAATTCAGACTTAAATTGAAGAAAGTAGGGAAAACCACTAGACCATTCAGGTATGACCTAAATCAAATCCCTTGCAATTTTACAGTGGAAGTGAGAAACAGATTCAAGGGATTAGATCTCATAGACAGAGTGCCTGATGAACTATGGAATGAGGTTCATGACATTGTACAGGAGACAGGAATCAAGACCATCCCCATGGAAAAGAAATGCAAAAAAATAAAATGGCTGTCTGAGGAGGCCTTACAAATAGCTGTGAAAAGAAGAGAAGTAAAAAGCAAAGGAGAAAAGGAAAGATACAAGCATTTGAATGCAGAGTTCCAAAGAAGAGCAAGGAGAGATAAAAAAGCCTTCCCTCAGCAACCAGTGCAAAGAAATAGAGGAAAACAACAGAATGGGAAAGACTAGAGATCTCTTCAAAAATTAGAGATACCAAGGGAATATTTCATGCAAAAATGGGCTCAATAAAGGACAGAAATGGTACTGACCCAACAGAAGCAGAAGATATTAAGAAGAGGTGGCAAAAATACACAGAACTATACAAAACAGATCTTCATGACCCAGATAATAATGATGGTATGATCACTCACCTAGAGCCTAACATCCTGGAATGGGAAATCTGGGCCTTAGGAAGCATCACTATGAACAAAGCTAGTGGAGGTGAAGGAATTCCAGTTGAGCTACTTAACACCATACACAAAAATAAACTCAAAATGGATTGAAAATCTAAATATAAGGCCAGAAAACTATACAACTCCTAGAGGAGAACATAGGCAAAACACTCTCTGACATAAATCAAGCAGGATCCTCTATGAACCACATCCCAGAATATTGGAACTAAAAGCAAAAATAAACAAATGGGACCTAATTAAAATTAAAAGCTTCTGCACAACAAAGGAAACTATAAGCATGGTGAAGAGACAGCCTTCAGAATGGGAGAAAATAATAGCAAATGAAGCAAATGACAAAGAATCAATCTCAAAAATATACAAGCAACTCCTGTAGCTCAATTCCAGAAATAAATGACCCAATCAAAAAATGGGCCAAAGAACTATACAGACATTTCTCCAAAGAAGACATACAGATGGCTAACAAACACATGAAAAGATGCTCAACATCACTCATTATCAGAGAAATGCAAATCAAAACCACAATGAGGTTCCATTTCATGCCAATCAGAATGGCTGCTATCCAAAAGTCTACAAGCAATAAATGCTGGAGAGGGTGTGGAGAAAAGGGAACCCTCTTACACTGTTGGCAGGAATGCAAACTAGTACAGCCATTATGGAGAACAGTATGGAGATTCCTTTAAAAATTGGAAATAGAACAGCCATATGCCCCAGCAATCCCACAGCTGGGCATACACACCGAGGAAACCAGAATTGAAAGAGACACATGTACCCCAATGTTCATCGCAGCACTGTTTATAATAGCCAGGACATGGAAACAACCTAGATGTCCATCAGCAGATGAATGGATAAAAAGCTGTGGTACATATACACAATGGAATATTACTCAGCCATTAAAAAGAATACATTTGAATCAGTTCTAATGAGGTGGATGAAACTGGAGCCTATTCTACAGAGTGAAGTAAGCCAGAAAGAAAAACACCAATACAGTATACTAATGCATATATATGGAATTTAGAAAGATGGAAACGATAAAACTGTATGCAAGACAGTAAAAGAGACACAGATGTATAGAACAGTCTTTTGGACTCTGTGGAAGAGGGCAAGGGTGGGATAGTTTGGGAGAATGGCATTGAAACATGTATATTATCATACGTGAAATGAATTACTAGTCCAGGTTCAATTCATGATACAGGATGTTTGGGGCTGGTGCACTGGGACGACCCAGAGGGATGGGATGGGGATGGAGCTGGGAGGGGGGTTCAGGATGGGGAACACATGTACACCCATGGTGGATTCATGTTAATGTATGGCACAACCAATACAATATTGTAAAGTAATTAGCCTCCAATTAAAATAAATAAATTTATATTAAAGAAAATAAATCCTAAAAGATGATGCTGTGAAAGTGCTGCATTCAATATGCCAGCAAATTTGAAAAAGTCAGCAGTGGCCACAGGACTGGAAAAGATCAGTTTTCATTCCAGTCCCAAGAAAAGGCAATGCCAAAGAATGTTTAAACTACCACACAATTGCACTCATCTGACACGCTAGTAAAGTATTGTTAAAAATTCTCCACCCAGACTTCAACAATGCAAGAACTGTGAATTTCCAGATGTTCAAACTGGATTTGGAAAAGCCAGAGGAGCCACAGGTCAAATTTCCAACGTCCGCTGGATCATGGAGAAAGCAAGAAAGTTCCAGAAAAACATCTATTTCTGCTTTATTGACTATGCCAAAGCCTTTGACTGTGTGGATCACAATAAACTGTGGAAATTCTTAAAGAGATTAGAATACCAGACCACTTGACCTGCCTCTTGAAAAATCTATATGCAGATCAGGAAACAACAGTTAGAACTGGATGTGGAACAACAGACTGGTTTCAAGTAAAGAAAGTAGTACGTCAAGGCTGTATATTGTCACCCTGCTTATTTAACTTATATGCAGAGTACATCATGAGAAACGCTGGGCTGGAAGAAGTACAAGCTGGAATCTAGATTGCCAGAAAAATATCATCAACCTCAGATATGCAGATGACACCACCCTTATGGCAGAAAGCAAAGAAAAACTAAAAAGCCTCTTGATGAAAGTGAAAGAGGAGAGTGAAAAATTTGGCTTAAAGCTCAACATTCAGAAAACGAAGATCATGGCATTTGGTCACATCACTTCATGTCAAATAGATGGGGAAACAATGGAAACAGTGACAGACTTTATTTTTTTAGGCCCCAAAATCACTGCAGATGGTGTCTGCAGCCATGAAATTGAAAGAGGATTGTTCCTTGAAGGGAAAGTTATGACCAACCTAGATAGCATATTAAAAAGTGGCATTGAAACATGTATACTATCAGGTAAGAAATGAATCGCCAGTCTATGTTCTATACAGGATACAGGATGCTTGGGGCTGGTGCACGGGGATGATCCAGAGAGATGATATGGGGTGGGAGGTGGGAGGGGGCTTCAGGATTGGGAACTCATGTATACCTGTGGCTGATTCATGTCAATATATGGCAAAACCAATACAGTATTGTAAAGCAAAATAAAATAAAAATAAAAATAAAAATAAATAAAATAAAATAATAAAAATATATATAATATCAAAGACTAAAAATTTCACCAGTTTGTCAAATATATTTAATTAGTACTTACTTGTATCTGGCATAGACATACACAGGTCTTGAAATAAATGAATATACACTTAAAAAAAAAAAGTGGAGCCATTACTGTGTTAACAAAGGTCTTTCTAGTCAAAGCTATTGTTTTTCCAGCAGTCATGTATGGATGTGAGAGTTGGACTATGAAGAAAGTTGACTGCCGAAGAATTGATGCTTTTGAACTGTGGTGTTGGAGAAACATGAGAGTTCCTCAGACTGCAAGGAGATCCATCCAGTCCATCCTAAAGGAAGTTCTAAATATTCATTGGAAGAACTGATTGATGCTGAAGCTGAAACTAATACTTTGCCCACCTGATGCAAAAAACTGACTCATTTGAAAAGACCCTGATCCTGGGAAAGATTGAAGGCAGGAGGAATAGAGGATGACAGAGGAGGAGATGGTTGGATGGCGTCACCAACTCGATGGACATGAGTTTGAATAAGGTCCAGGAGTTGGTGATGGACAGGAAGGTCTGGCGTGTTGCAGTCCATGGGGTCGCAAAGAGTCTGACACAACTGAGTGACTGGACTGAACTGATCAAAACTGATCCATAAGAATTTGATAAGGGAAGAAAAGTATGAGGAAGAAGTTACCTGCACTCATACAAAAGTTTAAGAATATTCACTACGTGCCCCCAAGACCGTTAAGTAGCTAAACTGTAGGGCATGATTTGAAGCACAGAAAGAAATGAAGTCAAGAAAGTGGGTTGGTGCTGCAATGTTAAGTGATCTTGCTTTCCATGCAAGAACATTTAGTCTGTCTGAACTGGGAAGTTTTGTTTTGTATTGGTTTTGGTTTTTAGTAGAGAATTTATAAAGAGAGAACCTTACTGCACTGTTCGTGGGAATGCAAATTGGTGCGATCCCTATAGAGAACAGTTTGGAAATTCTTTTAAAAAACTAAAAATAGAGCTACCATATGATCCAGCGGTCCCAATGCTGGACATGTATCCAGAGAAAACCCTGGGTCCAACTGATATATGCATCTCAGTGTTCTTTGCAGCACTATTTACAATAACCAGGACAAGGAAGCAACCTGGATGTCCATCCGCAGAGGAATGGATAAAGAAGGTATGGTTTATATACAGTGGAATGATACTCAGTCATAAAAAGAATGAGATAATGCCATGTGCAGCAACATGGATGGACCTGTAGATTTCCATCCTGAGTGAAGTCTGTCAGACAGAGAAGGAGAAATATCGTATAATATCCTTTATATGTAGAATCTAAAAAGAGGCAATACAAATGAATTTATTACAAAACAGAATGAACTTATTTACGAAACAGAATCACAGATGTATAGAACAAACTTCTGATTGTGGGGTGGGGGAGTGGGGGAAAGCTGAGGGGAAGCTATAGTTGGGAATTTAGAAATAAGCTGTACACTCTGCTGTATTTAAAAAGGATTGCTAACAGGATTCCACTGTAGAGCACAGGGAACTCTGCTCTGTCATGTGGCAGCCTGGGTGGGAGGGGAGTTGGGGGAGATGGACACATGTGTGTGTCTGGCTGAGTCCCTTTGTTGTCCACCTGAGTCCGTCGCTATCAGCTATGCTCCAACACAAAATAGTTTTTTTAAAAAAAAGTTAAAAAAAAACAAATGTTGGGAGTTAAAAAAAAAAAAAGTTAAAATTTCAAAATACCAAACTAATGATGAAAGGATCAGTTATTAAGTTGGCCTTAAAAAATGATATTCAAAGAATAGTAATGGAATTTTTATCCAACTGAGGAATTTAATTAAAGTATCTATTTAAATAGTGACCTGAAGAATCATAATTATTTAATATATTTCTTTAAAATGTATAGCTCACCTAATCTATAAGGGACTTCAAATATCTGATTAATGCAATTATTTATACATGACAGAATGGTGGGAATTTAAATCCCAGAAAATTAAACTTCATATAGGAAAGAAGCTGATAAATACTACCAAAATATGGGCTTATATCATTCTTTCAACTAAGCATTTAAAATTTAGTACCAAATTGCCTGCAAGGATTATTTTCTTAATATTGGGAAAAATTCTACATCAACCATTTAATCTTAAATTCTTGAAAATTCTGTCATCCCCCATTTCATTTTAAAATTTCTATAATCAGACTCTTTCAAGCTGGTATTCAGATATATCCAATTAGATTTTCATTCAGACTCTCAGGCATGTAAGTCATCATATTCCTCAGTAACCAATAGTCTATACTGGCTTCTTTGAAGTGCCTATTAATGACATCATCAGTTTTTAAACCATAGTAATTTATAAACATTCAGTTCAGTTCAGTTCAGTCACTCAGTCGTGTCCGACTCTTTGCGACCCCATGAATCCCAGCACGCCAGGCCTCCCTGTCCATCCCCAACGCCCCAACTCAAACTCACCTCCATCGAGTCGGTGGTGCCATCTGCCATCTCATCCTCTGTCGTCCCCTTTTCCTCCTGCCCGCAATCCCTCCCAGCATCAGAGTCTTTTCCAATGAGTCAACTCTTCGCATGAGGTGGCCAAAGTACTGAAATTTCAGCTTTTGCATCATTCTTTCCAAAGAAATCCCAGGGCTGATCTCCTTCAGAATGGACTGGTTGGATCTCCTTGCAGTCCAAGGGACCCTCAAGAGTCTTCTCCAACACCACAGTTTAAAAGCATCAATTCTTCGGTGCTCAGCCTTCTTCACAGTCCAACTCTCACATCCGTACATGACCACTGGGAAAACCATAGTCTCGACTAGACGGACCTTACCTGGCAAAGCAGTGTCTCTATTTTTGAATATACTATGTAGGTTGGTCATAACTTTTCTTCCAAGGAGTAAGCGTCTTTTAATTTCATGGCTGCAGTCACCATCTGCAGTGATTTTGGAGCCCTCCCCCAAAAATAAAGTCTGACACTGTTTCCACTGTTTCCCCATCTATTTGCCATGAAGTGATGGGACCAGATGCCATGATCTTCATATTCTGAATGTTGAGCTTTAAGCCAACTTTTTCGCTCTCCTCTTTCACTTTCATCAAGAGGCTTTTTAGTTCCTCTCCACTTTCTGCCATGAGGGTGGTGTCATCTGCATATCTGAGGTTATTGATATTTCTCCTGGCAATCTTGATTCCAGCTTGTGCTTCTTCCAGTCCAGCTTTTCTCATGATGTATTCTGCATATAAGTTAAATAAGCAGGGTGACAATATACAGGCTTGACGTATTCCTTTTCCTATTTGGAACCAGTCTGTTGTTCCACATCCAGTTCTAACTGTTGCTTTCTGACCTGCACACTATAAGTCAATAGAAAAAAATATATTTGACATGAGCATTGTTAAATTACATACACATTTTCAGATATGTTCTATTCATGTATACAAATTGTTTAATGATATAATATTTTACATACTGTTCTGTGACCTACTTTATCACTTAGATTGTGAATTTTTCCATGTTCAAGTATATGAATCTCTATCTTCATTTTTGCTGACTCTATTCTGCTGAATGATAAATTTGTCTTAATTTTCTACCTCAGAAACAAACCAGTAAAACGTCTGCTCATACACTGTAACATGCTTGTCTGAATAGTCCGTTTAAAGTAAAAGTTGCTCAATCGTGTCCAACTCTTTGTGACCCCATGGATACACAGTCCATGGAATTCTTCAGGCCAGAATACTGGAGTGGGTAGCCTTTCCCTTCTCAAGGGGATTTTCCCAACCCAGGGATAGAACCTAGGTCTCCCTCATTGCAGGTGGATTCCTTACCAGCTAAACCACCAGGGAAGCCCAAGAATACTGGAGTGGGTAGCCTATCCCTTCTCCTGAGGATCTCTCCCCACCCCCAGCCGCCCCCCCCCGCCCCGCCCCCCCCCCCCCCCCCCCGCCAGGAATCAAACCAGGGTCTTCTGCATTGCAGGTGGATTCTTTACCAACTGAGCTATCAGGGAAGCCCGAATAGTCCCTTAATTTTTACTAAAGGTGGAATTGCTGGGAAAAGATATCATACTTTTGATTTTATAGTCTCTAGTGTGTGCATGCTAAGTTGCTTCAGTCATGTCTGACTCTGCCACCCTGTGAAGTGCAGTGACCACGCTCCTCTGTCCATGGGATTCTCCAGGTGAGAGTACTAGAGTGGGTTTCCGTGCCCACCTCCAGGGGGTCTTCCCAACCCAGGGATTGAACCTGAGTCTCCTTTGTCTCCTGCATTGGCAGGCAGGTAGGTTCTTTACCACTAGCACCACCTGGGAAGTCTGCAGTTTCTAGTATGTATTATCACATTTCTCCCTTAGAGATTTGGCTAATTTGTATTTCCATCAGCAATGAATGAAAATTCCTCTTCACTAAAATGTGGGTCTTTGACCACTGGTGTTTTATTCTTTTTGTTTCTACTTATGTTAATGTTACTTACAAATACATATTGTCTCAATGAGTCATTGCAACTTTTCTTCCGGCCAGCATTATTGTATGTGTCTGCCTTACCTACCACCGTGGTGACTGCGTAACATAGTAACTGGTCCCAAACTTCCAACTATTCACTCAAATCATCTTGCAAGCTCTTTCTTTTCTCTCCCTCTTGCTCTTTTAATATTAGAAATCTAACCATGTTATTCTCACATTTAAACTTTTCAGTATCTTAATTTGTTTGGCAAATTAAGCACAAACTCCTCTGTATCACATCATTCATAAAAAAATGAATTTAAGAGGACCTAAGATTGTTGACACACATAGCCATATGGCAGGAAAAAAATCAACTCTCAGGAGCAAAGGATAACCTCAACCAAGGTCTCATTCACCTCTTGCCCTTTCCTTAGCCCCTCCAAACCCACACATGAAGAAACTACGGGAAAGAATCAGCACTGAGGGGAAAAAAAAGGTAGACCTTAACTCACAACACTTGAGATATTGAAATCTTGAATACAAAACATTAACATTTTGAATATTTAAAGAAATTTCAAAAAATAAATTAAAAAGGTGAAGCAATCAAGTCTACCAAAAATGGACCAAGGATATTTGGAAAGAACTAGTTATTCTAGAAATATAAAAACACATAATCATTAAAATTACATAGGTATTTAATAACATATTAGTTAAAATTATTTACTTTCAATATGTGAAAGTAAATGTTTGCAACTTATATTCCTTACAAAGACATATACTCAAGATATGTGACTATTTCTTCAAATCAATAAGACAAAGGCAAACAACTCTGACTTCAACAGACATTTTGCAAAAGAGGACAACTGAATGGTTAATAAGCATATGACAACAATTAAGGGAATGAAAATTATAACTTGAATGAGATTCCACTTCCTACTTTTGAGAATTACTAGTGCTGACTATAAGAACTCTCACAGATTGATTGTAAAAGTGTAGCTGATATAATATTTTGGGAAAGAGGTTCACATCACCTAAAGTTGAAGAGGATTGTGATCTATAAGGTCCACTACTAGGTATAGACCCAAAACAAATACATACATACAGACACACTGAGAGACAAGATGAAAACGTAGATAGTAACATTATCTGCAATAGCTTTAAACTAATAATGACTCATTTCCATCGATGAAAGAATGTGGTTTATTCACATGATGTCATGCTCTACTAACAATTAACCAGTTGTAGCTATGTGCAACACTGCAGGTGAATCTTGCCAGAACAATGTCCAGTGAGAGGATACAAAACAAAAGAACATATACCGTGTAATCTCATTTATATAAAGTCCAAAAAATAAATAAAGTTAAACCTATGAAGGCAGAATTCAGAAAATAGTCACCTTTGAGGAGGAGGGCAGAGACTGAACAAAAGGAGATTTGTGCTGAAATAAACTTCAGGCCCCTCATTTACATGGACCCCTTTCAATGTCCTAAGGAGACCAAGTCAATCAGTCACATAATCATAACGCTTTTGTAAAATGTTTAAAAGAAACACATTTAATTGCAATTGGTTAAGACATATGGTTCATTACTGTCCAAATTCACCTCTGTCACATTTCCCATTTCACTGGATGCCTTTAGACAGGGAATGGTCTTTCCAGGGATCCATCTGGAACGAAGATGAGCTGACTGTTCATTGAGGTTGACCGTACTGTCAAACTCAAGTGTCTAGTATCTAGTATATTTATTTTATTCACAATTACTTCTATGAATGGTTAAGTTATTGCTTTCATTCCAGTGCAGGACTGGCTTCTAGGAATACTTCTACCACTCACCCTGTTGACTCCTTAAGTTCTGTGACCTAACAGCAGAGAGCCAGAGGTCATACAGCAATATAAGTGTATTCTACAGCTCTAGGCACTGGAAATAATTGGGTAATGGAGAGGAAACCAGAGGTAAAGCATCTGCCTGTAATGCAGAAGACCTGGGTTCAATTTCTGGGTTGGGAAGATCCCCTGGAGAAGGAAATGGCAACCCATTCCAGTACTCTTGCTTGTAAAATCCCATGGACAGAGGAGCCTGGTAGGTTACAGTCCACGGGATCGCAAAGAGTCAGACATGACTGAGCGAATTCACATGGTCTTAGAGAGGAAATAAGGTAAAATAAACAGAGCAAAAAACCTAGTCCATGTAAATTTTTCCAGTCACGAAGTATAAAACTAGGCAGAGAAGTTATTTCTCACGGCTGTCTCATGAAGTTGTCTCTCAACAAGAATACACCAGATAATACAACATAAACATTTATGAAGATGCCATAGTGTGTGTGTGTGTGTGTGTGTTTTCCTTTTGTGTGGGGAATTAAGAGAAATAGAATGTAATGTATTAAAATTCTCAGATTTGGGAAACTGAATGAATCCTAGTAGAATTTTTAAAAAGGGGAAACCTACTGTCACTGAAAAGCAAGTCTGTGTGCCCAATGCACAGAGAGGCCAGTTCAGTTCAGTTCAGTCTCTCAGTTGTGTCCAACTCTTTGTGAAACCATGGACTGTAGCACACTGGGCTTCCCTGTCCATCACCAATTCCCAGAGCTTGCTCAAACTCATGTCCATCAAGTCGGTGAAGCCATCCAACCATCTTATCCTTTGTCATCCCCTTCTCCTGCCTTCAATCTTTCACAGCATTGGGATCTTTTCAAATGACTCAATTCTTCACACCAGGTGGCCAAAGTATTGGAGTTTCAGCTTTAGCATCAGTCCTTCCAATGAACACCCAGGACTGATCTCCTTTAGGATGGACTGGTTGGATCTCCTTGCAGTCCAAGGGACTCAAGAGCCTTCTCCAACACCACAATTCAAAAGCATCAGTTCTTCAGTGCTCAGTTTTCTTTATAGTCCAACTGTCACTTCCATACATGACTACTGGGAAAACCATAGCTTTGACTAAATGGACCTTTATTGGCAAAGTAATGTCTTTGCTATTTAACATGCTGTAGGCTGGTCATAGCTTTTCTTCCAAGGAGCAAGCATCTTTTAATTTCATGGCTGTAGTCCCAATCTGCAGTGATTTTGGAGCCCAAGAAACTAAAGTCTGCCACTGTTTTCTTTGTTTCCTCACCTATTAGCCATGAAGTGATGGGACCAGATGCTATGATCTTAGTTTTCTGAATGTTAAGTTTTAAGCCAACTTTTTTGCTCTCTTCTTTGATTTCATCAAGAGGCTCTTTAGTTTTTCTTCACTTTCTGCCATATGGTGTCCTCTGCATATCAGAAGTTATTGATATTTCTCCTGGAAATCTTGATTCCAGCTTGTGCTTCATCCAGTCTGGCATTTCGCATGATGTACTCTGCATATAAGTTAAATAAGCAAGATGACAATATACAGCCTTGATGTACTCTCTTCCCAGTTTGGAACCAGCCTGTTGCTCCATGTCCAGTTCTAACTGTTGCTTCTTTACCTGCATTTAGATTTCTCAGGAGGCGGGTAATGTGGTCTGGTATTTCCATCTTTTAAGAATTTTCCACAGTTTGTTATGATCCACACAGTCAAAGGATTTTGATACTTTGAATATCAAAGCATTAGAGTTTGGAACAGAAAAAAGTTTATTGCAGGGTCATGCGGAGGTGAGTGGCTCATGCTATAAACCCCCAAACTTTGAAAAGCTCTCAGCAAAGCCTTTTTTAAGAAAGGTGAGGAGGGTGTGGTTAGCCGTTGCAGATGTCTTGGAGTCAGATCTTTTGTTCCTGAGGTCGGGTCACGGTCAGGTACAATGTTCCTGCACATCTCTATCAGACAAATGGTATTCTCTGACAAGAAAGGGCAAGGTCCCAAGGCACAATTTCACCCTCCAGAGTCCTGCTTCTGGCTAAGAGGAGGCAGATCTCAGCCGGTGGCTCCCGTAGGGACAGGTCCCCAGACCCTGCCCAGCTGTCCTCGCTGAGGGGGCCAGGCCAGGCCTCCAACCCAGCTTGCCCTCGGGCCTCAGGCCACCCAGAGCGGGGTGGCGCAGGCAGGCCTCGCAGACCGTGACCCAGGCAAACTGCCGTTGCTCTTACTTCACAGAGACAGGCAGGTGCAGAGGTTCACTGCTGCTGCAGGCTTGGGCCGAGGCCAGGGGTGGCCTTGGTCGGGGCTCTGGAGCCCTACAGGAAACAGATTCCGGCCTGTCCCCTGGGCCTCAGCTCACTCACTGAGCCAGGGCCAGGAAACAAGCTGGAGGGCTCCGGGGAAAAGGCCAGGATTGCGTCTTCCTGCTGACCCCACCTGCTGATCAGCACTCTGCCAGTCTCCAGCTGAACCCTCTCACGAAAGGTCCCTCAGTGACGGTTGGTTGCTTGTGGGCAGGGCCCCTCCATCACCATCCAGCAGCTGAGCAGGGCCACTAGGGGCCGCTTACTGACGGTTGCTGGAGCGTGGGGATTGCTGTGGCGCTGACCAGGGGCTGAGCGGGAACTTCTGCCTGGTGACGGGTGCAGAGCACTGAGGAGAGGGCTGCCCTCACGGTGCCCGGTTACACACTACTAGGAACATAGTGGCGAAATAAACAGAACCTGAATGCCGTGAGAAGGAAGGGAAAGATTCCTACAGAGGAGCAAAAACTAAACCTTCAGCTGAAATGTTCAACAGCACCACAGGAAATGATACAATAGTGGAATCCCTTCAAATCTGGGGAGAAGTGTCTCTCAATAGCTCAGCGCACAATTGTGTTTTCAACAAAACTGTTTTTCAAAAACACTTGGAGTGGGGGGAAAGCTTTTCATACACAAACTGACTTTTATGAAAAAAAAAAATTCTTAGGAATGACTTAAAAGAAATGGAAAGGATTCCAGAAGGAAGGCTTGTGATGCAGGGAGGAATGAGCAGAGAAATTGGTAAAAGTGTGAATATATACAAATAAGCCTTGCCTGTGAGGATGAAAGAGAAGAAGGCAAGAAAGAAAGATAGCTAATACTAGATAACAAAAGCCTAAGAGAGTAAAGCTGCTGATTCACTTTAAAATTCACTATTTTAGGCTGCATGTTATAATTTATAGGATACTGATTAAAAGACTAGCAAGACAGCAAATAAATTACCTCTCAACCAGAAAGAGAGAAAGGTGAAACAGGGGGCCAAAAATAACATTTGACCTGGAAGACAGCAAGAAAGAGTAAAAATAAGATTGAAAAAAGGAGACAGCAATAGAAGAAAAGGAAGAGATAAAAAAGGAAAGAAGAAAATGAAGGAAGAAGTGAGAGAAGGAAGGCTGACTTGCTCAAGGAGAGGCAGACACAAGTTACAAGGGAGATGGGCTGAATGCAGAAAACCACTCCAGATTGAAAGTTAGAGACAAAAAGCGTTTCAACTGGCAAATACCAAGTGCTGGCTTCACAATGAGGCAAGAGCTACCTTTGGTAAAGATGTCACAATAGAAACAGATCAGGAAAAGGACTGCTGTTCTTCAAAAATTCTTTGAGTTGCCTCTGCTTTCAATTCACATTCCAGCCCCCTAATTATTGACTGTCCTCGACCTCAGAGTCAACCTGGGGTCATGGTTTTTAGCACATCCTTGGAAGATTGTTGTGGCCCCATCATGATCATCCATTGATAGATGATACTTGCTCTCCAACAAAATCTCAGGTCATAAAGTGAAGCTATCAACCATACGTAATAACTCTATACACCTCATTTTCCCTAGTTTCAACCATCGCATTACATGGAATTTTATGCTAAAATCATATTATTTTGGAAAATGGAAGGCAATTTCTTAAAATAGTCTAAAGGAAAATATATTTTTATAAAGATACAAATTAGAGAAGCAAATGATACTGGAAAAGAATCATATTCTCTTCTCTTTGCTTCTGTATTAAAGAGAGACAGACAATGATTAACATTTTCAGTTATAATTTGGGGTAATAGTCTAAGCTTTTGTAATTGTATGAAAAAAAGAATATATTAGCAAAATACATCAAGATACATAATCAAATATAAAATACTAAGGGTTTTATATAAATCAATAAAGATACAAATATGCCCCATAGGAAAATGTATACATAATATGAGTATGAAACATGGTAAAATCCTATTTTCAATAATAAGTGAAGAAATGAAAACTAAAATGGATAACTTTCTCAAGGATCATATTTGATTAATAGAAATATGTTATCCAGACTTTTTTCATAGTTATAGTTTATCATATATAAGGGTATTTTTATGTGGTCTAAATAATATAGCTGAATTATGATTTATTTAACATTTTTAGCTTATGAGATCTCTTTGAAACTAGGCTCTTTTCCAGTTGCTTACTCAACACCTGAAACTCAGATTAATATTCTTAATAGAACTAAATTCATCTTTCCACCAAGTCTTTTCTACCCACCATTTTCCCCATCTCAGTAAATAGATACTCAATCCTCCCAGGTCTCTGGTCAAAAACCTTGCCATCATTCTTTATTTCACTCCTATATTCAATATGAACAGAAGTTCTGTTGGCTCTCCTGTCAAAATCCATGTTGGACTGATCATTTCTCATCATCTCCACTGCTGGTGGGATGTCCAAACCACCATCATTTCCCATTAGTGTAATCGCACTAGCTGCTTACCCAGTCTCTCCATTTCTATTCTTGCGCATCTGTGGTCTGGTACCAACAGAACAGTCAGAGTGAAACTCTTGAAATACAAGTTAGATCAAATCACTCCTCTGCTCAAAACCCTTCTCTGGCTGCCCATTTCACTCACCTTCAAAGGCAAAATCCTTACAATTGCTTCTGCATTAGTCAGAGTAAGTAATGATAGTTTGCTGTTTAAAAAAGAAATCTTGACAGCATAAATGTCACAGTGTGGTGGAGGTTGAGTGGCTCTCCTAGATGCCCTCCCAGGGAACCTAATCGTCCTCCATCAAGGGACTCTACTGTTCTCTAAGACCATCTTGGAGTACTCTGCTTGATCTCCTACAGCTAACTGGCCAATAAAATGCACAGACAGAGAGAGAGTCAATTCTATTGGCAAGAATTAATTTTGCATCCCCTCCCAGACCATGGAAGATAATCTAGCTATGTGTCCATGGGTATGGGGCACCAGCTCTTTCCTTTTCCTGGATCACTGCTCCTCAAAGTATTAAGACGATGAAATTTTTCATCTTCTTCAAATGTTTGCCCCAAAGTCAGTTTCTTACCGAGAGCTTTCAGACCATCCAATTTATAGTTGCAACCTATAATTGCAATCATCTTTTCCCTACTTTGCTTTTCCATTTTTCCAAAGTATACATGTATATCATTTCCTAATACAAGTGACCTATTTCTTAATGGTCATTACATGACAAGGTAGCACATAATCTGCACCAGGGCATATACCAGGGCATATATCAATATTAGTACATTGATGTATTGTCTAGAATAGTGTTTCGCACTGAATAAGCACTCAGTAACTAATTTGCAATAAATATTATAAAATGCTTATGATCTCATGATTATCATTTTTAAGTTTAAGTTCCTTACATATAAGTTCTCAGAAGTGTGACATTTTAAGCACAACTAGTTAAAATTTTATATATATTTTCTTACGGAAAATAATTCACTTTACTTCTATTTCTCATGTTTTAATGATTTTTGTTACTCACTTCTGATTTTATGCTTCTGAAAATTACCACCATATTTTCTTATCCTTTAATGTTTTCTAAGAATTTCATCACAGTATTTAATTATTAGTCACTTATTTTCTTGCTTATATAATTCTTCCATCCACAACTCCTTCCAAATTCCTGATATGCTGTCAACAATATCTATCATCTGATATTTTAGATTCAGTACATTATTGTTAGTTTTCAGTGCATTTCACATTTTTATTTTTAACAATAAATTTATTTTAATAGGGGGCTAACTACTTTACAATATTGTGTTGGTTTTTGCCATACGTTGACATGAATCAGCTGTGGGTGTACATGTGTCCCCCATCCTGAACCCCCTCCCACCTTCCTCCCTGTATCATCCCTCTGGGTTGCCCCAGTGCACTGGCCCTGAGTGCCCTGTTTCACGCATCAAACTTGGACAGGTCATCTATTTCACATATGGTAATATACATGTTTCAGTGCTATTCTCTCAAATCATCCCACCCTCGCCTTCTCCCACGGAGTCCAAAAGTCTGTTCTTTACATCTGTGTCTCTTTTGCTGTCTCGAATATATGGGGTCATCATTACCATCTTTCTAAATGCCATACTCCTTGGAAGAAAAGTTATGACCAACCTAGATAGCATATTCAAAAGCAGGGACATTACTTTGCCGACTAAGGTCCGTCTAGTCAAGGCTATGGTTTTTCCTGTGGTCATGTATGGATGTAAGAGTTGGACTGTGAAGAAGGCTGAGTGCTGAAGAATTGATGCTTTTGAACTGTGGTGTTGGAGAAGACTCTTCAGAGTCCCTTGGACTACAAGGAGATCCAACCAGTCCATTCTGAAGGAGATCAACCCTGGGATTTCTTTGGAAGGAATGATGCTAAAGCTGAAACTCCAGTACTTTGTCCACCTCATGCGAAGAGTTGACTCATTGGAAAAGACTCATGCTGGGAGGGATTGGGGGCAGTAGGAGAAGGGGACGACAGAGGATGAGATGGCTGGATGGCATCACGGACTCGATGGACCTGAGTCTGAGTGAACTCCGGGAGTTGGTGATGGACAGGGAGGCCTGGCATGCTGCGATTCATGGGGTCGCAAAGAGTCAGACACGACTGAGTGACTGAACTGAACTGATACTGCATTGGTGTTTTTCTTTCTGACTTATTCCGCTCTGTATAATAGGCTCCATTTTCATCCATCTCATTAGAATTTATTCAAATGTGTTCTTTTTAATAGCTGAGTAATATTCCATTGTGTATATGTACCACAACTTTCTAATCCATTCTTCTGCTGATGAACATCTAGGTTGCTTCCATGTTCTAGCTATTGTAAACAGTGTTGTGATGAACATTGGTGTACAAGTGTTTCTTTCAATTCTGGTTTTCTCAGTGTGTATGCCCAGCAGTGGGATTGCTGGGTCGTATGGCAGTTCTCTTTTCAGTTTTTTAAGGAATCTCCACACTGATCTCCATAGTGGCTGTACTAGTTTGGATTGCCATCAATAGTATAAGAGGGTTCCATTTTCTCCACACCCTCTCCAGCATTTATTGTTTGTAGACTTTTGGATAGCAGCCATTCTAACAGATTTTGGCTCCAAAATCACTGCAGATGGTGACTGTAGCTATAAAATTAAAAGACGCTTGCTCCTTGGAAGAAAACCTATGACCAACCTAGACAGCATATTAAAAAGCAGAGACATTACTTTGTCAACAAATGTCCATCTAGTTAAAGCTATGGTTTTCCCAGTAGTCATGTATGGATGTGAGAGTTGGACTATAAAGAAAGCTGAGCACTGAACAATTGATGCTTTTGAACTGTGGTGTTAGAGAAGATTCTTGAGAGTCCCTTAGACAGCAAGGAGATCAAACCAGTCCATCCTAAAGGAAATCAGTCCTGAATATTCACTGATGCTGAAACTGAAACTCCAATACTTTGGCCACCTGATGCAAAGAACTGACTCATTGGAAAATACCCTGATGCTGGGAAAGATTGAAGGCTGGAGGAGAAGGGGATGACAGAGGATGAGATGGTGGGATGGCATCACCAACTCAATGGACATGAGTTTGAGTAAACTCCGGGAGTGGGTGACAGACAGGGAGGCCTGGCATGCTGTAGTCCATGGGGTCACAAAGAGTCAGACATGACTGAGCAACTGAACTGAACTGACTGATTCTGACAGTATTCTTACAGTTTCATTTTGCACATAATTGCAATTATTTTCATTTTTAATAGAATTTATTATTTCCTTTCTAACTTAATAGCATGCATGTTCATTGCAAACAACTAGCAATACATAAAACCATAAAATAAGAAGTAACAATCACCTATAATCCCCACCCCCTAGAGATAACCACCATTAGCATTTTGATGCATTACTTCCTAGTGTCTAAATATTTTTTCTAAATTAAAGTAGAATTAGCCTACAACACTATATTAGTTCCAGGTGCACAACATGTAATTTGATATTTCAATATATTACAAAATGGTCATCATGATAAGTCCACCATTCATCACCATAGAAAGATATTATAATTGACTATTTTGCTCACGCTGTATATTTCATTCTCATGACTCAATCATTTTTTAAGTAGAAGTTTGTACCTCTTAATCTCCCTCAGCTATTCTCTCCTCCCTCACCTTTTCCAACCACCTGTTAGTTCTCTGTATCTATAAGTCTATTTCTGTTTTGTTATCTTTGTTTGTTTGTTTTTCTTTTTAGTGTGAACAGGTAAGTGCAATCATACAGACTTTGTCTTTCTCTGTTTGACTTATTTCACTTAGCATAATACCCTCTGGGTCCATCCATGTTGTCCAAATCGCAAAGATGTCATCCTTATTTGTGGCTGAGTGATGTTCCGCATCTTCATCCATTCATCCACGGTGTGCTCTGGGGTTACATCCGTACCTTGGCTATTGTAAATAATGCTGCAATGAATGCTGGGTCCATATATCTTTTCAAATTAGTATTTTTCTTTGCTTTGGGACATCATGCAAAAGTGGAATTTCTCAATCATATGCCAGGTCTATGTTTAATTTTTTGAGGAATTTCATCCTGTTCTCTACAGTGACTGCTCTAAGTTACATTCCCACTAACATTGCACAAGGTTTCCCTTATCTCCGCATTCACACTGACACTTGTTATTTGTTGGTTTTTGAAAACAGTCATTTTGACATGTGTGATGTGACATTTCACTATAGTTTTGGTTTGCATTTCGAACTTTTCATGTGTCTGTTGACCATCTATATGTCTTTGGGAAGAGAAAATTATGATGATTTAAACTTCATTTCACTTTTTTCTTTCAGTTTTCACTGTTTAGTATTTTTTATAAAAGATATTTATAATTTAAATGAATAAAAATTCAGCTGGTAGCAAAATTCTAGATCACAAGTTTTCCCTTAAAAAAATACTGTTTCACTACTTCCTTATATTTAAAGTGTATATTTTGGGTTGATCGGGCTTAGCTTACTTTGATGCTAATAGGTTTATTTCATTCCTCTGACCAAACACTATAGATTTGTTTCTCTGATATCCAGATTCAAATATTTCAATAGATTTTTTACCTTATTCATTAACTGTTTGTCTTTCATTATTTTTAAAGTTATCTTATCAGCATACAGCTATCAATATAAATAAAGTTCCCATCATATGGCAGATCTACAGTTACCTGGGATATGTGGGTCCTTGGATGCAGGTTCTTGTAAATGCCTTAAATTTCAATAGTAAGGGTCCAAGTGGAATGTATCTTTCCCTCCCAAGGGTGCTTTCACCCTCTGAAGGGGTTTTCCAGATTTCTCTAGGCTAAACTACTTGATTAAAAGGCAAAATTTCTAATTTGGCTCTTATTCCTGAAATGTTATGACAAACTTACTCTATTTTTTCCTAGCTGCCAGCATTAATTCCGGCTTCCTCTATTATTTTGTCATTAAAATCAGAATATGAGGCAAAACTAGAAATCAGTGTTCAGGTAATCATTTTATATGAAAGTCTTTTGAATAGATTGCCAATTAAATATTTTGCAAAGTGTGGAATAGTAAAGTTAAATTTATAGAGAGTTCACATCATTGACATCTCACATCATCTCACATCATTCACATCATTCACATCATTGGTCTCTTTCTCTTATGTTATAAACCCAGCATCAAGAAAAACCAATGTTATCAAAATCAGTTATATTTAGGGATATCAGCTCTCTTGACTAAATTTTTCACTCAGAAAATTTATGAAATGAGCCCATCTAAAAAGTTGAATCTTGAGGATTTGTCGTGATGATTTTAAAAGCGAACCACACAAATATTTAGTAACACTTGACAGGCAAGCCTCTATGGCAAAGGACTCAATGCCCCAAAGCACCTACATCCATCATTCTCTTCTATAGACTCATGATAATCTGAGATGGTTATGTGATTCATCAGCCGTTTCCCTTCATTCAAACATTTCCCAATATAAACCACAAAAAGCTGCCTCTGCCTGAATGAATCTCAATTTTCAGTCATCTGTCACATCTTCCTTCTGCTTAGTTCAGTTGCCCAGACGTGTCCGAATCTTTGTGACCCCATGAACCACAGCAGGCCAAGCCTCCCTGTCCATCCCAACTCCTGGAGTTCACTCAAACTCATGTCCATTGAGTCGGTGATGCCATCCAGCCATCTCATCCTCTGTAGTCCCCTTCTTCTCCCACCTTCAGTCTTTCCCAGTATCAGGGTCTTTTCCAATGAGTCAGCTCTTCTCATCAGAGGGCCAAAGCACTGGAGTTTCAGCTTCAACATCAGTCCTTCCAATGAATATTCAGGACTGATTTCCTTTACAATGGACTGGTTGGATCTCCTTGGAGTTCAAGGGATTCTCAAGAGTCTTCTCCAACACCACAGTTCAAAAGCATTAATTCTTTGGTGCTCAACTTTCTTATAGTCCAAACTCACATCCACATATGACTACTGGAAAAACCACAGGTTTGGCTAGACAGACCTTTGTTGGCTAAGTAATGTCTCTGCTTTTTAATATGCTGTCTAGGTTGGTCATAATTTTCTTTCCAAGCAGCAGTAAGCATCTTTTAATTTTATGGCTGCAGTCAACATCTGCAGTGATCTTAGAGGCCCCCAAAATAAAGTCTGCCACTGTTTCCATTGTTTCCCCATCTATTTCCCATGAAGTGATGGGACCAGATGCCATGATCTTGGTTTTCTGAATGTTGAGCTTCAGGACAACTTTTTCACTCTCCTCTTTCACTTTCATCAAGAGGCTCTTTAGTTCTTCACTTTCTGCCATAAGGGTGGTGACATCTGCATATCTGAGGTTATGGATATTTCTCCAGCAATATTCCAGCCTATGCTTCATCCAGTCCAGCATGTCTCATGATGTACTCTAAATATAAGTTAAATAAGCAGGGTGACAATATACAGCCTTGACGTACTCCTTTCCCAACTTGGAACCAGTCTGTCGTTCCATGTCCAGTTCTAACTGTTGCTTCCTGACTTGCATACAGATTTCCCAAGAGGCAAGTCAAGTGGTTTGGTATTCCCATCTCTTTCAGAATTTTCCACAGTTTATTGTGATCCACACAGTCAAAGTGTTTGGCATGGTCAATAAAGCAGAAATAGATGTTTTTTCTGGAGCTCTCCTGCTTTTTGTCCAATGTATGTTGACAATTTGATCTCTGCCTCTGCAATTTGATCTCTGGCAAATTGGTTACTCTAACTTTTCTAAATCCAGCTTGAACATCTGGAAATTCACAGTTCACATATTGTTGAAGACTGGCTTGGAGAATTTTGAGAATTACACCACTAGCGTGTGAGATGAGTGTAATTGTGTGGTAGTTTGAACATTCTTTGGCATTGCCTTTCTTTGGAATTGGAATGAAAACTGACCTTTTCCAGTCCTGTGGCCACTGCTGAGCTTTCCAAACTTGCCAGCATATTGAGTGCAGCACTTTCACAGCATCATCTTTTAGGATTTGAAATAGCTCAACTGGAATTTCATCACCTCCACTAGCTTTGTTCATAGTGATGCTTCCTAAGGTTCACTTGACTTCATATTTCAGGATGTCTGGCTCCTGACTTCATATTTCAGGATGGGTGAGTGATCCCACCATCGTGATTATCTGGGTCATGAACATCTTTTTTGTACAGTTCTTCCATGCATTCTTGCCACTTCTTCTTAATATCTTCTGCTTCTGTTAGGTCCATACCATTTCTGTCCTATATTGAGCCCATCTTTGCATGAAATGTTCCCTTGGTAACTCCAATTTTCTTGAAGAGCTCTGTAGTCTTTCCCACTCTATTGTTTTCGTCTATTTCTTTGCATTAATTGCTGAGGAAGGCCTTCTTGTCTCTCCTTGCTATTCTTTGGAACTCTGCATTCAAACGGGCATATCTTTCTTTTTCTCCTTTGCTTTTTGCTTTGCTTCTCTTCGCAGCTATTTGTAAGGCCTCCTCAGACAGCCATTTTGCTTTTTTGCCTTTCTTTTTCTTGTGGACGATCTTGATCCCTGTCTCCTTTACAATGTCATGAACCTCAGTCCATAGTTCATCAGGCACTCCGTCTATGAGATCTAGTCCCTTACATCTATTTCTCACTTCCACTGTATAATCTTAAGGGATTTGATTTAGGTCACACCTTCAGACATAAAGAAAACAAAACGACAACTATAATCACCTCAAATTATATGATATTTTCCATGTACAGCTCTAGAGTCCAGTGTAATGTCAGCCTCCTTTCAAGTGCTCCATAATTATCCAGAATCCACAACATCACAGTGGCTTCTCGTCCTTAACTCTACCAAAGTGAAGTGAAGTAAAAGTTGCTCAGTCATGTCCAACTCTTTGCCACCCCATGGACTATACAATCCACGGAATTCTCCAGGCCAGAATACTGGAGTGAGTAGCCTTTCCCTTCTCCAGGGGATCCTCCCAACCCAGGGAGCAAATCCAGATCTCCCCCATTGCAGGTGGATTCTTTACCAGCTGAGCCACAAGGGCAACTCTAACTCTACTAAAGACATAGTCAATTCCAATATTCTTGAAACTTCTATCTTGTCAGTGTCCTTAAAAGTGATTTAAGGGGATGGGGGGATGTCTTTCCACCCAAGGTCTAACCTTGATTTTACAAAACAGCCATTTTGATTTTTTTTTAAACTTTTATACCTACATGGCACTGAGGAACATTTCTAAATATTTTAATTTATTTACTTTAATTGGATAATAACTAATTTACAATATTGTGATGGTTTTTGCCATACATCAACATGAATTGGCATAGGTATACAAGAGTCTCCTCCATCATGAACCCCTCTCCCACCTCCCTACCGACCCTATCCATCTGGGTTGTCCCAGAGCCCTGGCTTTGGGTGCCCTGCTTCATGCATCAAACTTGCACTGGCCATCTGCTTTACAAATGGTAATGTACATGTTTCAATATTATTCTCTTAAATCATCCCACCCTCACCTTCTCCCACTGAGTTCAAAAGTCTGTTCTTTATCTCTGTGTCTCATTTTCAGCCCTGCATGTAGGATAGTCATTACCATCTTTCTAAATTCTATATATATCTGTTAATATACAATATTTGTTTTTGTCTTTCTGACTTATTTTACTCTGTATAATAGACTTCAGTTTCATCCATCTCATTAGAATTGACTCAAATGTGTTCCTTTTTGTAGCTGAATAATACTCCAGTGTGTATATGTACCACAATTCCAGTACCCATTCATCTGTCAATGGGGATCTAGGCTGCTTCCACGTCCTACCTATTGTAAACAGTGTTGTAGTGAATATTGGGGTACATGTGTCTCCTTCAATTCTGGTTTCCTCAGGGTTTATACCCAGCAGTGGGATTGCTGGTTTGTATGGCAGTTCTATTCCCAGTGGTTTAAGGAATCTCCACGCTGGTGTCCATGGTGGCTGTAACCAATTTGCATTCCCACCAACAGTATAAGAGCGTTCCCTTTTCTCCACATCCTCTCCAGCATCTATTGTCTGTAGACTTCTTGATGATGGCCATTCTGACCGGCATGAGATGATCCCTCATTGTGGTTTTGATTTGCGTTTCTCTAGTAATGAGCAATGGTGAGCATCTTTCCATGTGTTTATTAGCCATCCATATGTCTTCTTTGGAGAAATGTCTGTTTAGGTCTTTTGCCCACTTTTTGACTGGGTTGTTTGTTTTTCTGGTATTGAGCTGCATGAGCTGCTTTTATATTTTGGAGATTAATTCTTTGTCGGTTTCATTTTCTATTATTTTCTCCCATTCTGAGGGCTGCCTTTTCCCCATGCTTATAGTTTCCTTCATTGTGTAAAAGCTTTTTAGTTTAATTAGGTCCCAATTGTTATTTTGTTTTTATTTCCATTACTTGGGGAGGTGGGTCATAGAGGATCTTGCTGCAATTTATGTTGGAGAGTGTTCTGCCTATATTTTCCTCTAAGAATTTTAAGTTTCTGGTCTTACAATTAGATCTTTAATCCATATTGAGTGTCTTTCTGTGTATGGTGTTAGAAAGTGTTCTAATTTCATTCTTTTACATGTAGTTGACCAGTTTTCCCAGCACCGCTTGTTGAAGAGACTGTCTTTTCTCCATTGTATATTTTTGCCTCCTTTGTTAAAGATAATGTGTCCATAGGAGCATGGATTTATCTCTGGACTTTCTATATTATTCCATTGATCTTTATTTCTGTCTTTGTGCCAGTACCATACTGTCTTGATGACTGTAGCTTTGTAGTATGGTCTAAGCCAGCAAAGTTGATTCTACCAGTTCCATTCTTATCTCTCAAAATTGCTTTGGCTGTTTGAGGTCTTTTGTATTTTCATACAAATTGTGAAATTATTTGTTCTAGTTCTGTGAAAAATACCATTGGTAGCTTGATAGGAATTGCATTGAATCTATAGATTGCTTTGGGCAGTGTACTCATTTTCACTATATTGATTCTTCCAATTCAAGAACATGGTCTATTTCTCCATCTATTTGTTTCATCTTTGATTTCGTTTCATCTTTGATTTCTTTCTTCAGTGTTTTATAGTTTTCTGTATACAGGTCTTTTGCTTCTTTAGGTAAATTTATTCTTAAGTATTTTATTCTTTCTGTTGCAATGGTGAATGGGGTTGTTTCCTTAATTTCTATTTCTGATTTTTCATTGTTAATGTATAGGAATGTAAGGGGTTTCTATGTATTGATGTTATATCCTACAACTTACTATGTTTATTGATTAGCTGTAGTAATTTTCTGGTGGCATCTCTAGGGTTTTCTAAGTAGAGGATCATATCATCGGCAAACAATGAAAGTTTTACTTCTTTTCCAATCTGGATTCTTTTATTTCTTTTTCTTCTCTGATTGATGTGGCAAGAACTTCCAAAACTATGTTGAATTATAGTGGTGACAGTTGGTACCTTTGTCTTGTTCCTGATTTTAGTGGAAATGTTTCCAATATTTTGCCATTGAGGATAATGTTTTCTATGGGTTTGTCATATATGGCATTTATTATGTTGAGGTATGTTCCTTCTATTCCTACTTTCTAGAGAGTTTGTATCATAAATGGGTCTTGAATTTTGTCAAAGGTTTTCTTTGCATCTACTGAAATTATCATATGGCTTTTGTCTTTCAATTTATTAATATGGTCTATCACATTGATTTGCAAATATTAAAGAATTCTTACATCCCTGGAATAAAGCCCACTTAGTCATGATGTATGATCTTTTAAATATGTTGTTAGACTCTGTTTGCTAGAACTCTGTTGAGGATTTTTGCATCTATGCTCATCAGTAATATTGGCCTATAGTTTTATTTTTCGTGTGTGTGGCAACTTTGTCTGGTTTGGGTATCAGAGTGTTAATGGCCTTGTAAAATGATTTGGGGAGATTTCCATCCTCTGCAACTTTCTGGAGGAGTTTGAGTAGAATAGATGTCAGCTCTTCTCTAAATTTCTGGTAGAATTCAACTGTGAAGCCATCTGGTCCTGGGCTTTTTTGTTGGCAGATTTTTAAATACAGCTTTTGTTTCTGTGCTTGTGCTTGTGCTTGTTCTGAGCAACTTACATACACACACACACAAACATTAACATTTGCACAGAATGTGTGCAAATGCAAGTGATTTCCTGTGAGTTCGAAGTCTTTTGTGATCCTTTGTATTTTGTATTCTGTAAGGGTAAGGTAAGGTGAAGTCGCTCAGTCGTGTCAGACTCTTTGCTACCCCGTGGACTGTAACCTACTAGGCTTCTCCATCCACGAGATTCTCCAGGCAAGAATACTGGAGCGGACTGCCATTTCCTTCTCCAGGGGATCTTCCTGATCCAGGGATCGAACCAGGGTCTCCCGCATTGGAGGCAGACGGTTTAACCTCTGAGCCACAATTCTTCATTTTCACTTCTAATTTTATTGATTTGAGTCTTCGTTTTTTTCTTAATGAGTCTGGCTAAGGATTTGTCTATTTTATTTACCTTCTCAAAGAATGAGCTTTATTCATCTTTGCTATAGTCTCCTTCGTTTCTTTTTCTTCTATTTCTGCTCTAATTTTTATGATTTACCTCCTTTTATTAACTTTGGGGGGTTGGTTCTTCTTTTTCTAGTTGCTTTATGTGTAAAATTAGGTTGTTTATTTGATGTTTCTCTTGTTTCTTGAGGTAGGCTTCTATTGTTATGAACTTCATTCTCAGCATTACTTTTACTGAATCCCATAGGTTTTGGATTGTCATGTTTTTAATTATCATTTGTTTCTATGCATATTTCGATTTCCTTTTTTATTTCTTCAGTGATCTCTTGTTTATTCAGAAGCATGTTTTTTAGCCTCCATATGATTGTGTCCTTTATAGTTTTTTTTTCCTCTAGTTAATAGTTACTATTACAGAATTGTGACTGGAAAAGATGCTTGAAATGATTTCAATTTGTTTTTAATTTACCAAGCCTAGATTTTTAGCCCAGAATGTGATCTATCATAGAAAATGTTGCACATGAACTTGAGAGAAAGGTTAAATCCATTGTTTTGGTTTGAAATGCCCTGTAGATATCAATTAGGTCTAACAGGTACAATGTATCATTTATAGCTTGTGTTTACTTGTTAATTTTCTGTCTGGATGATCTGGCCATTGGTGTGAGTGGGGTATTAAAGTGAAAGAAAGTGAAAGTGAAGTCGCTCAGTCATGTCCTACTCTTTGCGACCCCATGGACTGTAGCCTACCAGGCTTCTCTGTCCATGGGATTCTCCAGGCAAGAATACTGGAGTGGGTTACCATTTCCTTCTCTAGGGGATCTTCCCAACCCAGGGATTGAACCCGGGTCTCCCGCATTGGTGGCAGACGCTTTAACCTCTGAGCCACCACAGTCCCCTGCTATTACTGTTTACTATCAATTTCCCCTTTCATAGCTGTTAGCATTTGCCTATGTACTGAGGTGCTCCTATGTTGCTGCTGCTGCTGCTGCTGCTGCTGCTAAGTTGCTTCAGTCGTGTCCAGCTCCTATGTTAGGTGCACACATATTTATAATTGATATATCTTCCTCTTGGATTGATCTCTGATCATTATGTGATCATTATGTCCTTCTTTGTCTCTTATAATGCTCTTTTTATTTTAGTTTATTTTATCTGATATGAGTATTGCTACTCCTGCTTTCTTTTGATCTCCATTTGCATGAAATATCTTTTCCAGCCCTTTACTTTCTGTCTGTATGTTTCCCTAAGTTTGAGGTGGGTCTTTTGTAGACAGCCATATATAGGGGTTTTGTTTTTGTATCCATTTGGCCAGTCATTGTCTTCTGGTTGGAAAATTTAACCCATTTATGTTTAAGGTGATATTTGATAGGTATGATCTCATTACCATTTACTTTACTGTTTGGTCCATTTTTAGAAACCTTTTCTGTGTTTCCTGTCTAGAGAAGACCCTTTAGCATTTGTTGAAGAGCTGCTTTGGTGGTGCTGAATTCTCTCAGCTTTTGCTTATCTGTAAAGCTTTTGATTTCTCCTTTGAATATGAATGAGATCTTTGATGTGTAGAGTAATCTTGGTTGCAGGTTTTTCCCTTTCATCACTTTAAGTACATCCTGCCATTCCCTTCTGGCCTACAGAATTTCTGTTGAAAGATCAACTGTTGCCCTTATGGGGATCCCCTTGTATGTTATTTGTTGTTTATCCCTTGCTGCTTTTAATATTTGCTCTGTGTGTTTAATTTTTGTCAGTTTGATTAGTATGAATCTTGTTGTGTTTCCTTTTGGGTTTATCCTGTATGGAACTCTCTGGACTTCTTGGACTTGGGTGACTATTTCCTTCCCCATTTTAGGGAAATTTTTCAACTATTATCTCCTCAAATATTTTCTCATGCCCTTTCCTGTTGTCTTCTTCTTCTGGGACTCCTATGATTCAAATGGTAAAGTGTTTAACCTTGTCCCAGAGGTCTCTGGGGCTGTCCTCATTTATTTTATTCTTTTTTCTTTATTTATTTCCACCATTCTATCTTCCAGCTCACTTATCCTTTCTTCTATCTCAGTTACTCTCCTATTGGTTCCCTGCAGAGTGCTTTTAATCCCAGTTATTTAATTGTTCATTATTGATTGACTAGTCTTTATTTCTTCTAGGTTCTTCTTAAACATTTGTTGCATTTTCTCAATCCATGACTCTAGTCTATTTATCTGTAACTCCAGTTTCTTTTCAAGATTTTGGATCATCTTTACTATCATTATTCTGAGTTATTTTTCAGACCCTTTCTCTTCCACTTTTGTTTGGTTTGGTGGGTTTTTATCATGTTCCTTCACCTGCTGGATATTCCTCTGTTTTTCATCTTGTTTAGTTTGCTGTGTTTTGGGTCTACTTTCTGCAGGCAGGAGGGTCATAGTTCCTCTCAATAGCAGAGTCTGCTCTCTGTGGATAGGGTTGATCATGGCTTGTGAAGGATTCCTGCTTGGAGGAGTTTGTGTCTGTGTTCTAGTGGGTGGAGCTGATCTCATTGGAGGAGTTTGTGTCTGTGTTCTAGTGGGTGGAGCTGATCTCGTCTCTCTGGAGGGCAATCCAGTGTCCAGTAGTACTGTTTGGGGTGTCGATGGGTTTGGTATGGCTTTGGGCAGCCTGTCTTTCAATGTTCAGTGCTGTGTTCCTGTTTTGCTGAAGGATTAGTGTGTGGTGTCTTGCACTGGAGTTTGCTGGCTCTTGAATGGAACTTGGTATCAGTGTAGGTATGGCAGCTTTGGGGTAGGCTCTCATCTATTAACTTTCCCTGTGTTCAGGAGTTCTATGAAAGCCCAAAGTTCTGGAGTTGAGCTTCCTGCCTCTGGGTTTTGATTCCCCTCTTACAGTAGCATCAAGGCTTTTGTATCCACACAGTACAGAAGACAGAACCCCTCGGTTAATGGTGAAACAATTCTCCACAGCCAGGAACATCCAAAGAGATTCACAAAGTTATATAGAAAAGAGAAGAGGGGGGAGGGAGATAAAGGTTACCAGGAGGAGAAAAGGAAGAGTCAAAAGGGAAGAGTGCAATCAAGCCAGAAATCAAATCCCTAAAATGAAAGTGGATACTAAAAATTAGACTCTTAAAGGTACAAAACTAATAACAAATATGAAAAAAACAAAACAAAACAAAACCTAGAATAGAGTTTCAGACTCTTAAGAGTGCAATACAAGAAAATTGAACATAAACATTTTTTAAAATATGGAATTTGTTTAAAACATTTTTTTTCTTTTTAGAAAGGTAATAATAGGCTCCTCTGGAAACATAGAGAACACACACACTGCCACCAGGGGCACCTGCTGAAGAAAGGCAGCCAGGAGCACCAGAGACTAGAGGCTCCACTCAGAACTTGGTCTCAAAGAGCAGCCCTTCGGAACCAGCAGTGTGAACTGGCCCTTTTTTGCCAGGGGTAGGTCAGTCTTCCCTTAATGTTGACTTCAGGAAAACGACCACCCATCACATATGCTCATCCTGCATCTCCACTACAGGGCCAGAGACAATGCAGGGCTACCAGGCTCAAGATACAGGCGCCAAGGCACTGCAAGCCCTACAGCTACGATACTGTCTGGCCCAGCCATGCTGGACATTTTGCCGTCTTAGGAATGTTTTAAAAATTTAAAATAATTTTAAATTTTAAGAGTATAACCTTAGTTTGAATCAAAATGAATCCTGTGATCATTAACTAAGTATAATGAAAATGTCAAGGGCCTTTTGAAATCCTTACTCCCAGCCTACAAACAACTTTTTAAAGTGACTAATTTAATTTCATTTTTTCTTTTCCATTATGATTTATCATAAGATATGGAATACAATTTTCTGTGTTATACAGTAGGACATTGCTTTTTATCTTTCCTATGTATAATAGTTTGCATTAGCTTATCCCAAACTTCCAATCCTTTCCTCCCCCCAATCCCTTGGCAACCACAAATCTGTTATCTACTTTGTGAGTCTGTTTCTGCTTTGTAGATAATTCTGCTTGTGTAAAAAGACTAATTTTAGAGTACTTCCCATTGTGCTATAAGCTGAAAATGTTTATATTTATGCAAATAAACTGCTTTAGCCATAAAGATAGTTTTAATTTGAACTGAACATGATAATATCTATGATTTTGGAAAGGTGGGAAAAAATTAGTCATTGTATCCTATTACATGTACATAGTATCTTTATTTCTAGATAGCTTCAAACTGCAAAACTGCATCAGGATGGAGAAAACTGATTTCTAATAACTGTGGTTTTCTTGAACAGGAATATATAAATAGGTTTACTGAT
The DNA here is from genome assembly GCF_042477335.2 of Ovis canadensis. NCBI lineage: Eukaryota > Metazoa > Chordata > Mammalia > Artiodactyla > Bovidae > Ovis > Ovis canadensis. The sequence continues at coordinate 19,659,888 of NC_091264.1, read as the reverse complement.
AAAAGTGGTCTCACAGTACCAGCAGTTACTTTAGTTTTCCACTTTTTGTTTTTGTTGTTTAGTCACCAAGTCATGTTCGACTCTTTTGCAACCCCATGGACTGTAGCCTGCAAGGCTTCTCTGTTCATGGGATTTTCCAACAAGAATACTGGAGCGGGTTGCCCTTCCCTTCTCCAGCCAAATGCTGTTATATAGATAGTGTTGTGCTTTCATTTTGAAGAAACTTTATTAAAAAGTCATGTAAGGGCTAGCTTTGCATCTGTCAGCATCAAATCTCTCTTGAAAGTTCTAATCTTATACTGTAATAAAATTTTAATCCAATTTTATACCTTCATTTATGTATTATATGTCCTGTGCAAAATATGAAGACACAGTGGACAGAGTCAACAGGCCAGTGATGTGCCAAGAGATATTTAAAATCCATTTTCTGAAGGGTGGAGAGGAGGGAAGCTCTGATACATATTGTATGCCAATTGTTATGGTGTAAGTATTTCTGGGTCTATCTTCAGCTAGGGTGCAAAATAGAGATGGACTTGCAAAGCGTTTAGAATAGGAAGATTGAGCCGGAGCCCAATTTTCTGCACTGAAAATCTGTTGTAAGGGTGTGAGATGTTCCTGGAAATCATGCCACTGTTTCCTGTCCAGTTGCTGGGAACCCAGAGTCTTCTGTGGCAGCAGCTGCCTGATTGCTGGTTTTCATTTCCCTTAGGTACTTCTAGAACTTTGTAGTACCCACAGCAATCTTAAAGGAAGCATGAAAAGATTCCGGTGAGTCAGTTCTGTGATATTCTATGAGTTTTTCCTGAAGGACCAGCTTAAGATTCACCCCATCAACCCTTCCATGCATTGAGTAAATACTTAATTCTCTCTTTTAAGTCCTTTATGTTTAAAACTTGCCACATAAACTGGATTGCTTGTAGGTTCCCATTTAGAACGTGATATTCTTAACTCAGAAGATCTGGCCATATCCTCTCCTCAGTTCTATAAATGGCAACTACAATATCCATTTGTGAAATCTTCTTAGACAAAGGTTTCCTTTTCCTTCTCTGACATTCCATAACTCTCTGTCTGTTCTTATGTTACAGGAATCCCATTTGCATATAAATTGTCCTTATTTTAGGATTTAGACAAGTTCAAGACAGATAATGTCGGCACAGTAATTCATCTGCATAAAGACAATCTGTGGGAAGGACATTAATCTAAGGGAGTGATAGGCATGCAAGATTGGGCCAGTAACAACACACTCATTATTAAACAATCTCAGCAATTCTGATACAGACTTCTTTCCCTACCCCTGAGGATTCATATCTGATCCCAGGGAGAGAGGCAGCTACTGGAAAGTAAAGATTACTGACAGTGTCATTGAAATTTTGAGTGTTATTGGTGTGTGCACCATGAAGATAGAAAGATAGAATTTTCTGTATTTTAAGTTACACATCAGAGCCGTGGAGCCTGAGAACCACACATTCCCCCAGTATGGGGAAAGTTGCTATAGCTCACAAAGCAGCTGCCACTGCTTTGTAGCTCTTTGGCACAGAATTTTCAGCAGGGTGGTTAAACAACATGCTTGCAGATCCAGGAAAACTCTCTGGATCATATCAATGTCTTTGCTACTCAGAGTTTTGGTGGTGAGGGGAGACGCAGGTCAGGAAGCAACAGTTAGAAATGGACAGGGAACAACAGACTAGTTCCAAATAGGGAAAGGAGTACTTCAAGGCTGTATGTTGTCACCCTGCTTATTTAAATTTTATTTAGAGTACATCATGAGAAACGCTGGGCTGGAAGAACCACAAGCTGGAATCAAGATTGCCGGGAGAAATATCAATAACCTCAGATATGCAGATGACACCACCCTTATGGCAGAAAGTGAAGAACTATAAAGCTTCTTGATGAAAGTGAACAAGGAGAGTGAAAAAGTTGGCTTAAAGCTCAACATTCAGAAAACAAAGATCATGGCATCTGGTCCCATCACTTCATGGGAAATAGATGGGGAAACAGTGGAAACAGTGGCTGACTTTAATTTTTTTGGCTCCAAAATCACTGCAGATGGTGATTGCAGCCATGAAATTAAAAGATGCTTACTCCTTGGAAGGAAAGTTATGATCAACCTAGCAGAGAAACTACTTTGGCATCACCAACTCAATGGACATGGGTTTGGGTAGACTCCAGCAGTAGGTGATGGACAGGGAGGCCTGGCACGCTGTAGTTCATGGGGTTGCAAAGGGTCAGACATGGATGAGAGACTGAACTGGAAACTGGTGAGGGGAGAAAAGTCTTCCCAAGGCAGAAAATGAGTCTGGTGTCTTTGAGGATGAAAAGAGGCAACAACTGTATATTCTTGTCTCCTTTGTCATAGATTGGGTGACCATAGGTGCCTGAGCTTATCTCTGGGCTTTCTGTCCTATTCCATTGATCAATGTTTCTGTGCCAGTGCCATACTGCTTTGATTAACATAGCTTTGCAGTATAATGTGAAGTCAGGGAGCCTGATTCCTCCAGCTCTGTTATTTCTTTCTGAAGATTGCTTTGGCTATTCGGGGTCTTTTGTGTTTCCATACAAACTGTAAAATTTTTATTCTAGTTTTGTGAAAAATGTCATTGGTAATTTGATAGGGATTGCATCTAATCTACAGATTGCTCTGAGTATTATAGTCATTTTCACATATTGATTCTTTGAATCCAAGAACACGATATATTTCTTCATCTGTTTGTGTCATCTTTGATTTTTCTCATTGGTGTTATAATTTTCTCAGTACAGGACTTCTGCTTCCTTAGGTAGGTTTATTCCCAGGTATTTTATTCTTTCTGTTGCAATGGTAAATGAGAATTTTTTCCCTAATTTCTCTCTCTGATCTTTTGTTGTTAGTGAATAGGAAGGAGGATATATACATACAGTTGATTCACTTCATTGTACAACAGAAATTAATGCAACATTGTAAAGTAACTACACCCCAATTTAAAAAAGAAAAGAAAATAGGCAACAAAGGCAAAACAGATAATCAACAAGGATCTACTGTGGAGCACAGGGAACTCTACTCACTATTCTGTAATAACTTATATGGAAAAAGAATCTGAAAAAGAATGGATATATGTATATGTAGAAGTGAAACATGTTGCTGTACACCTGAAACTAACACATTGTAAGTCAGCTGTATTTCAATATAAAATAAAAATGAAATTAAGTATTTTTAAAGACTAAGAAAAAAAATGAGGCAACCAGGGGTACACACGTACAAATGAAGCTTTTGTTGTTGACATTCAGTAGCTGTTGTGATTCATCAATAGTTTGTTTGTTTGGGTTTGCTTTTTTTTTTTTTTTTTTTGAGCACATGTAACAATACCAGACCACCTGATCTGCCTCTTGAGAAATCTGTATGCAGGTTGGGAAGCAACAGTTAGAACTGGACATGGAACAACAGACTGGTTCCAAATAAGAAAAGGAGTACTTCAAGGCTGTATATTGACACCCTGCTTATTTAACTTATATGCAGAGTACATCATGAGAAATCCTGGACTGGAAGAAACACAAGCTGGAATCAAGATTGCTGGGAGAAATATCAATAACCTCAGATATGCAGATGACACCACCCTTATGGCAGAAAGTGAAGAGGAACTAAAAAGCCTCTTGATGAAAGTGAAAGAGGAGAGTGAAAAAGTTGGCTTAAAGCTCAACATTCAGAAAACAAAGATCATGGCATCTGGTCCCATCACTTCATGGGAAATAGATGGGGAAACAGTGGAAACAGTGTCAGACTTTATTTTTTTGGGCTCCAAAATCACTGCAGATGGTGATTGCAGCCATGAAATTAAAAGATGCTTACTCCTTGGAAGAAAAGTTATGACTAACCTAGAGAGCATATTCAAAAAAAGAGACATTATTTTGCCGACTAAGGTCCATCTAGTCAAGGCTATGGTTTTTCCTGTGGTCATGTATGGATGTGAGTGTTGGAGTGTGAAGAAGGCTGAGCACCAAAGAATTGATGCTTTTGAACTGTGGTGTTGGAGAAGACTCTTGAGGGTCCCTTGGACTGCAAGGAGATCCAACCAGTCCATTCTAAAGACGATCAGCCCTGGGATTTCTTTAGAAGGAATGATGCTGAAGCTGAAACTCCAGTACTTTGGCCACCTCACGTGAAGAGTTGACTCATTGGAAAAGACTGATGCTGGGAGGGATTGGGGGCAGGAGGAGAAGGGGACGACAGAGAATGAGATGGCTGGATGGCATCACTGACTCGATGGACGTGAGTCTGAGTGAACTCTGGGAGTTGGTGATGGACAGGGAGGCCTGGTGTGCTGCGATTCATGGGGTTGCAAAGAGTCGGACACAACTGAGCGACTGAACTGAACTGAACCAAATATTTTCAGGAGGAAAATAAAAATGGCAGATGATTACTGTACCCAAAACATCCTAATCTTGGACAGTGTTTAGCCCCTAAGATATCTTGGAAATAGTTTTAATTTGGGGGAGCATAGTCTAAGAAGCAATATTTATTCAAAATATGACCCTGTATTTACTTCCAGGCTTTTGTGGCTTGGCATTAAGATTAAACAAGTAATGGTTATCCTGCAGTGATATGAATGCATACTATCTTCCCATCTAATCCAGCTTATACATGCCTTAAGACTCTTGTAAATTCCATACAATACCTAGCACAATGCCTCATACATAATAGGTGAGCAAGATGTGTGGTAAATGAGTGAATCCCTTTTGTTTTTACACCTTCTCTTTTCTTCCAAACAATCACACACATACACAAACCCTGCCAACACCACAAATTACATTAATACAAACATTACCAATGTAAAAATTATAACAACAGGATTTAATAATATTTTATCCTGCATGAACTGAAGAACTTCCAAATTTATTTTTTAATTTAAAATCATAAGCTTTCCCAAGTGATAAAAATAGTGATTGTCAACTTCATAGTACAAATGAAAATTTAGTATCAACCATTTAATTATTTATTTCCATTTATTCAGTTATTTTAGAGAAAAAATTAAATAATGACAATGTTTTATGCTAATTTCTCTAAAATAAGCTATGTTCTTGAATATTCACAATACTTCTGATTATGGCTTCTTTTGAAAAATATTTAGAGGGGTCAAAATGATTTTAAAATATGGATGTATGGATGTAAAAGTAAGACATTTTTTTTCCTTGGTAGAGTAATTAGCGGAGAAGGCGATGGCATCCCACTCCAGTACTCCTGCCTGAAAAATCCCATGGACGGAAAAGCCTGGCAGGCTACAGTCCATGGGGTCACGAAGAGTCGGACACGACTCAGCGACCTCACTTTCACTTTTCATTTTCATGCATTGGAGAAGAAAATGGCAACCCACTCCAGTGTTCTTGCCTGGAGAATCCCAGGGATGGCGGAGGCTGGTGGCCTGTCGTCTATGGGGTCGCACAGAGTCGGACACGACTGAGGTGACTTAGCAGCAGCAGCAGCAGAGTAATTAGAGTTCCCTTTTGGAAAATAAAAAAGCAAGTAAATACATTGGCAATGTCTTTAAACACTAGCTCTGCTAATTTCCAAAGAAGCCAATGGTGCTGTATTTTGCCTTTATGCCCTCAAGAGAGAGCAACCTCATATAAGACCTTCTACCTTGAAGACCACCTAATGTTTTACAGCTACAATTTCTAAAGAAAAACATGACAAAAATATGGCCTGAGGCAGTACCATTTTATGAATAAATGTTCCCAAGTCACAGTGAATATTCCACATGACCAAATTTGCATGCTTTGTGTATTTGCCTGTAACAGTAGCCATTAATACTATGGGATAATGTATACATGTATATATACACACATTTCTCCTTAAAATCAGATCCTAAGAAGTTCTTTAAAATAATATTCTTTAAAGAAGGAGTTCTGATGAGGTTTGAGTCAGAGTGACAGAAAAATCTGTTGATCTCCTATCAGGCAGAGTTAAATAACAGTCTTATTAGAGACTTTGATGATTTTGGAGGAAAACTTAATAATGATATAAATCAAATGTTAAAATAATCCTCTAAGGAAACTTACTTCATTTGAGAGAAAAAGTTTGACCAGTAACCATAGTGAGTTGATATTATTGCAGTTGTTTTTATAAGTTGTTGCCATGACTTTTTTGACTTTGGGACTAGAGTTTACTTCAAATACAACAGATGGCAACGATTACACTTCTGTAACTTTTTTTTTTTTCTTGAATAACTAAACAGAGCATAATAAAATAAACAGTCGTATACACTAGAGGGTTTTGTTTTGTTTCACATTTTATTAAAACTAAAAGTGAACAAAGTAACTCAAACCAAATATAAAATGAGACCTCCATGTATTCCAAACTTTACCTACAAATTGAAAAATATTAAGATATTCTATTTTTTTTTTACTTCTCTCATGGTTTTAAGGAAACTAAAACAAAATGGAACAAAAATATAGTAAGAAAGAAAGTTTGCAACGTCAACAACTCAAATCAGAAGCAAATATTAAAAGCCTAGGAGAAAGCTTCTCTTTATCTGTCTCAGTTCAGTTCAGTTGCTCAGTCATGTCTGACTCTTTGTGACCATGTGGACTACAGCACACCAGTCTTCCCTGTCCATCACCAACTCCCAGAGCTTGCTCATACTCATGTCTATCGAGATGGTGATGCCATCCAACCATCTCATCCTTTGTCGTCCCCTTCTGCCTTCAGTCTTTTCCAGCATCAGAGTCTTTTCTAATCAGTCAGCCTTTTGCATCAGGTGGCCAAAGCATTGGAGCTTCAGCTTCAGCATCAGTCCTTCCAGTGAATATTCAGGATTGATTTTCTTTAGAATTGACTGGTTTGATCTCCTTGCAGTCCAATAGACTCTCAAGAGTCTTCTATAGTCCCACAGTTCAAAAGCATCAGTTCTTCAGAGCTCAGCCTTCTTTATGGTCCAACTCTCACATCCATACTTGATTACTAGAAAAACCATAGCTTTGACTATATGGAACTTTATCTGTCTCACTTGCTACAAATTGGAGAAACCAGAATTTGATAGAATTAAAATCTGAAAAAAAATCTTATAATGAAATTTTTGTCTCAGAGATGTTCAGATTTTTTTCTTAGTGTTATTATCTGTCAATACCTTGAATTTTCCTTTTCATGACCTCTCCAAAAGGAGATTTGGGTAATTTTCAAAATTCAAACTAAAGCTTACAAACAAAGCTAAATAATGATTACTTTTCACATAGCATATTTTACATTAATTAATTCTATAAGGAATATTTAATTAAAATGACATAGTTGATGGGAAATGACCTCTAATGAACAAGAACACTGATGTCAAGGACCAGATTCCCATTTCCAGATGTTTAAAATGTTGATGTGTGTCCTTGGGTTAATCATTTGACTTCCATTCTTTATTTTCCCATTCTGACAAATGAAGGCAATAAATTCTCTGATAAGATAGAATTTATAAGTCATGCTGAAATGTTTATATATTATAATTAGATAGGGACTTTAATGCATCATAATAATATCAGTGATGGAACTCTTAGTCATGGTGATTTCTTTGGCAGGGATAAAAGTCTGTCTTCAATAGTGTGTGTAATGGTTTCTCAATTGCCAAATTGCCTTTTTAATGATCTCACTGTGATTTCATCCTTTGGTTAAGAGCTTGAGAATTTAATGAAATAAAGTGTACTGACTGAGCAATACCCAAAGTATTTGCCTATAAAATTTTTTATTTAAAAAAACTCTTGCAGAAATTCAGCAAAATTACTAAAGCAGGTCAGCAAAACCAATCTTAGCAATGCTAAAAGATCAAATACCTCTAGTAAGAATCACTGATACTACAAGTCAATGAATTATCAATTATTGCAGACCCGAGGCTACTAATCTGAGAACAAATAGACTGAAGTTCATATTCAAGGTATGTTTCCTGACTAAAAATAATGCTTGATGATGATTTTTTAAATTCATAAAAATAGAAAGAGTAAAAGAGTATAATAAGCATGCATAATGTCCCCTCAAAAAATGGCTCTACTTTTACTATATATCCTGTCGGTATTTTTTTTTTCCTATGCATATCTAGACAGTCCTCTATTTGCATGTCTCTTTCCTGGAAAAGTATTCAAAAGTTAGAGGCCTAAAATAATCAAAATTTTAAATGGTGCATGTAAATAGACCAAGTTATATTTGCAAAGAATTGAAATCATACATACACACATATATACCAAACACATGTTGCAACGTTTCCTTATTACAGTTCAGATGGACCCAGATAGATGAGAAGATGACAGTGCAGGGAGGCTTCCAAGAAGACTCATGCATTCTTGTCTAGAGCAGGCCTTTCCCACCACCAATCCTTCTGCAGGGCCAAAAGCAAGAGTTCCTCACCCTACAAGCCTGGATAAGCTGAGTGCCTGGATGAGCGGTGGGGAGAAGGGGCTGGGCTTCCCTTGCACACACTGTGACCTAATGGGTCTCAGCTAGCCCTGCACACTGTGATCATCAACATGAGTGTCCCTTATGAACCCAAGTGTCCCAACTTGGCTGCCTGTACAGGAAAACCTAAGGTCATCTGCCACTCAGCCTACCCTCATCCTGCCCTGACTCCACCATGCAAGAAGCATGTACAGGAGGAGCAAAGCTTAAGTCATCTGTTCAGTTAGCTGAGGGCTTCATGGAGCTTCCTTAGCAAACAAGACGAGAGCATCAAAGAGGAGGACAACAAGGAAGGCTGAGTCGGGTCTCTGTCTGCAAGACAACAAGGCCAGCGGCACCAAGGACCAACCAAAGCACATTTTCAAGGCTGTGGCAATCTGCCCTTTCCTGGCGTCCTTCTCCAGAAGACCTTAAAAGCATTCTGCAAAATTACCTCTGTACAAAACTATACATATACGTTAATCATAGAATGTGTGTGCTGAAGAAATACCATATAATAAATAGGATTGCATATTAATATATTTATACACACATATCTGTAATATATTATATATGTTTATTTATAAGATTGGATTATGCAAACTAATTTTTTAATATTTATTCTTTATGATGCTCATTGTATTAACTTACTCTCACTTATATTAAGAATTTTATCTTTGCAGGGTATAGAGAAAAAGGAATGCTTTTTTGATGAAGGATTCCCACAGTTGATGGGAATGTAAATTAATCCAGTCACTTCAGAGAACAGTACGGAGTTTCCTTAAAAACTAAAGCTAGAATTACCATATTATCTTACAATTACACTCTAAGGTATAATCTCAGAAAACTTTTAATTTAAAAAAAAATACAAGAACCACTATATTCACAGCAGCACAAATTGCAATAGCCAAGACATGGAAGCAATCCAAATGTCGACTGACAGATGAGCAGATACAGAAGACATGCTATATTTTGTTGTTGGTACATATATACAATAAAACTTTGCTGTTGCTGTTCTGCTGCTAAGTCTTCTCAGACTTTTTGAGACCCCATGAACTGCAGCATGCCAGGATTTCCTGTCCTTCACTATCTTCTAGACTTTGCTCAAACTCATGCCCATTGAGTCAGTGAGGCCACCCAACCATCTCATCCTCTGTCACTGGTGGCCTCTTGCTCTCAGTCTTTCCCAGCATCAGGGACTTTTCCAATGAGTAAGCTCTTCTCATAAGGAGGCCAAAGTATTAGAGCTTCAATTCAGAATCAGACCTTCCAAAAAATATTCAGAGTCAACTTCCTTTAGGATTGACTGTTTGATCTCCTTACTCGCCAACAGACTCTCAAGAGTCTTCTCCAGCACCACAGTTTGGAAGCATCAGTTCTTCAGCACTCAGCATTTTTTATGGTCCAACTCACAATCATACATGATTACTGGAAAAACATAGCATTGACTATACAGACTTCTGTCAGCAAAGTGATGTCTCTGCTTTATAATACACTGCCTAGGTTCAAGGGATTAGATCTGGACAGAGTGCCTGTAGAACTATGAATGGAGGTTCATAACATTGTATAAGAGGTGGTGATCAAAGCTATTCCCAACAAAAAGAAATCCAAAAAGGTAAAATGGCTGTTCTGAGAAGGCCTTACAAATAGCTGAAAAAAGTAGAGAAGCGAAAGGCAAAGGAGAAAAAGAAAGGTGTACCCATCTGAATATAGAGTTTCAACGAAAAGCAAGGAGAGATAAGAAAGCCTTCCTCAGTGAACAATACAAAGAAATACAGGAAAGCAAAAGAATGGGATACAGGAAAACAATAGAATAGGAAAGACTAGAGATCTCTTCAAGAAAATTAGAGCTACCAAGGGAACATTTCATGCAAAGATGGGCACAATAAAGGAGATAAATTATATGGACCAAACAGAAGCAGAAGATATTAAGAAGAGGTGGCAAGAATACACAGAACTATACAAAAAAGATCTTCATGACCGAGGTAACCAAGATGGTGTGACCACTCACCTAAAGTCAGACACTCTGGAGTGTGAATTCAAGTGGCCCTTGGAAGAATCACCACAAACAAAGCTACTGGAGGTGATGGAATTCCAGCTGAGTTATTTCACATTCTGAAGATGATGCTGTGAAAGTGCTGCAGTCAATATGCCAGCAAATTTGGAAAACTCAGCGGTGGTCACAAGACTGAAAAGGTCTGTTTTCATTCCAATCCCAAAGAAAGGCAATGCCAAAGAATGTTCAAACTACCCGGCAATTGCACTCATTTCACACGCTAGCAAATTAATGCTCAAAATTCTCCAAGCCAGGGATCAATAGTACATGAACTGAGAACTTCCAGATGTTCAAGCTGGATTTAGAAAAGGCAGAGGAAACAGAGATCAAATTACCAACACCCACTGGATCATAGAAAAAGCAAGAGGATACCTGAAAAAAAAATCTACTTCTGCTTCATTGACTATACTTAATCCTTTGACTGTGTGGATCACAACAAACTGTGGAAAATTTTTCAGGAGATGGGAATACCAGACCACCTACTTGCCTCCTGAGAAGCCTGTATGCAGGCCAAAAGGCAACAGTTACAACCAGACATGGAACAAGGAACTGGTTCCAAATTGGGAAAGAATTACTTCAAGACAGTATATTGTCACCCTGCTTATTTAACTTACAATCAGAGTACATCATGCAAAATACTGGGCTGTATGGAGCACAAGCTGGAATCAAGATAGGTGGGAAAAATATTAATAACCTCAGATATGCAGATGACACCATGTTTAAGACAGAAAACAAAGAGGAACTAAAGAGCCTCTTGATGAAAGTGAAAGAGGAGAATGAAAAAGTTGGCTTAAAACTCAACATTCAAAAGACGAATTTCATGTCTGGTCCCATCACTTCATGGTAAATAGATGGGGAAACAATGGAAACAGTGAGAGACTTTATATTCTTGGGCTCCAAAATCACTGCAGATGGTAACTGCAGGCATGAAATTAAAAGATGCTTGTTCCTTGGTAGAAAAGCTATGACAACCCTAGACAGCATGTTAAAAAGCAGAGACATTACTTTGCCAACAATAGCCATATATAGATATGAGAGTTGGACCATAAAGAAGTCTAAGAGCTGAAGAACTGATGTTTTTGAACTGTGGTGTTGGGGAAGACTCTTACAAGTCCCCTGGACTGCAAGGAGATCAAACGAGTCAATCCTAAAGGAAATCAGTCCTGAATATTCATTGGAAGGACTGATGCTGAAGCTGAAGCTCCAATACTTTGGCCCCCTGTTGCAAAGAGCTGACTCTTTAGAAAAGACCCCAATCCTGGGAAAGATTGAAGCCAGGAGGAGAAGGGGATGACAGAGGATGAGATGGTTGGATGGCATCACGAACTCAATGGACATGCATTTAAGCAAGCTCCGGGAGATGGTAAAGGACAGGGAAGCCTGGTGTGTTGTAGTCCATGCAGTCTTAAAGAGTCAGACACCACTGAGCAACTGGTTTGTCATAGCTTTTCTTCCAAGGAGCAAGTTCTTTAAATTTCCTTGCTACAGTCATAATCCACAGTGATTTTGGCGCCCAAGAAGATAGTCTGTCACTGTTTCCATTTTTCCCCATCTATTTTCTATGAAAGGATGGGACCAGATGCCATGATGTTAGTTTTTTGAATGTTGAGTTTTACACCAGGTTTTCACTCTCCTCTTCCATCTTCATCAGGAGGCTCTTTAGCTCTTCTTCAATTTCTGCCAATGGAATGGTGTCATCTGCATATCTGAGGTTATTGATATTTCTCTTGGCAATCTTAATTCCAGCTTGTGTTTCATACAATGGCATTTCACATGGTGTACTCTGCATAGAAGTTAAAAAAGTAGTGTGCCAATATACAGTCTTTACATACTCCTTTCCCAATTTTGAAACAGTCCTTGTTTCTTGTCCTAACTGTTGCTTCTTATCCTTTCCATTAAAAAAAAAAAAGATGTTCTTTCCATCATAGGGGATTGGAATGCAAGAGTAGAAAGTCAGGAGATACCTGGACTAATAGGAAAGTTTGTTCTTAAGAGTACAGGATGAAGCAGGGCAAAGCCTAACAGAGTTTTGCCAAGAGAACACACTGGTCATGCAAACATCCTCTTCCAACAACACAAGAGAAGACTCTACACATGGACATCACCAAATGGCTAACTAACATGGAAATCAGATTGAGTATATTATTTGCAGGTGAAATGGAGAAATTCTATATAGTCAGCAAAGATCAGACCCAGAGTTTACTATGGCTCAGATCATCAGCTCCTTATTGTAAAATGCAGGCTTAAATTGAAGAGAGTAAGGAAAACCACTAGGACATGTAAGTATGACCTAAATAAAATCCATATGACTACACAGTGGAGGTGACAAATAGAATCAAGGGATTAGATCTGGTAAACAAAGTGCCTGAAAAAGTATAGGAGGAGATTCATAACACTTTCCAGGAGGCAATGACAAAAACCACCCCCAATGAAAACAAATGCCAAGAAGGCAAAGTGGTGTTCTGAGGAGGACTTAACAAATAGCTGAAAATAGAAGAGAAGTAAAAGCAAAGGAGAAAGAAAAAGAGATACCCAACTGAACGTAGAGTTCCAGAGAATAGCAAGGAGAGAAAAGATAGCCTTCTCAAGTGAACAATGAAAAGACAGAGGAAAACAATAGAATGAGACAGACTTGTGTTCTCTTCAGTAAAATTGGTGGTAGCAAAGGAACTATCTCCCTTGCTATATTTTCATGCAAAGATGGCACAATAAAGGACACAAATAGCAAGAATTTACCATAAGCAGGAGAGATTAAAAAGAGGTGGCAAGAATACACAGAAGAACTATACCAGAAAGGGCTTAATGACCCAGATAACTGTGATTGCGTGGTGGTGTGGTCACTTACCTAGAGGCATATATCCTGGAGTGTGAAGTCAAGTGGGACTTAGGAAGCATTACTACAAACAAAGTTAGTTGAGGTGATTGTATTCCAGTTAAGTTATTTCAAAAGTGATTTAGGGTGATGGAATTCCAGTTAAGCTGTTTCAAATCCTAAAAGATGATGCTGTGAAAGTGCTGCTTTCAATATGCCAGCAAATTTGGAAAATTCAGTAATGGCTACAGGACTGAAAAAAAGGTCAGGTTTCATTCCAATTCCAAAGAGAGGCAATGGCAAAGCATGTTCAGACTACCATACAATTACACTCATTTCACAGGCTAGCAAGATTATGCTCTAAATCCTTCAAGCTAGGCTTCAGCAGTATATGAAAAGAGAACATGCAGATGTACAAGCTGGACTTAGAAAAGGCAGAGGAAGCAGAGATCAAATGGCCAAGATCCATTGGATCATAGAAAAAGCAAGGGAATAGCAAAAAAGGAAAATCTACTTCTGCTTCATTGACTAAGCTAAAGTCTTTAATTGTGTGGATCACAATAGAATATTATTCAGTCATAAAAAATAATGAAATAATGCCATTTAAAACATGGATGGACCTAGAGGTGCTCATGCTAAATGAAGTAGGCAGACAGAGAAAGACAAATATCATATAATATTGCTTACATGTGGAATCTAAAATATGATACAAATGAATTTATTTAGAAAACAGACTTATAGACATAGAGAACAAATTTGTGATTACTAAAGAACAAAAGAAGTGGAGGAGGGAAAAATTAAGAGATTGGGATTAATGGATACACACTACTATCAATATAAATAAAATAGATAAACAACAAAGTCTATTGTATAGCTATTGTTGTTCAATCACTAAGTCATCTTCTACTCTTTGAGACCCCCTGGACTGTAGCAAGAAGGTTCCTCTAGCCTTCACTGTCTCAGAGTTTGCTCAAATTCATGTCCATTGAGCTGGTTATGCTATGTAACCATCTCATTTTCTGTTGCCCTCTTCCCTTTCTGCCGTCAATATTTCCCAGTATCAGGGTCTTTTCCAATGAGTCAGTCCTTTGCATTAGGTGGCCAAAATATAGGAGCTTCAGTTTCAGCATCAGTCCTTCCAATGAATATTTAGGGTTGATTTCCTTTAGGATTGATTGGTTTGATCTCTGTGCAGTCCAAAGGACTCTTAAGAATCTTCTCCAGCATGACAATTCAAAGCATCAGTTCTTCAGTGTTCTGCCTTCTTTATGGACAAACTCTCACATCTATATGTGACTACTGGAAACACCATCCCTTTGACTATATGGATCTTTGTCAGCAAAGTGATGTCTCTGCTTTTTAATACATTGTCTAGGCTTGTTGTAGCTTTCCTTCCAAGGAATAAGCATCTTTTAATTTCTTGGCTGCAGTCACCATTCACAGAGATTTTGGAGCGCAAGAAAAAAACCTGTTACTGCTTTCACTTTCCCCCTTCCATTTGCCATGAAGAGATGGGACTTGTTGAGTTTTAAGTCAGCTTTTTCACTCTCCTCATTCACCCTCATTGAGAGGCTCTTTAGTTTCTCTTCACTTTCTGCCATTAGAGTCGTATCATCTGCATATCTGTGGTTGTTGATATTTCTCCCAGAAATCTTGATTCCAGCTTGTGATTCATCCAGCTCAGATTTCATGATGTACTCTGCATATAAGTTAAATAAGCAGAGTGACAATATACAGACTGTTATACTCCTTTCCCAGTTTGGAACTAGTCAGTTGTTCTATGTCCAGTTCTAACTGTTGCTTCTTGACCATCATACAGGTTTTGCAGAAGACAGATAAGGTGGTATTCCATCTCACTTTAACAATTTTCCACAGTTTCTTATAATCCACACAGTCAAAGGCTTTAGTGTTCTCAATGAAGCAGAAGTAGATATTTTTCTGGAGTTCCCTTGCTTTCTCTATTATCCAATGAGTGTTGGCAATTTGATCTTTGATTTATCTGCCTCTTTGAAACCCAGCTTGAAATCTGGAGGTTCTCAGTTCACATACTACTGAAGCCTAGCTTGAAGGATTTTGAGCATAACCTTACCAGCATGTGAAATGAGCACAACTGTATGGTTGTTTGAACATTCTTCAGCATTGCCATTTTGGGGATTGGACTGAAAATTGATCTTTTCTAATTCTGTGACCAGTTTTTTTCAAATTTGCTGACATATTGAGTGCAGTATGTTAGCTGCATCATCTTTTAGGATTTGAAACAGCTCCACTGGAATTCCATCACCTCCAATAGCTTTGTTCGTAGTGGTGCTTCCTAAGGCCCACTTGACTTCAAACTCCAGGGTGTCCGGCTCTAGGTGAGTGACCACACCATAGTGGTTATCTGGATCATTAAGACCTTTCTTGTGTAGTTCTGTGTATTTTTGTCACCTCTTCTTAATCTCTTCTGCTTCCTTATCATTTCTGTACTTTATCGTGCCCTTCCTAGCATGAAGTATTCCCTTGACATCTCCAATTTTCTTAATGGGATCTCTAGACTTTCCCACCTATTGTTTTGCTCTGTTTATTTAGATTGTTCATTTAAGAACGGCTTCTTATCTCTCCTTGCTATGCTCTGGGACTCTGCATTCATTTGGGTATATCTTTCTTTTTCTTTCTTGCCTTTTACTTCTCTTCTTTCCTCAGCTATTTGTAAAGCCTCCTCAGATAACCACTTTGCCTTCTTGCATTTCTTTTCCTTAGGGATGGTTTTGGTCACTGCCTCCTGTACAATGTTACAAATTTCCTTCCATAGTTCTTCAGGCACTCTGTCTACCAGATCTAATCCCTTGAATCTGTTTGTCCTTCCCACTGTTTAATCATCAGGAATTTGATTTAGGTCATATGTGAATGTTCTAATGTTTTCCCTACTTTTTTCAATTTAAGCTTGAATTTTGCATAAAGGAACTCATAATCTGAGCCACAGTCAACTCCAGGTCTTTTTTTTTTTCTGACTGTATAGAACTTCTCCATCTTTGGCTGCAAAGAACATAATCAATTTGATTTCAGTATTGACCATCTAGTGATGTTCATGTGTAGAGTCGTCTTGTGTTGTTAGAAAAGCGTGACCAGCTATGACCAGCATGGTGTCTTGCTATGGTGTCTTGAACAACTCTGTTAGCATTTGCCCTGCTTAATTTTGTACTCTAAGTACAGGCTTGCCTGTTATTGCAGGTATGTTTTGACTTCCTACTTTTACATTCTAATCCTCAGTGATGAAAAGTACATCTCTCTCTCTCTCTCTCTCTCTCTCTTTAGGTGTTATTCAAACTTCAGCTTCTTCAGCATCAGTGGTTGGGGCATATAGTTGGATTACTGCGATATTGAGTAGTTTGTCTTGGAGAGGAATGGCGATTGTTCTGTCACTTATGAGATTGCACCAAATCTACATTTTGGACTCTTTTGTTGACCATGAGGGTTACTCCATTTCTTCTAAGGGATTCTCACCCACAGTAGTAGACACATGGCCATCTGAATTAAATTCACTCATTCCCATCCAATTTAGTTGACTGATTCCTAAGATGTTGACATTCACTCTTGCCATCTCCTGCTTGACCATGCCCAATTTACCTTGATTCATGAATCTAACATTCAAGGTACTTATGGAATATTGTTCTTTATAGCATTGGACTTTACCTTCACCATCAGACACATCCACAGCTGAGTGTTGTTTCTGCTTTGGCCCAGCTGCTTCATTCTTACAGGAGCTATTAGTAATTGCCTTCTATGCTTCCCAGGAGCATATTGGACACCTTCTGGCCTGGGGGGGTCATCTGCTGGTGACATATCTTTTTTTACCTTTTCATACTGCCCATAGGGTTCTCCAGGCAAGAGTACTGAAGTAGGTTGCCATTTCCTTCTCCAGCAGACCACATTTTGTCAGAAATCTTCACTATGACCCATCTATCTTAGGAGGCCCTGAAGGGTATGGCTCATAGTTTGATTCAGTTATGCAGTTCCTTCACCCCAACAAGTCTATGATTCATAAAGGGGTAGTGTATAGCACAGGGAACTGTATTCAATATCCTGTAGTCAACCATAATGGAAAAGAAAATAAATATGCATATACATCTGTCGTTGCTTAGTTGCTAGGAAGTTTCTGACTTTGCGATCCCATAGACTGCAGCCCACCATGTTCCTCTGTCCATGGGATTTTCCAGACAAGAATACTGGGGTGGGTTACCATTTCCTTCTCCAGGGGATCGTCTCAATCCAGGGACTGAACCAGCGTCTCCTGTGATGGCAGGGAGATTCTTTTATCACTGAGCCACCAGAAAGCCCCATATACATACAAACATACAGAACCTAATCACTTTGGTGCACATCAGGAAGTAACTCAACATTGTAAATCAAATATACTTCAATTTTAAAAATAAATTTTAAAAAGTATACCTGTGGCAGATTCATGCTGATGTATGGCAGAACCAATACAGTATTGTGAAGTAATTAACCTCCAATTAAAATAAATAAATTTACATTCATGTTTGGGAATGCATGTAAGAATTAAAGATTTTAAAATTTAAAAAATAAAAAACTAAAAATAAAAAACAAAAAACAACAAAAAATAAATAAATAAATAAATAAATAAATTTAAAAAAACCATTTTATATTTGCAAGATTATGTCTTCCAGGGGGGATTTTATTTCTACAGTTGATAAAACATATCATATTTTTAGAAGGCTAGGAGAGCTACTTGAGGAAGATGGAAGTGCCTATTTAAATATTCCTGGTATAACATCCTAGGACATGATGGGGAGAAATTGTTCCTACAATGTTCCCAGAAGAATTGGATAGGAATTTGGAGGTTAGAAATCTAGGGTGGATCTTTCTAGCTCTTAATGGACATGAGCTCTTGGAAATGACACTTGGGTTTCCCTTTCCTCCATTTCCTTAGGATTTATTTGTTGATCAAATAAGTCTTTTTTCTTTCCTAAACATTTAAAGTGCATGTGAGAGAAGAATTTATAGATGAAGACAAAATAGGCCAGGGAAAAAATGAAGGCTGAACAGGGCAGAGGGGGAAACATCCACATCCACAGATGCTCTCTGGGGGAAAGAAACCAAAGATATGGAGAAGGCAGCCCTGAAGTAGCGGGAAAAAGGGAGAAAAGTATTTCATAAAGGAAAGAGGGTGCCTTCCAGAAGTCAGAAGCAGAAGAGAACAGAAACCGTCTGTTGTCATTTTAGTTCAGTCTAAACAAAGGCTTGATGGCAGTGGAGGTGACGATCACACGCAGTTGTTTTCAGAATTTTTAATGTGAAAGAAAGAAACGGAATGGTGTCTGTGAGCCAGCTGACATCTATAGTGTTTTGGTTTTTTCCTGGAGAATGGAAGGGCATCTGGGATCTTTACTTTAATTAATTAATTACTCATTTCCCATTTTACCCAACAGAATTCAAAGAAGGTGTCCCAACCTTCATGAGGCTCCACTGTTGTGCAGTTATCTCAATCATATACAGAGCTCTAAGGACATAAATTTCATGATCTAAGCCACAGTCAGTTCCCGGTCTTGTTTTTGTTGACTGTATAGAGCCTCTCCATCTTTGGCTGCAAAGAATATAGTCAGTCTGATTTTGGTGTTGACCATCTGGTGATGTCCATGTGTAGAGTCTTCTCTTGTGTTGTTGGAAGAGGGCGTTTGCTATGACCAGTGCATTTTCTTGGCAAAACTCTATTAGTCTTTGCCCTGCTTCATTCCGAATTCCAAGGCCAAATTTGCCTGTTACTCCAGGTGTTTCTTGACTTCCTACTTTTGCATTCCAGTCCCCTATAATGAAAAGGACATCTTTTTTGGGTGTTAGTTCTAAAAGGTCTTGTAGGTCTTCATAAAACCATTCAACTTCAGTTTCTTCAGCGTTACTGGTTGGGGCATAGACTTGGATAACTGTGATGTTGAATGGTTTGCCTTGGAGACGAACAGAGATCATTCTGTCGTTTTGGAGATTGCATCCAAGTACTGCATTTCGGACTCTTTTGTTGACCATGATGGCTACTCCATTTCTTCTGAGGGATTCCTGCCCGCAGTAGTAAATGTAATAGTCATCTGAGTTAAATTCACCCATTCCAGTCCATTTTAGTTCGCTGATTAGTAGACTGTCGACATTCACCCTTGCCATCTCTTGTTTGAACACTTCCAATTTGCCTTGATTCATGGACCTGACATTCCAGGTTCCTATGCAATATTGCTCTTTACAGCATTGGATCTTGCTTCTATCACCAGTCACATCCACAACTGGGTATTGTTTTTGCTTTGGCTCAATCCCCTCATTCTTTCTGGAGTTATTTCTCCAGTAGCTATTGTCAGTAGCTATTGTCAGTAGCTTATTGGGCACCTAATGACCTGGGGAGTTCCTCGTTTGGTATCCTATCATTTTGCCTTTTCCCACTGTTCATGGGGTTCTCAAGGCAAGAATACTGAAGTGGCTTGCCATTCCCTTCTCCAGTGGACCACATTCTGTCAAATAGCTGTGAAAAGAAGAGTGGTGAAAAGCAAAGGAGAAAAAGAAAGATATAAGCATCTGAATGCAGAGTTCCAAAGAATAGCAAGAAGAGATAAGAAAGCTTTCTTCAGCGATGAATGCAAAGAAATAGAGGAAAACAACAGAATGGGAAAGGCTAGAGATCTCTTCAAGAATATTAGAGATACCAAGGGAACATTTCATGCAAAGATGGGCTTGATAAAGGACAGAAATGGTATGGACCTAACAGAAGCAAAGATATTAAGAAGAGGTGGCAAGAATACATGGAAGACCTGTACAAAAAAGATCTTCACGACCCAGATAATCATGATGATGTGATCACTCATCTAGAGCCCGACATCTTGGAATGTGAAGTCAAGTGGGCCTTAGAAAGCATCACTATGAACAAAGCTAGTGGAGGGGATGGAATTCCAGTGGAGCTGTTTCAAATCCTGAAAGATGATGCTGTGAAAGTGCTGCACTCAGTATGCCAGCAAGATTGGAAAACTCAACAGTGGCCACAGGACTGGAAAAGGTCAGTTCTCAATCTAATTCCAAAGAAAGGCAATGCAAAAGAATGCTCAAACTGCCACACAATTGCACTCAACTCAGTTCAGTTCAGTTCAGTCGCTCAGTTGTGTCCTACTCTTTGCGACCACATGAATCGCAGCACGCCAGGCCTCCCTGTTCATCACCATCTCCCGGAGTTCACTCAGACTCACATCCATCGAGTCTGTGATGCCATCCAGCCATCTCATCCTTGGTCGTCCCCTTCTCCTCCTGCCCCTAATCCTTCCCAGCATCAGAGTCTTTTCCAATGAGTCAACACTTCGCATGAGGTGGCCAAAGTACTGGAGTTTCAGCTTTAGCATCATTCCTTCCAAAGAAATCCCAGGGCTGATCTCGTTCAGAATGGACTGATTGGATCTCCTTGCAGTCCAAGGGACTCTCGAGAGTCTTCTCCAACACCCCAGTTCAAAAGCATCAATTCTTCAGCACTCAGCCTTCTTCACACTCCAACTCTCACATGCATACATGACCACAGGAAAAACCACAGCCTTGACTAGATGGACCTTAGTCAGCAAAGTAATGTCTCTGCTTTTGAATATGCTATCTAGGTTGGTCATAACTTTTCTTCCAAGGAGTAAGCGTCTTTTAATTTCATGGCTGCAGTCACCATCTGCAGTGATTCTGGAGCCCAAAAAAATAAAGTCTGACACTGTTTCCACTGTTTCCTCATCTATTTCCCATGAAGGGATGGGACCGGATGCCATGATCTTTGTTTTCTGAATGTTGAGCTTTAGGCCAACTTTTTCTTTCTCCTCTTTCACTTTCATCAAGAGGCTTTTTAGCTCCTCTTCACTTTCTGCCATAAGGGTGGTGTCATCTGCATATCTGAGATTATTGATATTTCTCCTGGCAATCTTGATTCCAGCTTATGTTTCTTCCAGTCCGGCTTTTCTCATGATGTACTCTGCATAGAAGTTAAATAAGCAGGGTGACATTATACAGCCTTGACTTACTCTGTTTCCTATTTGGAACCAGTCTGTTGTTCCATGTCCAGTTCTAACTGTTGCTTACTGACCTGCATACAGATTTCTCAAGAGGCAGGTCAGGTGGTCTGGTATTCCCATCTCTTTCAGAATTTTCCACAGTTTATTGTGATCCACACAGTCAAAGGCTTTGACATAGTCAATAAAGCAGAAGTAGATGTTTTTCTGGAACTCTCTTGCTTTTTCCATGATCCAGCAGATGTTGGCAATTTGATCTCTGGTTCCTCTGCCTTTTCTAAAACCAGCTTGAACATTCAGGGAGTTCACGGTTCACGTATTGCTGAAGCCTGGCTTGGAGAATTTTGAGCATTACTTTACTAGCATGTGAGATGAGTGCAATTGTGCGGTAGTTTGAGCGTTATTTGGCATTGCCTTTCTTTGGAATTGGAATGAAAACTGACCTTTTCCAGTCCTGTGGCCACTGCTGAGTTTCCCAAATTTGCTGGTATATTGAGTGCAGCACTTTCACAGCATCATCTTTCAAGATTTGAAACAGCTCCACTGGAATTCCATCACCTCCACTAGCTTTGTTTGTAGTGACGCTTTCTAAGGCCCTCTTGACTTCACTTTCCAAGATGCCTGGCTCTAAATTAGTGATCACATCATCATGATTGAGGCCAGGGGTGGTGACCCTGAGGAGCCACCCCGAGCCCGAGGCCAGGGGCGGCAGCTGGGAGGAGCCCCTCACACCCAAGGCCAGGGCCTAGGGCCGGGAGGAGCATCCCGAGGAGCGGTGGCTGAGCAGGCACAGGAGGGCCTAGAGGAGCTATCCCACGTTGAAGGTCAGGAATGGCGGTGGTAAGGAGATACCCTTCGTCCAAGGTAAGGAGCAGTGGCTGTGCTTTGCTGGAGCAGCCGTGAAGAGATACCCCACAGCCAAGGTAAGAGAAACCCAAGTAAGATGGTAGGTGTTGCAAGAGGGCATCAGAGGGCAGACACACTGAAACCATACTCACAGAAAACTAGTCAGTCTAATCACACTAGGACCACAGCCTTGTCTAACTCAATGAAACCAAGCCACGCATGTGGGGCAACCCAAGACAGGTGGGTCATGGTGGAGAGGTCCGACAGAGTGTGGTCCACTGGAGAAGGGAATGGCAAGCCACTTCAGTATTCTTACCTTGAGAGCCCCATGAACAGTAGGAAAAGGCAAAATGATAGGATACCAAACGAGGAACTCCCCAGGTCATTAGGTGCCCAATAAGCTACTGACGATCAGTGGAGAAATAACTCCAGAAAGAATGAGGGGATTGAGCCAAAGCAAAAACAATACCCAGTTGTGGATGTGACTGGTGATAGAAGCAAGATCCAATGCTGTAAAGAGCAATATTGCATAGGAACCTGGAATGTCAGGTCCATGAATCAAGGCAAATTGGAAGTGTTCAAACAAGAGATGGCAACGGTGAACGTCGACAGTCTACGAATCAGCGAACTAAAATGGACTGGAATGGGTGAATTTAACTCAGATGACCATTACATCTACTACTGCGGGCAGGAATCCCTCAGAAGAAATGGAGTAGCTATCATGGTCAACAAAAGAGTCCGAAATGCAGTACTTGGATGCAATCTCCAAAACGACAGAATGATCTCTGTTCATCTCCAAGGCAAACCATTCAATATCACAGTTATCCAAGTCTATGCCCCAACCGGTAACGCTGAAGAAACTGAAGTTGAATGGTTTTATGAAGACCTACAAGACCTTTTAGAACTAACACCCAAAAAAAGATGTCCAATTTTCACTTAATATACCATATCTTTTTATGTTAATAAATATCAAGGTGATTATTTTTCACAGCCATTTACTGTCACAATGTAAAACAAAATCTGTTTAGCAAAGCCCTTTTTGGATATTTTGACTGTTTATAATAGTTACAATTTGCTCCTGTTACAATTTGCTCCTATTCAAAGAATCTTTCAGGGAACAGTTTTCTACATAATTATTTGTTAAGAGAAAATAATTTTAAGTGAAATTTTTAAGTGAAAGATTTTGCCCATTAAACACTTGGAAACTCTGGAAAGATTATGACAATTTTTACCCTAAGAGCAGTGAGCATTTTCCTACAATTATGCCCATCTATGTATCAACATTTAATCCTTGCTAAGGTAATAAAATATGCTGTTATTTAATTTATATTTATTTAAAAACAAGTGAGATTGTAATTTTTCAACTTTCTTTAATGGTCATATGTATTCTTCCTTCCTAAAATGATAATTAATATTTTTTGTCTACATGTTAGTCACTGTTGTGTCTGACTCTTGCAGCCCCATAGACTGTAGTCTGCCAGGCTCCTCCGTCATGGGATTTTCCAGGCAAGAACACTGAAGTGGGTAGCCATTCCCTTCTCCAGAATATCTTCCTGACCCAGGAATCAAACCTGGGTCTCCTGCACTGCAGGCAGGTTCTTTACCATCTGAGCCATCAGGGAAGCCCATATGGTATACATACTTACATGTATACAAACATATGGTTAATGTTTTAATTAATTTATTTATTTTATTGGAGGCTAGTTAATTTACAATATTGTAGTGGGTTTTGCATACATTGACTTAAACCAGCCATGGGTGTACATGTGTTCCCCATCCTGAACCCCTCTTCCACCTCCCTCCCCATCCCATCCCCAGGGTCATCCCAGTGCACCAGCCCTGAGCACCCTGTCTCATGAATCGATCCTGGACTGGTGGTCTGTTTCACATATAGTAATATATGCTTCAATGCTATTCTCTCAAATCATCCCACCCTCGCCCTTTCCCACAGAGTCCAAAAATCTGTTCTTTACATCTGTGTCACTTTAGTTATCTCACATATAGGGTCATCATTACCATCTTTCTAAATGCCATATATATGCGTTAATATACTGTATTGGTTTTTTTCTTTCTGACATTTCACTCTGTATAATAGGCTCCAGTTTCATCCATCTCATCAGAACTGATTCAAATGTATTCTTTTTAGTAGCTGAGTAATACTCCATTGTGTATATGTACCACAGCTTTCTTATCCATTCATCTGCTGATGGACATCTAGGTTGCTTCCACGTCCTAGCTATTGTAAACAGTGCTGCAGTGAACATTGGGGTACACGTGTCTCTTTCGATTCTGGTTTCCTCGGTGTGTATGCCCAGCAGTGGGATTGCTGGGTCATAAGGCAGTTCTATTTCCAGTTATTTAAGGAATCTCCACACTGTTCTTCATAGTGGCTGTACTAGTTTGCATTCCCACCAACAGTGTAAGAGGGTTCCCTTTTCTCCACACCCTCTCCAGCGTTTATTGTTTGTAGGCTTTTGGATCGCAGCCATTCTGACTGGCGTGAAATGGTACTTCATTGTGGTTTTGATTTGCATTTCTCAGATAATGAGTGATGTTGAGCATCTTTTCATGTGCTTGTTAGCCATCTGTATGTCTTCTTTGGAGAAATGTCTGTTTAGTTCTTTGGGCCATTGTTTGATTGGGTTGTTTATTCTTCAGGAATTGAGCTGCATGAGCTGCTTGTATATTTTTGAAATTAATTCTTTGTCAGTTGCTTTGTTTGCTATTATTTTTTCCCATCCTGAAGGCTGTCTTCTCGCCTTGCTTATAGTTTCTTTAGTTGTGAAAAAGCTTTTAATTAGGTCCCATTTATTTTTGTTTTTATTTCCATTACTCTGGGAGGTGGGTCATAGAAGATCCTGCTGTGATTTATGTCGGAGAGTGTTTTGCCTATGTTTTCCTCTAGGACTTTTATAGTTTCTGGTCTTACGTTTAGATCTTTAATCCATTTTGAGTTTATTTTTGTGTATGGTGTTAGAAAGTGTTCTAATTTCATTCTTTTACAAGTGGTTGACCAGTTTTCCCAGCAGCACTTGTTAAAAAGATTGTCTTTCCTCCGTTATATATTCTTGCCTTCTTTGTCAAAGATAAGGTGTCCATAGGTGCATGGATTTATCTCTGGGCTTTCTATTTCTTTTCATTAATCTATATATCTGCCTCTGTGCCAGCACCATACTGTCTTAAGAAATATTTTAATGGTAATAATACTCAGTGCCAACATCAGCAAATATTAGTGCTGTTATGACTTCAGTCATTGTTGCCTTAGCTATGCCTCACATCCTGTTTAACCCATTCATTGAATTTCTAGTTTCAAAATTTTCATTTTATAGATATTCCTTTCATTTTTTAATTTTTTCTGATTATTTTTCCTTTCCTGATTTCTATTTTATCTTTTATTTCTTCAAATAATCCATAATTTAGGTCCTTGACAATCTAGTTTGTTGTTGTTTCCATTTACCTTTCCATGTTGACAGTTTGTTTCATTTTACATTTGGTATCTTTTGAATGTGAGTGTCTCTAATGCAAAAAGAGCTTGAATCCAGGGAGGAGGGAAGGAAGCGAGCATTTTAAAATAAACCACAAGACACAATGTGTCTCTATTCTTGTTAGATATTTTCTTAACTTAAGTTGGTAAAGAATCTGCCTGCAATGCAGGAAACCCTAGTTCAATTCCTGGGTCAGCAAGATCCACTGGAGAAGGGACAAGCTACCTACTCCAGTATTCTTGGGCTTCCCTGTTGGCTCAACTGATAAAGGATCTGCCTGCAATGCGGGAGACCTGGGTTCAATCCCTAGGTTGGGAAGATTCCCTGGAGAAGCAAAAGGCTGCCCACTCCATTATTCTGGCCTGGAGAATCCCAAGGATTGTATAGTCCATGGGGTTGCAAAGAGTCGACACGACTGAGCAACTTTCACTTTCTTAACGTATATAATCAATTGCAAAAGGTGTTCAGTGTCCTGCCTTTGTTTCAACTGCAGAATCTGCATCAAGATTTGTGAATGGAAGTGACTAGGTACCTCAGGCCCCTAATGAAGTATCCCATGCCCTTGCTACCCTTCTCAAGACACTGCTTCTCCTTCACTTTCACATTTAGAAACTTCTATAAACTTTTCAGGCATGTGTCCTCAGGTCAAAGGCAATGCCTGTGTGTCAGCCCACAACAATTTCATCAGTATTTTCCTTACATCTGTGAAACCACCATTCAAATTCAGGGTTCAGACCTCCAATTTTTCTCCCTCACTGTGAATTGGAAAAAGGTCCAAACTAAGAGTTGGAAAACCCTCTGCTTTTTGAACTTCAAACAGTAAAAGATAAGACTGAAAAAGTTTTTGAGAAACAAATCTTAACAAAATAATATTTAAACCTAGTGCAATGACTTCCCTGCCCAGACACAATATTTGAGAGAGCATCAAGTAAGCACCAATTAAGTGGTCAGGAAGGCGGGTAAGAAAGCAAAAACTTAAATCAGCTTGGGAAGGAGTACAGAAAAGAACTCTAACTGTGGTGGTGGGCAGACAGAAAGGGGTGGATGCAAGGAGCTCAGAAACCCAAAGGGATTTGGAGAAAAATGTGTTATCTAAACAAAAAAGAGTCCAGATGATGAAAAAAAAAGTAATTGACTGAGACTTAAAATCTCCTGTGGGATTTATAGTTTATAGACTTTTTGATGATGGCCATTCTGACCGGTAGTTGTAGTTTTGGCTTGCATCTCTCTAATAACTAGTTCTGTTGAGTACCATTACATGTGCTTTTTGGCTCTCTCTATGTCTTCTTTGGAGAAATGTCTACTCAAATCTACCACTCATTTTTATAGGGTCACTTTTTTAATACCGAGCTTCATTAACTGTTTGAAGAGGGTGTGGAGAAAAGGGAACCCTCCTATGCTCTTGGTGGGGATGTAAATTGGTGCAACTATTATGAAGAACACTATGGAGTTTCTTTAAAAAAAAAAAAAAGCTAACAGTAGAACTACCACATGACCCAGCAGTCCCACTCCTGGGCATGTACCTGGAGAAAACCATAATTTGAAAATATACATGCACCCCAATGTTCATTGCAGCACTGTTTACAGTCGCCAGGTCATGGAAGCAACCTAAATGTCTATTGACATATGAATGGACACAGAAGATGCAATCACTCAGGCACAAAATAAACATATGAATAAACATATCACTCAGGCATAAAACGAACAAAATAATGCCATTTGCAGCAACGCAGATGGACCTGAGACTGTCACACTGAGTGAAGTAAGTCAGACACAGAAAGACAAATATCTTGTGATATTGCTTATTTATGGAATCTTTTAAAATGGAGTACTAATTAGCCTATTTATAAAACAGAAGTAGAGTCATGGATGTAGAAAGCAGACTTGCAGTTACCAGAGAATAAGTGGGCAGGGGGATAAACTGGGAGATTGGGAGTGACAAAGACACACTACTACTACATATAAAACAGACAAGTAATAAGAACCTACTGTAAAGCACGAGAAATATACTCAATATAATGGCCTCCATGGGAAAAGAATCTAAAAAAAAAAGAGTGGATATGTGTATACTGATTCTCTTTGCTGCACACCTGAAACTAATACAACATTGTACCAACGATACTCCAAAATAGAAAAAGTCCGTATTGGGCCCTAAACATTCACTAGGAAGCGGCAGGTGTTAGAGATATGCAGCCACCTTTAAAGCAGTCACTTCAAACATGGATAAGGAGGATGTGGTTAAGTGCACTTTACAAAAACAGCCTTCTGCACAGGATTTCAGTGCTGCTGTGAACCCATGACTTCCAGGGTTCATCTTTTCTACCATTTTTCCAATAAGAGGTTTGCTAAACTTACCTTATGCTGTTTATCAGCATAAGAGAGAGGTAGGGGTGATGTGTTATGTTAGTGTATAGATAAGGATCAAGAAGGGCTTCCCATGTGGCACTAGTGATAAAGAACCTGCCCCCCAGTGCAGGAGATGTAAAGAGACTTGGGTCTAGTCCCTGGGTTCGGAAGCTCCCCTGGAGACGGGCACGGCAATCCACTCCAGTATTCTTGCTTGCCTGGAGAATCCCATAGCTAGAGGAGCCTTGTGGGCTATAGTCCATAGGGTCACAAAGAGTCGGACAGGACTGAAGCAAGTTAACAGGCACACAAGGATCAAGAGGAGGCATATGAGGACTTAATGGAAAAGATCACAGAGCCCCGTGGACCTTGGCTTCGGGATGATACAGTCACTGCCTGGGATTCCACACTTCCCCCTGGAGGAGAGCACCAGTGTGGTCTGTGTGACCACCTGAGCTTTGGTGTCCAGTGGACATAGTGCTGGCCTCGTGCATATCCATGTGTTGCTATCTATTCCCTAGTCTTTCTTTTGCTGTTATTGTTTGGCTGCTCAGTCATGTTTGACTCTGTGACCCCATGGACTGCAGCACGCCAGGCTACCCTGTCCTTAACCATCTCCTGATACTTGCTCAAACTCATGTCCATTGAGTCAGTGAGGCCATCCAGCCATCTCGTCCTCTGTTGTCACCTTCTTCTCCTGGTTTCAATCTTTCCCAGCATCAGGGTCTTTTCAAAAGAGTTGGCTCTTCCCATCATGTAGCCTAGACACGAACTTTCTTGAAAAAGTTGTATCATCTCTTGAGAGATCCCTGCCCATGTATGCTGAATTGATGCTGCTTCTAAGTCTAACCTCAAATGTCTCTTGAACCCACTCAACTTTATCTTCATGGCTGGGACCAAAAACTTCTGCGATGGAGTCACAGGTGAATGGAGGCACCGTCCCTGAGTGATCAATGTGAAGATAGCCACTCAGTTGGTCTCAGATTGCAATGAGAAACAGACCAGTAAGACATGACGGAGAAGTTGATGTTATTTACTCAATAATACAAAGCAAGTTGTTTGGCTCTCCCAGACCAGGTCATATACCCTGTACCTGAACCAACAAAGTGTGATCCACCATCGACACTAAACTTTTAGATGTATGTTACTAGGGGTTAAAAGTGTGTGCAAATAAAGCTGTATGGACTTACAACCTCTTTCCAGAGGGCCACTGGCCCGCAGCCCTAGAGAAGGAGAAGCAAGGAGGCGGGTGTGGTGGCAGAGTACCTGAAGAGCTATGGACAGAGGTTCGTAACATTTTACAGGAGGCGGTGATCAAAACCATCGCCAAGGGGGGAAAAAAAAGGCAAAATGGTTGTCTGAGGAGGCCTTACAAATAGCTGAGAGAAGAAGTGAAAAGCCAGGAATAAAAGGAAAGATATATCCATCTGAATGTAGAGTTTCAAAGAATAGCATGGAGAGATAAGAAAGCCTTCCTCGGCAATCAATGCAAAGAAAGAGAGGGAAACAATAGAATGGGAAAGACTAGAGACCTCTTCAAGAAAATTAGAGCTATCAAGGGAACATTTCATGCAAAGATGGGCACAATAAAGGACAGAAATGGTATGGACTTAACAGAAGCAGAAGATATTAAAAAGAGGTGACAAGAATGCATGGAAGAACTATACAAAAAAGATCTTCATGACTCAGATAACCATGATGGTGTGATCACTCACCTAGAGCCAGACATCATGGAATGTGAAGTCAAGTGGGCCTTAAGAAGCATCACTATGAGCAAAGCTAGTGGAGGTGATAGAATTCCAGTTGAGCTATTTCAGTCCCTAAAGATGATGCTATGAAAGTGTTGCACCCAATATGCCAGTAAATTTGGAAAACTCAGCAGTGGCCACAGGACTGTGAAAGGTCAATTTTCATTCCAATCTCAAAGGAAGGCAATGCCAAAGACTGCTCAAACTATTGCACAACTGCAGTCATCTCACACCCTAGCAAAGTAATTCTCAAAATTCTCCAAGCCAGGCTTCAACAGTACATGAACCAATAACTTCCAGATATATAAGCTGGATTTAGAAAAGGCAGAGGAATCAGAGATAAAATTGCCAACATCCACTGGGTCATGGAAAAGGCAAGAGAATTCCAGAAGAACATCTACTTCTGCTTCATGGACTATGCTAAATCCTTTGATTGTGTGGATCACAACAAACTGAGGAAAATTCTTAGAGAGATGAAAATAGCAGGCCACCTTATCTGGCTCCAGAGAAATCTGTATGCAGGTCAAGAAGCAATAGAACCATACATGGAACAACAGATTGCTTGGCAGATGGTGACTGCAGCCATGAAATTAAAAGATGCTTGCTCCTTTGAAGAAAAGCTATGACCAACCTAGACAGCATATTCAAAAGCAGAGACATTACTTTGCTGTCAAAAGTCCATCTAGTCAAAGTTATGGTTTTTCCAGTAGTCATAAATGGCTTCCCTAGTGGCTCAGAGGTTAAAGCGTCTGCCTGCAATGCAGGAGATCTGGGTTCAATCCCTGGGTCAGGAAGATCCCCTGGAGAAGGAAATGCCAACCCACTCCAGTATTCTTGCTTGGAGAATCCCATGGATGGAGGAGCCTGGTGGGCTACAGTCCAGGGGGACGGGGTCACAAAGAGTCAGACACGACTGAGTGACTTCACTTTCACTTTCATGTATGGATGTGAGAGCTGAACCATAAAGAAAGCTGAGCACTGAAGAACTGATGCTTTTGAACTGTGGTGTTGGAGAAGACTCTTGAGAGTTCCTTGGACTGCAAGGAGATCAAACCAGTCCCTCCTAAAGGAAATCAGTCCTGGATATTCATTCGAAGGACTGATGCTGAAGCTAAACCTCCAATACTTTGGCCATCCAATGGGAAGAAATGACTCATTAGAAAAGACCCTGATACCAGGAAAGATTGAAGGCTGGAGGAGAAGGGAATGACAGAGGATGAGACGGGTGGATGGCATCACTGACTTAACGGACATGAGTCTGCGCAAGCTCCAGAAGTTGGTGATGGACAGGGAAGCCTGGGGTGCCCAAGGGGTCGCAAAGAGTCAGACATGACTGAGCAACTGCGCTGAAGTGTGGTGGCAGACGTGGAACACAGGAGTGGCTGTCCTGCACTGAATATGGAATAGGCGATTTTTCTAAGTTAGCACATGCTTTGTGGGGAAAAGCAGGCGCGTGGCTGATATACTGATACACCTTACCTGGCTCCAGAGAAATCTGTATGCGGGTCAAGAAGCAACAGAACCGTACAGGGAACAACAAACCGCTTGGCAGATGGTGACTGCAGCCATGAAATTAAAAGATTCTTGCTCCTTGGAAGAAAAGCTGTGACAAACCTAGACTGCATATTCTTGGGGCAGCCTTATTATATGCAGGAGGTCACCTGAACATCTGGGAACGGCTGAGCTGTGGCAGACATTTAAAGAACCAGGGCAACCAGCATAGATGTTGCTACTTTCTGGAAACTTCAGGATTGACAAAGATCCTGTGGGTGCCCTGAGAGGCATCTGTGTCATCATTTGACCACACAATGGTGAAAATGGAAATTTTTGAAGACGTGAAGAAAAAGAAGAGTTGTGGAAACCTCCTAAGCCTCCACTCTTGAGGCTGGTTTGCGGTTTCAAAGCTACAGATGCATCCATCGGGCTCATGGCTGCTCGTATGCCTCATGGCAAGCTCTTTACTCTGCGGTGTGTCAAATACACTAATCCTGCCAGAGTTAAAATCTGCACACTCTAACTTGGATACACACAAGCTGCACTTCTACAATTCAAAGATGATGTCGCCTGTCTCAAGTTTTCATTGCCACTTAGTAGACAAAAAAATCTTGTGAATACGTTTGAGGAAACTTGGTCCTTATAGGTTCGCCAGACTCTTGGGGTATTAGTAACTGAGTTGTTTTCATTATACAGACTCACTGAGGTTTTAATTAGTCTCTTCCCCATCAATCTTCCTGTTTCCCTCCCAAGAGAACTTATGCTTTCAGGGGTTAAGCTACCTCCCCCTGCAATCACGCTTAACTCAAAGAATCATGTCACTGAGGATTTTCTGCCCACATCTGCCGAGATGCGCTTGGTCCCATCCGCTTCGTTTGGTCTCCGTGCCGCCGTCAGTTACCATAGCATGCCCTGACATAACCTGGCTCTTTGAAGCACATCTGTGTCAGTCGGCAGGGAGCGCAGGGAAATTGTGGGTGGCCGGGACACCATGCTCGGTTTGCGAGGCTGTGGGACTACATTTCAGCCCAAACATTTACCTTGACCAGTTCTAAGGATTTGCCCTTCCTCATCATTCTCAAACCATACTGAATAGAGAGTTCAAAATTTCCCAAGGTCTGTCCAGACATGAACAGCAACCTTGCTTCCCCAAGATTTTCCTGTACCTTGCCTTCTCCCACAGGGAGAGGAAGCATAGACCCTGAATTCTTTATCACTGTCTGAATCCCTGCCCTCTCTCTTTCTCTCCAGCATCCCCCGCCCACCCTGCAGGGGATGGGACTTCCATTTTCCTTGCCTGTAAGATAAGAATTTCCCTGATGATATATTCTTCTCGGCTGCAAATAAGCCTTAGTGCAGAATACTTGCGAGGCTGCAGAAGAAACAAGGTAACTGATGCTGAAGGCTCTTCTCCTGGCAGAAGGGACTTCATGGTTCTGAAAGAGGATGGAAGGGAGCAGGCCCCAGTGTTTAAAAGAATAACATAGCCATCAGAAAACTAGTGAGAACGGGGTCCAAGTTGGTGCAATTTTCCACTTCCAGTGGACCTTGAGCCTCGTTATACACTCACTGTAATACATTATTAGCTAAATGATACGCTCGCCAGCACCATGCCAGTTCCAAGGCCAACCATCAAGACCAAAATGTGGGAAATAGCCCAGTTCCCGAAAATCCCCACCCCCTTCCCAAAACAGCTGGTCTATAAAGTTACCCAGCCCACAGAAACTGACCAGGCCATATTTGGGCCTGCTCTCGCCTTCTAGGAGGGCCCACACTCTGCGGAGGGCTTCTCTCCAAATAAATCCACTTCTTACCTATCACTTTGTCTCTCACTGAATCCTTTCTGTGATGAGACATCAAGAACGTGAGACTCATTAAACCTTGAAACCAGATGTGTGATCTCAGTTAAAAGACCATAGGTTCAAGTTCCAATCTGGCTTTTGACTATATTTGAGTCCCAGCCACATGGATTGAAGTCCCAATGTAAGTTACCCTGAATTTGAGTAACAATGTAAACACTGGTAGCAGCTTTCCAAAGGAAATGGATACCTACTTCCCGGCTTGTAGAGGTGAAGTGAACGCATCAAAGAGTCACACGCAGAGGCTGCTCTGAGCAGCTCACCAGCAAACTCCATCAAAGACATCAGATGCAGTTTACAGTGTTAATACAAATGCAAGTGGGGCAGATGGGAGAAACACCTGACCAAATGGTCACAAATTGTTACAGAAATTATTTTCTTATACATAATATCTAAGGGCAATAAATCCTTTATGAGGAAAAAGAACCCATGACATGCCCTTGTATACTTTTAGAGGATTTAATAAAATTTATAGAAATATAGAGTGTGTATTCAGTCATTCTCAACATATCTAGAAGTCTTTGAAAATCTAAGGTTAAATTCCCTCTTCAAAAATTGTTATAAATAAACACTTACATTGGGTGAATAGATCTGACAATTAGAGTCAAAATCCTGGTGGCTGGTGGCAGCAAAACTAGATAAATAGTTCCCCTTTGAAATGTCTTAACCCTCAGTTCTCTCCAACCATTTGGGTGTTCTTGATTTTTCTACAAAAATAAATAAATAAATAAACCTTCCTCAGGGCCTTTGCAAATGCTGTTCCCTTTGCCTGAAATGTCCTCTACCTCGTATATCACAGAGTTATCACACTCCCTTCAATCAGCTTTCTGTTCAAATATTAGCCCATCAGAAAAGCATTTTTTGGACCACGTTTTATAAAACAGAACCTCCTTCAATCTGCACCCTCTTGCCACTTTCATTTTTCTCCAAAGCATCTATTGTTACCTAATGACTGAGTGACTGAACTGAATGTAATAGATATGTATTTATCTGCATATTATATTACCTACAAGAACATAAGTTCCATGAAGGCAGAAACACTATCTATCTTGTTCTGCATTTATAGCACACAAAAAATATTTGTCAAATACATGAGCTATACTATCAGTCAGTTCAGTCAGTTCAGTCGTGTCCGACTCTTTGCGACCCCATGAATCGCAGCACGCCAGGCCTCCCTGTCCATCACCAACTCCCGGAGTTCACTCAGACTCAGGTCCATCAAGTCAGTGATGCCATCCAGCCATCTCATCCTCTGTTGTCCCCTTCTCCTTCTGCCCCCAATCCCTCCCAGCATCAAAGTCTTTTCCAATGAGTCAACTCTTCTCATGAGGTGGCCAAAGTACTGGAGTTTCAGCTTTAGCATCATTCCTTCCAAAGAAATCCCAGGGCTGATCTCCTTTAGGATGGGCTGGTTGGATCTCCTTGCAGTCCAAGGGACTCTCAGGAGTCTTCTCCAACACCACAGTTCAAAAGCAACAATTCTTCAGTGCTCAGCTTTCTTCACAGTCCAACTCTCACATCTCCATACATGACCACTGGAAAAACCACAGCGTTGACCAGATGGACCTTAGTTGGCAAAGTAATGTCTCTGCTTTTGAATATGCTATCTAGGTTGGTTATAACTTTTCTTCCAAGGAGTAAGCGTCTATTAATTTCATGGCTGTAGTCACCATCTGCCATGATTTTGGAGCCAAGAAAAATAAAGTCTGACACTGTTTCCACTGTTTCCACATCTATTTCCCATGAAGTGATGGGACCGGATGCCATGATCTTTGTTTTCTGAATGTTGAGCTTTAAGCCAACTTTTTCACTCTCCTCTTTCACTTTCATCAAGAGGCTTTTTAGTTCCTCTTCACTTTCTGCCATAAGGGTGGTGTCATCTGCATATCTGAGGTTATTGATATACTATATCTTCCTGAAAAAGCCCCATATTACACACATATGCAGTCAAAGAATTGGGGAGCATCAAAATATATGGCAATAGTTGTGGTGATTTTATACGTAGGTTCTCTTCTTTTTTTTTTTTTTTTGTATTTTTGAAGTCTAGAATCTATACAACCAAAACTGTAAGATTTTATGAAACTGAAGAAGATATAAATCAATAGAAGGCTATCCATGCTCATAGATTAGAAGAATAAGTATTGTTAAAATGTCCACATAACTCAAAGCAATCTATAAAGTAATACAATTCATATCAAAATTCAAATGGCATTTTTCACAGAAATAAAACAATCTTAAAATGTATATGGAACCATGAAACACCTCAAATAGCCACAGTAGCCTTGAGAAAAAAAGAAAGAAATTGAAAGTATTGCGGATCCCTAATTTCCATCAATATTATGTCAGTTCAGTAGCTCAGTTGTATCTGACTCTTTGAGACCCCATGGACTGCAGCATGCCAGGCCTCCCTGTCCATCACCAACTCCCAGAGCCTACCCAAACACATGTCCATTGAGTTGGTGATGCCATCCAACCATCTCATCCTCTGTCGTCCCCTTCTCCTCCCGCCTTCCATCTTTCCCAGCATCAGGGTCTTTCCCAGTGAGTCAGTTTTTTGCATCAGGTAGCCAAAGTGTTGGAGTTTCAGCTTCAGCATCAGTCCTTCCAATGAATATTCAGGACTGATTTCCTTTAGGATGGACTGATTGGATCTCCTTGCAGTCTAAGGGACCCTCAAGAATCTTCTCCAACACCACAGTTCAAAGGCATCAATTATTCAGTGCTCAACTTTCTTCACAGTCCAACTCTCACATCCATACATGACTACTGGAAAAACCATAGTTTTAACTAGACAGGACTTTGTTGGCAAAGTAATGTCTCCGCTTTTAAATATGCTGTTTTGGTTGATCATAGCTTTTCTTTCAAGGAACAAGCATCTTTTAATTTCATGGCTGCAGTCACCATCTGCAGTGATTTTGGAGCCCAAGAAAATAAAGTTTGTCACTGTTCCCATTGTTTCCCCATCTATTTGCCATGAAGTGATGGGATCAGATGCCATGATCTTAGTTTTCTGAATGTTGAGTTTTAAGCCAGCTTTTTCACTCTCTTCTTTCACTTTCATCAAGAGGCTCTTTAGTTCTTCTTCGCTTTCTGCCATAAGAGCGGTGTCATCTGCATATCTGAGGTTATTGATATTTCTCTCCCAGCAATCTTGATAAAAGCTATGGTCATCAAAACAGTATGGTACTGGCATAAAAACAAACACATAAATCAATGGAACAGAACACAGAGCCCAGAAATAAAATTTAGAACTTTAAATAATGATAATTATATAACTTGGGAAAAAAGTATTACTTTCTCAGTCCTCAGAAGTGTTTTTGTAATGAACAAATAAGATAATAAATGTAAAATTGTTCTGAAAATGATAAAGATTTTGGTTAATAGAAGATATCGCATTAATGTAATAATATTTAAACAAAGGTTATACAGCAAAAGTAAACTATCAAGATAATTAACAGCTAATAAATGACAGAGAATGCAAACAGATTTTGGAGTCCCTGAATAATCCATATTATCTATCTGCACTCACTGGGTTATCTGTCCTTTTCTCTTATCTATC
Organism: Ovis canadensis; assembly: GCF_042477335.2. Lineage (NCBI taxonomy): Eukaryota > Metazoa > Chordata > Mammalia > Artiodactyla > Bovidae > Ovis > Ovis canadensis. Next base: position 19,623,303 of record NC_091264.1, on the reverse strand, counting down.
AGGATATAACCTTAATTAACATCTACTTCCTTCTGTTTCTCAGCATGCCAGATAGACTTTGAATTATTTCCTGGATTATATATTCTCCAAGCTACTTCCATAAAAATATGTCTCATGTGTAAAGGCAAACCAGAAATATATCCTACTAAATATTATGACTTCTACATTTAATTAAACCATGTTGAAGAACACAGGACATCTTTTTAGATTGCATATTTTAAGAGGAAACAGAAACCTTATTTTACAACTAATGACAAAGTAATGCTCAAAATATTAACAATGATATGGAACTCCAGTGTAATAAAAGAAAGAATAGACTGCAATATCAGACACAACAACACGTTTAAGTGAGAAGCGCTCTACTTCATACGTGACTCCTCAAGGTTGGAAGAAACCCCTAAAACTTGAATAACTTCTCTACAATTTTCTGCATCACCCATAACACTTCTTATTTTATATTTAGGTAAATATTTTTCCTTCTCCAGGTTTCCTATCTTTTGAACACACTGGCCTCTTCCCAGAATATTTAACTAACAGCTGTCAAATCCATTATAATATCATTTATGGCTTTGAATTCAAGCACATAAAGCCAAGAAACCTGACAGGACACTGTTATTTCTTAGAAATCCAGGCTTATTCATATGAGAGGGTAGGATGAGTAGCACGATTGCAATGAAGAATGCCAATGGTCTAAAAAAAAGAGTGAATATTCTGTCCTAGCATTATTTTTACAACCAGTATCTGGTATTCCTGTTAGGGACTATTGGGCCAATCAGCAAGGTGTTTAATGAGCTTAGTGAAGTGCCAATTATGAGATAAAATGCACCTGGTGGGAACGCTCCTCCAGAACCTCCTTCCTCCTGGGCAGGCTCACAAGCCTTGAGCTCATACATTTGGATCTAATATTATTTACTGAATGATCGCTTTACCTTTGGCTTGTTTTTTTTCTCATTACAAAGTTAGCACATGCTTATAGTAGAAAATGAAAATAATATATAAAGGACTATGTATCAATGTAATGTAAAAGGATGAGTATCCTCACCTTTAAAATAATGCAGGTTGTCATGGGACCCGCTTCAAAGGTAGCTGAGGGTATTCAATGAGTTAAAACATGTAACATACTTTCAGTAGTGTCTAGAGCTCTGCAGCTGTTCTATAAATGCTAGTTGTTACAAGTATTGCCAGTATTTTTGTTAATAGCATGACAGCTGGATGGCACTTAGGAAATGTTCATAGAATTCACAGCTGAATGAAAAACAGCCTAGCTATGAGCCATTTGGTTCTTTGGTAACAGTGATAATTCTCAGGAGTGTCAGGATGGTCCCCAGGTTGATCCAGAATTCTGACCATCTAGAGGCCAAGTTTTAGTAATTCAGTTTCTAGTTCTGTGCACATGTATTCTGAGATGGTTTCAGTGATTCTGAAGACATCCAGGAAACATGCGTGACACTTGAACACTGTGTGTTTGCCCAGAATGCAGCTGCAAGTCAGGAAGATTTAGTAAACTTGGGATTTAGTAAATTTTGGAAGATTTGGGCTTCCCTTGTAGCTCACTTCGCATGAGGTGGCCAAAGTACTGGAGTTTCAGCTTCAGCATCATTCCTTCCAAAGAAATCCCAGGGCTGATCTCCTTCGGAATGGACTGGCTGGATCTCCTTGCAGTCCAAGGGGCTCTCAAGAGTCTTCTCCTCGCAGAGTTGGACACAACTGAGTGACTGAACTGAACTGAACTGAACTGAACTGTAGCTCACTTGGTAAAGAATCCACATGCAGTGCAGGAGTTCTCCTGTATTACAGGAGACCCAGGTTCGATGCCTGGGTTGGGAAGATCCCCTGGAGATTGAAATGACAACCCACCCCAGTATTCTTGCCTGGGAAATCCCATGGACAGAGGAAGCTTGGCGGGCTACAGTCCATGGGGTCGCAAGTGTTGGACACGACTTAGTGACTAAACAAGATTTAATAAAGGACGTCTTGGGGCACCATTCTTGCTCTGTGACCTCATAGCCGGGGGGTCTGAGCATTTTACACCTGATGAACCTGTTTCCTTATGCGTAATATAAGGAGGTGACACAAGAGCCTCAAAGTGCTGGGATTATTGTGGGTACGCAAAAGAGCTTTGCTTCCTCGTTTTAATTGCACCATAGAAATGAACAACTCCCATCCCTAAACAAGTGGGGGCCAGGCAGAGGCAGAATGGATCTGTTACAGTTACTCTCTGCCAAGCTTCTCGACAGTGAGACAAAGGAAAGGCCTCTAATTCAATCCAAGCACAAGAACATTTTATTAAAGCAAGCCTCTACTGCCAGGAGAGAACTCTTCAGTGCCAAGATGCCAAGGCTCACTTGACATCTGCTTTTGTCAAAATGCATCCACCTCACACACTTTATTTAAAATGGGTAACCAACCAGAACCTACGGTACAACACAGGGAACTGTGCTCAATATTCTGTAACAACCTAAATGGGAAAAGAAGGTGAAGGTGAACAGATACATGTATATGTACAACTGAATCATTTTGCTGTACCTGAAACTACCACAATAAAATACCATTTTAATTAAATTTTTAACGCATGGAATATAGTCAGTGATGAATGTGTAACAGCAAAAATAATGAAAGTTTAAAATTGAGAAGTCGAAACAAAATTCATCCACCTCCTCTTCAGCCTGCGCTCCTTGGGAGCATCATCATATTAGACCTCTGCTGGCTTGGGGTCACTGCTAAACACTCACCACTGTGGCTGTCTTTCTTCTTCCTGTGTGACCATCTCTATCCTGTTAGGTGCTTCGCCGCAATCCATTTCTCCACCATCCTCTTCACAATCAACTACAGTTAGCTCTGGAACAACACAGGTTTCAACTGCGCTGGGTCCACTAACATGCGCTTTTTTGTTTTGTTTTTAACTGACTGCATACGACAGACCTATACTACTCTTGGTTGGTTTAATTTGAGGATGCAGATGAGGTGCGTGTGGAGGGCTGACTGTAAAGTTGCATGTAGATTCTGGATTTTCCCGGGGCAGGTGCCTGTCCCTTCCGTGTTGCTCAAGGGTAAGCTGTATGTGCTCAGAGCAGCCCTTCATTCTGTTTAAACCGCGTGCACCCTCCTCAGCCCTCCCCAGCGTGCTGTGCGCCTGCCTAGCTCCTGCCACAGCCTCCCTGGTGGTGACTTCCTCTCCACAGCCTAGTTCTTCACGCAGGGTCTCTGCTCCTCTGAAGCTTGCAGCTCCTTTCCTGCTCACCTGACCAGGACAGTCCCATTTTCTCCCAGCTATTTTGGCATCAGATTCATAGTACTCCTTCCATCCCCCCTGTCAAGTGCAGAGTCCATCACACTGTAAATGCTGATGCTGCTAAATCTGTCTGGGTCTATTCACATCTTGCTCAGTACATGTGTCCTGCTGGCTGGCTTATAATCCCAGGTTGTCAGTTAAAACCCACATGCCCAGCCCCCTAAATCTATTTCTCTATTCCATATATTTTGATTCCCAGACACTATAAATGCCTCCATTGAAGCATTCTGCAGGCAGTTCCCATTGAAAGGCTGAGAGAGGACTATATGTGGCCCCACACCTGTAGCTGTTTATCTCAGTGAAGGGTTTCACCACCATTCAGCTGTCTGAGTCTTGTCAATAAACGTCAGTCTGATGTGTCCCCTCTTTCTTCATCTTCCAAACCTGAGCAGCCACTGTGTTCTGAAAACTGCGTTTCCTTATGCTACCCACGTCACAGACCCCCTACCACTGCCTTCCCATGCCTCGCGAGAATATCCTCACAGCCAGCCTCCTTTCTCTTGATCTGGGCCCCCTCTAATCCACTCCCCACTGTAGGAGGATGCTGAAACTCACATCAGTTCCTACCATTTTCCTGCTTAAGATCCCTAGTGGCTCTTCCAAGCTTTAGAGAAACTTCCAAACACCTTAGCATGGACTGAAAGGCCTTTGCTGGTTGCTCCCCTTCATACCCCACTAGACTCGGGGGTCTACTTATCTCCTCCAAATGTGCCACCTCTAAACTTTTCAACAGGCTGATGCACGTTTCTCTCCACCTCAGCCTCTCTTCCATCCAAGTCTGACTAATTCCTGAAAGACGCTTCAGTACTCAGGCTGAATCAGATTTCACCTTTCCAGGTAGTTTTTCCCCAAGTCCATCTCCTCTCCTATCTAGACCACTTCGCACTCAGGGTCAGATGCCCCTCTAGGCAGCCCACTAGAATCCTGTGTTTAATCCCAGCACTGTGATACCAGGCTGCATTAAAATGGTCTGTTTAGTTTTCAGTGCCTCTAATTCTCCCCTCTTTCAATCCAAAGTGTCAGTCCCTTGAAGTCACAATTTGGCTCGACTCATATACCTCTAGCATCATGCCTAACATTTGGTTAATAAATATTTGATGATGAAGGAAGAGAAGAGATGAAAGGAAGGAAGGAGGGAGGAACCTGATTCTCTGGAGCAGCTGAGATCTGGAGATATTCCCAGAGGTCCTTGCAAACATGTCAGACCCACAGGGAGCCCTCATCAAAACCAGCAGGAGAGATCGGCAACACCATAAAGATTCAGTATATGAACCAAAAAAGTCTACTAGGATAGTTCACCAGAGGTATTCCATTTGGCAAACAGTACTATCACTTTTATCATGTTCACGGTGTGATAAATGCTACTCCGAGTTTCTTACATGTGTTAATCAATTTGATTCTTACAACCATACAAGGCAACCATTTTGCAGAGGTAACCTCCTTAGAACACACTGGCGATGGGTGTCGGGGGGCAGTGGCTGCGGCGGGCAAGGGGGGCGGCGGCGGGCAAGGGGGGCGGCGGCGGGCAAGGGGGGCGGCGGCGGGCAAGGGGGGCGGCGGCGGGCAAGGGGGGCGGCGGCGGGGTGAACATAAGCAGTCTGACTTCCCAGTCCATCTCCTCACTGCTGTGCCCCTATGTCTCTTTTACTGACATCCATTCATATTGGAATCACTATCCATCACTGATCTCCACAACGCTTTGCACAAATTGTTTTTCTTTCATATCTGTTTATAACATGAGCCGAACGAAACACACATATACACAGGCACAAATTAAGCCCCAGCTGAGAGCAGCAGTGGTGGTGCAAGCATCATTTTTCACACTCAGAGGAGCCAGGAGTTACAGCAAAGAGATTCTGAGAAACGAGGATGAAGTGCTGGAGGCAACAGGGAGCTGGGGCTGGCCGCTCACTTTCCTACAGGTAACACACTGCTGCTGCTGCTGAGTCACTTCAGTCGTGTCCGACTCTGGTGACCCCATAGACGGCAGCCCACCAGGCTCCCCGTCCCTGGGATTCTCCGGGCAAGAACACTGGAGTGGGAGGTAACACACTAAGTGAGCGGCATTATCGGAGCCCTTCAGGAGCTGTGCTCAGATGGAGACTCAGCCCTCCCCTCCTCGCTGCTGGTGAGTGGGCCAAGGCAGAGGACAGGAATACTCTTAGGAAGCCAACATGTACAGATAATCTTTCTAAGCAGCCAGTCCAACCTTCTAAGACTGTACATTGATTTTCCTTCGTGGTGGCTCAGAGGTTAAAGCGTCTGCCTGCAATGTGAGAGACCTGGGTTCGATCCCTGGGTTGGGAAGATCCCCTGGAGAAGGAAATGGCAACCCACTCCAGTATTCTTGCCTGGAGAATCCCGTGGATGGAGGAGCCTGATAGGCTACAATCCACGGGGTCGCAAAGAGTCGGACACGACTGAGCGACTTCACTTTCACTCAGGCCTACCTTTTCACAAATGATGAAGAGTTACTATTTCAAAGAAATGACATTTGACCAATTTTCCACCTTTACCTGTAAGACAGCTTATCCTATCACTTTTCAGACTCACACTTAATGACTGATTAAATGGAAGATGCTCCATTTTTATAGAAGATTTGTAAAATCTGTATTGTATTAATAGTTGCCATTATATTGTCTTTCTAGTGTTAATGAAAGATATTCAATTCCTCAAATGCTTGTTGATGTACTATAGTTTTATAGCAAAACTAATAAAGATTTTGGAGATTATAAAGCACTTCTTGGTGGCTCAGATGGTAAAGAATCTGCCTGCAATGCAGGAGACCTAGGTTCAGTCCCTGAGTCGGGAAGAGCCCCTAGAGAAGGGAATGGCAACCCACGCGAGTAATCTTGCCTGGAGAATTCCATGGACAGAGAAGCCTGGTGGGCTACAGTCTGTGGGGTTACAAAGAGTCGGTCACGACTGAGCGACTAACACAGTTACATATAGAACTTCTCAGGGTCACTTTACCCAGCCTAGTGGCTTAGTCAGTGTAAATTCACTCACCGCCTGACTGTTTGCAACTTTAATGTCCATCCATGGCATATTGCATCAAATAATTTGGGAGAAAAGCCTAGAAAGCTGAAAATAAAACTTTAAAATGAAATACTTCTCTAGTGAAATAAACATTAAATACACAAAGTGATGAAAAACGTAACTGATTTTTAACTTCAAAATATCTATCACATAGGGAGTATTGTGTGATTTTTGTCCGCCTTCTTTTCAGAAAAATATTTTTCTTTTTTTCTAAATTGTTCTTTGGTTTCCAAAACTTTGGACTCCACTCTTGCTGCATGCATTCTTGCAAGGATCCTGTGGAGACCCATAAAAACATGCTCTTGTATCCCAGATGGCCCCCCTTTTTTTGTTTTTCATTTTTTAGAGGCAGTACTACTTAATAGCTGATGGTTAGCAGTCCCTCTTCTGAGTGGACTGTTTTTAGTGTTTAACAGAGAATATAATTCTCCAAGGATCCATGCTTAAGGAGAAATACAAAAGCAACCTAGGTGTATTTTAGTAGTAAATTCTATATTTCCTAAAGCCTTAAGAGGTTTTTATTCACGAACATACAAGAAGTAGTTTCAAAGTTGTACACACACACATATACACACAAACACTTTAACCCATGACATTAATTAGGCTCGTCAATATTTTTTTACATGTGCAAGGATTAAGAAAGAAATACATTTTTACCTGTGAGTTAAAACAGAGCCAAATCTTAGAAAAACCAATATTCCCAAACAGCTTTAAAGCCTGAGTCCAGGCTTGGGTGAGTCCAAGCTTAGGTAACCACAGGTCCAGTTACTGACTCTCTTTTTAATGTAGCGACAGGTCAGGGCTGGTGTCCAGGATTCCTGCCCCAGGGTCCATCACATAACACAGCCTCATTAATCCGTTTTCTTTAATCACGTCCCTGCTATAACCCAGAGATGGCAGTACAGCCCATCCTGGACTGAACTGTGTACCCCTCCCTGCCCCCCCCAAATTCATATGTGGAAGTCCTAATCCCTAAGGACCTCAGAATGTGATTGGAGTTGGAAGCAATTGAGACAATGAGTGGGCCCTAATCCAATCCGACTGGCCTCTTTGTATGAAGAGGAGGGTTGCGATTTGGGCATGGGAGAGCACAGGGGAAGGCCCTACGAGGACACAGGGAAATGACGGCTGTCTACATGCCAAGGACACGGGTCTCAGAAGAGACCAGTCCTGCCAACAGCTGGACCTCAAACCTGCAGCCTCCAGAACTGTGAGACTCTCTGTTGAGCAAGCCACCAGATGTGGGGTTCTTTGTTATGAGAGCCCAAGAAGACCAATGCAGATATTGGTATACCTGTATCAGCGTATACAGGAAGGTCTACTTCCCCGAGTCCTAGCCCAGAGCATCACACCACCAGTCACATTACCTATCTTCTTTCATCACCTGCTCAGCTGGTCATCTGCAGAAGGCAACACAGGCAAGCTGACTTTGAGCCCACAGCATACACACAGCTTCAGACAACAGGAACTAACTGATTAAGAGGAATCAGCAAAATATTTTTGAAAATCAAAGGCTAGGCTCTCTCTTCAGTAGTTAAGAATTTCATATAACCCCAGTTTAAAACCACATGAAGAGGAAAACAAGAAAACGAATTCATCTTATTTCCAGTGAGCATATTGTCAACAGCAATATTGGCAACATTTTCGTTTTCATCTCTGTTTTCTATTTCTTGCAGATTATTTGTTCCCTAGTCTTGATAAGAACCTTGTGTGGGAGAGTCTCTCATCTTAATTGTGCCTTCTTGCACCCTCTGTGTCTACTGACTGCAATCCCACCAGTAATGACTAAGACGCTGGTTCTAATAACTGTCTTTGAAATGGAAACTTTGACTCATTGATTACTAAGAAAATATCTTTAGAATTGCATGGGACTGGAAAAGCTGTTTTAGCACTATAAAGTTAAATCCGTCTCATTTACCCATCTACAGTTGCTTAGTATAATCTATTCCCAAGATCATGAAAAGAAAAGTGAGTAAGTCCCTAAATACTCGGGTGCTTTGTAAGTCATAGTGAAAAGCAGTTCAGTGAATCAGGAGAGACCCCTATTGACCTTTTCAGGTATTATGAGAAATCCACAGCTGGGATAGTGCGTCCTTGCATCCCCTAGTGCTTTTGAGTGTTTGTATAAATCAAGGGCACTTGACATACTGAGATCGGTGGTCATGTCTGATTTATCTTTGTTACCTAGTGCCTACTACAGAACCCAGTCACTATTAGCAGCCCAGTGATATCCATTTTGCTGTTGTTCAGTTGCTCAGTCCTGTCCAACTCTTTGTGGCCCCATGGACTGCAGCATACCAGGCTTCCCTGTCCTTTGCTATCTCCTGGAGCTTGCTCAAACTCATATCCATTGAGTTGATGATGCCATCCAACCGTCTTATCCTCTGTCACCCCCTTCTTATCCTGCCCATATAGTAATACTGAATTAGACTGGCTGGAAGTGAACTGTTTACAAGTAAGAAACTCCCACTGAGACAAGGGTAAACACAAGGGAATTTATATTTATAGAAAGGATGCGGGAACCTGTCACAATTCCAAGAGTGGCACCAGAGCTGGGTCTTAGATTCAGCTGGAAGCTGACATCGGAATGAAGCCAGGTCTCTCTCCGACTTTGCTGGGTTCATCTTTGGCCATCTCTTTCTTTGCCTCCCCCTCTGTTCACTTCTTCAGCCCACTCAAAAAATTACTGGCAGACTGGCAGAAGGGTTTTAAATGCTACAGTTTTGCACTGTTTGGAAAGCCTGCTTTGATTGATCGCCAGCCCAGATTCTCTAGCGCAGTTTAAGCAGAGGAAGCTGCAAGCCTTAGAGGAAAGCAAAGGCAGACAGTCCCAGTCAGTTCAGTTCAGTCATTCAGTAGTGTCCGACTCTTTTCGACCCCATGAATCGCAGCACACCAGGCCTCCCTGTCCATCACCACCTCCCGGAATTCACTCAAACTCACGTCCATCGAGTCAGTGATGCCATCCAGCCATCTCATCTTCTGTCATCCCCTTCTCCTCCTGCCCCCAATCCCTCCCAGCATCAGAGTTTTTCCAATGAGTCAACTCTTTGCATGAGGTGGCCAAAGTACTGGAGCTTCAGCTTTAGCATCATTCCTTCCAATGAACACCCAGGACTGATCTCTTTTAGAACGGACTGGTTGCAGACAGTCCCATTTGGCCCCAGTTCTGTAGAAGGATGAATGAATGAACAAATGAATAGTTTTTAGCACCAGTATATTAAAAGACCTTGAGAAGACACGGACATTTAAAAGAACCAGTGCATGCTCAGTCACTCAGTTGTATCTGACTCTGTGACCCCATGGACTGTAGCCCACCAGGCTCCTCTGTCCATAGGATTCTCCAGGCAAAGATGCTGGAATGAACTGCCATGCCCTCCTCCAGGGGATCTTCCCAACCCAGGGATTGAACCTGTGTCTTTTATGTCTCCTGCATTGGCAGGTGAGTTCTTTACCACTAATGCCACCTGGGAAACCAAATAAAGAAAAATCCTTTTGAAGTAAAAAAGTAAAAATTTGCTTAAGAGCCAATTTTTTTTAAAGCTGACAGAGATTTACTTAAAATGTGGACTGATTAGACTAAAATATTGGAATATTGGAAAACAGAGAAGAAACCCCCTTTGTGTTGGACATCTGAAAAGTTTGCTTTAGTTTGATGTACATTGTTGCTGGTTTTCACCCAAGCAGGATGAGTCAGGTTGGGTGTGGATTTCATGATTTTTTGCACAGGACATCTCCCTCCATCACAAATCTTTGAGGCATGGCTTTTAGAAGTTTTCTGAAGAATTCAAACAATTTTTCAGCATCACCCTATTGCCTGCCACATAGGTTGCTGCTGCTGCTGCTAAGTTGCTTCAGTCATGTCCGACTCTGTGAGACCCCACAGACGGCAGCCCACCAGGCTCCCCCGTCCCTGGGATTCTCCAGGCAAGAACACTGGAGTGGGTTGCTGGTTCCTTCTCCAGCCGCATAGGTTAATTTGTTGAAGACATGCATCTCCTCTGCTTACTTACTCAACTCTCTGCGGTTTTCTGACAGATTTCGAAGTGGAAAAAGAAGGGGGTGACTAGTGAAGTGTAAAGAGGGTTTACATGATTCTGAAAGTCAGGGAATTTTATGTTAAAATTCGAAATGGCTATGCAGTCTACACTTGATATTTGGTCTACGCTTTAGATCAAATTACATGTTCTGGGAAGTGCTGACATCACAGAATGGATATCTATAGGCTTGGATGATTCTGCAGCCGTTGAGTGATGCCTGAATGCTCCTGTCCATCACTTAGAACTAGAAAACGTTCAAGTCACAGACCTGTGTCAGTGAGACCAAATCACCAGAAAATTTCAGAAAAGAGTTCAGTTCTTTAAAATCTTACCTGAGAATTTCTAGAAAATAAAGTCACTGGGAAATTTCCAAAGACAGACATCTACCTCATCCTCATCTCATCCTTGTCCTGATGAAATGCAGGTGAGAAGTCTGCAAGGTGGGCTAGAAAAACACCCTCCCTTGGTCTGTGTTCTCCATCTTTCCCGTGTATTCCTAGGTTGAATATGATAAGGTGAAAGTGTACCTTTCGCTCCCTTCCTCCACCTTCTCCGGACGTTCTTGCTTAGAAATTCTATTTCTCCTCCTCTTCTTCCACACAATGTTCCCTTTAAACAAATAATCTCTCATTTAGCCAAGAAAAATCCTGGATTATGATTTGCATTTTCCTTATTTTTCCTGAATAAGAGGACTGAAGTATTACAAATCCTACTAGTTTATCTTGTACAGCTGAAGCATTATTAATAAGGGGCATGATTTGTTTATGTAGAGATAGATTTCACTCCATTTCCTCTTTCTATTTCATCTGGAAACTGGGAATTCAATAACTGTTCTCTGACTAAAGCTTACAAGGTTCCACCAACACAATTCAAAGCAGGCATTAGCTTTAAAGATCCTATATAATAAATTTTAGTTCTCAGTTTCAAAGCCCATGAACCATCCAAATAAACTTTAGATGATTTGCTTAAATGTTCTCTTTCAGGGTATTTATTTAAAATGTACAATAGCTAATGTGCTATGTTATACATGATTAATGCCCAATTATATACTCCAAATGATAAATTTGGCATATTTACCCAGGAGTTAATTTTCCTTATAAAATAGGGTGCATAGTCTTATTTAAGTCAATGTTTTTATGTATTTTATCTTTGAATTATATTATCAAATTGCATCATTATTACTGAAGATGGACTGAGCTGTTAAATTTCCATTATGCAATCAAAGATGAAGTCACTATTAACACCCAGCTTAAACTCTCAGCTTCAACAGGCATATAAATTACTCACGTTTGTTTTTTCATTTTCTTTAATACACTTCTGGGGACTTCCCTGCTGGCTCAGGGGTAAAGAATCTGCCTGCAATGCAGAAGATACAGGAGACATGGGTTCTATTCCTGGGCCAGGAAGATCCCCTGTAGGAGGAAATGGCAACCCACTCCAGTATTCTTGCCTGAAAAATGCCATGGACAAAGGAGTTGGGCAGCTACAGTTCAAAGAGTCGCAAAGAATTGGGCCTAACTAAGCAGCTGAGCACACACATGCGCAATATACGGCTGACTTAGTCTTCAAGGGGATTTTAAATGATTTTCATCCTACTCACTATATCCACTCAATACCCACTATATGGTATATAATCTAAAAGCTTAGGGGTTGTCTTTACCTGTTTGTTCTCCTATGTAGACACAAGACTCCAGGGCATGATGATTTATTTGATAATACACTTTAAGTGCCTTAATAGTCTAAGCTACTGATTTTTTTCACTTCATTTAGAACTGATCCCAAATGAATCAAGCCTACATTCAAACATTTACATTGCATATCAGGACTAAGGAAAGGTGTTATGTATAAAGAGACTACACTATCTCTTACTTTGATAAACAAACAAAAAAAAAAGTAGATGATATTCTCAAATGACTTAATTAAATCTTTTGAATGAATGTTTAATTAATTTTCTAAGATACCTAACATGTCCTTGGGTGATTTATTATTGGTTTCAGATTTCATCTAAATATTATAATGGTAAGCTCACTAGTTAATAAAGCTCACAATTTATAAAGTCACACAATTTAATTACTAAATTAGGAACTTTATTTTATTTTTTACTTTACAATATTGTATTGGTTTTGCCATACATCAACATGAATCCACCACGGGTGTACACGTGTTCCCAATCCTGAACACCTCTCCCACCTCCCTCCCCATACCATCCGTCTGGGTCATCCCAGTGCACCAGCCCCAAGCATCCTGTATCCTGCATTGAACAGGCGATTCATTTCAATGCCATTCATACCAAAGTGTCTTCTAAATTCTTAAAAATTTTTTAACTCTGTACATTCTTCAAAACTCCTTTCTAAATGTTAAAAAAATACTTTTAACATTTTAATAGACATATGTTGTGGAATTGGTTTCTGAAATAGTTTTTATAATTTAATCTGTTTCAGTTATGAAGAGTCCATCTGCATACTTTGAACAATGAAAACAATCTCACCATGGGGGACTCTGAAAAGGAGGGTGTGGGGAAAGTCTATTTATTTGGATGCAGTTGAAAACAAAGAAAAGACTGTTCTATACAGCCATGTCTCTTTTGCTGTCTCGCATGATGTATGGCAAAACCAATACAATATTGTAAAGTAATTAACTTTTAATTAATATAAATAAATTTATATTAAAAAAAAAGAAAAAGTCAACAGGACGAGTAATCTCACTCCCTAAAAGCTCACTTCTGGACACATGAGAAGAAATTCCCCAATATTTGTACTGCTTCTCAGATTGGATGTGGCTAACTCAACTGGGACTAAGATGTCTCAGTAACTTAAGAATTCACGAAAGTCACAGGAAAATCACTGTGTATTTGATAGGATGAGGGTTGGAGGCTTGGGCCAATTTTATTTATATCTCCAAGCACAAGTCTTTCCACATAGAAACTGAAAAAAAGCAAAAGCAAGGGAGGAGATCAAGATGGCAGAGCAGGAATTTGTGGAGCTACTCCCACTAAGAATGTATCCAAAAGGAGAAATACTGTATGACATTCCTTATATGTGGAATCTGAAAAGCAACTATACAAATGAACTTATTTACTAAACAGAAACAGATTCTCAGACTTAGCAAACTTGTGGTTGCCAGTAGGGAAGGATAAGGGGAAGGGGCATTTAGGGAGTTTGGAATGGATGTGTACACACTGCTATAATTAAAATGAGTAAGCAACAAACAAGGTCCTACTGTAGAGCACAGGGAACTCTGATCAATGTCCTACGGCAGCCTGGATGGGAGTAGAGTTTGGGAGAGAATGGATACGTGTATATGTATGGCGGAGTCCCTTTGCTGTCCTCCTGAAACTCTCACGACATTGTTAGTCAGCTATACTCCAATATAAAAACCGTAACATCAAGCATACATGTGGAGCAAGTCTCACTGAACACTGACTGGAGACTCGCAGTAAGACTCATACAGCCGAGGCAGGAAAAAAAAACCCCCACGCACAGCCTGGTAGGAAGGGGAAAGAAGCGATCACGTGGGGGAGGGGACACGAAGAAGGAAGCCGATTACACGGGCAGCGGCCAGTCCCGAGCGGCGAGTGCTTCAAGCCACGGTTTGAAGACTCCAGCTCCGGGGTCCACCACTGGAAAGATGAGTCTTCTTGGCTGGTTGAAGGGCCATGGGACTCACTGCAGGGCTGTGGGAAGCCTGGACTCGGCTCCTGAAGAACATGCACAGCTTTGCTTACTCCCGAGCACAGGGCAGGGAGGGTCGACTGAAACCGACACACACACAGCCACTGGCTGGTCTCCCGCAACTGCCCTGCACGCACACACCCCAGCCAGAGCCTGGCAACCCCTCCAGGCCCTGAAAGGCGGCCCTGTAACACTCGGCAGTGAACTGTCCGAGGAGACACGCATGCTGGCAAAGCCTGAGACTTCACCGCGAAGAGGCCCCCGGGCGCAGAGCCTGCGGTAAGGGAACCCAGGAGGCCTGCTCTGCCAGGCTCGCAGCCCCGGGTTTTATGGGGACGGGGTTGGTTTCCCGGTTGTTTCTGGCCAGTTACTCTGGTCCTTCCCGGCGGTGTACACATTGCTCAGCTAAGATGGAGTCCAAGGAGGAAGATTCTGGGACGTGGCTGGACACGTGGAGCCTCCTTTTGACCTTTCCCAAATTCTTCCGGTTGGTGGCTTGTCGATTCCATGTTCCTGACCGGGACCTCCTGTCGTGAAATAACTCACGTGGATGGTTACCGTGGTGCCTGGCCAGGGCGGGCGGCTGCAGTCAGAGTGCTTCCCCGAACATCTCCCGCTCTTCTAGGTCCACACGGGGTGAGGGCTGAGCCACAGCTGCGAGGCACACGGGGGACTCAGCCCTGGCTGTGGGAGGACCGCTGCTGCTGCTGAAACGGGCAGCAGAGCAGAAGTAGGCCGGGTGATGGGCTGCAGCCGGGCCACGCAGCCCATGCCCAGGTCCACGCCGAGGGCCCACAGCAGGCCCTCAGCTCCAGCGCTGGCCCTCTCTGGAGTGAGGGTGTCATGCTAGGAGCTGGGAGAGCGCACCAGGGAGCTGGCCCGCTGAGACCCCGCCCTCGGGCCTTCTGCTCCAGCAACCTGCGCCGGGACCCTCCCATACGGCAGGCCAGGGCACTGAGCACGGGAGACGCACCAGCTCACGCTGGCTCCGGCCCTCACCAACCAACGTGAGAAGACCCTAAAAGCAGAAGACAGCAGATAAGACTACAAAACCAAGCAGGAAGCGAGTACCGAAAGGGCAGTAAATGCATACTACCGATAATCACTTCAGATGTCAAGCAGAAGACAGGACACCCAATTAAATTCATATCCACCTTACAGTGATGGAGAACCACAGATTTTTAAAAGGCACTCTATTTTAATATTACTCATGTTATGACTCCCCTGATGGCTCAGACGGTAAAGCATCTGTCTACAATGCGGGAGACCCGGGTTCCATCCCTGGGTCGGGAAGATCCCCTGGAGAAGGAAATGGCAATCCACTCCAGTGCTATTGCCTGGAGAATCCCATGGAGGGAGGAGCCTGGTAGGCTACAGTCCATAGGGTCACAAAGAGTCGGAGACGACTGAGCGACTTCATTTACTTCAGCGGTTCTCTGGTGTCTCAAATCGGTAAGAATCTGCCTGCAATGGGGGAAACCCAGATCCAATCCCTGGTCAGGAAGATACCCTGGAGAAGGAAATGACAGCCCACTCCAGTATTCTTGCCTGGAAGATCCCTTGGACAAAGGAGCCTGGTGGGCTACAGTTCAAGGGGCTGCAAGAGTCAGACAAGACTCAGTGACTAAATCACCTACATATATATATATATATGTAGGTGATTTATATATATACACACACACACATATACATATATATATATATACACACATATGTATATGTATACATACATACACACACATATATATCTGTTCAGTTCAATTCAGGACTGATCTCCTTTAGGATGGACTGGTTGGATCTCCTTGAAGTCCAAGGGACTCTCAAGAGTCTTCTCCAACTCCACAGTTCAAGAGCATCAATTCTTCAGTGCTCAGCTTTCTTTATAGTCCAACTCTCACATCTATACATGACTACTGAAAAAACCATAGCTTTGACTAGACGGACCTTTGTTGGCAAAGTAATATCTCTGCTTTTTAATATGCTGTCTAGGTTGGTCATAGCTTTTATTCCAAAGAGCAAGTGTCTTTTAATTTCATGGCTGCAGTCACCACCTGCTGTCATTTTGGAGCCCAGCAAAATAAAGTCTGTCACTCTTTCCACTGTTTCCCCATCTATTTGCCATGAAATGATGGGACCGGATGCCATGATCTTAGTTTTCTGAATGTTGAGTTTTAAGCCAACTTCTTCACTCTCCTCTTTCACTTTCATCAACAGGCTCTTTAGTTCTTCGCTTTCTGCCATAAAGGTGGTGTCATCTGCATATCTGAGGTCATTGATATTTCTCTCAGCAATCTTGATTACAGCTTGTGCTTCATCCAGCCTAACATTTCTCATGATGTACTCTGCATATAAGTTAAACAAGCAGGGTGACAATATACAGCCTTGATATACTCCTTTCCCGATTTGGAACCAGTCTGTTGTTCCATGTCCAGTTCTAACTGTTGCTTCTTGACCTGCATACAGGTTTCTCAGAGGGCAGGTCAGGTGGTCTGGAATGCCCATCTCTTTAAGAATTTTCCACAGTTTGTTGTGATTCACACAGTCAAAGGCTTTGGCATAGTCAATAAAGCAGAAGTAGATGTTTTTCTGGAACTCTCTTGCTTTTTCGATGATCCAACAGATGTTGGCAATTGGATCTCTGGCTTCTATATATATGTTCCTCAGTCTCTAGACCCACCTTCTGGAAATGTTCCTTACATTTTCTTCCAGAAAAAGGTTGAAAAAAGCATAAATTTGCGATAGACACTAATATCAGTTCAGTTCAGTCGCTCAGTTGTGTCCGACTCTTTGCAACACCATGAACCACAGCACGCCAGGCCTCCCTGTCCTTCACCAACTCCTGGAGTCCACTCAATCCCATGTCCATTGAGTCGGTGATGCCATCCAATCATCTCATCCTCTGTCGTCCCCTTCTCCTGCTGCCCTCAATCTTTCCCAGCATCAGGGTCTTTTCAAATGAGTCAGCTCTTGTATTAAGTGGCCAAAGTATTATTGGAGTCTCAGCTTCAATATCAGTCCTTGCAATGAACACCCAGGACTGATCTCAATTAGGATGGACTGGTTGGATCTCCTTGCAGTCCAAGGGACTCTCAAGAGTCTTCTCCAACGCCACATTTCAAAAGCATCAATTCTTCAGTGCACAGCTTTCTTTATAGTTCAACTCTCACATCCATACATGACCACTGGAAAAACCATAGGTTTGACTAGACAGACCTTTGTTGGCAAAGTAATGTCTCTGCTTTTCAATATGCTGTCTAGGTTGGTCAAAACTTTCCTTCCAAGCAGCAAGCGTCTTTTAATTTCATGGCTGCAATCACCATTTGCAGTGATTTTGGAGCCCAGAAAAATAAAGTCAGCCACTGTTTCCATTGTTTCCCCATCTACTTGCCATAAAGTGATACTAATATAGATCTCATTATATGCCAGATGCTGTCCAAAGTAATGTATATTAATTAACCCATATAATCCTTACAACAGCCTTATAAGGGAGTCACTATTAACATTTTCATTTTACAAAGAGGAAATTGAGGCCCAGAAAGACTAACCAACCCGCCCAGGGTCATAGAACTAGTAAGGATAGAGTTAGCTTTTGAACTCAGCCAATACAGCTCCACAGTCTATGCTGTTAACCACTAGGCTACTTTGTCTCCAGTACTTACTGGGTTTCCATGTATGCATGCAAAAATCATGAACACAAAATAAATATTCTAACACAAATGACTCATACTCTCCTTTCACTCTGCACCATATTCTTTCAGTTATTAAATAGTAACATGCCTTCAAGGTATTTTCTCATCAACCCATTCTGATCCACTTTATCCTTAAAGATTGTGCAGGATTTTATTATGTCAATGTTCCAAACTATACTTAAACACATCTATATTGATTAATATTAGCAATAATTACAAGTTTGGATCATAGAAATAATGCTGCATGAAAATAATAGCAGAGGAGTTGTTCAAAGGAAATATTTATTTTAAATATTCAAAATATGGCAAAATTTCCTGTTGTAAATGGAGATATTCAACAGCCCTCCCATCTGTCACCCACCATTTCCCCTGAAGGTGAGTTTTCATCAAATTTTGTTTTTAAATTTTCTGCCCATCTGATAAGTGAAAAGTGATCCCCACAGTATTTCTTAAATGGCCTGATGTGATGAAACGTGTGTTTGGGAAAGATCATGCTGACAGAGCACAGAAGTTAGCTTGGTCACACCAGGAGTCAAACCAGAAAGGACAGATAGGAGGCAGTGACCACACCCTGCCCTGCACGGAACAAGCAGGACTTACCCAGAGCACGGCTGTGAATGTGTCAGGAGAAATGAACAAGGGTGGAGGCCCCAGCAAAAAGGCCAGCTGATATTCGATACTGTGCTGGAGATGGGTAAGAAAGAGGAAGGATTCCAAAATGTCTCTGAAGTTTATGAGTTAAGAAGCCACGAGGAGAGTGTTTTGCCTATGTTCTCCTCTAGGAGTTTTATAGTTTCTGGTCTTACATTTAGATGTAAGCTAGAAAGAAAAACACCAATACAGTATACTAACACATATATATGGAATTTAGAAAGATGGCAATGACGACCCTGTATGCAAGACAGGAAAACAGACACAGCTGTGTATAATGGACTTTTGGACTCAGAGGGAGAGGGAGAGGGTGGGATGATTTGGGAGAATGGCATTCTAACATGTATACTATCATGTAAGAATCGAATCGCCAGTCTATGTCTGACGCAGGATATAGCATGCTTGGGGCTGGTGCATGGGGATGACCCACAGAGATGTGATGGGGAGGGAGGGGGGAGGGGGGTTCATGTTTGGGAACGCATGTAAGAATTAAAGATTTTAAAATTAAAAAAAATAAAACATAAAAAAAATTTAAAAAAAAAGAAGCCACGAGGACTGTAAAGAAAGCAACCATCCTAGGAAATACAGAAGAAGGCAAAGATTTGGAGGCGTGCGGGAGGATGACAGAGCTCCCTTACAAATCTGAGTTTCTATTATTTACTTAGAGAAGCTGCCTTTCCTCTGTGGCAGGGGCTATTTCAGAATATTCACTGTATTTAATGTCAGTAAACCCTTGACGTTAGCCACAATATGAAGACAAAGACACTTGCATCAAATTACCCAGCACGTTTATGAAACCAACTGTTCCATGCCGAAGCATTTCTTTAGCATTCTGCCATCTAGTGAATAATAATCATTGGTACAACTTGGCCTGTAAACTGCTCCTTCAGAACAAAGAAACCAGAATTTTATGACTTCTCATTATGAGTCTTTTCAGTTTCACACCATAGAAGCATAACCTGAAAGCGCCTCACATTTTTTTGCAAAATTTAATCTCATAATTATTAAACTCTAAAACACAGAGGAAAGAATGAAAGCATAAAACCTACCAGCTTAATCCTAAAATTTGACCTTGGGCTTTGCTTGAAAATGTTTGCTGTTTGAGTCAGGGGGTAGTTATTGTGAGTTTCTTTTGCATTACACTGTCTCTGTCATGAAAAATAACAACAAAAATACACACACACACAAAACCTTTACTCATTAGCAACTTTATTCTGTAATAAATATATTTAAGTAAACAATTTTCACCCATTACTTGACCTATGCTTAGTAATACTATCAAAAATTTATCATCTGAAATATTATCCTACATAACACTTTAGAGATTGTATTTGAATGTTACAGGAGTATATTATAAAAACTTTGTTACCCCTATTTTTATGAAAATTTTGCTCAGTTTTTCTGAGTTGATTGCTAATGCATATTACATATTCAAATTGTATTGATATGTGATTTAAAAGAAATAATCACTGTACTCAGCATCCTTCATGAACCCTAGAAGACACAGACTGGACATATCATCTGAGTACCCACAAGGCCGTGAAAATAGAGATGTACAGTCATTAGACAGAATGGAGGGAAGTAGACAAAAGTCCTCCTTTGAAATGTGTCCTCATCGGTCATGGCAACAATCCCAGGCTTGTCAACTTATTTCTTTTGGCAGCTCTCTCTCGGTCCATCTGTTGAATTTAGATGCTGAAATGCTCAAAAAGTGAGCATGTCTTTATTCTGCATGATTATATACCAGCAGAGTGTATATACTTGAGCTCTTTCAGATTGTCAGCTAAAATTGTTCCCAAGAGAGTGTTTCATCGCCTTATGGATAACTATGGAGGAAACCTCAAAATTATGGAGCTTATCCTAAGAATTTGGTATTAGTAATGTGCATTGGTTGCAAAACAGAGAATTGCAAGGAGAGATAAGAAGACCTTCTTAAATGAGCAGTGCAAAGAAATAGAGGAAAACAATAGAATGGGAAAGACTAGACATCTCGTCAAGAAAATTGGCAATATCAAGGGAACATTTTATGCAAGGATGGGCACAATAAAGAACAGAAACAGTGAGGACCTAACAGAATAAAAGAGATTAAGAACAGGTGGCAAGAATACCCAGAAACTATACAAAAGAGATCTTAATGACCCAGATAACCACAATGGTATGGTCACTCACCTAAAGCCAGAAATCCTGGAGTGTGAAGTCAAGTGGGCAATAGGAAGCATTAATAAAAACAAAGCTAGAGGAGGTGACTGAATTTCAGTTGAACTATTTAAAGTCCTAAAAGATGATGCTGTTAAAGTGCTGCACTCAGTATGTCAGCAAACTTGGAAAACTCAGCAGTGGCCACTGAACTGGAAAAGGACAGTTTTTATTCCAATTCCAAAGAAGAGTAATGCCAAAGAATGTTTAAATGATTGTGTTCACTTCACATGCTGGTAAGGTTGTACACAAAATCCTTCAAGCTAGGCTTCAGCACTATGTGAACTGAGAACTTCCGGATACATAAGCTGGGTTTAGAAAAGGCAGAGGAACCAGAGATCAAATTGCCAACATTCGCTGGATCATACAGACAGTAAGGGAATTCCAGAAAAACATCTATTTCTGTTTCATTGACTATGCTAAAGCCTTTGACTGTGTGGATCACAACAAACTGTGGAAAATTCTTAAAGAGATGGGAATACCAGACCACCTTACCTGCCTCCTGAGAAATCTGTATGCAGGTCAAGAAGCAACGTTTAGAACTGGACGTGGAAAAACTGACTGATTCAAAATTGGGAAAGGAGTATGACAAGGCTATATATTGACTGCTTATTTAACTTATATGGAGAGTATATCATCTGAAATGCCAGGCTGGATGAATCACAAGCTGAAATCAAGATTGTTGGGAGAAATATCAACAACCTCAGATATGCAGATGATACCTAGTGGCAGAAAGTTAAGAGGAACTAAAAAGCCTCTTGAAGAGGGTGAAAGAGGAGAATGAAAAATCTGGCTTAAAACTCAACACTCAAAAACTAAGATCATAGCATCTTGTCCCATCACTTCATGGCAAATAGAAGGGGGAAAATGGAAACAGTGACAGATTTTATCTTCTTAGCCTCCAAATTCATTGCAGACGGTGACTGCAGCCATGAAATTAAAAGATGCTTGCTTTTTGGAAAGAAAGCGATCACAAACCTAAACAGCAGAGACATCACTTTGCTGACAAAGGTCCATATAGTCAAAGCTATTGTTTTTCCAGTAGTCACATACAGGTGTGAGAGTTGGATCATAAAGAAGGCTGAGCACTGAGAATTGATGTTTTTGAAGTGTGGTGTTGGAGAAGACTCTTGAGATTCCCTTGGACTGCAAGGAGATCAAACTAGTCAATCCCAAAGGAAATCAAGCCTGTATATTCGTTACAAGGACTGATGCTGAAGCTCCAATACTTTGGCCACTTGATGAGAAGAGCCTGCTCATTGGAGAAGACCCTGATGCTAGGAAAGACTGAGGGCAAGAGGAGAAGGGGGCATCAGAGGATGAGATGGTTAGATAGCATCACCAATTCAATGGACATGAATATGAGCAAATTCTGGAGATAGTGGAGGACAGAGGAGCCTGGTTTGCTGCAGTCCGTGGGGTTGCAGAGTCAGACCCAACTCAGTGACTAAACAGCAACAGCAAACTGGTTATAAACTGGACCTCTGAATCAACCTACATGTCTAACCTGTAATTTTACTCTAGCCAAGCTAATTCTAAGGAGTTCAGATAAGGCCTCATCTGTTTTTGGAGTTTTTTGGAAGTGTTATTATAAACTTGTGTTCCTTTGGGCAGCTGTTTTCATTTTTCTTTTCATATTAACACCTCTGCTTTTAAAAATCAAACCTTTGTACTTGTGGGGCATCATTTGTATTTGTATGTTTCGCAGAGCCTTCTTCCCATCTGTTTTGTGGAATGGAAGCTGCAGAAGGAGAAAAATAAGTACTGTTTCTCTTAAGTAATATTGTTGTTGGGGCATAGGCTTGGATTACCGTGATACTGAATGGTTCAAAAACTAAGATCATGGCATCCGGTCCCATCACTTCATGGGAAATAGATGGGGAAACAGTGGAAACAGTGTCAGACTTATTTTTCTGGAGCTCCAAAATCACTGCAGATGGTGACTGCAGCCATGAAATTAAAAGACGCTTACTCCTTGGAAGGAAAGTTATGACCAACCTAGATAGTATATTGAAAAGCAGAGACATTACTTTGCCAACAAAGGTCCATCTAGTCAAGGCTATGGTTTTTCCTGTGGTCATGAATGGATGTGAGAGTTGGACTGTGAAGAAAGCTGAGCTCTGAAGAATTGATGCTTTTGAACTGTGGTGCTGGAGAAGACTCTTGAGAGTCCCTTGGACTGCAAGGAGATCCAACCAGTCCATCTTAAAGGAGGTCGGTCCTGGGTGTTCATTGGAAGGACTGATGCTGAAGCTGAAACTCCAGTACTTTGGCCACCTCATGCGAAGAGCTGACTCACTGGAAAAGACTCTGATGCTGGGAGGGATTGGGGGCAGGAGGAGGAGGGGATGACAGAGGATGAGATGGCTGGATGGCATCACTGACTCGATGGACATGAGTTTGAGTGAACTCCGGGAGTTGGTGATGGACAGGGAGGCCTGGCGTGCTGTGATTCATGGGGTCGCAAAGAGTCAGACACGACTGAGCGGCTGAACTGAACTGAACTGACTATTGTTGTTGCTGTTTTTGTTGTTCAGTTGCTAAGTCGTGTCCGACTCTGTGATCCCATAAACTGCAGCACACCAGGCTTCTCTGTCATCGCTGTCTCCCTGAGTTTCCTCAAACTTATGTCCACAGAGTCAGTGATGCCATCCATCCAACCATCTCATCTTTTATCACCCCTTCGCCTCTTGCCCTCAATTTTTCCCAGCATCAGGGTCTTTCCCAATGAGTTGGCTCTTTTGCATCAGAACCAGTCCACATACACAGTTGGCCCTCTGCATCCACAGTTTCTGTATCTGCAGATTTAACCAACTATGGATCCAAAAAAAACCACACATTTTTTAAGATATCAGAAAGCTTCAAGAAGCAAAACTTGGAATTTGCTGTGCAGACAACTGTCTATATAACATTTACATTGTATTTACCACTTATGTAGCAGTTCAGAGCTTCCTTGGTGGCTCAGACAGTAAAGAATCTGCCTCTAATGCTGTGGGAGATGTGGGATACACTGTATTAGGTATGATGAGTAATCTAGAGCTGATTTAGAGTATATGGAGGGTGTGCATAGGTCATATGCAAATATCACACCATATTATACAAGCAATGGAGTAAGTAAAGATTTTAGTATCCCAGGATGTCCTGGAACCAATTCCCTTAGAGGCAGGGGGGAAGACTGTAATAGCAAAATAAGAAGACTCAGCTTGGTTGGTTGGTTGGTTGGTTTTGAAAGCTGAACATGTAAAATAATTACATAAATGTAATTAAAAGTTATTTTTAAAAACATTCATACTGAGCGCCGAATAACTGATGCTTTTGAATGGTGGTGTTGAAGATTCTTGAGAGTACCTTGGACTGAAAGGAGATTCAACCGGTCCATTCTAAAGGAGATCAGCCCTGGGATTTCTTTGGAAGGAATGATGCTAAAGCTGAAACTGCAGTACTTCGGCCACTTCATGCGAAGAGTTGACTCATTGGAAAAGACTCTGATGCTGGGAGGGATTGGGGGCAAGAGGAGAAGGGGATGACAGAGGATGAGATGGCTGGATGGCATCACTGACTCGATGGACATGAGTTTGAGTGAACTCTGGGAGTTGGTGATGGACAGGGAGGCCTGGCGTGCTGTGATTCATGGAGTCGCAAAGAGTCGGACACGACTGAGCGACTGAACTGAATTTAATTCTTAAGTATTTGCTTAATACTCAAGCAAAAGGAGTCATAAAAATGTGAGAATTAACACATTAAAGAGCTTTCTGTTTCAGAAAAACCTGAGATAAAAAACCTCTCCCAAGGAGGACCCTGAGAACCTGGAAGAATTCATGGATATAAAGAATCAACAGATTCTAAGGACATTAAATTACACCTGGCAATTCAGAGTCCAGAATGAACGGTGCAGCCAGCCCATTGCCTTCAGGCATGTTGGGTGAACACAGGCTTGCAAAGCAGCACGGAGAGAACCACTGGCATCCACGTGTTCTCCAGATGGAGACATCTGAGCGCCCTAGAATCAGACTTAACACTGACTCAGGAGGTGGGCCCAGACAAGATCCTCTTCTCTTTCAAACCACATACTTTGGATTTCATAGAGAAAAAAACTAGATGATAGAGTGACTGGGTAACTAAACCTGAGAATTCAGGAGCTCATCCATCAGTCAGCTAAAGAGGTTTCTCTTTAAGTGCTGATCCAACCCTGACCTGTTTTGTCAGTTACCATAATCCTTCAGTGGAGGAGGCACCCTGCCATGTCCCTTGCGTCCTGTTTTTAGAAAAACTTTAAACTCCATAAGTTCAAAGAGAACAATTTTAATCAGAGAAGTGAGAAACAAAGGAAAACAGTCAAGCAAGAGAGAAAGTTGTAGTTTAGCCATGAAACAAAGTCAAGGATGTTTAGTCCTCCTCAAAGGGCTATAGTGTGTGTGTGCTCAGTTGCTTAGTTGTGTCCAACTCTTTGTGGCCCCATGGGCTCTAGCCCACCATGCTCCTCTGCCCATGGAATTTTCCAGGCAAGAACACTGGAGTGGGGTGCCATTCCCTACTCCAGGGAATCTTCCAGACCCATGCCTCTTGTGTCTCCTGCACTGGCAGTGAAATTCGTTACCACTAGAGCCACCTGGGAAGCCCCCTCAAGAGCTCCAGATAATCTTCTGAGCTGTATATTCTGAGCTCCTTTGCAGACACTGAAAAGGCCACCAGGTGGAAGACGTTAACTGCATGCTGATCACCAGCACTTGGACCCCGGGATGATTGGAGCCAGGAGACTGAGATGGCTGAGTCCTGGTTACCCAACACCAACCAGAGAATGTGGCACAAGCTGATGAGGCACACACCGCCCTATCCTCTCCCTCAACCTGTCTTTAAGAACATTTCTCTGAAAGCCATTGGGGAATTGGGTCATCTGAGCATCAGAGGACCACACTCTCCTTGCTTTCCTTGCTTGCTGCCTGCAGTAAACGCTTCACCTTACTTCACTTTACACCACCACAACCATGTCCCAGCAGACTGGCTTTACCGTGAATGGGCGAGTGGACTGAGTTTGGTTCCATTACGGAAGGAGGTATCTTGTTGGCTACAGATGAGTCTGCAGAATGCTGTGTAAGACCCACTTAAGACTATAAGACAAACTCAAAGGATGTCAGGAAACCAAACCAGTAGTCTAGAGAAGCTGAGAATAGTTTCCCACTATAGAAATAGAGAAGTCACAGAGGATAAACACAAAGGTAGGCATTACTAACTTTTCACATTAGCGCAATTGATGTGATCCCCACACCAGGCAACATTAGTATCACCTGGGAACTTGTTAGAAATGCTAATTCTTCTCCTCCACCACGGACCTATTGGATCAGAAACTCTGGGTGGGGTTGGGGAGGACAGCAATCTGAGGTGTCAGTAGTCCTCCAGGTGATTCTTACAACCACCGGCATAGACTATAAAGAAATAGATTAACTGCCAAGCTATAAAGAAATAGATTAACCTCCAAGCCATTTTTAAGAGAATCTCATTCACAGTTTATGTAATAAGTAAATATTGGAAATTTAAAGTTGGAGAAGGCAATGGCACCCCACTCCAGTACTCTTGCCTAGAAAATCCCATGGATGGAGGAGCTTGGTGGGCTGCAATCCATGGGGTCGCTAAGAGTTGGACATGACTGAGTGACTTCACTTTCACTTTTCACTTTCATACATTGGAGAAGGCAATGGCAACCCACTTCAGTATTCTTGCCTGGAGAACCCCAGGGACAGGGGAGCCTGGTGGGCTTCCGTCTACAGGGTCACACAGAGTCGGACATGATGGAAGCGACTTAGCAGTAGCAGCAGGAAATTTAAAATAAAATATGTAAAACCTTATACGATCAGATGGTACTGATAAGTTTGATATCACCTATAGATGGGAGTTGAAAAGTGAACTATTTATTACTGATATCACAAAGTTTTCATGAAACTAGAATGTTTTCTTAAATCTCTTAAATGTACTCTTAACTAGGAAATAATAGCATCAGTATTATGTTATTTTGGCTGATTTACTTTTTAAAAGAAGTCAATAAAATTTTCAAAGTTTCCCCTCATAAAACTAAAGTTAATGAGGAAAAATTCAAGTACCAGTTCTTTGTGTTTGAGAAGAATATTCTGGGCTTAAGGAAAGCATACAGCTGGAAGCAGACAGCTGAAATGACCCACATACTGAGTTTAGTGAACAAACCATATTAAATCAGACAATGCAATTTCTAGCTCACAAAATGAGTGAAATTAGTCTGAATAATTGTGCTTTCCTAGTGATGGAGCTTGATCCTAATTCTGAATTGCAGGGAATATCTGATAAGAAAGGAAATGGGTGGAGATGAAATAAACAGTCAGCTAGCAGACCGCTGGAGTAAGGAGACTGGAAAGGATGGGAGCCTCACAGAGAAACACTCCAGTAACAAGAGCTGAAGACAGAGGCTGTTGACAGCCTTGACTGAACGACTAGCTGTCAGGTAGGCATGAACCAAAGAGCAGATAATTTAGCAAATGATATTTTCCCCTGAAGTTGACTAAAGCCTGATGAAAAAAAAAATAAATAAATGCAAAGTTTGCCATGGGAAGTGGAGATCCTTAAGGAAACCCAGGAGAAACTGACGTGTGAAATAAACTGAATTAAGAAGAGGATATGCTTGGGGTTGAGGTGGGGAGGTGAGGTGAAGATTGTAAGATATAGAGAACAGCAGACTCAGAAGCAAAGAATTTAAGAAATATAGGGTGAACTGCAGAATATGAAGTGATCCCAATGGAACTATACTGCTCCCCTCTGAAGACAGTCTTGCTTCCCCTGTGGCTCAGCGGGAAAGAATCTGCCTGGAATACAGGAGATACAGGAGACCTGGGTTCGATCCCTGGGTGGGGAAGATCCCCTGGAGAAAGAAATGGCAACCCACCCCAGTATTCTGGCCTGGAGAATTCCATGGACAGAGGAGCCTAGTGGGCAATAGTCCCTGGGATTGCAAAGAGTGAGACAGGACTGAGTGACTAATGCTTTCACTTTCACAATCTATGCCCATGGTTCACTATTCACAGCTTCCCAAGTGGGTGGCACAGGAAGCCTGTGAGTTTCCACTCCAGCTCATGTAACTTGACTCATTGACAAATGATATAAAAGTGAGTACCATGAAATAAACTACGTTCTGATAAGTTTTAAGCAAGAAGAACAGAACCACTCACACATACTTTTTATTTACCAGTTGTTAGCCTAATTTCTAGCCTATTATTACTTTGAATCAGCCTATTAAAGATGGCTGATTAAAAAAAAGATCTTATGAGTAAATATGATAGATTTTTAAACAAATATTTATTTTGAAATAAACATTTGATTATTTCTAAATCTACCAGGTTTATCCACAAAAGGCATAAATGATTACGAATCTTAAAAGGAAGTAACAAGTTGATGCTAATGATAGAAAAGCCCCCAGTAGAAGGACAGGAGTACAAGGACAAGAAGTAGAGCCACAAATTTATGTTTAGAGAGAGGAAGAGCCCTCCCTGCCTGTGAAGGCACCAGAGCAGGTCTGGCTGTAGCTCTTGCACTCATCACCACAGCTGAAGGACCTGCACGACAGGGCGATGAGCAGTCTTTCCCTTCCCACCAGAGCAGGGCTATGGGCCTATGGAGCACAGACCTCTGCTTGAACAGAGACTTGGAAAACTTCTTACAAAATTTGAAAAGAAAAAGGATAAAGGAGACAGTATGGATATGTGTAATCACTCGTATTCCTATTATGCTAGGTCACACATTTTTGCATTTTGCCATCTTTTCTGCCAATGTTTCTCTAAGCATAACCATGCTGGGACCATGCTATGCTTCTGTGTGTATGACAACGGTGGTGAATCTTTTTTTTAATACAGTTTTTAAAAGTTACAGTCTACTTACAGTTATAACAAAATATTGACTCTATTTCCCATGTTGTACAATAAATCCCTGTAGCCTATCTTAATCCTAGTAGCCTGTACCTCCCACTCTCCCACCCCTATAATGCCCTGGACAGTAACCAAATACTCATTTCTTCTGCATATCTGTGACTGTGCTTTTTTTTTTTTTTTTAATATTCACTATTTGTCACATTTTGATTATGTATTATTATGTTGTATTTTCTCTGTCTGACTCATTGCACTTAGCATACTGTCCTCCAAGTCTATCCCTTTTGCTGCAAATGGTGATGAACAGCTCAGTGGCTGGACCACAGACACACTCCAAAGCACTTCCCAAAGCCAATGTTGCACCAAAAAAAGGTCAAGGTCACTGTTTGGTGGCCTATTGCCCATCTGATCCACTACAGCTTTCTGAATCCCAGTGAAACTTTGTATTTGAGAGGTATGCTCAGCAAATTAATGAGATGCACCAAAAGCTACAATGACTGCACCCAGCATTGGTCAACAGAACGGGCCCAATTCTTCTCCACGACAACACCCAACTGCATGTCACACAACTGATGCTTCAAAATTGAAAGAATTTACAAAGTTTTGCCTCATCTACCATATTCAACTGACCTCTCACTAACCAACAAATACTTACTTCTTCAAGCATCTTGACAACTTTTTGCAGGGAAAATGCTTCCACAACCAGCAGGAGGCATAAAACTCTCTCCACAAGTTCACTGAATCCTGAAGCATGGATTTTTACGGTACAGTTCAGTTCAGTCGCTCTGTCCTGTCCAACTCTTTGTGACCCCCATGTACTGCAGCATACCAGGCCTCCCTATCCATCACCAACTCCTGGAGCTTGCTCAAACTCATGTCCATTGAGTCAGTAATGCCATCCAACCATCTCATACTCTGACATCCCCTTCTCCTCCTGCCTTCAATCTTTCCCAGCGTCAGGGTCTTTTCAAATGAGTCAGTTCTTCACATCAGGTGGCCAAAGCATTGGAGTTTCAGCTTAAGGATCAGTCCTTTGAATGAATATCCAGGACTGATTTCCTTTAGGATGGACTGGTTGGATTGCCTTGCAGTCCAGGGGACTCTCAAGAGTCTTCTCCAATATCACAGTTCAAAAGCATCAATTCTTCAGCTCTCAGCTTTCTTTATAGTCCAACTCTCACATCCATACATGACCACTGGAAAAACAGCCTTGACTAGATGGACCTTTGTTGGCAAAGTAATGTCTCTGCTTTTTAATATGCTGTCTAGGTTGGTCATAACTTTTCTTCCAAGGATCAAGTGTCTCTTAATTTCATGGCTGCAGTCAACATCTGTAGTGATTTGGGAACCCCCCAAAATAAAGTCTGTCACTGTTCCCACTGTTTCCCTATCTATGTGCCATGAATTGATGGAACTGGATGCCATGACCTTCATTTTTTGCATGTTGAGTTTTAAGCCAGTTTTTTTTCATGTTCATCAAAAAGTTCTTTGCTTTCTTGCCGGGGTCCAGCCCCAGTGGATCCAGGGTAATTCGAAGGGGAGACGGAATCGGCATCCTAGGAAAAAGCTAATTAATTAGAAATATAAAGAGAGACTAGAAAAGGATAGTGTAGTAGGAAAATTAGTGGAGAAAAAGAGGCTGAATAACTTGGTTTACGTGGAATACCAATAAAACTCCAAGACAAGGAGTTTGGACCACTTACGTAGGCCACAGGCCTCTTTCTGTTCTCCCGAAGGAGAGGAGGCACTGAGGCCTCCCCGGTCTGATCTTAGAAGCCCAGGCAAAATTAGCAGGCTTGGCGAGTATCCACGCTCCAGATGGAATTCAGCCAGAAGGGGAAAAAAAGAACAACACGGGGGAATCAGTCTTTCCAGAAATGGATCCATTTTCTTTATTTTTCAGGTTTGCTTATATACATTTGTTATACATAGGGATGAATACAGAGTCATGTCAAAACCAGGTGCTTCATATAAATGTATCCAAAGTCTTATGGGTTTTACATCATCTTCTGGCCATGAGGCCTGCTGACATTTTATGGCCCTTTCTGATAACGGTCAGTCAACCAGAAAACTTATTTTTTCCAGGGGTGATTTTTTCTTAAACCAAGTGCCACCCTCCAAATAAAGTTGCATTCCTATAGGGTGAGGGTGTAGTGGGTTACAATCAAGAAAGGAATTTACTTAGCCTAAGGTTTAACATGATTAATCTTAAAGGTTAATACTTATTTCTCCTATATGCTAGTTATATTCATTATAAGGGCAGGGAATATGGAGTTTTAGCAGCAAATATTGGCTCAACAAATGAAAAACCCCTCGCCAATATAATTTCTAATCAACCCACTAATACTATACTAATAATTTTCTAACTTCTCAAAAGAGTCTGTATTTAGAAAGTTTTAAATCATCTCGTGCCTCTCACAGTTGGGAGGCTGTAAACAATCACATGTGGCTGGACGAACCTGCTCAGGCAGGCTAGAGAACCGTCAGAGGCGATTGTAAGTTGAAACACTCTTGTCACACCCAGGAATTTTTACTAACTGGAGCTGCAAGTTAACTCCTTCTCCAAGAGAGGTGGTGGGGGGTCAGCCCCCTGTAAAGTCAGAGGTATAGGTGAGAGCATAAAACAGTAAAGTAGGCACTCTGGTTTTGGAGGTAGATGCTCAGGAACAGGGGGTTTCCTGAGGCTCGATCCCACCTTTGCGTATGCCAAAGCCTCCTTCCTCATGACCTTTGCCATGGGCGGAGTTCCTCACGCTGGCTCCCAGCACTTTCTGCCATAAGGATGGCGTCATCTGTGTATCTGAGGTTATTGATACTTCTCCCAGAAATATTAATTTCAGTTTGTGCCTCATCTAGTCCAGATTTCACATAGTGTACTCTGCATGTAAGTTAAATAAGCAAGGTGACAATATACAGCCTTGACGTACTCCTTTCCCAATTTGGAACCAGTCTGTTTTTCCAAGTCCAGTTATAACTGTTACTTCTTGACTTGCATACAGGTTTCTCAGGAGGCAGGTCAGGTGGTCTGGTATTCCCATCTCTTGAAGAAATGTCCAGTTTGTTGTAATCTACACAGTCAAAGGCTTCAGCGTAGTCAATAAAGCAGAAGTAGATATTTTTCTGGTATTCTCTTGCTTTTTCAGTGATTCAATGGATGCTGGCTATTTGACCTCTGATTCCTCTACCTTTTCTAAATCCAGCTTGGAAAACTAGAACTTAACGGTTCATGTACTGTTGAACCCTGGCCTGGAGAATTTTGAGAATTACTTTGCTCGTATGTGAGATGAGTGCAATTGTGCGGTAGTCTGAGCATTCTTTGGCATTGTCTTTCTTTGAAATTGGAATGAAAACTGACCTTTACCAGTCCTGTGGCCACTGCTGAGTTTTCCAAATTTGCTGGCATATTGAGTGCAACAATTTCACAGCATCATCTTTTAGGATTTGGAACAGTTCAACCAGAATTCCATCATCTCCACTAGTTTTGTTTGTAGTGATGCTTCCTAAGGCCCACTTGACTTCACATTCTAGGATGTCTGGCTCTAGGTGAGTGATCACACATCATCATAGTTATCTGGGTCATGAAGATCCTTTTTTGTATAGAGATGGAGAAGCTCTATACAGTCAACAAAAACCAGACCAGGCTCAGATCATGAACTTCTTATTACCAAATTCAGACTCAAATTGAAGAAAGTAGGGAAAACCACTAGACCATTCAGATATGACCTCAATCAAATCCCTTATGATTAAACAGTGGAAGTAAGAAATAGATTTAAGGGCCTAGATCTGATAGAGTGCCTGATGAATTATGGAATGAGGTTTGTGACATTGTACAGGAGACAGGGATCAAGACCATCCTCATGGAAAAGAAATGCAAAAAAAGCAAAATGGCTGTCTGGGGAGGCGTTACAAATAGCTGTGACAATAAGAGAGGCGAAAAGCAAAGGAGAAAAGAAAGATATAAGCATCTGAATGCAGAGTGCCAAAAAATAGCAAGAAGAGATAAGAAAGCCTTCTTCAGCAATTAATGCAAATAAATAGAGGAAAAGAACAGAATGGGACTAGAGATATCTTCAAGAAAATTAGAGATATGAAGGGAACATTTTATGCAAAGATGGGCTCAATAAAGGACAGAAATGGTCTGGACCTAACAGAAGCAGAAGATATTAAGAAGAGGTGGCAAGAATACACAGAAGAACTGTACAAAAAAGAGCTTCAAGACCCACATAATCATGATGGTGTGATCACTAATCTAGAGCCAGACATCCTGGAATGTGACGTCTAGTGGGCCTTGGAAAACATAGCTATGAACAAAGCTAGTGGAGGTGATGGAAATCCAGTTGAGCTGTTTCAAATCCTGAAAGATGATGCTGTGAAAGTGCTCCACTCAATATGCTGACAAATTTGGAAAACTCAGCAGTGGCCACAGGTTGGAAAAGGTTAGTTTTGATTCCAACTCCAAAGAAAGGCAATGCCAAGAATGCTCAGACTACCACACAATTGCACTCATCTCACATGCTAGTAAAGTCATGCTCAAAATTCTCCAAGCCAGGCTTCAGCAATACGTGAACCATGAACTTCCTGATGTTCAAGCTGGTTTTAGAAAAGGCAGAGGAACCAGAGATCAAATTGCCAATGTCTGCTGGATCACGGAAAAAGCAAGAGAGTTCCAGAAAAACATCTATTTCTGCTTTATTGACTATGCCAAAGCCTTTGACTGTGTGGATCACAATAAACTGTGGAAAATTCTTCAAGAGATGGGAATACCAGACCACTTGACATGCCTCTAGAGAAATCTCTATGCAGGTCAGGAAGCAGCAGTTAGAACTGGACATGGAACAACAGACTGGTTCCAAATAGGAAAAGGTGTACGTCAAGGCTGTATATTGTCACCCTGCTTATTTAGCTTATATGCAGAGTACATCATGAGAAACGCTGGACTGGAAGAAACACAAGCTGGAATCAAGATTGCTGGGAGAAATATCAATAACCTCAGATATGCAGATGACACCACTCTTATGGAAGAAAGTGAAGAGGAACTAAAAAGCCTCTTGATGAAAGTGAAAGAGAAGAGTGAAAAAGTTGGCCTAAAGCTCAACATTCAGAAAACGAAGATCATGGCATCCGGTCCCATCACTTCATGGGAAATAGATGGGGAAACAGTGGAAACACTGTCAGACTTTATTTTTGGGGCTCCAAAATCACTGCAGATGGTGACTGCAGCCATGAAATTAAAAGACACTTACTCCTTGGAAGAAAAGTTATGACCAACCTCGATAGTATATTCAAAAGCAGAGACATTACTTTGCCGACTAAGGTCCATCTAGTCAAGGCTATGGTTTTTCCTGTGGTCATGTATGGATGTGAGAGTTGGACTGTGAAGAAAGCTGAGCTCTGAAGAATTGATGCTTTTGAACTGTGGTGTTGGAGAAGACTCTTGAGAGTCCCTTGGACTGCAAGGAGATCCAACCAGTCCATTCTGAAGGAGATCAGCCCTGGGATTTCTTTGGAAGGAATGATGCTAAAACTGAAACTCCAGTACTTTGTCCACCTCATGTGAAGTGTTGACTCATTGGAAAAGACTCTGATGCTGGGAGGGATTGGGGGCAGGAGGAGAAGGGGACGACAAAGGATGAGACGGCTGGATGGCATCACTGACTTAATGGATGTGAATCTGAGTGAACTCCAGGAGTTGGTGATGGACAGGGCGGCCTGGTGTGCTGCGATTCGTGGGGTCGCAAAGAGTCAGACATGACTGAGCGACTGAACTGAACTGAACTCTGTGTATTCTTGCCACCTCTCCTTAATATCTTCTGCTTCTGTTAGGTCCATACCATTTCTGTCCTTTACTGAGCCCATCTTCGTATGAAATGTTCCCTTGGTATCTCTGATTTTCTTGAAGAGATCTCTAGTCTTTTGCATTCTATTTTTTTCCTCCATTTCTTTGCATTGATCACGGAAGGAGGCATTATTATCTCTCCTTGCTAGTCTTTGGAACTCTTGCTATTTTTGGC
Source organism: Ovis canadensis (assembly GCF_042477335.2). Taxonomy (NCBI): domain Eukaryota; kingdom Metazoa; phylum Chordata; class Mammalia; order Artiodactyla; family Bovidae; genus Ovis; species Ovis canadensis. The sequence goes on along the minus strand of NC_091264.1, from coordinate 19,588,831 downwards.
ATTCAAATGGGTATATCTTTCCTTTTCTTCTTTGCCTTTAGCTTCTTCTCTTTTTTCAGCTATTTGTAAGGCCTCCTCAGACAACCATTTTCCATTTCTTTTTCTTGGGAATGGTTTTGATACTGCCTCCTGTACAATGTCACAAACCTCCATCCATAGTTCTTCAGGCACTCTGTCTATCAGATCCAGTCCCTTGAATCTATTTCTCACTTTTACTGTGTAATCATAAGGGATTTGATTTAGGTCATACCTGAAAACTTTTCCCTACTTTCTTCAATTTCATTCTGAATTTGGAAATAATGAGTTCATGATCTGAGCCACAGTCAGCTGCAAGTCTTGTTTTTTGCTGACTGTATAGAGCTTCTCAATCTTTGGCTGCAAAGAATATAATTAATCTGATATTGGTATTGGTGATGCCCATGTGTAGAGTCTTCTCTTTTTTGTTGGAAGAGGGTGTTTGCTATCACCAGTGCATTCTCTTGGCAAAACTCTGTTAGCCTTTGCCCTGCTTCATTCTGTACTCTATGTCAAATGTGCCTATTACTCCAGGTATCTCTTGACTTCCTACTTTTGCATTCCAGTCCTTTATGATAAAATGGCTTTCTTTTTTGGGTGTTAATTCTAGATGGTCTTGAGGGTCTTCATAGGACCATTCAACTTCAGACTCCTTTAGCATTACTGGTCAGGGCATAAACTTGGATTACTTTGATATTGAATGGTTTGTCCTGGAAACGAACATAAATCATTCAGTCATTTTTGAGATTTTGAGATTCAAGTATTGCGTTTTGGACTCTTTTTTTAACCATGAAGGCTACTCCATTTTTTCTAAAGGACTCTTGCCCACAGTAGTAATATAACAGTCATCTAAATTAAATTCACCCATTCCAGTCCATTTTAGTTTGCTGATTCCTAAAATGTCAATGTTCACTCTTGTCATCTCCTGTTTGAATACTTGCAATTTGCCTTGATTCATGGACCTAACATTCCAGGTTCCTATGCAATATTGTTCTTTGCAGCATCAGTCTTTACTTCCATCACCAGTCACATCCACACCTGGGTGTTGTTTTTGCTTTGGCTCCATCTCTTCATTCTTTCTGGAGTTATTTCTCCACTGATCTCCAGTAGCAAATGGGCACCTACCAAGCTGGGGAGCTCATCTTTCAGTGTCCTATCTTCTTGCCTTTTCATACTGTTCATGGGGTTCTCCAGGCAAGAATTCTGAAGTGGTTTGCTCTTCCCTTCTCCACTGGACCACGTTTTGTCAGCACTCTCCACCATGATCCATTCATCTTGGGTGGCCCTACACAGCATGGCCCATAGTTTCATTGAGTTAGACAACACTGTGGTCCACGTGATCAGTTTGATTAGTTTTCTGTGATTGTCCTTTTCAGTCTGTCTGCCCTCTGACAGATAAGGATAAGAGGCTTATGGAAACTTCCTGTTAGGAGAGACTGACTGTGGGGGAAACTGGGTCTTATTCTGATGGGCGGGGCCATGCTCAGTAAATCTTTAATCCAATTTTCTGTAGATGGCTGTGTTCCCTCCCTGTTGTTTGACCTGAGACCAGAATATGGTGGAGGTAATGAAGATACTGGTGACCTCCTTCAAAAGGTCCTGTTCATGCACTGCCACGCTCAGTGCCCCAGACCCTGCAGCAGCCCACCACTGACCCAGGCATCCGCCAGAGACTCCTGGACGCTCACAGGCAAGTCTGGGTCAGTCTCTCGTGAGGTCACTGCTCCTTTCTCCTGGGTTCTGGTGCACACATGGTTTTGTTCGTGCCCTCCAAGAGTCTGTTTCCCCAGGCCTGTGTAAGTTCTATAATCAAATCCCACTTGCCTCCAAAGTCAAATTCCCTGGGGGTTCTCAGTCCCTTTGCCAGATCCCCAAGTTGGGAAATCTGTTTTGGGTCCTAGAACTTTCTTAACACTGTGAGAATTTGTTTGGTATAATTGTTCTGCAGTTTGTGGGTCGTCTGCTCGGCGGTTCAATGGTGACCTCCTCCAAGAGGATTTATGCCACAGGCTGGGTGACCCAGGTCTGCTGCAGCCAGAGCCCCTGCCCCTTTGGCAGGCCACTGCTGACCCACACCTCTACAGCTCAGTTCAGTTCAGTCGCTCAGTCATGTCCAACTCTGTATGACCCCTCTACAGGAGACACTCAAACACAGGCCTGGTTCAGTCTTTGGGATCTCTGGGTCCTGGTTCACACAAGGTTTTGTTTGAGCCTTCCAAATATCTCTGGCGGGTATGAGGTTTGACTCTTAACATGATTTTGCCCCTCCTACCGTCTTTTGGGGGCTTCTCCTTTGCCCTTGGATGTGGAGTATCTTTTTTTGGTGGGATCCAGCATTCTCCTGTTGACGGTTGCTCAGCAGGGAGTTGTAATTTTGGACTTCTCATGGGAGAAGATGGGTGCATGCCCTTCTGCTCCACTTGTATCATGGCCCAGGAACAAACAAACTTACATCTCATTAGCAAAAATGTGCGGATTGTAACTGGTCTTATTTTGATTAATAAAGATCTATTTGAGCCTAGTTATAATGATTTAAAATTCACTGTCTGAAACCAAAATTATGTTTGCACTAATCTAACAGTTGATAGGTATGTATTTGGAGCTAAGTTAACACTAGAGTAAAATCTGAATTACTGTTTGTCAAGATTCCTTGTCTTTGAAATTTAAAAAAAATTATTTTTCAGTTTTTCTCTCACCTTCAAAGCACATATCCACTAAGCAATTCTTATATGGACATGCTAGGCACAAAGAAAATGGTAATAATGGTTAATAAATTGACCAATGGCCTTGAAATACTACATTTTTAATACCAAAAAAATTATTGTGACTGTCTCTAGATTTGGAGTTGAGGTGCCCTTTGTCATTCGTCTTTTTATTTTGACCTTTTTAAAATTGCTATGAACCAATAATGACTTTTGTATTATAATACTTTTTGTATTCAAATTTTAAGAGGTTCCTGTCTTTTAGGTGGAACACTCCAGTTTCTAGATCATTCTTTCATGATTTTATTCCTGATAAATCTTAAAATGAAAGCTTTTTCTCCCTTTATCTCTTGGGATTATTTCTGGGCTTCTCTGAATATTGTTTAAAAAACTCCATGAAATATTTATTTTGTCTGATTTTACTTCAGTATAATTTCAGCAACTCTGAGACATTTTGCAAGAAAACAATAATAAATGGAAAAATAAGTTTAATGAGAAATTTCAGAATGTCTAAAATCTTATCCCCAAAGACCCAAGGAACTTTCCATTCTAAGGAGTCTTGTGATAAACTGAAAATAAATACTGCATTGTAACCACTAGAGGGTACTGCACTCTAAATAATGGCCCTCAGCGATTTTTTTTAAGATGAAACCCAATTTACTTTATCTTGAAGATCAAATTTATGTGAGAATAACATTAGATTATAAATTTATTTTAAACCCTGTAATGATTAAAAAATATAGTTCTGCTATTAGCCACATAACATTTATTTAGCGTATTTAGAGAAATATAGACACCAGTGAATTATCCTCACTACCAGCTGAAATGTTCCTGCACATTGGGGAAGGCGTCTTTAAAACAAGAAGTTGCTGTGCACAGGTGAGAACCCCGTGGAGACAGGAATTGTCCTGTGAACCAGCTGTTTCTTCAGTATACACGTGTGTGTGCTAAGTCGCTTCAGTTGTGTACAATTCTTTGCATCCCCATGGACTGTACCTGGCCAGGCACCTCTGTCCATGGAATTTTCCAAGCTAAAATACTGGAGTGGATTGCCATTTTCTATTCCAGGGGATCTTCCCAACACAGATCGAACCAGCATCTCATGTCTCCTGCATTGGCAGGCGGGTTCTTTACCACTAGCATCACCTGGGAAGCTCAGTATATGCATTAGGTTCCAGTTTATAGTGACAGTCCAATAAGTATTTGATGAAGAAAAAAATTAAATTACTAGTTTGAGCCCTTCTTAACTGGTACTCTCCCTAGGCGCCTGTCCTGGACCCTGCAATTTAAAGGCCCACCTTGCTCTCCTCCAGCTGAGCCCTCTCGTTTGTCTGGGACCACCTCCCTGCTTCCCATGACCACTGTAACCCAGGATCCCTCTTTGACGTCACGGTCTGGTGTCTCAGACAGAGAATCACTAGCATGCATGTCCAGGGCCTCCAAGCCCATCTCACCCAGGGTAGGTTCTGCTTGTAAGAGTGGATACCCCAGACCCAAAGGCTAGCTGATAGGAAGCTATTTCTTTGGACAGAATTTCACTGTGAGGTGAGATCTAGGTATGAGGGAAATTGAAGGATAATTTTATCTCTTTATTCCTTTATTTCTGAGTTGCATAAGTTTTAAATAATAACAGATTAACTGCATATTCTTTAAAACACAGAGGGACAGTTAAAGGATGTAGAACCAACTTGACTATGTGATGGTTTGGATAGAAGGTGAAAAGCAGTAAGTGATCTGTGTCTACAGTTCAGGCTTGGAGGCCTGGTTGAATAACAATATCATCAAATGAAGTGAGGAATTCAAGAAGAGGAGTGGGCTTGGGGATACAGGCTGAAAACGGTAAGTTCTCTGAGGAACAAGTCATGTGCAGGACCTGTGTAACAGTCGTGCAAATATCCAGAAGGTAGTCAGAAGTAGTCCTGGAGTCTCCGGTGGAGGGTTTAGACTCTTCACACCTTTAGAGGTCTCTGTGTAGAGCTCATAATACAAGCAAAGAGCCCATGCAGGAAAAGTATGAAAGTACAAGGAGAACAAGACAAAACTTGGTGCCTTGGGAAACAACATTTCATGATAAGAAAAGAAGAGTGAACAGACAGGGAGAAGAAGGATGAGCAGAGGAGAAACCAGAGAAAATGTCAGTAAGCACCAAGGCTTGGCGAGTGGAGCAGGGAAGTCCCACATGACACATGCTCGCAAGACTGTCTGCACGTGATCTCCAGGGGGTCACGCCAGGAGGTGCTCAGGGTGAGGTCCCAGTGCTGCAGGCTGAGCAGGGAATGGGAGCTTGGGAAGCACAGCTAAGGATCACACGCAAGTTTTCAAGATGTCTTTCCTGAGAAGATCAATACAGAAATAGCGTAGTTGTTTTCAGGCTCTGCGGAAGAGCTACTTCCAGGAGAAGCAGGAGATTTATAATCAGAAAATCCAAAAAAAGGAAAAAAAGTCTCTTTGAAGACGACTTTCAAACATGGCCTCAAGTTCTAGTCTTTTCCTGGACTCAAAACTATCAAAATCCATCTTCAAGTGCTGCCAATTAGGAGGCAAACATTACCCAGTGAATTATGTTCAATGTCCTATACTAAAGCATAATGGAAAAGAATGTAATTCCATACTATATAAATATATGTATGTATGTAACTGAATCACTTTGCTGCATAGAAGAAACTAACACAACATTGAAAATCAGCCATATTTCAACAACAACAAAACACTTAAAAATAAGAACTCAAGCATTAAACAAATTAACAATCTCATGCTCATAAGCGATATATTCCCTTCTATGAAGATGAACTTCCAAATACTGCATTTCTTGGACTATAAATCCAGTAACTGAAGTTTCAGTTATTGACCAGATAATCACACTGCTGAGGATTCTAACTGTGACAAGTAAGTTGATATGCAAATTTGGTCATGCAGAGTCAAAACATGGTAAAAAGCATCCTTAGGAAAGTCAAAAAAAATGTAGACTGCCCAGAGTTTTTTATTCCCTTTGGCAGCCTCAGCCTAGCTACTTCAGGTTTGATACTAATTTATGCCAACTTGACTTTGGATGACTTTGGATTCATTGTTGGTCTAATGCAGAGTCTCCCTCTGGCTTAGATTGCAGACTCCCCTTCCCCCCAGCAGCATTGTTCTCACTCTCATACCAGGAGCCTCAATGTTACCTAAAGTGAGGTCCCACCGCTCGCTGCTCTAAAGTCAGTACACTGGAGGCAAGATTGGTGGAAAGCAAAGCTTGCTTTATTTCAGAGGCTGGCAACCTAGGTAGAGAGCGAATACCTGTCCAAAGGCCAATTTGCCCCCCCACTGACCATCAGTGGGCAAGAGCTTTTATAGTGAGAGGGAGGGGGCTACAGGCAGAAATAGGGCAATCAGCTCTGACAGTCATCTTGAAGGTGGTGATTAGTAATCTGGTCAGCATCATCTTGATCGCTTTTAAATACAGTTAGTCTTTAGTTCCAGGGTTGGTTTGTTCCCACTGCTTTGACTCCAGTTCTTCAGAATTGTGGCAATATAAAACTATGACACACCTAGACCGTGTATTAAAAGCAGAGACATCACTTTGCCAACAAAGCTCTGTGTAGTCAAAGCTATGGTTTTTCCAGTAGTCATGTATGGATGTCAGAGTTGGACCATAAAGAAGGCCAAGCACTGAAGAATTGATGCTTTCAAACTGTGGTGCTAGAGAAGACTCTTAAGAATCCCTCAGACAGCAAGGAGATTAAACCAGCCAACCCTAAAGGAAATCAACCCTGAATATTCACTGGAAGGGCTGATGCTGAAGCTCCGACACTTTGGTCACCTAATGTAAAGTGCTGACTCATTTGAAAAGACCCTGATGTTGGGAAAGATTGAGGTCAGGAGGAGAAGGGGATGACAGAGGATGAGATGGTTCAATGGCATCGCCGACTCAATGGACATGAGTTTGAGCAAGCTCTGGGAGATGATGAAGGACCGGGAAGCCTGGCATTGCTGCAGTCCATGGGGTCACAAAGAGTCAGACACAACTGAGAAACAGAACAACATCAATGTCATGGCTACACTGCGGTCATGATGTAGTTAACTTCTCCACCTGGTGGGAGTTTCAGTATATCTAAGACAGCTCAAAGGATATGGCTTTCAATGTTATCTACAGCTCTTGAGGAGGAACTAAAGTTCCTTGATTTTGCTTAATAACTATTATTTTATAATGCTGTATTGTGCTGTGCTAAGTCACTCAGCACATGGACTGTAGCCTGCCAGGCTCCTCTGTCCATGGGGATTCTCCAGGCAAGAATACTGGAGTGGGTAGCCTTTCCCTTCTCCAGGGGGATCTTACCAACCCAGGGATCGAACCCAGGACTCCTGCATTGCAGGAGGATTCTTTCCCATCTAAGCCACCAGGAAAACACTATTATTATTTTGTCCTATTCGACTGCTTTCCTTTGCTTCTGCATTTTCTCACTTCATCTGTTAAGCTTACTCTTTGGCTGAAGTTTTTCTATAGACAAAAGGCAGGCAGAGGACGTAGGGGCGAGGGGCAAGCCCCAGAGAGTCCTGCTCTGTTCTGTCACAGCCTAAGGGGCTGACAGCCTGCAAGCCCCAGACACAGCCCGCAGCAGCTCCAGAGGAAGCAAGGCTGTGAACTACATGCACTCTGAGTCAAAGGGGAACATCCTGAGAAATTAAACCTCAAGCTCTCCTTGGAGCTGTTTTGTTTGTCTGTCTATTTGCTCCCCTGTGAGATTCTCCCTTCCAATTTTTTAAAATATCCAATTGTGTGCTCACAATGGCCAGCCATTCTCCCTACCCACACTTGGCCTGCTAGCCCAGGGCCCTAAATCTGGTTCATCCCCTCCAGGTTGCCCTCAAGGAAGGACAGGGGTCCCAGCAGACAGTTGGAGGGAGACATGGGCCTCCTTTCCTGAGTATGGCCCTCTGGATGAGTTGAGAACCAAGGCCAGCTGGTGTCCCAGGCCTCATAGGGTTGTTAGAGTCCTCTGTTTGGGCACCAAGCTGCAGGCAGCCCTGTTAGACATAGGACACACCTCTCCAGGATAAAGACATGCTGTCAGACAGTTTTGTTCAAAACATTTGCACCTATAAGGGAAGCATAAAACAGTTTCCTGACTGTCCTCTGCATAATCTGGGAAATGCCTCCCCTGATACTGTGACTCACATTACTAAACAGCAGTAACTGCACTTCACAAGGGTGGATCCCTTAGAAAAGAAGTCTGGTGATAATTGTTCTACTGAGAACTCAATAAATCCCTTTGCCAAGTACCCTTTTTCTCAATTTCTCTCTGGGGGAAGAAGGGATCTATTTTGTTATTTCTGCTTGTTTCATTTTTGGAAAAAGGACCACCATCCATCATGATACAACTCTAGGACACCCGCTGGCCCATTCAGTACCTCCCGGAGCGGTCTGATTTTGCTGTATGCCAAATCTTCTCATTGTGGCGTTCAGTATAGGATGAAGGATGGGTTTGCTAGAAGTTATTCCAGTGTGTTTCTACAGCACATGTGATTTGATGCATTCTAAGACAATTACCGATGTGTGTTAAGACAATTACCGATGTGTGTTCAGTTATTTATTCCACACATTTATTGTACAGTGTCTTGCAGTGGGTATGGGAGATGTGATTGACACAGTGAGAGACAGAAGTGAGTTAGATTCCTGCCCCTACAGAGCTTAGGGAAAGGACATCACTAGTCCCTATGGTGTGGCTGGCGCCCTGATAGGAGGCCACGCAAGAGCCATGAGGGGAAGGGATTGAACCCCAGCTTGAGGAAACAAGAGGGCCTCCTAGAGGAGGCATCACAAGTGGAGGCTAGGAGTTGTTATTCAGCTGCTGAGTCCTGTTCAACTCTTGGACGGCAGCACGCCAGGCTTCCCTGACCTTCACTATCTCCCACAGCTTACTCAAACTCATGTCCACTGAGTCAGAGATGCCATCCAACCATCTCATCCTCGTCTTTTCCAATGAATCAGCTCTTCACATCAGGTGGTCAAAGTATTGCAGCTTTAGCTTCAGCATTAGCCCTTCCAGTGAATACTCAGTGTTGCTTTCTTTCAGGATGGACTGGTTTGATCTCCTTGCTCTCCAAGGCACTCTCAAGAGTCTTCTCCAGCACCATAGTTCAAAAGCATCAGTTCTTCAGCATTCATACTTCTTTGTGGTCCACCTCACACATCCATACATGACCACTGGAAAAATCAAAGCTTTGACCAGATGGACTTTGCCAGCAAAGTGATGTCTCTGCTTTTTAATGTGCTGTCTAGTTTAGTCATAGCTTTCCTTCCAAAGAGCAAACACCTTTTAAAATTCATAGCTATAGTCACCATCTGCAGTGATTTTGGAGCCCAAGAAAATAAAGTCTTTTGCTGTTTCCGTTGTTTCCCCAGCTATTTGCCTTGAAGTGATGGGACCAGATGCCATGATCTCAGCTTTCTGGAAGTTTAGATTTAAGCCAACTTTTTCACTCTCCTCTTTCACTTTCATCAAGAGGCTCTTTAGTTCTTCGCTTTCTGCCATAAGAGTGGTGTCATCTGTATATCTGATGTTATTAATATTTCTCCCGACAATCTTGATTCCAGTTTGTGCTTCATCCAGTCCAGGGTTTCTCATGATGTACTCTGCATATAAGTTAAATAAGTAGGGTGACAATATACAGCCTTGACATACTGCTTTCCTGATTTGGAACCAGTCTGTTGTTCCATGTCCAGTTCTATCTGTTGCTTCTTGACCTGCATACAGATTTCTCAGGAGGCAGGTCAGGTGGTCTGGTATTCCCATCTCTTGAAGACTTTTCCACAGTTTGTTGTGATCCACACAGTCAAAGGCTTTGGTGTAGTCAACAAAGCAAAAGTAGATGATTTTCTGGAACTCTCTTGCTTTTTCAATGATCCAACAGATGTTGGCAATTTGATCTCTTGTTCCTCTGCCTTTTCTAAATCCAGCTTAAACATCTGGAATTTCAACATTCATGAGCTGTTGAAGCTTAGCTTGGAGAATTTTGAGCATTTTTTTTTTTGCTAGCATGTGAGATGAGTGCAATTGTGAGGTAGTTTGAATATTCTTTGGCATTGCCTTTCTTTGGGATTGGAGTGAACACTGAATTTTCCAGTCCTGTGGCCACTGTTGAGTTTTCCAAATTTGCTGGCATATTGAGTGCAACGCTTTCACAGCATCATCTTTCAGGATCTGAAATAGCTCAACTGTAATTCCATCACCTCCACTAACTTTGTTCGTAGTGATACTTCCTAAGGCCCACTTGACTTCACATTCCAGCATGTCTGGCTCTAGGTCAGTGATCCCACCATCATGGTTATCTGGGTCATGAAGATCCTTTTAGTGTATTTCTTCTGTGTATTCTTGCCACCTCTTCTTAATATCTTCTGCTTCTGTGAGGTCCATACCATTTCTGTCCTTTATCGAGCCCATCTTTGCATGAAATGTTCCCTTGGTATCTCTAATTTTCTTGAAGAGATCTCTAGTTTTTCTTATTCTATTGTTTTCCTCGATTTCTTTCCACTGATCACTGAGGAAGGCTTTCTTATCTCTCCTTGCTATTCTTTGAAACTCTGCATTCAGATAGGTATATCTTTCCTTTTCTCATTTGCCTTTAGCTTCTCTTCTTTTTTCAGCTATTTGTAAGGCCTTCACAGACCACCACTTATACCTGAATACGCTAGTGTTTTTCCCTACTCTCTGCAAGTGGCGTGAGTCCTAGAAGGAGGAATCAGAGTTATCTTGGTTCTGGTGGAGGGATGAGCCGATAAGATTATAACGGCACAGTGAACAAACTGAAAATGGCTTCCTATCCCTGGAAAACCAAACTTCAGGTGAACAGTTTCCCTTAAGTAAACTTGGAATGTGTAACCAATATTGATCTGTTTCAGAGGGAAAGTCAGAGGTTGAATCTGTGAGCAGAATGATTGTATCTGGTCTGAGAAGCCCAGAAATTTTACAAGTAAAATTTGGGGATTTGGATTGCTAAAACTCAGAAATTCTCATAGTAAGTTTTCTGAGATAAAAGCGTATTTTAAATAACTTTTCATTTTCAAATAGTTTTAGATTTACAGAAAAAAAGAGTAAGCAGTACCCAGAGATTCCATATTGCCCACCCCAGTTTTCTCTGTGTGTACCACCTTAGCATCAATATAACATAATTGTTATAATTAACAGGAGTCTATTGATGCACTGCTATTAGTGAACGTTCATACCGTATTCCTGTTTCCCTAGTTGTTACCACATGTCCTTTTTCTGTCCTAGGATACTATCCAGGATTCCCTGTGGTCTGTATTCATGTCCCCTCAGGCTCCTCATGGTTCTGACAGTTTCTTTGACTCTCCCTATGTGATGACAGCTGTGAGTAGCACTTGTCAGCTGCTTTGTAGCCTGTCCCTCAGTTTGGGTTTGTCTGATGGTCTCATCGTGTTACTGAAGTTGTGGGCTTTAGGAGGAGATATAAAGTTTCCAATACAACATCTCATGGAGGGAAGGGCAAGGTGGCCTTTCTGAAGCTGGAGAGTGAATGCAGTGCCCGTTGTCTCACTGCCTGGCCTCATCCTCACTCTGTCCTTCTCTGCATCCTCATGCTCCTCGCCCCTGCCCCGAAGCTGTCCCCACCCCTCCATGCCTCTCCAGCTCCTCTCTGAGGGCTGCGTCCTCTGCCTCCCTCTCTCCCTGTTCACCCAGGCTCACTGGCTCTCCTTCGGATCCTGGATCCCAGAGCATCACTCCTGCCATTCTCTGCCTGGAGATGTCTCAGAACACATCCCAGAAACCCTGATGGCCACCCGACCCCATTCACCTCTATGTACCACACCATATTCACCTATAGTACTTCCCTTTCAGACTTCTAATCCTCAGCAGATGTCAGCTTTCTTGAGAAGACCGCCAGCCACCCCTGCCAGAACCTGGCTCTCATAAAGCCAGATGCTTTGATCCTTGGTGCAGCTTGAGGGGTCCCTCAGACCATCTGTCTCCAATTGCAATCAGGTGCCCATGCAGTTCTGTGATCAACTCCCTCCGTTATCCGTAGGATACCAATACATGAGGGAAGGCAGAAAACATGTCTGTTTTCTTCATTCAGTGTTGTCAGTGCCTTGTAGGGCTGGTGGACACTTTCTCCTTCCCTGGTGGAGGGAGGAAGGGAGATGCGAAGACTGTGGGAGACGCCAGATCAGTCCTTTGACTTGGCGCAGCCACCATCTGGGATTCTTAAGATTGCAGCAGTGTCACTTGAGGGATATCACCTCTGTTCTGGGCTGGGCTTCCAGCGGAATGGAACAGGATACAGTTTACTAAGAGCATGTATGTGTTGGCCACTCAGCTGTGTTCGACTCTTTGTGGCCCCGTGGACTGGAGCCCACCAGACTCGTCTGTCCATGGAATTTTCCAGGCAAGAGTACTGGAGTGGTGTGCCATTTCCTCCTCCAGGGGATCTTCCTGACCCAAAGATTGAACCTGGTTTCTCACACTGCAATCAGATTCTTTTTTTAATTAATTTATTTATTTTAATTGGAGGCTGATTACAATATTGTAGTGGTTTTTGCGTACATTGACATGAATCCACCACGGGTGTACATGTGTCCCCCATCCTGAACCCCCCTCCCGCCTCCCTCCCCATCCCATCCCTCTAGGTCATCCCAGTGCACTGGCCCTGATCACCCTGTCTCATGCATCAAACCTGGACTGGTGGTCTATTTCATACATGATAGTATACGTGTTTCAATGCTATTCTCTCAAATTATCCCACCCTTGCCTTCTCCCACAGAGTCCAAAAGTCTGTTCTTTACATCTGTGCTTCTTTTGCAAGCAGATTCTTTACTGTCTGAGTCACCAGGGAAGACCTTACAAAGGAGAGAGAGTGGACAATTTGGAGTACAAGCTGAAAGAGAGATGGAATCAAGTGTTCGTAGTCCTGATGTTCAATGTGGAAGGCCTAATAAGGTGATTATCTACAAGCAAGGGCAATTTTTAGGTAACTTTCCCAGGGTCACACACAACTGGTACATTTTCCAGTGCAGTAAGTCCCCTGCATACAAACCTTCAAGTTGCATACTTTCAAAGATACGAACGTGTTGATGGCATGTTCACTTACATAAGTCAGCTTACATGTCTGGAGTACTATGTCACGAGTGTGCATCCTCTACAAGGGGTTGCGCTTTTGTGTACTTTACTGTGCAATACTGTATAGAGTACTGTTGCACAGTGTCTTCATTTCAAGCCCAGAATGGACCCAGATGTCACTGGATCATTTTATCAAAAAGGTAGATAGAATTGAATCCAGCAGGGAACCAGAGCCTGTGCCATCAACATCAGGCATGAGTGAAATCACAGCCTGTCCTCTGTCTCCTGTGGCTCCACCATCTCCCAGCTCCTCTCCCTCCTCCATCAGTGACTCGTCTTGACTATTCACTTGATGCCAGCCCCTGGATGCCAGCTGTTACATTGTACTACTGTATTTTTCAAGGTACTATTCTGTAAGATTAAAACTGTTTGTGTGTGTGTGTGTGTTTGCTCTTTTATGTATTATTTCTATGAAAAGTATTGTAAACCCACTACATTATAGTGCTATATAGATCGCCAATCATGTTAGTTGCGTACCTGGGCTAACTTCCTTTGACTTATGAGCAAAGTGGACTTACGAATGCACTCTCAGAATGAAACTCATTCATATGTCGGGACTTATTGTATTTAAAGTTCAGTACTTCTTCCAGAGGGAATGCACATTCGGAGGGGGCCTCAGAAATTATCTGTTTCATCTTGTAACCACAATATTGAATTAGCCTACTCATTTGGCGAAGACTGAGTCAGTCCTCTCTATATTAACCTGGATTCTTGTGGAGCAGTATTGTGGACGATGAAAGAAAAAATAATGAAAGCATGATCAAATGGAAATATTCCTCTCACTTGCCTAATGTTAAAAGTCACTTAGCACTTTGTAAGTTCATGTTGACTCAGCCAAGTGGAATTGGGTTGCAAGTGGAATTGGGTTGCAAGGTCTAAATATAACTTTGATTGGGTCTTGGAACAGAAAAAGGACATTAATAGAAGAACTGTTTAAACCCAAATAAAGCCTGTAGTTTATTTACTAGCATTGTACCAATGTTTTTCTTCATTCTGGTGAATGCACCACGGTTATGTTTCAGGAAAGGAGAGTGAAAGATATACATGGGCTTGCTGAAATGCCTTTATGACTTTTGTGTAAATCTGAGATTATTCCAAATGATAAGTTATATAAAAATGAGCAAAAAGGGATACTGATTTGTCTCATGGAAACTAAGTAGTTGAAATGCCTCCCAAGGAACTGGAACCATAAAAGAAGAATTAAACAGTGATGGTCACACACAAAATTTTCACCATCACCAACAACTGAAGAAACACAAATCCATACAAGACAGAATGTATTCCCATGAAATCAGCCAATATGAGAATAACCGATGTTGAGCAGATTTGGGGAAAATGAACCTTTATATACTGTGAGGGATATTCATTGAATCATTTTCTTTTTATCACAGCTAATAGAAAATTCATCTCAACTGGAAATGGAGGGGACACTTTGGTTCAGGCATTGGGAAAGCTCAAAGTTAGGTCAAACTTCAAGGGAGGCCTGGCCCCAGTGAACAGAAATTCACCTTCTTTCTGCCTCTCCTCTCAGCTGTCTGTGATGTGTACTTTACCCAAAGTTGATTCCTCATCTACCTCAACACTTGCAGCCATTTCCACAGCTCTATTCTTCTTCCTTTCCATCAAGGAGCCAAGAGAATGATTTTCCTGACAGTCCTGGGAAAGTAAATATTTCTCACCTCAGTGACCTAAGTCATGGTCCATCCACAAATGTTCACTCTGACCAGAAGGGTGGCTGCACAGAGGGAGCCAATCTCTCCCACACTCTCTGGAGGAGACTGTCAGAGGGACGGCCCGTCAAAGGAAATGGGCAACACAGGCCAATGAAGGAAGTGTATCCATTAAGTGAATTTTTATAGGAGTCTTTTTAAAATAAGGGATTTCAGACAAACCCAACTTTTTGTTTTATTTCGAGTAGTCAAAGTTGTACAAAACTAAAAAAAAATCACGGACAAGAGATATTCTGGTAATTTCATTCTGAAAGAAATGTGAAATAATTTAAATTCCCAGCAATAGTATGCTTGTTATATAAGTTAAAATTCACTACTTGATGGACTGCCAGGCAACTATTAAATATGATGCTTTCTAAGGGTATTTGCTGATAGTGAATAAAAGTCATTCTGTTCTGATAAGTTCAACAAATATCTATTGATAGCTTACCATGTGCTGGGCTTCCCTGGTGGCTTAGACAATAAAGAATCTGCCTGCACTGCAAGAGATGGGAGTTCAGTCCCTGGGTTGGAAAGATCCTCTGGAGAAGGGAATGGCTACCCATTCCAGTATTCTTGTCTGGAGAATTCCAAGGACAGAGGAGCCTGGTTGGGCTACAGTCCATGGGCTCACAGAGACTCAGACACAACTGAGCTACTAACACTTTCACTTTTTCACTACTATGTGCCAGGGGTAGGGATACACCAATCAACAAAACAAAGAGCCTGATCTACTGAAATTAAATTTTAAAATAATACTGTAAGATGAATTTTTGTCAAATCTTTAAAAACCAACATTTGCCGATGCACACATACAAAAATATCTGCAAATGAACCAACATTTTCATGTATCTGCAAACACAAATATCTATAAAGTTGTACCTCAACATGTTAGCTGTAGTTTTGTTTCGTTTTGTTTTTCTGGTCAGTGGTTTCAAGGGGATTTTTACAATTTCTTTCTGGTCTTTTATTCTATTTTCAAAAGTGTCTACCATAAACATATGTTCCCTTTTACAGCCAGAAAATCAGTAACAAATTTGTTATCTTTTGAAAGAGTGGAGATTGAGTTCTGTTGATATGTTGGCATGCACAGAACACCTGTGAAGTGTCTGAGCCTTTCTCTCCACACTTACCAAGCTGGTGGTTGGGTGGTGAGAGAGGAAATGGAAAAGGGGACATTGAGCTTACATTCTACACTGAGATCTCATTCCATCTAATTTGTCCAAATCAAACATTTCTTGCACCAAATCTCATTGGGTTTTGTAAATGCGGTGACGAATTGATATTTCCCAAGATATACTTGCTAGTTTTGGATTTGTATAAAGCCAAGATTGAATGCAAGGAATGAACATCACCTATTCATATTATCTAAGATGTGATTGCGGAGAGAATGACTCTCACATTTCAGAATTCCCAAAGCATGACTTCTGTCCTGTGTTAAAAATAACCCTAACATTGTCTAAGACAGTCTGTGTTAACCTTGGTGTGTGAATGCCAAAGCCATTCCCAGGGTAGAGATGTTTTTGGAGTAATTTTCCCATGAGAAAACAAAGCATCTGACTCTGGGTGATAAGAAAAAATAAAATTCCACTCTAATAGCCAGTTTTCTGTTTTAACTCCTCAGGCCCACACCATCAGTGGTAACAATCTACTTGGCATATATGGGATAAAGGAAAGTGTTCTGAAGCATGGATTCTTTTTTTTTTTTATCATTTCTTGACATTTATTTCTTAATAAAACCACAAGCTCAAGGTTGTGATGAGCAAAAGAGTTACAGTACAAATATGAAATAAACATTTTAACATTCTTATTGTTTAGTGCTATGAAGTATTATTAATTATATTTGATAAAATTTACATATGCCATCATTAAAAATGTCATTTGATAAATGCATACATCATAAACAGTTCACATGATGCATTCAAGTGAGTGTGATCAACTTTGACCTTTTAGGATTGACCTATTGGTCAAACAATAATATAAAGATCCCTTGGAATTGTTGAATGAGGGATGAGTCATTTCAAATTGATTCCCAGGAGTGTCATGATTAAGTTAGTACTCACTTAAATGTTTAACAAAAATCTCTAAAATTCTTTAAGGAAATTCTTAAAGATGTCTTAAAACTGGCCCAGGGGACTTCCCAAATGGTCCAGTGGCTAAGATTCTGTGCTTCTCAGTGCAGGGGGCCCAGGTTAGACTCCTGGTCAGGGAACTAGGTCCCACATGTTACAAAAACAATAACAACTGGCCTAAGATTTATCCCAGAAAGAAGCAAGAACAAGATCTTTGCCATTTGTTCTTTCACTATTTTGGGGACATCGTTTAAATAATCTTGATTCATCAGAAATAAGCTTCAAGTGCCAGGAATCTTCATGAAGAATGCATGCAGTAAAGTTATAAAAGCATCAGAGGCCTCTCATTGTAAAATGGCTTTGCAGATCTTGGGTACTAATATATCTCACTGTATAAAAGATCGATAACCATTCCAAATCTATGGACTAGATCCATCAGTTCCAGCGAGGTGCAGCTTTCATTTTCAAGGAGTCAAGGCAGCCCAGTCTCCCCATGAGAGATTTAATTCCTTTTGGAGCTAAGGACTATTATACGGCAGAGGTCAATGATGGTCTAGTGCTTGACCACAGGTGTTTTCTACAAAAAAAGAAGCAACTAGAAATATCAGGAATAAACATATTAAAATTCCTAATCAGATTAATACTTTTATAAGTTTAATACTTGATACATTTTATGACTTCCTCAAATTTTGAAATTTTTATTAAGCCATAATCTCAAGTAATATTTGGAGAATTAATATAAATTTTTTAAAGTCTCTAAAACACCTTCCAAAATCAAGGTTCATAGAATAATGCCAATAATAAGTCTTCAATATAGTTTTAAAATTCTCCTGGAGAACATCCTATCAAGTGTTCAACCACTTAATCTGATAGGTAAACACAGGTATATAAAGTCAACACTCAAGGCTCAGTGCCAAGAAATTCACTGACCAGAATGTTATAAAGATCTTCTAAAGCCTACCATCAACTACAGTGCACAAATGCGCATTGTAACTGAAAAAAAAAGTTCACCCTGGTTCCCCAAATCACAAATTATCCATCATAGCCTAACATTATGTGCTATTTGGTAACAAAATATACAAATGTTTGGCTTTATAAAAATAAAATGTTTAACATCACAAAATAGAATAATAAACTAATCATCAAGTAACTGACTACTAGGGATCCACTAGGGTGAGTGCTGGTCCTGCCCTGGCCTTAATCTTTAGGAATTTATACTTCGAGACAGATCAAGTTAAACTGCAATTTGAGCCTGGAATTAGCAAAGCCTGTTATTTATTTATAAAGCACTTCTCTGGTGGCTCAGACAGGAAAAAAATCTGCCTGCAATATGGGAGACCAGAATTTGATCCCTCGGTCAGGGGATTCCTCCTGGAGAAGGGAATGGCTACCCACCCCAGTAGTCTTGCCTGGAGAATTCCATGAACAGAGGAGCCCAAAATTTATTAACTGCAACATTAGTAAGCTAAAACATCAGCATCTTTCAGGACTTCCCTGTCAGTCTAGTGGTTAAGACTCTGTCCTTCCAGAGCAGGGGACAAAGGTTCAATCCCTGGTTGGTGAACTAAGATCCTGCGTGCCCTGCAGTGAAAATAAAACCCCCAAACTTGGGTATTTTTCATCTATAAGGGCCTTTTTCAAACCTCTTGAAGGTTCTCCAGCCACATCTGGACACAGTGATATGATTTTTGATAAATTGGCTGGGACCCCTGTCTCCTCCATGGAGACCTCCTGTCCATTACAACTCTTACACAGGGTCATGCTGGAGGGGCCGTGGGCATTCTGAGAACCTGACAGAGAGGATGTGCAGCTGAACATCCTTCTAGTTTTGGTTTGGTGAGATATATTCGCATGATTTGCAGTCACTCTCAAGTATAGCTAAATACTTAACCATCTCAGTGTATGAGATGGTTATGTATGTATGAGTTAACCACCTCACCCAACATCAAGGCATAAGAGTGAAAGACACCAAAAAAATGCCCTACAGCATCTGGCACCAGAAATACCTGGATGATAAAGGAGAAACAAAATGATCATCTTTCTGTAATCCTATGAGCAGATTTCAGATTGATTTGTGCATAATGTAATCTATTATATGGCATGTGGTTTTAAAATATTCCCACAAAAAATTTCAAAACATAAAATCTTAATAACACACAAACTCAAGACAAAAAGAAAAAGGAAAGCTTAGAGTTACTAGTATGAATGTATAGCCAGCTTCACTAAAAGGTAAAATAATGCCTATCTTGTTGTAGATGCCAAGAAGCTATTGTAAATTATTTTTACTGTGCAACAGTAACATTAAAATATAGATTTACATCTTTGTCCTAAAGGTTATGCCTTAGAAAAATAACTAGTGCCACTAAGAAGTCATTTCTACAGCAAGATACTTAAAAGCGCACATGCAGAATAAGATAAAACTCAGCTGAGAAGATGCCTGAAAATGTTTTTGATATCAGTACATTTTTAAAGTGTTTTCTTACTTTATATATTTATAAAGCACATAGTATGCTAATATTTCTAGCTAACACTTATATTATTCCAGGCAGTGTTCCAGGCCCTTTGCATGTAAAGACTAATTCTCAAAGAAAATCTATGAGACATATTTGTTGTTGTTCAGTCTCTCAATCATGTCTGACTCTTTGCAGCTCCATGGACTGCAGCACCCCAGGCTTCCTTATCCTTTGCTATCTCCAGAAGTTTGCTCAAACTCATGTCCATTGAGTTGATGATGCCATTCAACCGTCTCATCTCCTGTCACCATCACCACCCACCCCCGCTTCTCCTCCTGCCTTCAATCTTTCCCAGCATCAGGGTCTTTTCCAGTGAATTGGCTCTTTGCATCAGGTGGCCAAAGTGTTGGAGCATCAGTCCTTCCAGTGAATATTCAGGGTTGATTTCCTTTCGAATGGACATATTATTGTCCCAGTATACAGAAGAGGATTTCCCTGGTGGCTCAGACGGTAAAACATCTGCCTACAATGTGGGAGACCTGGGTTCAATCCTTGGGTTGGGAAGATCTTCTGGAGAAGGAAATGGCAACCTACTCCAGTATTCTTGCCTGGAAAATCCCACGGCTGGAGGAGCCAGGCAGGCTACAGTCCATGGGGTCGCAAAGAGTTGGACATGACTAAGAAAATTCACTCACTCACTCATACAGAAGAGGAAACTGGGTACCTTGCCTTGCTTGGGAGTGTCTGACTAGTACAAAATGGAACTGAACTTGGACACAACTCCTTTCCTTACTAGTATTAACCTTCTCTTTCCTTGTCCCCCCAACCCCAGCACCTTCACCATCTAGAACAAGAAACAAAACTAATAAAGACATGTGATGAAATCAGTAGAAAGTATTCTGATGATGAAAAGGAGGCTTTAATTTAACAAATCACATCACCCAGAGTCCAAGTTGATTGATATGGACAAATTCCTCTACTGTCTCCTTTCCTCAAGTGGGTGAATTTCTTCTAGTCTTCCAAGGGGTTTGCTTTGTCTTGAGATTTCAGCTTCAGCGCCATTGTTTCCATGGACCCAGTCACCTGTCCCCACTCAGGATACAATACTCGAGCTCCTGAAATATTGAGACCAAGACTTGAGCCCAGAGCATCACTTGTAGACTCACAAAGCTCCAGCATTTGGTTCTGCCTTTTTTTCTGGCTCCTAGATACTTCCCTAAGTTTCCTTTGAGTTCCTCTAGCCTCATGAAAAAATTGCCATTCCTGGCATTTCTGGGTGTCTTCCCAGGAGGACTTCTGGCTTTCTACTCAAATGCTTGTGAGAACCCCCTGGCTTGTGAGAAACCCCCCCCCCCCCGCTCGTGTGTCCCTCCATCTCCCTGCCTTCCGTGGAGCCCCTACATGACTCATGATACTCACCTCCCCTGATGCGGTCAGGGCACCTGCATGTCATCCCCCCCTTTCCCGACAGAGACATTTGCTCTTCTCCTTTCCCTGAGGAAGAGTAGAACAGCTGAGGAAGAATGTGAATTTGAGGAGAGAAGAACTGAAAAGTATCTGTTTTGAAATACTAACATTGCATTCCTTGTGGCAGAGGCTAAAGGGATACTCTCTGATGCTGCTTCCTCTTCGCCAGTGGCCACCAAAGTGACACTTCCCAGCCATCCTTGAGTTCAGACTGAGACCAACCATCTGTGCAGTTTTCAGCCAATGGGGTGTGGAAGGGAAAGAACCACACTCTCGGGTCTGCCGTGCAAACCTCCGGCTATGTACTCCACACACAGCCTCCTCTGGTGGATGCTGGTGCTTCCCAACTGAAAAAAAAGCTGACCCCTTGAATTAGTGGCCAAAGGAACCCTGCAAAATTGCTGCCTCACTCATGAAACTGGATGTTGGCAAAGAATGAACTTTTACTGTGCTAAGCAACTGAGTTTGGAGGGTGGGGTAAGTTGCTGGCATTTACTATCCAGATGAACATATTACCGTCACAATTATCTGAAACATAGTTTTAAGCTGAAATGCTCAAATATTTGGTAATGTCAAAACAGTGACCTTATTAGAGTCACTATCATGTTCATGATTCAACTGAAAAATGCATTTTAGATTCTCATTTGTAAGTTTAGGTGTAAGTTTCAATTGCCTGATTGTTTATTTCAAGTAAGACATCCAAGGGAGAAGGAAACGGCAACCCACTCCAGTATTCTTGCCTGGAGAATTCCTTGCACAGAGGAGCCTGGTGGGCTGCTGTCCATTGGGTCGCACAGAGTGGGACACGACTGAAGCGACTGAACAAGATATCCAAATGCTGATAATATTTCTGGTAGCTGTACATTTGTTTAAGCAATAGCAACCTCTGAAATGTTCATGAAAAGACAGAAAGGCATCTAGAAAATACAGACAGGCATCTCCATAGCCACACTTCTTGGCCCTTCTAAAACTCAGGCGGTTGCTGCAAGTGAGTGGGTTTCCCTTCTCTGAAAGCAGAATTCATCCTTCATAACATGTTTACACGTATAAGTTGAAATCATCCTTCATAACGTGTTCACATATTATAATAACTAGAATTAATTAGCTCAAAAAATCTGTTTATGGATAAGAAATAGTTTGAATCCCAAATGCAAACTATTATACAGACTTCGTTTACCTGTTCTCACATATCCCGAGGCCATGACAGCTATGGGAAAGTGATATCACATTCTGATGTTGCTGACAATTATATTTCATCCCTTTGCAAAGCTTTCTTAGACTGTTTTATAGTGTGAGAGGATCTTCTAACTGGGAGGGAATGTCAAGAATACAGAAACAAAGGGAAGGGGTAAAGCAGGAGTTTGAGAGTAACATACACACACTGCTATGTGTAAAATACATAAACAGAGAAATATGTTCAGTACCTGGTAATAGCCTACAGTGGAAAAGAATATGAAAAAGAATAGATTCATTTATATAGCTGAATCATGTTGCTGTACACCTGAAACTAACACAGCATTGTAAATCAACTATGCTTCAGTAAAATAAATAAATGATTACAGAAAAAAGCATCGCTAAATTAGCTGTCTTGCTTACAACTTCAAAGAAGCTGGCAATAAATCTGAAAACAGACTAATTCTTACTCCTCCATCTCTCTCCAGCTTTATGTCTCATTATAAAGATCTTCTTATTTTGAAATAAATCTCAAAAGTTTAAAACTAATTTTTCTTTCTGCTTTTTGAAACATACATACATAATTTTCATGCTTGAGAACAACTTTAGTCTAGAGTCAAAATGTCTTGCATCTATTCTACATTTGTGAATTTCTAATAAAAATAAGAATTCCCTTAGGGACTTGCCTGGTGGCCCAGTGGCTAAGACTCCTCATTCCCAGTGCAGAGAGCCTGCCTGGGTTCGATCTCCAGTCAAGGATCTAAATCCTACATGCCGCAACTAAGACCCAGTACAGTCAAATAAAAAAAAAAATTTTTTTTTTGAGAAAAAGAATTCCCTTAAATATATTCTTATAGAAAATGCTAAGTCTCATTTTCTGATAAAATCCCAGAGCCATAAAGCTTTTAAATTTAGTGATGAAGTTTCCAATTGTTCTTACTTCTTTTTATAGCAAAAGTGTGGTATTATTAGGATGAAATGTGAGTTTCCAAATAATCATAATAACAAGAAACAAGCTGTATTTGCGAGCCAACTTTTGTGGAAGTTCTTTTTGAAGAGAGTTTCAAGTTAGAATCCTCAAAGCTCACTCACACTCAGAAGCTGTTTAATTGTCATCTGAATGTAATTTTCCTAGAGTTCAATAAACTGCAAATTGCTTGGCTGCAGAGTAAATGACTTCAGCTATTTCAGTATTAAATCAACATATGTTTAAATCAGTTTTGAGATTCTGTTGATAAGGCTAGCCAAGCAATGAAAATACCTTCAATATGACAGAATTAAGTGTTTCTGGATTTATACAATTTTATGGACTAAGCTAACTTGCAACATCAAATATCATTAGCTCAATGATCACTTGAAGAATTTTTGTCAGATGAGACTCATCTCCTTAGTTTCCCACCTCTAGGGATGACTGTATTTTGTTGCCTGATGTCCAGTATCTTGAAAACTTTTATGTCATACATTTTGTCTATATTTTTCTTATTGCTTTCTTCAAAATGGTGTGGGAAAGGGGGGGATAAATATGGTCCGTATTAGTCCTCCTAGTCTGGAGGCAGAGTGACTGAACTGATTTTAACAAAGAGCATTCACGAAACATTTGTGGAAGAAGGAAAACCTGAGTTGATATAATTGTAGATGCTGACACACCAAGCTTTGTGGAATACCATGAAAAACAGTGAATAAAATTTACCTGATTTACTGTTTAATCAGGGAAATGGATTTAGTCTGCTCTAGAAATGTTGGGAAAATTGATCATCTTACTTATCAGGCAGCTTAAGGTAACCTTTGCTGCAAAAACAAAGAAAACCCTCAAATTCCACTTACTTCTCTGAGCTAGGACCCAGGCTGGCAAAGTACCCTCTGTTTGGGGTATAGCTAGTCGAATGGCAGCGGTAAATCTGAAGATGCCGACATTGCAAAAGGCTGTACAGCTTCTTCTCAAATATGACTCACATGAGGTTTATTCATATTTTATTGATCGAAACTAGTCCCATATCTATTCTCATCCAGATATAGGTCCCTGTAAGGGAGGGTCCATATATATACATTTCCTGAACATTTTCAACAATCATAAAATCTCTCATGCTCAATAAAAATTAAACTAGTAGTTCTTAATCTACTTTGAATTCTGCTGATACCTTCCTAGAAAAATACAAATATGTAACAAACATGAATATTTTTCATGTAATATTCTAGGCCTTATGAAACGCCTATAAGTGTCCCCAAGGACCAGAGACCAGAGACCGTAGGTTAAGAGCCCTTGATTATATACCTTTGATGTCTATAGCTCTGGGGCCAGAAGAAATCTTGCTGCTGCTGCTGCTAAGTTGCTTCAGTCATGTCCAACTCTGTGCGACCCCAGAGACAGCAGTAAATTTTATAGAATTAGAAGGTCGTATTTTGAGAAAACCAGAATGTACTGTGATTTTGTTGACTATAAATCCTAATCTGTTTGTAAATATATGAAGATATGTCATAGAATATTAATGAATATATTAAACATTTGTAAATCATGAAAATTACAAAGTCTTTGA
Organism: Ovis canadensis; assembly: GCF_042477335.2. Classification (NCBI taxonomy): domain Eukaryota; kingdom Metazoa; phylum Chordata; class Mammalia; order Artiodactyla; family Bovidae; genus Ovis; species Ovis canadensis. Next base: position 19,564,588 of record NC_091264.1, on the reverse strand, counting down.
ACCTGCCATGATTTATACTCCACTTTCAGAAATCTTAGTTGACCCATTTTAATAAAACTGTCCTTTAGCCTGAAGCTAGTCTACTAAACTTTATGTGAACTTCTAACTCAGTCATTTGATCTGGCCTGTGAGAATAACAAAACACCTGTTGGTCAAGAAGTGTTACTTCTGTTTCTTTTAAGAGATCTGCCCAGATGTCAGACTGTAATCCTGCACCTGCTCCATTAAAAGTCAGAGAAGACCATTATAATATTGAAATCAGAAATCAAAGAAGTATTTTTTCATTTCAGTTCTGAAGACGAGAAAACAGAATAAACCAAGAACAAGAAACACCAAGAAAACCCAAAGGGTAAATTATTTCTGTTTAAGACACAATTTTATCCATCTAATTTTGGATGTGAGACATGTATTTTTGTTTTTTATATTGATAGTCTTGGTAATGTACATGAAAATGGCTGAGAAAATGCTTTGGTTAAAGAAAAGAACATCATTTTTATGTTTGCAATATTTAGGTAGATTCAGTTAGTTTAAAAATTATAATTTTGTACTTAAGCATAATAAAATATATACAAATAGATTTTCTTATGTTTTTTAGAACAATGCAAGACCGAAATAAAGTACAATAAGAAAATGAAAGACCACTGTCATAATCAATCCATCATTCAAAATGGAAAAATTCTAGGCGATTTGATCCAGCGTCTGCTGGATCATTGAAAAAGCAAGAATTCCAGCAAAACATCTACTTTTGCTTTATTGACTACGCCAAAGGCTTTGACCTTGTGGATCACAACAAACTGGGAAAAGTCTTAAAGAGATGAGAATACCAGACCACTTGACCTGTCTCCTGAGAAATCTGTATGCAGGACAAGAAGCAACAGTTAGAACTGGACATGGAACAACAGACTGGTTCCAAACTGGGAAAGGAGTACATCAAGATTGTATATTGTCACCCTGCTTATTTAACTTGTATGCAGAGTACATCATGCGAAATGCCAGGCTGGATAAAGTACAAGCTGGAATTAAAGTTGCTGGGAGAAATATCAATAACCTCAAATATGCAGATGATACCACCCTTATGACAGAGAGGAAAGAAGAACTAAGGAGTCTCTTGATGAAAGTGAAAGAGGAGAGTGAAAAAGTTGGCTTAAAACTCAACATTCAGAAAACTAAGATCATGGCATTTGGTCCTATCACTTCATGGCAAATAAATGGGGGAAAATGGAACAATGACAGACTATTTTGGGGGGCTCCAAAATCTCTGCAGGTGGTGACAGCAGACATGAAATTAAAAGACACTTGCTCCTTGGAAGAAAAGCTATGACCAGCCTAGACAGCATATTAAAAGTAAAAAGATTGCTTTACCGACAAAGGTTCATCTAGTCAAAGCTATGGGTTTTTCAGTAGTCATGTATGGATGTGAGAGCTGGACTATAAAGAAAGCTGAGTCCTGAGGAACTGATGCTTTTGAACTGTGGGGTGGGAGAAGACTCTTGAGAGTCCCTTGGACTGCAAGGAGATCCAACCAGTCCCTCCTAAAGGAGATCAGTCCTGGGTGTTCATTGGAAGGACTGATGCTGAAGCTGAAACTCCAGTACTTTGGCCACCTGATGCAAAGAACTGACTCATTAGAAAAGACCCTGATGCTGGGAAAGATTGAAGGTGGGAGGAGAAGGGGGCGACAGAGGATGAGATGGCTGAATGGCATCACTGATGCGACAGACATGAGTTTGAGTAAGCTCTGGGAGCTGATGATGGACAGGGAAGCCTGGCTTGCTGTGGTCCACGGGGTCACAAAGAGTCAGACACGACTGAGCAACTGAAATTGAACTGTCTGAGAAGATTTGATTTACAAAGAAACTATTTTCAAAAGAGTCAGTTCAGGTAAGTTGCTCAGTCGTGTCTGAAGCTTTGTGACCCCATGAATCGCAGCACACCAGGCCTCCCTGTCCATCACCAACTCCCGGAATTCACTCAAACCCACGTCCATCGAGTTGGTGATGCCATCCAGCCATCTCATCCTCTGTTGTCCCCTTTCCTCCTGCCCCCAATCCCTCCCAGCATCAGAGTCTTTTCCAATGAGTCAACTCTTCACATGAGGTGGCCAAAGTACTGGAGTTTCAGCTTCAGCATCTTTCCTTCCAAAGAAATCCCAGGGCTGATCTCCTTCAGAATGGACTGGTTGGATCTCCTTGCAGTCCAAGGGACTCTCAAGAGTCTTCCCCAACACTACAGTTCAAAAGCATCTATTCTTCAGCGTTCAGCTTTCTTCACAGGCCAACTCTCACATCCATACATGACCACAGGAAAAACCATAGCCTTGATTAGACGGACTTTTGTTGGCAATGTCTCTGCTTTTCAATATGCTACCTAAGTTGGTCATAACTTTCCTTCCAAGGAGTGAGCGTCTTGTAATTTCATGGCTGCAATCACCATCTGCAGTGATTTTGGAGCCCCCCAAAACAAAGTCAGCCACTGTTTCCACTGTTTCCCCATCTATTTGCCATGACATGATGGGACCAGATGCCATGATCTTCGTTTTCTGAATGTTGAGCTTTAAGACAACTTTTTCACTCTCTTCTTTCACTTTCATCAAGAGGCTTTTGAGTTCCTCTTCACTTTCTGCCATAAGGGTGGTGTCATCTGCATATCTGAGGTTTTTGATATTTCTCCTGGCAATCTTGATTCCAGCTTGTGCTTCTTCCAGCCCAGCGTTTCTCAAGATGTACTCTGCATAGAAGTTAAATAAGCAGGGTGACAATATACAGCCTTGACGGACTCCTTTTCCTATTTGGAACCAGTCTATTGTTCCATGTCCAGTTCTAACTGTTGCTTCCTGACCTGCATATAGGATTCTCAAGAGGCAGGTCAGGTGGTCTGGTATTCCCATCTCTTTCAGAATTTTCCACAGTTTATTGTGATCCACACAGTCAAAGGCTTTGGCATAGACAATAAAGCAGAAATAGATGTTTTTCTGGAACTCTCTTGCTTTTTCCATGATCCAGCAGATGTTGGCAATTTGATCTCTGGTTCCTCTGCCTTTCCTAAAACCAGCTCGAACATCTGGAAGTTCATGGTTCATGTATTGCTGAAGCCTGGCTTGAAGAATTTTGAGCATTACTTTACTAGCGTGTGAGATGAGTGCAATTGTGCGGTAGTTTGAGCATTCTTTGGCATTGCGTTTCTTTGGGACTGGAATGAAAACTGACCTTTTCCAGTCCTGTGGCCACTGCTGAGTTTTCCAAATTTTCTGGCATATTGAGTGCAGCACTTTCACAGCATCATCTTTCAGGATTTAAAACAGCTCAACTGAAATTCCACCACCTCCACTAGCTTTGTTCGTAGTGATGCTTTCTAAGGCCCACTTGACTTCACATTCCAGGATGTCTGGCTCTAGGTGAGTGATCACACCATCGTGATTATCTGGGTCATGAAGATCTTTTTTGTACAGTTCTTCTGTTTATTCTTGCCACCTCTTCTTGATATCTTCTGCTTCTGTTAGGTCCATACCATTTCTGTCCTTTATAGAGCCCATCTTTGCATGAAATGTTCCCTTGGTATCTCTAATTTTCTTGAAGAGACCTCTAGTCTTTCCCATTCTGTTGTTTTCCTCTATTTCTATACTCTTTTCAAAAGAGTAGGCAGAGTATAAAGGAAGAATAAGAACATTATGGCATTAGCCCATTTACCCCCTCAAAAACAGAAAAAGAAAAGAAAAAAAGCGCAGATTCAGTGGTGAGAGGACACAGGATGAGAATCTTCAAGGGAAACCTGCCTAAGGATGGGAAATGACATTCTATGGAAAGTCACCATCATCTCAAGATGATCCCCCCCCCACCCAGGGAGTAAAGGGTCAAAGCTGACCTTACTGTGCCTCCCTGTGACCCACTGGGACTCCTGTTGGTAAAACCAGCTAGAAGAAGCAAGACATCAAGGAAATCATTGATGATAGGAGTAGGTCTCAAGGAGAGACCAGGAGGAAATGCAGTAACGTAGGTAGGTACAGAAATGAATGGTCTTGGGAAAATGAAACGATATGATCATGTGAGTGGACTATTATAGCATTAAATCTTGTTTCATCATTATCTTTCTCTACTCCTCCCATGAAGGTGGGTAAGGAGGGGAACCAGCTTCCTTAGAGATAAATAGTTTCAAACATCTACAGACTTCTCGAGGCAAATGTCACATCCTATCTATCTTTCTATCCTAAGCAACATCACACACTTAGTACTGATAAATATTTATTAAATTAATTGACTGAATAAGTGAGCAAATCATGTTTAAGTGGGAAGCAATAAATAAATGCCAACAGTCAAAGTGTAAATCTGTATGACAGCTTGTTCGTCCTAAGTGGAACTCCTCTGGTGGTTTCCCATAAACGTAGGTGAAACAGATATTTCAATTCTGTGACACTCTGACCTTGGTTTCAAAATTATTCCTTTAGGCAACCCCATACAATTCTCTGCATATCTAAACATACAACAGGCCCTATGTTTCCAATTTATTTTATGGTGAAATGGCTCTCAAAAATATCATCACAAATTCCGCCAGTTTTCTTTGGGTATTATATGGTAACATATTCATCTCTAACTGAAAACAGTAAGATTTGTTGGAATGAAGCAGGACTCACAGGGGCCAACCCAGAGAAATAAATCTCAGCACTTTCAGAAGAGCCAGGGGAGCTGTGATCTTTCGGGCTCAGCTTGGCTCACCCAGAGAGAGATCCTCTCTAAAAAGCAGAAGGAAAATCTAAATCCTTTAGAGATGAGTAGCTAAATCCATTTCCAAATCAGTTCTCACTTGACTGGATATGCCGTTGCCTGTGTATCTCACTCTCAGAAAGGCTATTTCCTTGGACTAATTATGAAGCCATTCTTTCTGTCCTTCTTTTCCTCCTCCCTCCTCCTACCCCAGTGATGGAGTGGGTAGCCATTCCCTTTTCTCCAGGGGAATCTTTCTAAGCCAGGGATTGAACCTGGGTCTCCCATAATGCAGGCAGATTCTTTACCATCTGAACCACCAGGGAAACCCCTTACCCATATTACCAAGTTTAAACTCATTCTGCTCACCTCATAACAGACAAATATAAACCCAGACCAACTGGGAGATCAGCTGTTGGGGCAAAGAATAGGAACTTTATAAAGAAAGTCAGCAGATGTAGAAAATGGTAGACTAATGTCTAAGAGAACCATCTTCCCTGAGTTAGAATTCCAGCTTATTTTATACTAAAACAGGAAGGAATATGATTGGTTGCTGCAAACTTCTTGTTGCCAGAATCTTTTATTCTTGAGCTGTCCCTATAGGTCAGGTCATGAGGTTCCAGTAAACCTCAAAGAAAACAAATGTTATTCTTAAAACTCAACATTGAAAAAACTATGATCATGGCATCTGGTCCCATCACTTCATGGCAAATAGATGGGGGAAACATGGAAATCATGACAAATTTTATTTCTTGGGCTCCAAAATCACTGTGGATGATGACTGAAGCCATGAAAATAAAAGACACTTGCTTCTTGGTAGAAAAGCCATGACCAACCTAGACAGTGTATTGAAAAGAGACATTACTTTACTGACAAAGGTCTGTCTAGTCAAAGCTAGACAAAGGTTTTTCTAGTGGTCATGTATGGATATGAGAACTGGACCATAAAGAAGGCTGAGTACCAAAGAATTGATAGTTTTGAAGTGAGTTACTGGAGATTCTTGAGAGTCCCTTGAACAGCAAGAAGATCAAACCAGTCAATCCTAAAGATCAGTCCTGAATATTCATTGGAAGGACTGATGCTGAAGCTGAAATTCCAATATTGTGGTCACCTGATGCAAAAGAGCCAACTCATTGGAAAAGATCCTGGTGCTGGGAATGACTGTGGACAAGAGGAGAAGGGGACGACAGAGGATGAGATGATTGTATGGCATCACCGACTCAATGGACATGAGTTTGAGCAAACTCTGGGAGATGGTGATGGACAGGGAGTCCTGTTGTGCTGCAGCCCATGGGGTCTCAAAGAGTCGGACGCAACTTAGTGACTGAACAACAGCAACAGCATTCTTTGTTCTGCAACGTTTTGTCTCTGTATGAATGGGAAGGTGTTATACCTTTAAAGATCAGAGCCTTGAGAACAGTCTATCCTGTATAGTTCAGGCTATAGGCACTATTCTTTTACAAAAGGTGTTCAGCCAGCATGACAGACAGCAGAGCACAAAGGTTAAAGTAAAAGAAACAGCTCCAACATGGGGTCAGATGGATTTTCCCCTAGTATACTAGGAGACATGTGTAAAACAGTAAAACACCCCAAGTGACACAGGTAATTATACAGAGAAAGAAGAGGACAAGTAAATGTACAATTTACCAGCTTTTTTATAGACTTTCTAATAGACCCTGAGGGGGTTTTGTTCAAAGTTTATGCATTCTACCTTGAGTGTAGGTATTACAAAAATATTACATATCTAATAGATGATGGAGGAGGAAATTGAAGAGAACAGAGGGAGGGATGGAAGGAAGAGGGGAGAGAGAGACCTCTACTTATCCATTCATAACTGTTGAGTCAAACTCTTTACATAAAAAGTGAAAGTGCTAGTCGCTCAGTCATGTCCAACTCTTTGCAACCCCATGGACTATATCCCACCAGGTCCCTCTGTCCATGGGATTCTCTGGGTAGGAATACTGGAGTGAGTTGCCATTTTATTCTCCAGGGGATCTTCCCACCCAGAGATTGAATCTGGATTTCCCTGCATTGTGGGCAGATTCTTTACAATCTGGTCACCGGGGAAGGAGCATCACATTAAAGTAACAACAACAAAACAAAACAAAAAAAATGGAATAAATCTGTAAGAGAGACCACGTGTGTCACTCCAAGTCTTTCAGAACCTTAGGCAGATAATACTTTGAGGAACTCTAAACTGGAGAGGAAAAGGACTAGAAAGGAAAAGGAGCTTTTATAATGCAGGAATATTATATTGACTTAGGTGAACTGTTAAGATGAAGACAAAGCAATTTACATAAAAAGATGTGTTGTTGCTGTTCAATCGCTAAGTTGTGTCTGACCTTTTGCAGCACACCAGGCTTCCCTGTCCTTCACTATCTCCTGGAGTTTGCTCAAACTCCTATTTATTGAGTCAATGATGCTACCTAATAATCTCATCCTTGGTCTCCCTCTTCTCCATTTGCCTTCAATGTTTTCTAGCACCAGGGTATTTTTCAATGAGTCAACTCTTCCCATCAGGTGGCCAAAGTATTGGAGCTTCAGCTTCAGCATCAGTCCTTCCAATGAGCATTCAGAGTTGATTTCCTTTAGGATTGACTAGTTTGATCCCCTTGGAGTCCAGGGGACTCTAAGAGTTCTACGGCATAACAATTCAAAAGCATTTCATTGAGTTATGCAAGCCCTTTTGGCACGACAAGATGTGACCTCTATGTAAAGAAAGATCACAGGTTTTTCAGCCACTATGTAGGTTTCAGTTGTGGCTATGTCTCAAAATGTGTCTTTGGCAACGAAACAGTATTTCGATCAGTTACACAATTAAATGCTCATAGATGAACTAAAAACAATTACCGAAAAGAAGCTTCTCTTGAAAAGGACGTAATTTCTTCTGTGGTTGCTCAGTAAGAAGATATTGTGTGATGCAGAGGGAAAAAAAAAGCAAACAATAAGTTAAAGATATTGGTAGATGTAATCTATAAGAATCTTCCAACTCTTCCAGAGTGTTCTAAGAACTCTGAAGTCTAGGAAGTTACTTCTTTAAATTAAAACATTCATCTTTTCAAGGCTGCTTTCAAGTATCAGCCAGCATACAGCTATCAGTCCTACAAAGCAATTCAGTACAATTCATTATCAAAAGTTACATTTTGACAATTAGTTTACTTAGTGGTCATAATATGAAATTTAAAGGTTTAAAGTTGACATTCATTGGATGATTGAGGTTTTAATGGTGGGAATTTAATGACATAACATTTTAGCTTTATTTTTAAAATGTTTTCTAACATGTCCATGTCTTAGGACTTAACAGATGCTAAAATGGGTAGAACCTAGTGAAAAAATGGAAGAAATACAATAAGAATATCAAAGCAGGAAATAATTAGATAGCACAGGCTCTGCTGAGCTAAGGTAAGAAATCATATTCTAGCCTCGGAGCAACATGAAGCAATTAAAAAGTTTAAACTGAGGAATATATGGCCTGAACTACTATGTTTACATTGTTCTCAGTCTATTGGCTTATGTGCTAAACTACAAATATTTTAAGGGCAGTGGTGGCAGGGATTCATCTTTTTTCTTTTTCCAACTTCAGTCAACTAAAATAGTGCATGATATAGGAAACTTGCTGAACTAACCAAATAACTTAGTGGTTGATTGTAGTACTTTTGAGGGCAGGTGGTGGACATCACCTGGTAGACATGGCCTCTGCCTCCTGGTGCTCATACCCTGTGAAATCCTGTTCATTTGAGCATAGCCAGAGCCTGTGACTTGTTTCTAACCAACAAAATTCACCAAATGTGATGGAAACTCATTTCCATGCTTAGGTTGGATAAGATGATAACTTCTGTCTTGCTAGCAGACTATTTAGCTTTCCTGACTTGTATCCTGTGGTAGACAAGATGCTGTATTGGAGAGATCCACATGGTGAGGAATTGTGACTTATCCACATGGTAAGTCTGCTTCTTCTTTCTCAGTCAAGCCTTTGGAAGAGACTCCCAGCATGGCTGGCATCTTGACTACAGCCTCATGTGAAACCTTGAAGCAGAGAACCCAGTGAAGCCACACCCAGACTCCTGAGATCCACAGAAACTGTGCAGTAGTGTATGTGTGTTGTTTGAAGTCACTGTATTTATAATAATTTATTATAGGACAATAGATATATAGTATTACAAGGAGGGGGTACTCAGTTCACTTGGTCCTCATTCTACTCTGAGGACATCTTTTCCCTGCAGATGTGGGTGTTCACAGGTCATATTTGGGCTAAGACACCAGGTACTTTGGCCACAATATTAGCTAATCCATGGGTCATCTCCTAACCTCAACTGGCCATTCAGAATCTGTCTCCCAAGAAATCAACACTTGGAAAAGAGTGATAATGGCACATTGCCACTGCCATGCTAGAAAAAAGATTGAAATGACATACTTTGACTGGTGAGGGTACAAGTCAATAATTGTATCTCTGTCAATGGCACTAACAAAGCGGATGAATTTCAAAGAATCTCCTACAGATTTAGCCAAAAAGCTAGATTTCATCTATACAAATTTTAAAATCATAATCCAGGTGTGAAAAAACATAATTTCCAAACTTTCTTAGTCCCATAAACATAACCCTTCATTTTATATTAAGAGAATTGAGTTAAATTTGTGGGGAAAAGAAAAAATAAGTATGTATATATTTGGTCAAGAATTTGCATTGTGGAAACTGGAGAATACAGGACATCATCCCTAATCATGAGATAGTGGTTAAAGAAAGTGATCAGTGATCAGAGTTTCAGGTGGAAGTGAAGAAAGATTAAAATTACTTGTAACTTTGAAAGAATGTATAGAAAATACACAGATTTCTTCTTTCTTTCAGGAAATAGAAACTAAAGGAAGAATAAAGTGTGATTAAAAAAATCTGCTTTTCTATTTGTAAAATAAAAAGATTAGAAAGAATGTATTCCTAACCTCCCAGCCTCCTTTGAAGGCTTTGAATATAACTGTTGAATATAACTGTTTAGGATCCTATAAAGAAGAAAAAAAATGAAACTGAAAAAATGAAAGCAAGGAATCTCACTTATTTATATTGCTGCAACGCCATCCTCCTCCAGAAGAAGACAGCACTAAGGAGCAGGACAGAAGACAGCAAGCCTTCTCATTGAATATCTTAAATGAACCACATTAAAAGAAAGACATTTGGATACAAAAACACTCAGATAAAACATTTAGAAAGCTATTTGTTGGCAAAATCAAAGGTATAGCTTGAATTATTATTTATTATGATTTATAAGTAGTCCCACATCATCCATCAACACAATTACTAATACTACAGAAAAATCACCAACAGTCTAATGAGGCCTTAAGTTAACCTCAGTTTCCTTTCTAAAAGAAGCAGCTTTCTGGGCTCACAATGAGGCATAAAGTGATACCCAAAACATCAATGTTAATTCAAGGCACCAGGAGGCAGCAGTCACTCCAGCTCTAGAGGCTGGAATCTGATTAGCAAGACATTCCTGGCTTGGTGATGAGAGCATGGAAATTTGAATAGCCACTTTCCTTGTCTTAAATGTGTATGTATTATCATAAGAGATGGAGAAACTGACTTGTAAAGTTGAAATAAGATGCAAGATTGTTTTTCTGTGTGGTCTTTCTTCTCGGCATCTAATTCAAACTCTTTGCAAAGTCTACCAAAAACATAGCAAGAACAATGGTGATCTCTGAATTATTTCAACCTCTTCTTTTTTCACCCCTCAGGCTGTACACAGACGTAACCACCAAAATCTAAATTATACCCTTAATTGTGAAAAGATGCCTTACAAAAAGTCTCATGTGTGGATTTATGGTAGAATTTGACCCAATATCCTGTTTTAGGCAGGTCCAGTTTTGTTTGTCACATTTTTCTGGTTCAATAGGGAAGCCTGGCATGCAGTAGTCCATGGGGTTGCAAAGAGTTGGACATGACTTAGTGACTGAACAACAAATTTTAGTATATTCTGGGGAAAAAAAAACCCAAAAACCTAGGATTATACAACACATTTTGAAAATAGGAGACATTAAGAGTTTTTCCATTCAGGGATATTTTTCTATAGTGTGTGGACATGTATATAATTTAATAATCATAGATCATGTCTATGAAAATATATTTTGTTGTTGTTCAGTCGCTAAGTTGTGTCCAACTCTTTGCAACCCCATGGACTGTAGCCCCCCCAGGTTTCTCTGTCCATGGGATTCTCAAGGCAGGAATACTGGAGCAGGTAGCTTTTCCCATCTCCAGGGGATTTTCCCGATCCAGAGATTGAACCCAGGTGTCTCACATTGAAACTGGGTCTCCTGCATTGCTGGATGAATCACAAGCTGGAATCAAGAATCCTGGGAGAAATATCAACAATCTCAAATATGCAGTTGGTACCACTTTAATGAGAGAAAGTGAACAGGAACTAAAGAGCCTCTTGATGAAGGTGGAAGAGGAGAGTGAAAAAGCTGGCTTAAAACTCAGCATTCAAAAAGCTATGATCATGGCATCTGGTCCCATCACTTCATGGGAAATAGATGGGAAAAAAATGGAAATAGTGACAAATGTTATTTCTTGGGCTCCAAAATCACTGTGGATAGCGACTGTAGCCATGAAAATAAAGGACACTTGCTCCTTTGAAGAAAAGTTATGACAAACCTAGACAGTGTATTAAAAAGAGGCACAGATGTAAATAACACACTTTTGGATTCTGTGGGAGAGGGAGAGGGTGGGATGATTTGGGAGAATGGCATTGAAACATGTATACTATCATGTAAGAAATGAATCGCTAGTCTAGGTTCGATACAGGATACAGGATGCTTGGGGCTGGTGCACTGGGATGACCCAGAGAGATGATACGGGGAGGCTGGTGGGAGGGGGGGTTCAGGGTTGGGAACTCATGTACACCTGTGGTGGATTCATATCAATGTATGGCAAAACCAATACAGTATTGTAAAGTAAAAAAATAAAATTTAAAAATAAAAAATAAAAATAAAAAGCAGAGACATCACTTTGGCAATGGAGGTCCTTATAGCAAAAGCTGTTGTTTTTTCAATAATCATGTATGGATGTGAGAGTTGGACCATAAAGAAGACTGAGCACAAAAGAATTGATGCTTTCAAACTGTGGAGCTAGAGAAGACTCTTGAGAGTCCTTTGGTCAGCAGGGAGATCAAACTGGTCAATCCTAAAGGAAATCAGTCCTGAATATTCATTGGAAGGACTGATGCTGAAGCTGAAGCTCTAATACTTTGGCCATGTGATGCAAAGAGCCAACACTTTGGAAAAGACTCTGATACTGGAAAAGACTGAGGGCAAGAGGAGAAGGTGAGGTGTTGACAGAAAATGAGGTGGTGGATGACATTACCAACTCAGTGGACTTGAGTTTGAGCAAACTCGGGGAGATAGTGAAGGATAGGGAGGCCTGTCATGCTATAGTCCTTGGGGTTGCAAAGAGTTGGACACAGCTTAGTGACTGAACAACAACTCCTGCATTGCAGGCAGATTCTTTACCATCTGTACCACCAAGGAATCCTAAAGGTTGTAGGGTACCCAGTTATTTAAGATATATGTCCTTAAAATAACTCCAGAAGAGAAATTTATTTCAAGAGCAAAGTTATTTCAAGCAAACTTATTTCAAGAGCTAAAAAAAGAAGAGTAAGTCCCCTACATATGAACCTCCAAGTTGCAAACTTTCAAAGATGCTGAATGTACATTCACACATCCAATCATGTAAGTTAGTTCATGTTTCTGGTGTACAATGTCACATACACGATGCATCCTCTACAAGTCGTTGTACTTTTGTGTACAGTAACGTACACAGTACCAAAGTACAGTGTCTTATTTCAAGCCCAAGATGTCCAGAAGCAAGCGTAAAAGCAACAGTGATATAGCTGGCATTGGCATGACGAGAAAGAAAGAGCTACTACCCAGACATCACTGGATCAGTTTTTCAAGAGGGTAAATAGAACTGAATCCAGCAAGGAACAGAACCTGTGCTATCACTGTCAGGTGAGTGAAACTGCAGCTTGCCCTCCATCTCCCTTTTCAGACAGTCTTTCAGCTCCACCGTTTCTCTGTCTCCTCTCCTTCCTCCTAGTCAGTAGCTCTTCTTGACTGTTCACTTGATGCCAGGTCCCATATGCCAGTTGTTATACTATGTTACTGTACTTTTCAAGGTATTGTACTATAAAATTAAAAATGTTTTCTTTATTTTCTGTGTTTGTTTTTTATGTATTACTTGTGTGAAAAGTATTATAAACCTATTACAGTACAGCACTGTATAGCCAATTGTATTATCTGGGTACCTGGGCTAACTTTGTTCGACTTAAAATTGAATTGAACTAACAAATGCACTCATACAATAAAACTTGTTCATATATAGGGTACTTACAGTATTCAAGGAATACACATATAATTCAGGTGTAGAAACTGTGAGTCAGAATCCTGAACTTTAAGAAAAAAATTAACATTTTTATCAAAAAATAATTACGCTTGGGGATTGGGACTGTGTGGATCATAATAAACTGTGGAAAATTCTGAAAGAGATGGGAATACCAGACCACATGACCTGCCTCTTGAGAAACCTGCATGCAGGTCAGGAAGCAACAGTTAGAACTGGACATGGAACAATAGACTGGTTCCAAATAGGGAAAGGAGTACATCAAGGCTGTATATTGTCACCCTGCTTATTTAACTGCTATGCAGAGTACATCATGAGAAACGCTGGGCTGGAAGAAGCACAAGCTGGAATCAAGATTGCTGGGAGAAATATCAATAACCTCAGATGTGCAGATGACACCACCTTTATGGCAGAAAGCAAAGAACTAAAGAGCCTCTTGATGAAAGTGAAAGAGGAGAGTGAAAAAAGTTAGCTTAAAGCTCAATATTCAGAAAACTAAGATCATGGCATCTTGTCCAATCACTTCATGGCAAATAGATGGGGAAACAATGGAAACAGTGTCAGACTTTATTTTGGGGGGCTCCAAAATCACTGCAGATGGTGACTGCAGACATGAAATTAAAAGACACTTACTCCTTGGAAGGAAAGTTATGACCAACCTAGACAGCATATTAAAAAGCAGAGACATTACTTTGTCAACAAAGATCTATCTAGTCAAGGCTAGGTGGCTACTGGTTTTTCCAATAGTCATGCAAGGATGTGCGAGTTGGACTATAAAGAAAGCTGAACTCTGAAGAATTGATGCTTTTGAACTGTGGTGTTGGAGAAGACTCTTGAGAGTCCCTTGGACTGCAAGGGGATCCAACCAGTCCATCCTAAGGGAGATCAGTCCTGGGTGTTCATTGCAAGGACTGATGTTGAAGCTCAAACTCCAATAATCTGTCCACCTGATGCGAAGAGCTGACTCATTTGAAAGAACCCTAATGCTGGGAAACATTGAGAGTGGGAGGAGAAGGGGACAACAGAGGATGAGATGGTTGGATGGTATCACCAACTCAATGGACATGAGTGTGGATATACTCCGGGACTTGGTAATGGACAGGGAGGCCTGGTGTGCTGCAGTTCATGGGGTCGCAAAGAGTCGGACATGACTGAGCGACTGAACTGAACTGATAGTATGATACAACAAAAGTAGTTTGATTTATAGAAAACATTCATAGAGCCTGAAACAAAATACCTAAGCCACTTATATGACAGTGAAAACTACAGTGTGGCAAATATAAACATATTAGACTACAGTAGAAAAGACAAGGAATTAGACAAGCTCTGGCTTCAGCTCAAGTATTAATTCCAAATAACAGAAACCATCTGAGACACTTTGTGGAGAATGAGTTATGGACCACAGCTGCATTCACTAGGACAAATACTGGTGCTGAATCCAGCCTCTGTACACTGACACCAAATTAAATTTCAGAGACTGAGTTTTTGGTGAAGTTACAAAGAGTAGCTTTATTGCTTTGCCAGTTAAGGGAACTAGAGCAGCCTAATGCCCTCAAAACTGTGTCCCAGCCTGGAGAGGGTAGTGAGGAGTTTTACAGTCAGGGTCCAAAGAGGGCATGATTAGCTTGTGGACATTTTTCTGATTGGTTGGTGGTGAAGTAAGGGAGTCAGTATCATCAACCTTCTGGTTCTAATTGTTTTGGGGCCTATGTTCTTGTGGGCAGACTGCAGTTAACTTTTACAGCTGGGTGGAAGTTTCAGTATCTGCAAAACAGTTCAAAAATTTTTTAATGTATATCCCTTGAGGGGGAACCAAGACCCTGTCCCAAGGCTGCACTATTGTTTCTTGACTGCTCTTCCCTTGTCTCTGAATCTTCTCCCTTCTCTGATTAGCAATTATTTGAACCTGCCCTTTGGAACTCATGGAAGGTTATGGAGGCTGGATGAAGCTTGTGTGCCTGTACCTGCTCAGTCAGTCAGCTGTGTCTGACTCTTTGCAACCCCATGGACATAGCCTGCCTGGCTCATCTGTCCATGAAATTTTCCAGGCAAGAATACTGGAGTGGGTTGCCATTTCCTTCTCCAGGGCATCTTGCCAATCCAGGAATCGAACCCATGTTCTCTTGCATCTCCTTCGTTGGCAGGTGGATTCTTTACTGCTGTGCCACCTGGGTGGACCAAATGAAGCTTATTGCCTGCAGACAAGAAACAGGGGACGTGGAAAGGCTTTTGTGTCCTGGAGCCCCACAGAGTCCTGCTTGGTTTCAATATCAATTATCAAGTTTTACCATAGATGGGTTTGGGAAGCAGCATGTT
Source organism: Ovis canadensis (assembly GCF_042477335.2). Lineage (NCBI taxonomy): Eukaryota > Metazoa > Chordata > Mammalia > Artiodactyla > Bovidae > Ovis > Ovis canadensis. The sequence continues at coordinate 19,549,192 of NC_091264.1, read as the reverse complement.
TAGGGGTGGAGAGTGGGAGTCTTTCATGTGTAGTGTCTCTGTCTTAAGCAACGTTTCCCACAGGTGGTCAGCTCTGTGATTTTCCCCATGTCTTTTTTTCACCTTTAGTAGTTGTGAAACAACAGTGTTGTATAATTTTATATCTAAGATTATTTTGTTTTATCATTTTAAATCTGTGCAAAGGGGACTTCCTTGGTGGTCGAGTGGCTAGGACTCCATTCTCCCAATGCAGTGGGCAGGGATTACATCCTGGTGGGAACTAGACCCCACATGCTGCAATTAAGGGTTCACATGCCTCAGCTAAGATCCAGCACAGCCTCAGTAAGTAAGCAAATATATATATCGTTTAAATCTGTGCAAAGTATATGCATGCATTTTAGGAAATCAACACTTAAAAGTATTGAGAACATGAAAACATTATAAATATACAACCCAAATTCTTGTTTTTCTTCAAAAAAAAAGAGTGAGGAGATATAATTCAGAATTGTAAATTCTGAAGGAAAAAACTATTAAGGCTTTTGCTCAGTGGATAACATTACAATCATCCTCCATACATGGAGGTATAAAAACAAAATGGCAAAGTATTTTAAGAAGAAAATATGGTTTATTATTTTTACAGAAGTAGCAAGAATAATTCCAAAAAGAAGCCTCACGACTTAACATGAAACATTGAGCACAGTTTAGAGATTTGTCTGTCTAAGTACTTCCCTAGCTAGTAAGGATTATATACCACATGTAACATATTTGGAAGACTTTATTAATCACAGGTACAGATCCATCAATATTTTGTTCATGTTCCACTTTAAAAGTAGAAAAAATGTAGTCAAGTTATTGAAGGAAAGAAAGGTTGTAGTGATTATGGCAAGATGTCTTAATATGAAGTATTTTAAATAAAACCTAAATCCTAGGTATCTACTGATCTGTGTTGACACAAACTTTAAAGTACGTTCCAACTTAAGTCTCAAACTACTGAAAACTTTTTGGTAAAATGGAGATGATGGGGCAGAATCTCCATACTTCCATCTTCTTTTTTCTGGTTGTTTCATACCTGAAAGGAATAAAGTATATGGAAATATGCATATTTTCTTCTATCTAGAAACTGGTTAAAAAAAAAAACATTCTAGAGGACTTGCCTGGTGGTCCAGTGGTTAAGAATCTGCCCTCCAATTCAAGGGATATAGGTCAGATGCTTGGTTTGGAAGCTAAAATCCCACATGCTGCCAGACAGCTAGGCTGATGCACCACAACTACTAAATCTATGCACCACAATGAAGAGCCCAGGTGCCGCAACTGAGATCTGATGCAGCCAAAAATAAGCTTAATTATTAATTTTAAAAATGGTTCTAATATTGAGAAAGAAAATTTTACTAGAGCTAATCAATGAATATAGTAAAGTTGAAGGATATAAAATTAACACACAGAAATTTCTCATATTCCTATACACTAACAATGAGAAAACAGAAAGAGAAATTAAGAAAACAATTCCATTCACCATTGTAATGAAAAGAATAAAATACTTAGGAATAAATCTACCTAAAGAAATAAAAGACCCATATATAGAAATCTATAAAACACTGATGAAGGAAATCAAAGAGGATAGAAATAGATGGAGAAATATACCATGTTCATGGATTGGAAGAATCAATATAGTGAAAATGAGTATACTACTCAAATCAATCTTTAGATTCAGTGCAATCCCTATCAAGCTACCAATGGTATATTTTCAGAGAACTAGGACAAATAGCTTCACAATTTGTATGGAAATACAAAAAAAAACAAACCCAAATAGCCAAAGCAATCTTGAGAAAGAAGAATGGAACTGGAGGAATCAACTTGCCTGACTTCAGGCTCTACTACAGAGCTACAGTCATCAAGACAGTATGGTACTGGCACAAAGACAGAAATATAGGTCAGTGGAACAAAATAGAAAGCCCAGAGATAAATCCACACACCTATGGACACCTTATCTTTGACAAAGGAGGCAAAAATATTCAATGGAGAAAAGACAATCTCTTTAACAAATGGTGCTGGGAAAACTGGTCAACCACTTGTAAAAAAATGAAATTATTAGTGTCCTCTTTGATTTCTTTCACCAGTGTTTTATAGTTTTCTATATATAGGTCTTTAGTTTCTTTAGGTAGATATATTCCTAAGTATTTTATTCTTTTCGTTGCAATGGTGAATAGAATTGTTTCCTTAATTTCTCTTTCAATTTTCTCATTATTAGTGTATAGGAATGCAAGGGATTTCTGTGTGTTGATTTTATATCCTGCAACTTTACTATATTCATTGATTAGCTCTAGTAATTTTCTGGTGGAGTCTTTTGGGTTTTCTATGTAGAGGATCATGTCATCTGCAAACAGTGAGAGTTTTATTTCTTCTTTTCCAATTTGGATTCCTTTTATTTAATTTCTGCTCTGATTGCTGTGGCCAAAACTTCCAAAACTATGTTGAATAGTAATGGTGAAAGTGGGCACCCTTGTCTTGTTCCTGACTTTAGGGGAAATGCTTTCAATTTTTCACCATTGAGGATAATGTTTGTTGTGGGTTTGTCATATATAGCTTTTATTATGTTGAGCTATGTTCCTTCTATTCCTGCTTTCTGGAGAGTTTTTATCATAAATGGATGTTGAATTTTGTCAAAGGCTTTCTCTGCATCTATTGAGATAATCATATGGCTTTTATTTTTCAATTTATTAGTGTGGTGTATTACATTGATTGATTTGCAGATATTGAAGAATCCTTGCATCCCTGGGATAAAGCCCACTTTGTCATGGTGTATGATCTTTTTAATGTGTTGTTGGATTCTGATTGCTAGAATTTTATTAAGGATTTTTGCATCTATGTTCATCAGTAATATAGGCCTGTAGTTTTCTTTTCTTTGGTGGCATCTTTGTCAGGTTTTTGTATTAGGGTGATGGTGGCCTCATAGAATGAGTTTGTAGGCAAGAATATACAATGGATTAAAGACAATGTCTTTAACAAGTGGGCTAGGAAAATTGATCAACCACTTGTAAAAGAATGAAACTAGAAAACTTTCTAACACCATACACAAAAATAAACTCAAAATGGATTAAAGATCTAAACATAAGACCAGAAACTATAAAACTCCTAGAGGAGAATATAGGCAAAACACTCTCCAACATACATCATAGCAGGACCCTCTATGACCCACCTCCCAGAATATTGGAAATAAAAGCAAAAATAAACAAATGGGACCTAATTAAAATTAAAAGCTTCTGCACAACAAAGGAAACTATAAGCAAGGTGAAAAGACAAACTTCAGAATGGGAGAAAATAACAGCAAATGAAGCAACTGAAAACAACTAATCTCAAAAATATACAAGCAACTTATGCAGCTCAATTCCAGAAAAATAAATGACCCAATCAAAAAATGGGCCAAAGAACTAAATAGACATTTCTCCAAAGAAGACATACAGATGGCTAACAAACACATGAAAAGATGCTCAACATCACTCATTATCAGAGAAATGCAAATCAAAACCACAATGAGGTACCACTTCACACCAGTCAGAATGGCTGCGATCCAAAAATCTACAAGCAATAAATGCTGGAGAGGGTGTGGAGAAAAGGGAACCCTCTTACACTGTTGATGGGAATGCAAACTAGTACAGCCACTATGGAGAACAGTGTGGAGATTCCTTATAAAACTGGAAATAGAACTGCCTTATGACCCAGCAATCCCACTGCTGGGCATACATACCGAGGAAACCAGAATTGAAAGAGACACATATACCCCAATATTCATCGCAGCAGTGTTTATAATAGCCAGGACATGGAAACAACATAGATGTCCATCAACAGATGAATGGATAAAAAGCTGTGGTACATATACACAGTGGAGTACTACTCAGCCATTGAAAAGAATACATTTGAATCAGTTCTAATGAGGTGGATGAAACTGGAGCCTATTATCCAGAGTGAAGTAAGCCAGAAAGAAAAACACCAATACAGTATACTAACACATATATATGGAATTTAGAAAGATGGTAATGATAACCCTGTATGCGAGACAGCAAAAGAGACACAGATGTGTAGAACAGTCTTTTGGACTCTGTGTGAGAGCACAAGGGCGGGATGATTTGGGGCAATGGCATTGAAACATGTATAATATCATATATGAAATGAATCACCAGTCCAGGTTCAATGCATGATACAGGATGCTTGGGGCTGGTGCACTGGGATGACCCAGAGGGATGTTATGGGGAGGGAGGAGGGAGGGGGATTCAGGATCGGGAACATGTGTATAGCCATGGCGGATTCATGTTGATGTATGGCAAAACCAATACAATATTGTAAAGTAATTAACCTCCAATTAAAATAAGTAAATTTATATTTTAAAAAAAAGAATGAAACTAGAACATGTTCTAACATCATACACAAAAATAAACTCAAAATGGATTAAAGATCTAAACATAAGACCAGAAACCATAAAACTGTAGAGGAAAACATAGGCAAAACACTCTCTGACATACATCACAGCAGGATCCTCTATGACCCACCTCCCAGAATATTGGAAATAAAAGCAAAAATAAACAAATGGGACCTAATTAAAATTAAAAGCTTTTGCATAACAAAGGAAACTATGTGAACTAAGCAAGGTGAAAAGACTGCGTTCAGAATGGGAGAAAATAACAGCAAATGAAGCAACTGAAAACAACTAATCTCAAAAATATACAAGCAGCTCCTGTAGCTCCATTCCAGAAAAATAAATGACCCAATCAAAAAATGGGCCAAAGAACTAAACAGATATTTCTCCAAAGAAGACATACAGATGGCTAACAAACACATGAAAAGATGCTCAACATCATTCATTATCAGAGAAATGCAAATCAAAACCACAATGAGGTAACATCTCACCCTGGTTAGAATGGATGCTATCCAAAAGTCTACAAACAATAAATCCTGGAGAGGGTGTGGAGAAAAGGGAACCCTCTTACATTGTTGGTGGGAATGCAAACTAGTACAGCCACTAAGGAGAACAGTGTGTTGATTCCTTAAAAAAAAAACTGGAATAGAGCCACCATATGACCCAGCAATCTCACTGCTGGGCATACACACTGAGGAAACCAGAATTGAAAGAGACAAGTGTACATCAATGTTCATTGCAGGACTGTTTATAATAGCCAGGACATGGAAGCAACCTAGATGTCCATCAGCAGATGAATGGATAAGAAAGCTGTGGTACATACACACAATCGAGTATTAGCCATTTAAAAGAATACATTTGAATCAGTTCTGATGAGGTGATGAAACTGGAGCCTATTATACAAAGTGAAGTAAGTCAGAGAGAAAACACCAATACAGTATCAGTTCAGTTCAGTCCAGTTGCTCAGTCGTGTCTGACTCTTTCCGATCCCATGAATCGCAGCACGCCAGGCCTCCTGTCCATCACCAACTCCCGGAGTTCACTCAGACCCACATTCATCGAGTCAGTGATGCCATCCAGCCATCTCATCCTCTGTCGTCCTCTTGTCCTCCTGCCCCCAATCCCTCCCAGCATCAGAGTCTTTTCCAATGAATCAACTCTCGCATGAGGTGGACAAAGTACTGGAGTTTCAGCTTTAGCATCATTCCTTCCAAAGAAATCCCAGGGCTGCTCTTCCTCAGAATAAACTGGTTGGATCTCCTTGCAGTCCAAGGGACTCTCAAGAGTCTTCTCCAATACCACAGTTCAAACGCATCAATTCTTCGGCACTCAGCCTTCTTCACACTCCAACTCTCACATCCATACATGACCACAAGAAAAGCCATAGCCTTGACTAGATGGACCTTAGTCGGCAAAGTAATATCTCTGCTTTTTAATATGCTATCTAGGTTGGTCATAACTTTCCTTCCAAGGAGTAAGCGTCTTTTAATTTCATGGCTGCAGTCACCATCTGCAGTGATTTTGGAGCCCAAAAAAATAAAGTCTGACACTGTTTCCACTGTTTCCCCATCTATTTCCCATGAAGTGATGGGACCGGATCCCATGATCTTCGTTTTCTGAATGTTGAGCTTTAAGCCAACTTTTTCACTCTCCACTTTCACTTTCATCAAGAGGCTTTTTAGTTCCTCTTCACTTTCTGCCATAAGGGTGGTTTCATCTGCATATCTGAGGGTATTGATATTTCTCCTGGCAATATTGTAAAGTAACTAGCCTTCAATTAAAATATATTAATTAAAAAAAAGAAAACCAAAAATATTAAAAGAGAAAATTTGTGCTGAATACACAAAATGAGTTGTAAAATGGCTGTAACTCTGTTCCAGCAAAAGACTGCTTTTCTTTAAGCATAGATAGGAATCAGGATTGGTTATTTGAAGAGAATAATTTAGACACACTGTTGCCAAGGTAACTTTTCCTCGTTTGGGGAAGACCTTCACAAGTTCAAACGCAGAGCAAGGAGACAATCTTCCTTGTCTTGAGAAGACATAAGAACGTGCATTTGAAAGACAAACTTAAACAAAACACACCAACCAGAAAAAGACGTGTGGCAGACCACAAGTTTCCTCACAAAGAGCATTGGTTAATAATGGCAAGAGATCTAGTGAGGAGGATTATTAACGCTCTTAACTATTTTCCTATTGAGTCTTAAGTAGGTTGTTTGCCGTGTAAAGTCCTTGAGTCCACTAAGAGCCAGAAAAGGCATATTCTCTAGAATTTATCTGACTCTAAAATGCAAAATTTCTCTTCTCAAGGAAGATTAAATGGTAATCTATAGTATTTGAAGATTCTTGAGCAAGGAAGAAAATTGTACATAGGTATTGATGTCTTATTAATTCATTATTTGTACACAGTTTTCAAAAAGTCCCTTTGGTAAAGATGGCTTATTTTCATCAAAATGTATTCCTTCTTTCTTCTACTATAATAAAGCTTTAGCTGGGATCATCACTGGGCTGGAAAGACTTCCCAGGTGCTCTTGCAGCCTGTTCTTCCCATGGGCATCTGTCCTTTCTGGTGTGAGCCATTTTAGCCTATGAAGTTCATGGTCTTTTCTCAGAGCACAGCTGTAACCCAGTGTGCCTTTTGCCAATGAGGACACAGCCTTGGAGGAATAAGGCCCCGAATGACTCTGTGGAGCAGAGATTCCCCGACAACCTGGATTGTTTCTGTAAGAAATCTTATGTGAGAAAGGAATACATTAATTTTTCCTTAAACTGTGGCATTTGAGAGGCTCTTTGTTATAGAAACTGAATTTTTGTATTATAAGATTTTCTGCAGGTATTTGTAGATGTATTGTGCAATATCATATATATGATAAAGCAGAGACTACTCAATGCAAAAGAGTGCTCAAACTACCACCCAATTGCACTCATCTCACATGCTAGTAAAGTAATGCTCAAAATTCTCCAAGCCAGGCTTCAGCAATACGTGAACCGTGAACTTCCAGATGTTCAAGCTGGTTTTAGAAAAGGCAGAGGAACCAGAGATCAAATTGCCAGCATTCTCTGGATCATGGAAAAAGCAAGAGAGTTCCAGGAAAACATCTATTTCTGCTTTATTGACTATGCCAAAGCCTTTGACTGTGTGGATCACAATAAACTGGAAAATTCTTCAAGAGATGGGAATACCAGACCACATGACCTGCCTCTTGAAAAATCTTCATGCAGGTCAGGAAGCAGCAGTTAGAACTGGACATGGAACAACAGACTGGTTCCAAATAGGAAAAGGGGTACGTCAAGGCTGTATATTGTCACCCTGCTTATTTAACTTATATGCAGAGTACATCATGAGAAACGCTGGACTGGAAGAAACACAAGCTGGAATCAAGATTGCCGGGAAAAATATCAAAAACCTCAGATATGCAGATGACACCACCCTTATGGCAGAAAGTGAAGAGGAACTAAAGAGCCTCTTGATGAAAGTGAAAGTGGAGAGTGAAAAAGTTGGCTTAAAGCTCAACATTCAGAAAATGAAGATCATGGCTTCTGGTCCTATCGCTTCATGGGAAATAGATGGGGAAACAGTGGAAACAGTGGCTGACTTTGTTTTGGGGGGCTCCAAAATCACTGCAGATGGTGATTGCAGCCATGAAATTAAAAGACGCTTACTCCTTGGAAGAAAAGTTATGACCAACCTAGATAGTATATTCAAAAGCAGAGACATTACTTTGCAGACTAAAGTCCATCTAGTCAAGGCTATGGTTTTTCCTGTGGTCGTGTATGGATGTGGGAGTTGGAGTGTGAAGAAGGCTGAGTGCCGAAGAATTGATGCTTTTGAACAGTGGTATTGGAGAAGACTCTTGAGAGTCCCTTGGACTGCAAGGAGATCCAACCAGTCCATTCTGAAGGAGATCAGCCCTGGGATTTCTTTGGAAGGAATGATGCTAAAGCTGAAGCTCCAGTACTTTGGCCACCTCATGCGAAGAGTTGATTCATTGGAAAAGACTCTGATGCTGGGAGGGATTGGGGGCAGGAGGAGAAGGGGACAACAGAGGATGAGATGGCTGGATAGCATCACTGACTCGATGGACGTGAGTCTGAGTGAACTCCGGGAGATGGTGATGAACAGGGAGGCCTGGTGTGCTGCGATTCATGGGGTCGCAAAGAGTCGGACACGACTGAGCGACTGAACTGAACTGAACTTCTATACCCTTTACTCTTATAATCAGTAAAACATTATCAATATGGTTACAGTTCTATGTGATCTTTACCAGTCAAAAACTTTCCTTTACTCAACCTCTGAAGTAAGTATCAAGTAATCCTACATCTGATGTTAATTATTCCTTGATGTGTTTTTATAGTTTTACTAAACATGTCTGTTTCCTTAAACAACGTATAGACTTACTTGCACTGTAAAACACTATATAAAAAGTATCTTCAAAAAGAATCTCAGTTGCAAATGCAAAAGAATCTACTTTGGATAGTTTAAGCAGAAAGGAATTTATGTTGAATATTAAGTAGTTCATATTCAATAAAATCTCCACAACTCTCAAAAGGCAGACTGTGAAACTACACAACCCAATCACATCACAAAATCTTTAATGAAAACATCGATGCTTCCAAACAGCATCTGTGATCTCTGTGGAATATAGAGAAAGTATTTTCTCTGTTCCTGCAAAGTTTGGGCTTCCTAAATACATTTTGCTGAAAACTGGGGATCCTGGCACATGATGATAAGAGAATTTCAGGAAGACTGACCTAATCCTGAAGGTATGTGCTTGCATTTCAAGAGAAAATGAGGCCCAGGACCTTGGAGACATCTGTAGGTCATAAAAAGTCAGAGAGATACCCAAAGTTCATGCAGCCTCTGGAGACATGTGTATGCATTCCAGATGGTTAGAGTGAGAACCCAGGGTCCTCCCCATACCATCTCCACAGAGCAGAGGTGTCTCTTGCTCCATTCAGGAGAGGAAAGGGAAGGCAACTGTCCTGTGTGTAAGCATAAAGTCCACTCTTCTCACCGATGGAGTGTCCAGCTACTTACAAAGAAGGATCTTCCATCTGGCTCTCATCACACCCCCTTGGGGGTAAGTGCTGAAGTGAGAGAGAATCACACTTGTATTCAAGGCAAGGTAATAAATGTGAAATCTGTCTCTGATCAAGAATACCTCATGTACACCTTCAGGACAAATAAAAATGGAATATTAAAATCGCAACAAGTGCCTCAGATTAGATGCAGTTCATTCCAACACAACTTCCCCCAAAACACTGTATGCAGCTGTTGTGCTAACCTGATGCCATAGGTCTGGTTATTGGGGAAATCCTTTGGCTTGAGACTTTGGGGCAGGAAGTTTATGAGGAAATACACTTGAGATCAGCACCCATGAGAGAGAGAGAGTGCGTGTGTGTAACTGGGAAGGGTTAATTTTGAATCCACACTGGGTCTGCTCTGTGACTTTAACCCTTAACTTGCTGCTTTTGCTTTTGTTGCTATAGGCACACATAATGACCTGTCTCAGGAGATAACCTGATCCTGCCCACCTGTGAAGGACTGAGACTTTCTTAAATTCTTTGTGTGCAAATGGCAGATGCCCCCTCATCTGCTGCTTACCAGCTTAGCTCAGAAATACACATTTGGGGAGGCCAGAATCACAGCTGGATGTGGCATCTTTGTTGATATGACAGGAGATATTCCATTTCAAGCCACCCATGAAATAACTGAAAGGAAGTGAACCTAACACACCCCCCTGCCTGAAGTTTGCCGAGACATTTGCAAGGATTGAATAGTCTTTTTACTTTGTTTCCTCACTTTCCACCCACTTCTGATCCATAAAAGAACCTCACTTATATTCGGGCATCCAGGACCAGACAAGATGCTTCTTTTGAAGCATTAACCTGCCAACTTCTTGGTCATCTGGGTCCCAAATAAAGTCCCCAGTTAATGCATATAAACTGCCTCTTGGGAGAGGGATTGGGCTGCACTTCGTGGGTAATTCCAGAAGGTTACAAACTCAGCTGAGGGCTATCAGCAGCAACACCCTGGCCACTTGTGTTATAAAGTCCAAGCTTGCACTGCTCACCACAGAACTGGCCAATAAATTAGATGAATTGTTGCGGCAAAGAATAGCGACTGTATTTGGGAAGCCGACAGGCCCAAAAGATGGTGGACTAGTGTCCCAAAGATTCATCTTGCCCAGATGGGATTTCTTGGATGCTAGTCTCTTTTATAAAATAAAGAGAGGGAGGTGAGGAGGGAGAGTAAAAAAAGATGATAAGTTATTGCAAATATTTCCTGTTTCTGGGCAGACTCCAGAGGGAATGTATTAATTTCTTCTTACCTGCAGCCATTCACAGGTGGTCTGGTCAGGGTGTTTCCTGTGAGCTAAATAAAGGTATTTTATCTTAAGTCTCATTACCTGGGAGGCAGGATTCACTGAGATGGGCCATTATATATACTTCAAGCTATAGACAATAGCCCTCTAGTGATTAACTTGTAGAAAAAACAATAGAATACAGAGGCAAAAGCAAAGGATCTAATATGAAGTTAGATCTGTCCTGCCCTGCTCCATTGGAGATGAGGGCCTGAGTCTTCAAAGGTGAGATCTGGGCGCTGCACAGTCCCACACCAGAGCACTTGCTCATGTTGCTCCCTGCTGAATCCAAGGTCCACATGGACCTGTCTGATGGGAGGAAACTTTCAGAAGTATGGCATTCAGGAAAGGCTTACCTTATTTCAAGTGTGTATTCCACCAAGGACAAGGTGTTTTCCTGTCCCTGGTAGAAGGTGTCATGGAACTCAGCCTGAAATCAGTTGGAGGCCAGTACTCATGGTATGCATAGGCAGTGCAGAGGCAGCAGGGATGGGGGAAGAGGGGGCAGTGACATCAGGATTGGCTGCTATTGCTGGAAGCCTAGGTGCTGAGCAGTGCCAGGACCCTGGCCAGCTTTTGTGCAGAAATATCTGCATTGAGCGAGGAAACCGCCATGCTAGCAAATAGTAATTTCAAGTGGATGATGCCAGGATACAAAGACATGACGTAGGAAAATAAAATAAGGTTTACTTATCTAGTAAGGGCTTCTCTTTTTTAAATTAATTTACTTTTTAATAAAGGATAATTGCTTTACAGAATTTTGCTGTTTTCTGTCAAACCTCAACATGAATCAGCCATAGGTATACAAGGGCTTCCCTGATAGCTCAGTTGGTAAAGAATCTGCCTGCAATGCAGGAGACTCTGGTTCAATTGCTGGGTCAGGAAGATCCACTGGAGAAGGGATAGGCTAGCCACTCCAGCATTCTTGGGCTTCCCCTGTGACTCAGCTGGTAAAGAATCCTTCTGCAATGCAGGAAACCTGAGTTCGACCCCTAGGTTAGGAAGATCACCTGGAGAAGGGAAAGGGTACCCACTCCAGTATTCTGGCCTGGAAAATTCCATGGACTGTATAGTCCATGGGGTCACAAAGAGTTGGACATGACTGAGCGACTTGACATGACTTTCACTATTTAGTAAAGTTTACTCAATTTGCTATAGAGTAAGAAAGAACTTAGAGCCATCAGAATATTGCCAAGGAGTCAGTAATTTTTAACAGATTTTGGTGTAAATTCCTAAGATCTCCTAGAAAAGGGAATACTAATAACTGCAGGTAAAAAAAATATAATTGAAAGCTGTGTCAAACTTCCTGAAAGCTCAACTACTTCCCTCTATACCAATGTGATATATTTAAAACTGGAAAATATCTTCACATAGGCTAGTCTGGGAATGTACCAGAGACTGGGTCCAGACTTCATTAGTGTGTTTGCTGCACTGTATAAAACATGATCATAGAATAGAGTTCAGTCAGAGGGGTTTATTTTCACTGTTTTCATTTATCACCTTTAGGCTCCCTGGTTTTCTCCCAAAACAAGAGTTAAGAAACCATGATTATTATCAAGAAGCAATGATTACATCTGGGTATCATGGTACCAGATCCTATTCATGTTGCCCTAAAGTGGTACAGCCATCTCTACAGGATAAAGCCAAGTCTTTCTAGTTTAATTATTGGAATGCGGGGGAGGAAGGTTTATTTTCCAGATCAACAGCTCCATATCAAGAACCAGGGGCTGTGTCAATTTACCCGGGTAAAACAACTACATCTTCAGTGCAGCCCCTGCTAGATAAAGCTTGCATTCAAGCACTTATTCTCCAAGGCCCAACTACAACAGGAGTGAGCCTGTGACAAGGATAACCACAAATACATTTTCCTAGTTTTCGATAACACATATAATCTCCATGCAGGGATGCAGTACTTCTTTAGCTTGTATTTGGTGGGGAACTAGTATTACAGTATCTACCACTTGGCTCTGTAACAATCTTCAAGCCATTTTGCAAATCTACCGAGTATATCTAATCCAGTAATATACTTAGGAAATGTAGTGAATAATATAAAGCTGCATTTTCACATCTTACTGGCCCAGTGCGACATGGTCCTGAGCCAAAGTTTCATTGATAATCTAATCTCTGCTCTTGTCATGACTTGGGAACCAGAAAGCTGTTCTGGGATCCGTTTTCTTTAGTTGATGTAACAAATGAGTACATATGTAGATGCTTAAAGCAATGCCAATTTTATCATCTCTCAGTTGAGAAGGGTGGAATTCTGACAGTGGTCTCAGCAGGTTAAAATCAAAATGTAACTTGCAGGCTGTATTCAGTTGTTGGCAGAGTTAACTCCCACACTCTTGCTGAACTGAAGTCCCCTTGTCCTTATTGACTTTCACGCAGGGGTCACTCCCGGCCTGTAGAGGCCACCTTCACTCTTTGGTCATGACGCCCTCCATCTTCAAGGCCCACAATGGCTGACCCATACTCCTTATGCTCTGACTCTCTCTGATTCCCCCTCTGTAACAGCCTGCTCCTGTCTTCTCTTGCGATGGTGTCACAGTGTACTTTCTCAAGGATGGCTGATCTTTATTCATTACAGAAGCCCTGGGATTATGAACTAATGATGGGTTGGGAAATTGGCAAGGTGCCAAGCCCACATTATGTGGCTAAATGGAGTGAGACTATTGGAAAGTGGCATAATATAAACTTGGCTAAAACAAATCTCTAATTCAATAAAGTATTAAAACATCAGTTTCCTGTAATAAAGCAATACTTCAAAAATGCTTATAATTTTAGTAATTTAAGTGAACTGCACACTTTATCTTAAGTAAGGATTGTATGTGTGTGTGCAGTCGCTCAGTCATGTCTGACACTTTGCGACCCCATGGACTGTAGACAGGTTCCTATGTCCATGGAATTTTCCAGACAAGAATACTGAAATGGGTTGCCACATCCTTCTCCAAGGGATCTTCCCAATCAAGGGATCAAACCCGCTAAATGAGGGTTCGGTTCAGTTCAGTTCAGTTCAGTCACTCAGTCGTGTCCGACTCTTTGCAACCCCATGAATTGCAGCATGCCAGGCCTCCCTGTCCATCACCAACTTCTGGAGTTCACTCAGACTCATGTCTATTGAGTCAGTGATGCCATCCAGCCATCTCATCCTCTGTTGTCCCCTTCTCCTCCTGCCCCTAATCCCTCCCAGCATCAAAGTCTTTTCCAATGAGTCAACTCTTCGCATGAGGTGGCCAGAGTACTGGAGTTTCAGCTTTAGCATCATTCCTTCCAAAGAAATCCCAGGGTTGATCTCCTTCAGAATGGACTGGTTGGATCTCCTTGCAGTCTAAGGGACTCTCAAGAGTCTTCTCCAATGCCGCAGTTCAAAAGCATCAATTCTTTGGGGCTCAGCCTTCTTCACAGTCCAACTCTCACATCCATACATGACTACTGGAAAAACCATAGCCCTTATTAGACAGACCTTAGTCGGCAAAGTAATGTCTCTGCTTTTGAATATACTATCTAGGTTGGTCATAACTTTTCTTCCAAGGAGTAAGCGTCTTTTAATTTCATGGCTGTAGTCACCATCTGCAGTGATTCTGGAGCCCAAAAAAATAAAGTCTGACACTGTTTCCCCATCTATTTCCCATGAAGTGATCAGACCAGATGCTATGATCTTCATTTTCTGAATGTTGAGCTTTAAGTCAACTTTTTCACTCTCCTCTTTCACTTTCATCAAGAGGCCTTTTAGTTCCTCTTCACTTTCTGCCATAAGGGTGGTGTCATCTGCATATCTGAGGGTATTGATATTTTTCCCGGCAATCTTGATTCCAACTTGTGCTTCTTCCAGCCCAGCGTTTCAGTACCAAATACAGAAAGGTAAGATTATACGCTATTTAAATTTTAGGTGCATATATATGTAATGCTTTATAGTACGTGTGTGTGTTAACATATGAATAACAAGCAACAGTTATGACAGTGGACACAGAAATGTGCTAAGTGTCATATACAAAGTGGATAAAATAATTCCGTTCAGTTCATTTCAGTTCAGTTGCTCTATTGAGTCCGACTCTTTACAACCCCATGAACTGCAACATGCCAGGCCTCCCTGTCCATCACCAACTCCCAGAGCCTACCTGAACTCATGTCCATTGAGTCAGTGATGCCATCCAACCATCTCATCCTCTGTCATACCCTTCTCCTCCTGCCCTCAATGTTTCCCAGAATTAGGGTCTTTCCCAATGAGTTAGCTGTTCATATCAGGTGGCCAAAGTACAGGAGTTTCAGCTTCAACATCAGTCCTCCCAGTGAATATTCAGGACTGATTTCCTTTAGGATGGACTGGTTGGATCTCCTTGCAGTCCAAGGACTCTCAAGAGTCTTTTCCAACACCACAGTTCAAAAGCATCAATTATTCAGAGTTCAGCTTTCCTTAGAGTCCAACTCTCACATCCATATATGACTACTGGAAAAACCATAGCCTTGACTACACAGACCTTTGTTGGCAAAGTAATGTCTCTGCTTTTTAATATGCTGTCTAAGTTGGTCATAACTTTCCTTCCAAGGAGTAAGCATCTTTTAATTTCATGGCTGCAATCACCACCTGCAGTGATTTTGGAGGCCTCCAAAAGAAAGTTAGCCACTGTTTCCCCATCTATTTGCCATGAAGTGATGAGACTGGATGCCATGATCTTAGTTTTCTGAATGTTGAGCGTTAGGCCAACTTTTTCACTCTCCTCTTTCACTTTCATCAAGAGGCTCTTTAGTTCTTCTTTGCTTTCTGCCATATGGTGGTGTCATCTGCATATCTGAGGTTATTGATATTTCTCTCGGCAATCTTGATTCCAGCTTGTTGAGCTTCACCCAGGCCAGCATTTCGCATGATGTACTCTGCATATAAGGTAAATAAGCAGGGTGACAATATACAGCCTTGACGTACACCTTTTCCTATTTGGAACCAGTCTGTTGTTCTGTGTCCAGTTCTAACTATTGCTTTCTGACCTGCATACAGGTTTCTCAAGAGGCAGGTCAGGTGGTCTGGTATTCCCATCTCTCTCAGAGTTTTCCACAGTTTATTGTGATCCACATAGTCAAAGGCTTTGGCATAGTCAATAAAGCAGAAATAGATGTTTTTCTGGAACTCTCTTGCTTTTTTGATGATCCAGCGGATGTTGGCAATTTGATCTCTGGTTCCTCTGCCTTTTCTAAATACAGCTTGAACATCTGGAAGTTCACGGTTCACGTATTGCTGAAGCCTGGCTTGGAGAATTTTGAGCATTACCTTACTAGTGTGTGAAATGAGTGCAATTGTGTGGTAGTTTGAGCATTCTTTGGCGTTGCCTTTCTTTGGGATTGGAGTGAACACTGACCTTTTCCATTCCTGTGGCCACTGCTGAGTTTTCCAAATTTGCTGGCATATTGAGTGCAGCACTTTCACTACATCATCTTTTAGGATTTGAAGTAGCTCAACTGGAATTCCATCACCTCCACTAGCTTTGTTCATAGTGATGCTTCCTAAGGCCCACTTGACTTCACAAGTAAAATAAGCACTTCTATTTAAAGTATACACATGCATTATTGTACTTCATGTATAAAAAAGTAGTATGGTTCACATAAAAGAACAATTATTATTACTTGTATGTTGACAAACCAAATGATTTTTGGTAGTTAATTTAACATTTACTAGAATATACATTAGGTCATACACAAAAGATTTCTAAATTAAGCTAAAAGTTTCTTTTTCTGTTTTATAGCAGTCTGGCCATGAACAGTCCAAAGTAAGTTTGAAGAATCTGTTTCACCTAGTCATACATTGATCTGCTATCCCTAGCAGATTGGTCTGAAATACATAGTTTGAGGACTTGCACCATTTCCACCTTCCAAGCAATGGGATAGAGGAAGGGATCTGAGAAGGCAAGTTCTCTTCCCATGTGAGCACAACCTGCAAACAGCCCTGGTCACCTCTGAGCATATCCCAGGGGACAGCACTGGTCACATGGCCACACAGAACCATGGGAGGGTGATTGAGTGCAGAATACGGTCTACACTGTGACCTGTTTATGAAGCATCTAGTTACTATACTAAGCCCTTGATGAGGAGTTTCTTGTCATTTAATCTTCCCAAGGAAGGTCCATATTACAACTGGTTTGTCTGAAGTTACAGTGTTGCCAGGAAACTCAAAATGAGATTAGATGCTTGATATAACACATAATTGAGAAGAATAATAAAAATGGGAGGTTCCTTGACCTATGAATGATATTCAGCCTAAAGATTTTTGCAACTAATTCCACACAAGGAACGAGCATCTCTAAATTTCAGGACCAATTGTTGACTGGATGCTGCCCACTAAATAATCATGAAAAGGCAATTGTGCATTTTTAGCTCTGTCTGGTACTTTCTCTCCCACACAAGACCCATTGACAAACTCCTTGCTGAGAACTTTGACCTCAAATAAATCCCTTCTTGGTGCAAAGCAAACTTCCATTAAGCACCTCTTTCCATAGTTGGTTAGTGAGACATTTAACAGCAACAACAGATACCTTATTAGCATTATGGTACAGAAAGAACAATGGTCCAGAAAGTCATCTGTGGGGAGTATGACACAGCTTTGGAGTCAAAATGGGACAAAATGACAGTTTATAAAAGTGATGTTGGATTTTAAATATCTTTAAGAAAAAATAAAAAGCCTTAAGCAACAACAGTTTACTTAGCTTGCACCTTTCATATGGACAGAACTTTAGCCAAACATCAGGGGTCAAAAACTCACCCTGAAAAGCTTGGTACAAGAAAACTAGAAAGCTCATGATTCTGAATAGGGAGGCTGATGTTACAAACAAGTTCAGAAGCAAATCGTTGTGGTGACAGAGTTCTATCATCTCAAATGCCTTTAGATGTAGAAAGCAATTTCCCTTCCCAGTGGATCCATTTTTCACTTTTTTCTTTTGGTGTGGCTGTACCTGGTCTTAGCTGTGGCACATGGGATTTGATCTTCATTGTAGCATGCAGGATCTTTGGTTGCAGCATAGAGACTCTTCCAGTTGTGGCATATGGGATCTAGTTCCCTGACCAGGAATTGAACCCAGGCCACCTGCAGTGGGAGCACAGGGTCTTAGCCACTGGACCACCATGAAAGTCCCCCATTCTCCACTTTTAAAAATAGAAGAGAGAAAGAAATGGCAAAGAGGGCTAGCAAGCTGGGACAAATTCCCTTCCAGTGAAGGAACCTCTGACATCTGAGTATACTTGAGTGACCCCTACCTCTCATGGCAGAAGTGAAACAGGAGGGAGGGGAAGCAGGGCAAAACCTTTAAAAGAATGACATAGTCCAAGATACGACAAAACCTGATTAGAGCCAACAAGGTCCTAGCCAACAAGATGGCAGAAGATTTGACTTCCGGTGAACCGTGAGCCTCAGTATACACTCGCTGTAATACATTAGCATCTAAATGACACACCCACCAGTGCCATGACAGTTCTGAGGTCAACCATTAGAAGCCAAAAAGGGGATGGTGGCCCAATTCCTGGAAATCCTTCCCCCTAGTCCTTCCACTCATTAGCCTATAAAATTATCCCATAAAAACTAACCATTCTCTATTTGGGGGCCACTCTCACTTTCTGAGAGAGCCCACACTATCTCTGTGGAGTGTGTTTCTCTCTAAATAAATCCACTTCTTATCTATGACTTTGTCCCGCACTGAATTCTTTCTGGGATGAGACGTTAAGAACCTAAGCTTTTTTCTTTCTTTTTTTTTATTTTCTTCCTTTTTCTTTCTGCTTCTCTTTAATATTGTATCTTTGAAAATCCAACCTCTACTCTAGATTTTTTAATCTTTGCTCTTAGGTGTTTATTGCCAATTTTGTACATTTAAAAACCCAAACTTCACTACCCCAGTTTACCTGAGAGCGAGATTACTGGCTTGACCACTCTCTCCTCCTCTGGACTCTCCTTTTTCTCCACCAGGTGGCCTCTGTCTCTTCCCCCCCCCCCCCCCCCATCTCTCCTCTATCCAACTCTGTGAATCTCTGTGTGTTCCAGACGGTGGGGAACACCTAAGGAACAGATTACTGGCAGGATTTGTCTCTCTCCTACACATTCCTCTCTCTGATCCTCCTGGTCACCTCTGTCCACTTCCTCCCTCTCCTCTTCCCCGTATAACTCTGTAAATACCTCTGAGCGGTCCAGACTATAGAGCATACATAAGGAAGTGACTACTGGCTAGTTTGCTCTCTTCTCTTTTGATCTCACCGCATCTCATTCCAGTTACCTCTAACTACCTCCTCCATCTTCTCTTCTCCTTATAACCCAGTGAACCTCTCTGAGTGTCTCTCAATGTGGAGAAACTTTTCATCTTTAACCTAGATGTTTTATCATCGGTGCTGTATAGATGGAGAAGTCTAGAGGCTACTGTAAAAATAAAACTGAAAACCAGAAGCAGGAGGCTTAAATCCAAAGCCTGAAAACATTAGAGAACTCTTGAATTCAGGGAACATTAAGCAATAGGAGCCCATCTAATGCCTTCATACCTACACCGAAACCAAGCTTCACCCAAGGGCCAACAAGTTCCAAAACAAGACATACCACGCAAATTCTCCAGCAACACAGGAACAATCCCCTGAGCTTCAATATACAGGCAGCTCAAAATTATCCCAAAACCTTTGATGTCTTGTAACCCATTACGGGTTACTCCACTGCACTCCAGAGAGAAGAAACCCAGCTCCACCCACCAAAACTCCAACACAAGCCTCCCTAACCAGGAAACCTTGACAAGCCACTGATAGAACCCCACCCAAAGTGAGGAAGCTCCATAATAAAGAGAACTCCACAAATTACCAGAATATAAAAAGGCCACCCCAAACGCAGTAATATAACCAAGATGAAGAGACAGAGGAATACACAGCAGGTAAAGGAACAGGAGAGCTGCCCACCAAACCAAACAAAAGAGGAAGAAGTAGGGAATCTACCGGAGAAGGAATTCCGAATATTGATAGTGAAAATGATCCAAAATCTTGAAATCAAAATGGAATCACAGATAAATAGGCTAGAGACAAAGATTGAGAAGATGCAAGAAAGGTTTAACAAGGACCTAGAAGAAATAAAAAAGAGTCAAAATATAATGAATAATGCAATAAATGAGATCAGAAACACTCTGGAGGCAACAAATAGTAGAATAACGGAGGCAGAAGATAGGATTAGTGAAATAGAAGATAGAATGGTAGAAATAAATGAATCAGAGAGGAAACAAGAAAAACGAATTAAAAGAAATGAGGACAATCTCAGAGACCTCCAGGACAATATGAAACGCTCCAACATTCGAATTATAGGAGTCCCAGAAGAAGAAGACAGAAAGAAAGATCATGAGAAAATCCTTGAGGAGATAATAGTTGAAAACTTCCCTAAAATGGGGAAGGAAATAATCACCCAAGTCCAAGAAACACAGAGAGTTCCAAATAGGATTAACCCAAGGCGAAACACCCCAAGACACATATTAATCAAATTAACAAAGATCAAACACAAAGAACAAATATTAAAAGCAGCAAGGGAAAAACAACAAATAACACACAAGGGGATTCCCATAAGGATAACAGCTGATCTTTCAATAGAAACTCTTCAGGCCAGGAGAGAATGGCAAGACATACTTAAAGTGATGAAAGACAATAACCTACAGCCCAGATTACTGTACCCAGCAAGGATCTCATTCAAATACGAAGGAGAAATCAAAAGCTTTACAGACAAGCAAAAGCTGAGAGAATTCAGCACCACCAAACCAGCTCTCCAACAAATTCTAAAGGATATTCTCTAGAAAGGAAACTCGAAAAGGGTGTATAAACCCGAACCCAAAACAACAAAGGAAATGGTAACAGGATCATACTTATCAATAATCACCTTAAATGTAAATGGGTTGAACGTCCCAACCAAAAGACAAAGACTGACCGAATGGATACAAAAACAAGACCCCTCTATATGCTGCTTACAAGAGACCCACCTCAAAACAAGGGACACATACAGACTGAAAGTGAAGGGCTGGAAAAAGATATACCACGCAAATAGAGACCAAAAGAAAGCAGGAGTGGCAATACTCATATCCGATAAAATAGACTTTAAAACAAAGGCTGTGAAAAGAGACAAAGAAGGCCACTACATAATGATCAAAGGAACAATCCAAGAAGAAGATATAACAATTATAAATATATATGCACCCAATATAGGAGCACCGCAATATGTAAGACAAATGCTAACAAGTATGAAAGGGGAAATCAACAATAACACAATAATAGTGGGAGACTTTAATACCCCACTCACACCTATGGACAGATCAACTAAACAGAAAATTAACAAAGAAACGCAAACTTTAAATGATACATTAGATCAGTTAGACCTAATTGATATCTATAGGACATTTCACCCCAAAACAATGAATTTCACCTTTTTTTCAAGTGCTCATGGAACCTTCTCCAGGATAGATCACATCCTGGGCCATAAATCTAAACTTGATAAATTCAAAAAAATCGAAATCATTCCAAGCATCTTTTCTGACCATAATGCATTAAGATTAGATCTCAATTACAGGAGAAAAACTATTAAAAATTCCAACACATGGAGGTTGAACAACACACTTCTGAATAACCAACAGATCACAGAAGAAATCAAAAAAGAAATCAAAATATGCATAGAAACTAATGAAAATGAAAACACAACAACCCAAAACCTGTGGGACACTATAAAAGCAGTGCTAAGAGGAAAGTTCATAGCAATACAGGCATACCTCAAGAAACAAGAAAAAAGTCAAATAAACAACCTAACTCTACAACTAAAGCAACTAGATAAGGAAGAGTTGGAGAACCCCAGAGTGAGTAGAAGGAAAGAAATCTTAAAAATTAGGGCAGAAATAAATGCAAAAGAAACAAAAGAGACCATAGCAAAAATCAACAAAGCCAAAAGCTGGTTCTTTGAAAGGATAAATAAAATTGACAAACCATTAGCCAGACTCATCAAGAAGCAAAGAGAGAAAAGTCAAATCAATAAAATTAGAAATGAAAATGGAGAGATCACAACAGACAACACAGAAATACAAAGGATCATAAGAGACTACTATCAGCAGTTATATGCCAATAAAATGGACAACGTGGAAGAAATGGACAAATTCTTAGAAAAGTATAATTTTCCAAAACTGAACCAGGAAGAAATAGAAAATCTTAACAGACCCATCACAAGCACGGAAATTGAAACGGTAATCAGAAGTCTTCCAGCAAACAAAAGCCCAGGTCCAGACGGCTTCACAGCTGAATTCTACCAAAAATTTCGAGAAGAGCTAACACCTATCCTCCTCAAACTCTTCCAGAAAATTGCAGAGGAAGGTAAACTTCCAAACTCATTCTATGAGGCCACCATCACCTTAATACCAAAACCTGACAAAGATGTCACAAAAAAAGAAAACTACAGGCCAATATCACTGATGAACATAGATGCAAAAATCCTCAACAAAATTCTAGCAATCAGAATCCAACAACACATTAAAAAGATCATACACCATGACCAAGTTGGCTTTATCCCAGGGATGCAAGGATTCTTCAATATCCGCAAATCAATCAATGTAATTCACCACATTAACAAATTGAAAAATAAAAACCATATGATTATCTCAATAGATGCAGAGAAGGCCTTTGACAAAATTCAACATCCATTTATGATAAAAACTCTCCAGAAAGCAGGAATAGAAGGAACATACCTCAACATAATAAAAGCTATCTATGACAAACCCACAGCAAACATTATCCTCAATGGTGAAAAATTGAAAGCATTTCCCCTAAAGTCAGGAACAAGACAAGGGTGTCCACTTTCACCGCTACTATTCAACATAGTTCTGGAAGTTTTGGCCATAGCAATCAGAGCAGAAAAAGAAATAAAAGGAATCCAAATTGGAAAAGAAGAAGTAAAACTCTCACTGTTTGCAGATGACATGATCCTCTACATGGAAAACCCTAAAGACTCCACCAGAAAATTACTAGAGCTCATCAATGAATATAGTAAAGTTGCAGGATATAAAATCAACACACAGAAATCCCTTGCATTCCTATACACGAATAATGAGAAAGTAGAAAAAGAAATTAAGGAAACAATTCCATTTACCATTGCAACGAAAAGAATAAAATACTTAGGAATATATCTACCTAAAGAAACTAAAGACCTATATATAGAAAACTATAAAACACTGATGAAAGAAATCAAAGAGGACACTAATAGGTGGAGAAATATACCATGTTCATGGATCGGAAGAATCAATATAGTGAAAATGAGGATACTACCCAAAGCAATTTACAAATTCAATGCAATCCCTGTCAAGCTACCAGCCACATTTTTCACTGAACTAGAACAAATAATTTCAAGATTTGTATGGAAATACAAAAAACCTCGAATAGCCAAAGCAATCTTGAGAAAGAAGAATGGAATGGGAGGAATCAACTTGCCTGACTTCAGGCTCTACTACAAAGCCACAGTCATCAAGACAGTATGGTACTGGCACAAAGACAGACATATAGATCAATGGGACAAAATAGAAAGCCCAGAAATAAATCCACACACATATGGACACCTTATCTTCGACAAAGGAGGCAAGAATATACAATGGAGTAAAGACAATCTCTTTAACAAGTGGTGCTGGGAAAACTGGTCAACCACTTGTAAAAGAATGAAACTAGATCACTTTCTAACACCGTACACAAAAATAAACTCAAAATGGATTAAAGATCTAAATGTAAGATCAGAAACTATAAAACTCCTAGAGGAGAATATAGGCAAAACACTCTCAGAAATAAATCACAGCAGGATCCTCTATGATCCACCTCCAAGAATTCTGGAAATAAAAGCAAAAATAAACAAATGGGATCTAATTAAAATTAAAAGCTTCTGCACAACAAAGGAAAATATAAGCAAGGTGAAAAGACAGCCTTCTGAATGGGAGAAAATAATAGCAAATGAAGCAACTGACAAACAACTAATCTCAAAAATATACAAGCAACTTATGCAGCTCAACTCCAGAAAAATAAACGACCCAATCAAAAAATGGGCCAAAGAACTAAATAGACATTTCTCCAAAGAAGACATACGGATGGCTAACAAACACATGAAAAGATGCTCAACATCACTCATTATTAGAGAAATGCAAATCAAAACCACAATGAGGTACCACTTCACACCAGTCAGAATGGCTGCGATCCAAAAATCTGCAAGCAATCAATGCTGGAGAGGGTGTGGAGAAAAGGGAACCCTCCTACACTGTTGGTGGGAATGCAAACTAGTACAGCCACTATGGAGAACAGTGTGGAGATTCCTTAAAAAATTGCAAATAGAACTACCTTATGACCCAGCAATCCCACTTCTGGGCATACACACCGAGGAAACCAGAATTGAAAGAGACACATGTACCCCAATGTTCATCGCAGCACTGTTTATAATAGCCAGGACATGGAAACAACCTAGATGTCCATCAGCAGATGAATGGATAAGCAAGCTGTGGTACATATACACAATGGAGTATTACTCAGCCGTTAAAAAGAATTCATTTGAATCAGTTCTGATGAGATGGATGAAACTGGAGCCAATTATACAGAGTGAAGTAAGCCAGAAAGAAAAACACCAATACAGTATATTAACACATATATATGGAATTTAGGAAGATGGCAATGACGACCCTGTATGCAAGACAGGAAAAAAGACACAGATGGGTATAACGGACTTTTGGACTCAGAGGGAGAGGGAGAGGGTGGGATGATTTGGGAGAATGGGAATTCTAACATGTATACTATCATGTAAGAATTGAATCGCCAGTCCATGTCTGACGCAGGATGCAGCATGCTTGGGGCGGGTGCATGGGGATGACCCAGAGAGATGTTGTGGGGAGGGAGGTGGGAGCGGGGGTCATGTTTGGGAACGTATGTAAGAATTAAAGATTTTAAAATTAAAAAAATAAATAAATTAAAAAAAAAAAGAACCTAAGCTTCATTAAGTCCTGAGACTAGGTGTGTGACCTCAGTTAAAAGAGGGTGCATACAAGTCCCAATCTGAGTTGCATGACTTCAGAAGCAAATTTCTCCTGCTGTAGCTACTCATCATTCCACTTCATAGGAGAATTCCTTCTTTGGCAACCCTTTCCCCTCAAGTAGCAATTATCAAAAGTGGTGAGCAGGGTTAGAAATTCAACCAGGGATGTGAAGGGCTTGATCTGAGCACAAAAGCATGGAACATCTCACGCTCCTTGGCTCCTCTGAGTTTATTGGCCTCTCGTGAGAGAGGAAGAAATAGACTGAGCAGATTTTGTGGTCTCTGACACAAGATCCAAATTTGTTTTTAAGAGGGGAGAAAATAGGATGATTTTGTCATGAGCAAAGAATGCTGGAAATCTTCAGGTACACAAATGGCTACACAAAAATTCTTGTGTATTATGGTTTTACATTTTGAGTTAAGATCAGAATTCCTCCTCAGAGGACTGACATGATCTTCATCCCACTGTTCCACACAAAAAGCTTTTCAGCGGAGAGCAGTTGTATGGGCAAAGCATGAAGTAGCTGAAGCTGAGATGCTGTGACATTCTTGAGATGTTTCTTACCCCATTGCCTCCTTTCTTTAAAGGAATTAGGAGCCCCTTTTCTCTGTCAATGACTAGATAAGTCATTTTGTCTGGAAGCACCATCTTTCCCCTCACTCTGCCCCAGTACAAATATAAAAGAGAAGAGGAAGGGCTTCCCTGGTGGTCCAATGGTTGGGAATCTCCCTTGCAATGCAGGGGACACTGGTTCTATCCCTGATCTAGGAAGATCTCACATGCCACAGGGCAGCTAAGACCAAGAGCCAGCAGCTACTGACGCTTGCACACCTAGAGCCCATACTCGACATGAGAAGCCACTGAAATGAGAAGCCTGTACACTGCAACTAGGGGAAGCCTGTGCACAGACCTGAAGACCCAGCACAGCCAAAAGCAAACAAGCAAATACATTTTTAGAAAAGAGAAAAGAGGGAGAAGGGGTGAGAGGAAGCAGTGGGGATAGGCTGCCCCAGGAAAACACACATGGTTAGTCTCTGCCTCCTGGCCCTGATGTGAGTTGAAGGACCCAAGGGAAGCCAGGCCCAGCTGGCCCCTCCTCTGGCCTCTCAAGAAGCTCCCAGAAACCTTAAAAATCTTCAGGTCTTGGTTATTTTGGAGGCAATGTTTTTGAAGGCCGTAGCAATGCAGATACTCAAATTGAACCTGATTGGGAAGCCATCCAAGTAGTTTCCACACCTATCTTCTACTGCAAGAGATCTTCTTGAGTCAGGAAAAGGCGTGCACAGCTACTGTCCTAGCTGCCCTGGAAGCCTCAGCCCATCTCCCCAGTCATCTTGTTGGGCTCCATGGGCTGGGGAATCTTCATATTATAAGTTGAGGAATGGAATATTACCTGCCATATTGGTAAACAAAGGATGTCACGGTCATCAGCTATTGCAGCCGTAGTCTTTGGTGAGCTGATGAGTCCTGAGGGAACTCAGGGAGGAAATACCACCTGCCATTTAGCAGGCATCAGACTTCAGCTACTCCCCACGGTGAGCCCTGAGGAAACTTAGGATGTAAGAACACAGGATACTGGCCCCAGACAGCTTAGGTGCATATTAAAGGAATGATTTCAGTGAGCTCAGACTCTTGCATCTTTCCATATATAGAAAAGTACAAAATTTCTTAATTGACATATCTGGTTTTCTTCAATTAGTAGTACAGTAAGTCCCCAATTTACAAACAATTTCCATTCCAAGAGCACGTTCATAATTACAACAAAGGTAGTCTAGGTAACCAACTAACAGAATCAGCTGTATAGTACTGTATTATAATAGCTTTATAATACTTTTCACACAAATAATACATAAAGAACAAATGTGAAAAATAAATAGAATGTGTTTAATCTTACAATACAGTACCTTGAAAAGTACAATAATACAGTACAACAGCTAGCATACAGGGGCACACTTACATCTTCGAAAGTTCATTAATTGAAGGTCCATTTATTCTAGCCTTCAAGCTCTAGTCATACTACCTTTTAGTTTCATTTCAAAAACCCGAGGGATTATAAGCATTTCAGAGGAATTGTGAGTACATGTTCTGGAAAAGCAAAAGCCTAAGTAAAAATTAGTTCCAAATATGATCTTCCTTCACTATCATGATTATCCAGAGTTATTTATTGGAATGCAGAGCTACAGAAGATAAGCCAAGACTCTCAATTCTTGAAAATCTAAGTTAAAAAAAAGTTGTAATCCCCAGAGCGGATAGCTTCAAAGTTCAAACAAGTGTGCTACAATGTCAAAATTTGTCAACAAAAATGATCAGATATGCTCTAATCCTCATATTAAGAAAGAACAATACAATGAAAGTCACAATGGAAACAAGACTATTTCAAGAAAGTAATTTGAATGCAGTATAAGTGTTAAATTCTTATTGTTCAAATTCAAGGTCTATGAAATGAGCAGCTATTCAAAGGCTATTAAAATATTTATTGATATTGCCTTAGACTGCCTTGCGTATAGGTTTATCCAGGATTTTTAAAGATTTTTTTCTCATGGGTACAGAGTGAGGCAGCAGATAAGAAGGAAGGAAATAAATTGATTGCACTGAGAATTAAGAGATTAAGGATCAAAGTGTTGACATTTTCTCTGTTTTTAACCAGATACCTGATACTCACAAATTCAACAATTATTTACTTCAGCTTCCTTCTCTAAAATGAGTTTAAAATGCTTACTTTATTTTGTTCATAGGGTGCAAGCTTTCTCTGTAAAGTAAGACTTCTCTTCTCTCAAGATAGTAATAACATTTTCCTCCCAAACATACTCTGTTTTAGACAACCTGTCTTCAACAAACACAAGTGCTTTCTAACCTACTCTTTTCTTTTCCTTTTCTTTGCAAAACAATAGACAGGAACATTTAATTTTGAACTGAAAAGAAAAGCTCATCAAGTTGAGTTTTCAGAACATGATGCATTTGGTGGCTGTAAACATTGAGGGAACCGTGGCCTTCCACATTGGACGGAGGTCATTCTTTCCAGCCACGGCCACATCCAAGTGAATTTCACCACTCTCTCCACACACGGATTGAAATACAGTGTTGTGAACCTCAAATCCGCTTCAGAAACACCCAGTGTCCTCATTCCAAAGGTCAGCCAATTCTCCTGCTTTTTCCTGAAATCACAAATGGGATGGTACTTGACTTAACTTTTTAATGTATTCAACTGGCCACAAAGTTCACTCAGGTTTTCTGTACCTTATGGGAAAATCTGAGCAAACTTTTTGGCCAACCCACTATTTTCAAACAAATGTTTCTCTCTCCCCTCTTTCTTTCAGAGTCAATTTCCTCCCTTCTGCTAATATCTAGGAAAAATGAAAGCATCACCATCCAGACTTGTAAATGAACATTCATAGCAGACTTACTCAGAAAAGTCCCACACTGGTAATAACCCACTGTCTACACGATGGGGT
The DNA here is from genome assembly GCF_042477335.2 of Ovis canadensis. Taxonomy (NCBI): domain Eukaryota; kingdom Metazoa; phylum Chordata; class Mammalia; order Artiodactyla; family Bovidae; genus Ovis; species Ovis canadensis. Next base: position 19,520,968 of record NC_091264.1, on the reverse strand, counting down.
ATTACTCAGCCATTAAAAAGAATACATTTGAATCAGTTCTAATGAGGTGGACGAAACTGGAGCTGATTATACAGAGTGAAGTAAGCCAGAAAGAAAAACACCAATACAGTATACTAACGCATATATATAGAATTTAGAAAGATGGTAATGATAACCCTGTATGCGAGACAGCAAAAGAGACACAGATGTATAGAACAGTCTTTTGGACTCTGTGAGGGAGGGAGAGGGTGGGATGATTTGGGAGAATGGCGTTGAAACATTTATAATATCATATAAGAAATGAATCACCAGTCTAGGTTTGAAGCAGGATACGGGATGCTTGGGGCTGGTGCGCTGGGATAACCCAGAGGGATGGGATGGGGAGGAAGGTGGGAGGGGGGTTCAGGATTGGGAACACGTGTATATTGGGATTCATGTTGATGTATGGCAAAACCAATACAATATTGTAAACTAAAATAATAATAATAATAAATTAAAAAAACAAGTGAATGAATAATCAAAATGAAATATAGCCATTCAAAAGGATACAATTCAAGGGACTTCCCTGGTGGAGCAGTGGCTAAGTCTGTCCTCCCCATGGAGAGGGCCCAGGTTCAGTCCTTGGTCGGGGAACTAGACCCTACATGCCACAACTAAGAGTTTGCCTGGCACAACTAAAGACCCTGCAGGCTGCAGCTAAGACCTGGTACAGCCAAATAAATATTAAATATTTTAAAAAAAGATAGATCCAGCATCACAGGTGGATCTTAAAAACGTTATGCTGAATGAAAGAAGGCAGAAACAGGAGAGCACATGGTGCATGATTCCATGTATACAGAGCTCTAGAAAACAAAACTGTCAATTGATAGCAGCAGAAAGCAGCTTGGGGGTAAGTACAGCTGGAAGAGAGGTAAACTATCTGGGGAAAGCCTCAAGAAAACACTTTGAGGCTGATACAAATGTTCTGTAGCTGAACTGTGATGGTTTCACAGGGCACGTATATTTGTCGAAACCTATCAAAACGTCCAACACTTTGGCCACCTGATGCAAAGAACCAACTCATTGGACAAGACCCTGATGCTGGGAAAGATTGAAAGCAGGAGGAGAAGGGGACGACAGAGGATGAGATGGTTGGATGGCATCACCGACTCAATGGACATGAGTTTGAGTAAACTCCAGGAGTTGATGATGGACAGGGAGGCCTGGTGTGCTACAGTCCATGGGGTCACAAAGAGCTGGACACAACTGAGTGACTGAACTGACTGATCAAATTGTATACTTAAAAACAGATGTATTTCAATTGTATGTAAAGTATACCTTATGAAGTTGTTTTTAAAGTTAGCCTATTGTATTTGCTAAATATATACAGTAAACAATATCAAGTTTTAGTTTATATTTTGGACTTTCAGGAAGGAAGGGAGAGAATAGAGAAAGGCAGGGGATTAAAAAACGACAGAAATCAGATCGATATCAGGCAGTTTTAAAATTGTGAAATGAGGAGGATAGTTATTTGTTTATTTTTATTTGAAGGATTTTTTGTGTAATGAGAAATAGAAAACAATTTCAATTTTTTTTTCTGTTAGAATTTTCTTTCTTCTGGGTAATATTATGTACCAATTTCATTTAATAAGCATTAATGCAGATTTTCATATAAATACATACATTTGGGAAACAACATTTCTTTGCCAGTTTCCTATGTAGAAATTAGGTAATAATAGACCTAAAAAGTTATGTAGTTACTTTAATTTCCATGCCAAAAGATCAGAATCTCTAACAGTCGATAAGCTTTTCTAATCTCATCAGTAGTTAGTCTTATGGAATGTAATCTTTGGCACCAGAAAACCACTTTATTCCACTGATAATTAGATAATGTGGTCATGTCCTTAGAAAGCACCAATATTAAATCACACATCACAAAAAGTGGAATTGGAAATTATGATTTTCCCTAACAACATGCCTATTTTTTCCTATTATCCACTCCCCCACTTTTCCCCCAAGCTGACTAATTCTCTATCTAGTGTCCAATGTTTTCAAGGCATTTAATTAGCCTGAGTACCTAAAAGTCTTCAAAGCCTTGTTTTTCTATTGATTCTAAAATAATATGGTATTTTGGGGATGGTAACAAAGACAGCATAGCACCTTTTGTTTTTCAAAAAATAGAAAATGAAAAAAATTACATTTTCATTAGCTAGCTTCAGGAAGTTTCACTCAAATAAAAGAAACCAGTCTTGCTAGAAGCACAGAAGAAAGTTCACTAACTTACTTCCAAGGAGTTATTTAATGAATGAATTGAATGAATAAATAGATGAAATAGGAGAAATCATGGCAATTATCAGCAACAAAGAGGTTTGAGTAAACACAGTCATAGTCAACTCAGAGGGATTTATTCAGGAACAAATGTCATCACCTCTTCCAGGAACTGTGCAGCATTACCTGTTGGCACTGCTGATGAGGACCACAGGAGCCACACTCTGGACTGCAGGCAGCCTGTTCAGTTAGTATATAAAGAGAGTTGGCTAAGGTAACAGAGGTGCTACCAGTGAATGATCTTGCTGGCATGAAAGTGGCAAGGGTAAAACCCAGGAATCTGCTTCACTCACAGCTACATGTTGGAAGGCCATTCCTAGGAAGCCTATCTCATAAGACCTCACCCCTCTGGGTCCCTGAGGACATGGTGGCTAGATTCTGGGTGTTATCCTTGATTTTAGTAGGACTAATACTGAAACTGAGCAGGACTCTGTGGGGCTCCTGGGCTTGGGAGACTTGTCTGTGTCCCCTGTTTTTTGTTTGTATGAACTGAGGCTTCATTCAGCCTTCATGGGGTTTCTCTGATGGTAAAGAGTCTACGTGCAATGATTCTACCCTAATACCTGCAAAGAATCTACCCTAGTTTGATCCCTGGGTGGGGAAGATCCCCTGGAGAAGGGGATGGCAACACATTCTAGTATTCTTGCCTCAAGAAGTTCATGGATAGAGGAGGCTGGTGGGCTACCGTCCTTGTGGTTGCAAAGAGTAGGACGCAACTGAGTGACTAACAGAGACAGCCTCCATGACCTTCCTGGAGTTTCAAGGGGCAGGTGCAAATAGCTGCTAGCCAGGGAAGGGAGGGTTGAGGAGACTAAGAAGAGCAGCCAAGACACAAGAGTGCAGACTTGCGGCAGGGCCTGGGTTCCTATTCAAGGGACACACACACAATATCTTCCAGCTTTTAAGGGAACTAAAACCCCCAACAAATGGAAGATGTTAACTACTTAGCAGTCAACAAAGGAGTCCGAAACGCAGCACTTGGATGCAATCTCAGAAACGACAGAATGATCTCTGTTCTTTCCCAAGGCAAACCATTCAGTATCACAGTAATCCAAGTCTATGCCTGGAGCAGTAATGCTGAAGAAGCTGAAGTTGGACGGTTCTAAGATGACCTATAAGACCTTCTAGAATTAACACCCAAAAAGGATGGCATTTTCATTATAAACGACTGGAATGCAAAAGTAGGAAGGCAAGAGATTCCTGGAGTAATAGGCAAATTTGGCCTTGGAGTACAGAATGAAGCAGGGCAAAGGCTAATAGAGTTTTGCCAAGAGAACACACTGGTCAGAGCACACAACCTTTTCCAACAACACAAGAGAAGACTCTACACATGGACATCACCAGACGGTCAATATTTAAATCAGATTGATTATATTCTTTGCAGCCAAAGATGGAGAAGGTCTATGCAGTCAGCAAATACAAGACCAGGAGCTGACTGTGGCTCAGATCATGAACTCCTGATTGCCAAATTCAGACTTAAATTGAAGAAAGTAGGGAAAACCACTAGACCATTCAGGTATGACCTAAATCAAATCCCTTATGATTATACAGTAGAAGTGAGAAATAGATTTAAGGGACTAGATCTGATAGACAGAGTGCCTGAAGAACTATGGACGGAGGTTCATGACATTGTGCAGGAGACAAGGATCAAGACCATCCCCAAGAAAAAGAAATGCAAAAAGGCAAAATGGTTGTCTGAGGAGGCTGTGAAAAGAAGAGAAGAGAAAGGCAAAGGAGAAAAGGAAAGATATACTTATCTGAATACAGAATTTCAAAGAATAGCAAGGAGAGATAAGAAAGCCTCCTCAGTGATGAATGCAAAGAAATAGAGGAAAACAATAGAATGGGAAAGACTAGAGATCTCCTCAAGAAAATTAGAGATATCAAGGGAACATTTCATGCAAAGATGGGCTCAATAAAGGACATAAATGGTATGGACCTAACAGAAGCAGAAGATATTAAGAAGTGGCAAGAATACACAGAAGAACTATACAAAAAGGATCTTTATGACCCAGAAAACTATGATGGCATGATCAGTCACCTAGACCCATACATCCTGGAATGCGAAGTCAAGTGGGTCTTAGCATCACTACGAACAAAGCTAGTGGAGGTGATGGAATTCCAGTTGAGTTATTTCAAATCCTAAAAGATGATGCTGTGAAAGTGTTGCACTCAATATGCCAGCAAATTTGGAAAACTCAGCAGTGGCCACAGGACTGGAAAAGTTCAGTTTTCATTCCAATCCCAAAGAGAGGAAATGCCAAAGAATGTTCAAAGTACCACACAATTGCACTCATCTCATACGCTAGCAAAGTATTGCTGAAAATTCCCCAAGCCAGGCTTCAACAGTATGTGAACCATGAACTACCTGACGTTCAAGCTGGATTTAGAAAAGGCAGAGGAACTAGAGATCAAACTGATGCACTGGAAAAGACCCTGATGCTGGGAAAGGTTGAAGGCGGGAGGAGAAGGGGACAACAGAGAATGAGATGGTTGGATGGCATCACTGACTCGATGGACATGAGTGAGTAATCTCTGGGAGTTGGTGATGGACAGGGAGGCCTGGCGTGCTGCAGTCCATGGGGTCAAAAAGTGTCGGACATGACTGAGTGACTGAATTGAACTGAGCTACTTAATGAAGCTTACTTTATTCCGGAGAAGGTTAGAGTTTAATAACTTCAAGAACAACAGAAATTCATCAGAACCCAGGTGTCCCACATTGTAGGCAGATTCTTTTACCATCTGAGCCACCAGTGAAGCCCAACAGGATATCACCTGAGGCCAAATTAAAGGATCAGGACCTGCATATACCAGGATTCTTATCAGCAACCCCAGCTCTTGAACCATTGCTATAAAACTCCTCACCAAATCCCCCCAGGTCTGGACACATATTTTTGAGGTCACAGCTTGCTGTTTCCCTCTTTGTCTGGCAAAGCAACAATGCTATTTTTTTCTACTTCACCCAGATCTCTGTCTTTGATTCCGATTCAGCACTAGTGCACAGAGGCTGAGTTTTCAGCATCAGTGGTCGTTCCCCCTGTCCCCTCTGCCTCTGTCTTATCCTTTTATCCCCAGGGTCACAGGAATGGCACTGAGTTAGCTTTTCTACTTCCAGTCTTGCCTGATAACCTGTCTTTTCACTGTAGTCAGTGATTTATCTGCAATGCACACCTCCTCCTGCTATTTCCTCCTTGCAATCCTGCAAAATTCTTTGGTGTCTGCCTTCTCTCTCCAGCCCTGTCCCCATTCCCTACATCTCTGCTCTTATCTTTTGCCACCCTCGACACAAGCTTCCCAAAGCCTAAAACTGACTAACCATCACTCTCACAGAACTCTGTTCTCTGGCTGGAGGCCTCAAAGGCAAGGCAGTGACAGTGACCCCAGAATGTTTGGTGGAACTCTGGCAAGAGAATATTTTTGAAGTGCCCTTGGTGATTCTAATGCAGCCAGAGTTGCAAAACATGGTAACTTAAACCCTTTGTTTCAGAGATTAAAAAAAAAAAATCAGGGAAGTTATCAGATTCATCCAGGGTCACATATCACAGGACTCTCTTAACATTATTATTATTATTATTTTGGAGTCAAAATTACCTATTTCAAAATTTCCCTTTGAATTTCACTCTGTAGAATCTATAGACATGTTTGCAATTTGATGTAATGTTCTTTTGAATTGGACACTGAGACGTTGTAGCCCCGTGTTCCGGGAAACAAACTCACTCAGAAGGACAATGCAGATTAGTGGAGTGCAGTTTGTTACACCAGCTGGCCCAAGGCAGAGTCTCCACTTAGCCAAGGACCCCGACAAGTTTCTGTGAAAATCTTATATACCCTAAGTGTACTTGCTCAAACTCACCTCCCAGAATTCTCTGAAACTAGGCTGAACAAAGGAAAAGAAAGATACAATCAAAGTTAACCCGTGATTCATAAGCCTTAAGCCTAGGTAGTTAACAAGTGGACAATTATCAATGGGCCTGTGGTCATACCCCAATAAACATAATAGAATTTATGATTCTATTTGGTTACACAGATAATTAGGGTATTCTTTTAAGTGACAGTCTAGGTACGAGCTCTGGGGCTCTTCCATCGGGGGGGTCTGGTTTTCCAGTTGGTATGTCGTTTCCGTAGATACAGGGCGCACAGCTCAAAGCCCACAGGGCACACAGCTCAAAATCCAAGATGGATTCCTGCTTTCAAGGAGCCTGTTCTGTCTGTTTCCTCCTTCAAGATGGGGAAAACATCTCTTCACTCTCTCTTATTCAGAATGAGACTTCTGTCAGCTACTTCAAGTTGTCCTTTTGAAATCCATTTACTCAAAATTTTTACAGGAAAACTTACTTTAGGGGAAGGTAAGGTGGGGATCAAAAATACCTTAGTACGTAGGAACAGTAATGTTCCTTATTTCAAATGTGCTATTTGGAGCAAAAGAAAATTTTGTATGTAGCTTTTAAGAAAATGTTTTGTTAAAGCCTTTGCAGCTCAATTTAACTAGTCTGGGTTTGTTTCTGGTCTTTTGTTTTTAAACTGCAAACAGACTTTGAGTTTCTTTCTGTTTCTCCATCATGCCTCATAACCGTCAACAATTCAGTTGGTAAGTTTTAGCCACAGAGCTGCTCATCTGTTGTGTTAATGATTTATACCACGTGCTGTCCCAGATTAGAGGGTGTGACGTTTGACTCTTCACTGGAATCACTGCATAATGGCAAGGCCGGTTTTCTGCCTTCCTCAGACACAACGCAGCTAAGACAGCAGCCAAAGAGACAGACCTGTAATTGAAGACTCCAAAAAGTGAGCTGCCACCTCTCCCTGAAAAGTTATCACTCTGAAGACATCATCAAAGGTCCTAGCCAGAGTACTCTACTTCAATAAACTAAATCACTCCAAGATCAAGTGGACCGGTAAGACATCAAGGTATAAGTAGCTTCATTCCCTCTGGCTTAGGTTTTCAATTTATAAAAACCTCGTGATTCTTTTCTCCTTTGGAACAATTCTATTTTAAGGATGTAAATCTAACTGTACTTACAAAACTGAAAAAAATGTTCAGGCTAACTATACACAGCGACAGTTTATACGATTAATGCAGTAAGTTTTCATAGCTTATTTTTGGTGTGTGTGGGGGTTTGTGCGTGTGTATTTTGCTGCCCTCTACTGGCAATAGAAGGAATGATTGGCAACACAACTTTGTAAAGCAACAAAACCTCAACCAAAAAATAAAAAGGAAAAACGAATTATATGCAGCTCCTTCTCAACTGAAAGTCTCTTTATGATGGAAATGAAATAATCATCTGGTAAAGCTCTAAGAACCAGGATGAAAATACAGTTGATCTAAATGGAACTAATGAAATGAAATACAGATAAAATGCCTGAAGGTGATTAGCCCCAAGGTTTTGCTGCTTGTCCTTGTTCAGCGGCTGTCTTATCCAACGTTTGCGACCCCATGGACAGCAGCACACCAGGCTCTCCTGTCCTCCACCACATCCTGGAGTTTGCTCAAATCCCTGTCCCATGAATCAGTGATCTAACCATCTAGCCTCTGACATCCCTTCTCCTTTTGCCGTCAGTGATTTCCTGCACCAGGGTCTTTTCCAGTGAGTGAGCTCTTCCCTTGAGGTGGCCAAAGTATTGGACCTTTAGCATCAGTCCTTCCAAAGAATATTCAAGGTTGATTTCCTTAGGATTGACTACTTTGATCCCTTTGCAGTCCACGGGATTTTAGAGTCTTCTCCAGCACCACAAGTCAAAAGCATCAATTCTTCAGTGTTCAGCCTTCTTTGTGGTCCAACTCTCACATCTGTACATGACAACTGGAAAAATCATAGCTTTGACTATAGGGACCTTTGTTGGCAAAGTGATATCTCTGCTTTTTAATAAGCTATGTGGGTTTGTCATAGCTTTCCTTGCAAGGAGCAAGTGTCTTTTAACTTCAAATTGCCAACATTCCTTTGATCAGAGACAAAAAGCAAGGGAATCCCAGAAAAACATCTACTTCTGCTTCATTTAGTACATGAAAGCCTTTGACTGTGTGGGTCAAAAACAAACTGTGAAAAATTCTTAAAGAGATGGGAATACAGACCACCTTACCTGTGTGGTGAGAAACCTGTATGTAGATCAAGAAGCAATAGTTAGAATCGGACTTGGAACCACTGACTTGTTCAAAATTGGGAAAGGAGTGTGTCAAGGCTGTATATTGTCACCCTGCTTATTTAACTTCTAGGCAGAGTGCATCGTGCAAAATACGTTGGATAAATCAAAAGCTGGAATCAATATTTCTGGGAGAAATATCAACAACCTCAGATATGCAGATGGTTCCACTCTAATGGGAGAAAGTGAAGAGAAACTAAGGAGCCTCTTGATGAAGGTGAAAGATTAGAGTGAAAAAACTGACTTGAAACAATATGATAAAAAACTAAGATTATGGCATCTGTTCCCATCATTTCACGGCCAATAGAAAAGAGTTAAGTGGAGCAGTTTCAGATTTTATATTCTTGGGCTTCAAAATCACTGTACACAGTGACTGTAGCCACAAAATTAAAAAAAAAATGCTTGCTCTTGGAAGGAAAGCTATGACAAAGCTAGACAGTGTATTCAAAGGCAAAGATGACACTTTGCTGACAAAGGTCTGTAGAGTCAAAGCTATGGTTTTTCCAATAGTCATGTACGTATGGATGTAAGAGCTGGGCCATAAAGAATTGATGCTTTCGAACTGTGGCGCTGGAGAAAACTCTTTAAATTCCCTTGGACTGCAAGGAGTTCAAACCAATCAATCCTAAAGGAAATCAACCCTGAATATTCATTGGAAGGACTGATGCTAAAGTTGAAGCTCCAATACTTCGGCCACCTGAGGCAAAGAGCCGACTCACTGAAAAAGAAGTTGATGCTGGGAAAGACTGAAGGCGAAAGGTGAAGGGGGTGAGAGAGATGGTCAATAGCATCACTGACTCAGTGGACATGAATTTGAGCAAACTCCAGTAGGTCGTGGAGAACAGGGAAGACTGACGTGCTGCAGTTCATGGGGTCACAAAAAGTCAGACACAACTTAGTGACTGAAAAACAAATACTACTAAAATTCCTCTTTTAATATGTGAAGAAATTTAGGCACAAATAGATTAAGACATTTCCTGAAGACTCTTACTAGAAAAAGAAAGTGGAAATTTGAACCCAGGCAACCTCACTACAGAAGCCATGCCCTTGTAACTGCACTAAGAGGCACTCGAGATGATGGTGCACCATTGTGGTCAAAATGTACTTGTAGAACAAACATCCACTTGCTCATTCTGCAAACATCTGTATTTTATGAGTTAGTCTAAAATTAGTACCAACTAATTTGTTAGGCAAGACTATATTAGCACATACCCTCTACCATGCTAAATTACAGAAATATTTCACCTTTAGATAACAATTTTGAAAGCAGATACTGAAAGTAAACACGATTTTTATTCCTTAGGTTTTGTTCTCAGTTTTCCAGATTTTGTTCATTTTCATTCCCTTTACATGACTTGGCCTGCTAATGTCTCCTAGCCTTCCAATCTCAGCTTATAATCATGGCTTTAAGGGATTTTTCTCCACCCTCATATGTTTTGCAGCTTGAGCTCCCATATATAACACCACACACAGGGTGGCTCACACAATAAAAATGGATTTGCTCTTGGTCCTAGAGACTGAAAGCGCAAGATCAATGCTGGTGATCCTCCTGGCTTCTTTTAAAGTATTTATTACTTATGTGTTTGTCCATGCCAGGTCTTAGCTGTAGCACAAGGACCTTTGGTTTTCCTTGCAGCTGTGGGATCTTGCTGTTGTGGCACAGGAAATCTTGGCTGTGGCATGTGGGATTTAGTTCCCTGGGCAGCAAATGAACCTGGGCCCCCCGCATTGGGAGCAAGGTGTCTTAGCCACTGGACCAGCAGGGAAGTCCTTGGCCTTTTTTTAATGCAACTTTTTTTAACATTGAAATACAGTTGATTTACAATTATTGTGTTAGTTTCAAGTACACAGCAAAGTGATTCAAGTATACATGGATATACAAATACATATTCTATTTTACAGTCTCTTCCATTGAAGGTTATTACAAGATATGTGCTATATGGTGGGTCCTTGTTGTTGATCTATTTTATATATAGTAGTTTATGTCTCTTAGTCCCACACTCCTAATTTGTCCCTCCTCCCTCCTTTCCCCTTTGGTAACCATAAAGTTGTTTTCTATGTCTGTGAATATATTTCTGTTTGAAAATAGTTCATCGGTATTCTCATCATTTTCTGTCTGGCTTAGTTAGTAAGATAATTTCCTGGCTCTCAAATCACTGTGTGCTTATGTGGCCTTTCCTCATATGCAGACATATGAGAAGAGGCCACTGATTGTACAGGATTAGTACACCATTCTTATGAACTTATCTAACCATAATCACAGCCTAAAACCTTAATTTCCAAACAGAGTCCCATAGGGAGTTAGGGTTTCAACATATGAATTTGGAAGTGACACAATTTAGTTAGTCCATAGCATCATTCTATACACTTCTATGGGCTTCCCAGGTGGCGTTAGTGGTAAAGAACTCACCTGCCAATGCACGAGACAGATGTGTGTCCGATTCCTGGGCCGGGAAGATCCCCTGGAGGAGGGCATGGCAACCTACCCCGGGATTCTTGCCTGGAGAATCCCACGGACAGGGGAGCCTGGAGGGCTACGGTCCATGGGATCAAAGGACTTGGACACGACAGAAGTGGCTTAGCATGCATGCGCGCATACATTTCCATAGCACTTTCTCCTATTTTAGGATGATTATATAGCAATCCCCTGTTGCTCTACCTGTTGGTTTTTAGACATGAGTGTCCTCGTGCTGGACCACACGCCTGCATCACCACTGTGTCCCTGGCCACTTCTGTGCACTTCACGCCCATGTGAAACTGAACAGGACCTTGTGGGGCCCCTGAACATGGAAGCTTTTCTGTCCCGTTTCTTGTTTGTAGCGTACAGCCTCCAACCTCCATCACCTTCCCTGAGTCCAAACGGCAAGTTCAAACAGTCGCTAATCAGGGAAGTGAAAGGATGCAGAGACAAGGGAGAAGCAGTCAGGAAACACCAGCACAGCCAGGGTCCTGGTCCCCCAGGAACTAAAGCCCCCAGTAAATGGCAGATGTCAGCATTCTTCATTCCAGAGAAGACCACCCGGGGTGAGATGAGAGGAACCAAAGAAGCTCATCAAGAGATCAAGAGGTCACCTGAGACCAGATTAGAGGGATGCAGACCCTGCACAGGCCGCACCGTATCAGCAAAGCTGCCTTTGAATCATTGCAATAAAAACTCCTCACCAAATCCTCCCAGGTTGAGACACACAGCCTCCAAGGACAAGAGCCCACTATGTCCCCTTCTGCCTGGCAAAGCAATACAGCTATTCTTTTCTATTTTACCCAAAACTCTCTCTGAGATTCAATTTAGCACTGGAAAACAGAGGCTGAGTTTTCAGCATCACATGTGCTCCAAGCTGGTTGAAGGAACAAGGGGCAGAAGGAAGTTTCCCATTCTTCCCCTTCACCAGGTCTCCCACAAAATGGTATAATTAGCAGGGGTAGTAGCTTGGTCAGGTCTAACAGACACCTGGGGCTTTGCTGGAGACAGACCACCAAAACAAGCCTTAAGCTGATTCAGCTGCTGAATGTATGGGCTTCAGTCCCCTCCAAGGTCCTCATCAAAGTCACCGAAGGACATGTCATCAATTAAGCTAAACTCTGGTCACCAGCTATTCCTGGGCCAGGAAGCAGGGGCTTTATCTGCCCAGGCGAGTGGCACACAACCCAGTTTCTATGTTCTTATTTCATGTGAATCAGTCATGTAAAAATAGGGTAAATACGTTAATAAAGTATACCCGCTAAATAAATGATCATTGCAATGCATAATAAACAGAATCACTTATAAGTCAGTATAAAAAATGCTGCATTCAAGCTTTTACACAATTTTATTGTACTTTGAATAACAAGCATGTAACAAATTTAGAGCATGATAAGGATGGACTATCTCAAGTTACATTCCTTACAAAAGCATTAAGTACAGTACACCAAGATTGTTTAAAATATTTTAGTCTGCTAAAAAATTATCAAGACATCCTAGGATCTATGGAGTTACCTTTCCTGTCAACTAGAGCACTGATTCCCATTAGCTTTGCTACAATAAAAGTTAACATATATAAACATACACATACAGTAAATGAAATGGGAAATGAAGGCATGCAACAAACATTCCAATTACTAAGCAGGTATGAAGAAGAAAGCATTTTTAGTGTTTCTGAACTCACGATTCCTTTGAACATATTGACCAGGTCTAATGAACCTTTTTCTCCAGAATGTCTTTAATGGTTCATATTTAGACCATTCCCAATGTAATCATTACTCTTTTTAGCATCATCATTCATTGAATCATTCGAGAATTTGCAAACGGAGTAAGAAACACATTAATCTCTTTCACAGGTGGTATTCAAAGCACCGAGTGGCTAAACCCTGTCTGATAAGCACAGACGTTGGAATAGTGCTCATGTGGTGATACAGTCTGTTCCCAAGTTGAATATCAGCCCTGATCTCATTTCCCATGGCCAGATGCACGTTTCAGCTAATGTAGAAGAATGAGCTATGAAACATGAAATTCACACAGACAAGAAATTGAACTCAAATACTCTGCTGCACAGAGGCTGAATGTGAAATTTTCACAGTGACTGAAACTGACTGGCTGACAGGCAATGGTGGTTTTTTTTTTTACATATTGAACTTTGATTAAAATGAATGGACTTACAAGAAACCCTTGAGATTTAGTTAATGCTACCAATCTAAAGGGTCCAAAGAACTGAGGAGCCTTTAAAATCAGTATACGTGACCTTTTCTATATTTTTCCTAAGGAAAAAACAATAATAAAAACACCGAGGTACTTGAGTTTCTTTTCAAGGGATTACTGTTGTTATCTTCCTGAGATGCAAAGACCACAAAAGAAGAGCACCATGCCAAGGCTACTGGACGAGGCACCAGAAACTAATAGTTTGGTCCTTTTCTAAAGGGGTCTCTTCCAACAATGACACTAAAACACAGCGACGGATCACAGATGCCCGGGGCGCCTGGCTGTCCTTGGGTTCCGGGTTTTCCGTGGTCTCCATCTTTGCCAGGGAGGCCTGGGTCTCCAGGAGGACCTTCTTTGCTTATTCCAGGGGGCCCTTCTGGACCTATGATGGAACAATAGCAACATATGAACACAGAGTTTGTTTCTGGGCTGACACAGCTCAATCTGTAAAACATGTAAGCTGGAAAAAAGACTCTCTTCAACATTTTACATATTTGTACTCAAAGTGGAAAGAGAAGGAATCCTCTTGATAATTCTATATGCCTTCCATTTGGAAAAGAACTATCCAAAAATAATTTCCAAAACTAAGCCAAGCTGTGTTATTACAGAAATCATGCAGCTAATGAAGACACAGAGCTAACATTTTAAGATTTCAATTTGTGGATTTCACATTTTCACAATTTTAAGATTTCAATTTGTGGCTAAACTATGTCTTACTTTCAGCTTACTTTTGCCAATATTATTTTAGATTTGCCAGTAATATATCAGTAAGCGGAAACTTTAATGAAGTCACTTTTGTGCCATATTTGCAGTCAAAATGACTATTTTCATTATAGGTATATAGTTTCCACAGTGAAATACATTGTCATTAGCATAATGTCATAATAATCCATACACAACGGTATTATAACACCAATTTGTAAACCATAATTTAGTTCAACTAGCATGCTCAAAGAAAGGAAAATTAAATCAAGACACTGACCTTTTAAAGTTGGTGACCGAAATATTTAGGTCTGGGGATGGAGCAGTGTGGTTTGGGAGCACTCTCTATCACTAATAGTTCCTGCTATTACTACTAATAAATGTTTATTTGACACTTAAGTATTGTTCAAAATGCTTTGCATACAAATTATTGAATCATCTGCTCCACCTGAAAGCCTCAAAAAGTAGTAACATCTAAAATAATAGTGATGACGCACATTTATGGAAAACACAGCTTTGGTTGTCATACACTGTCTGAGAGCACACCATATATTAACTCATTTAATCATCCAACAGTGTCATGATACAAAGAAAGCTGAGCGCCAAAGAACTGATGCTTTTGAACTGTAGTGTTGCAGAAGACTCTTGAGAGTCCCTTGGGCTGCAAGGAGATCCAACCAGTCCATCCTAAAGGAAGTCACTCCTGAATATTCATTGGAAGGATTGATGCTGAAGCTGAAACTCCAATACTCTGGCCACCTGATGCTAAGAACTGACTCATTTGAGAAGACCCTGATCCTGGGAATGATTGAAGGCAGGAGGAGAAGGGGACGACAGAGGATAAGATGGTTGGATGGTATCACCGACTCAATGGACATGAGTTTGAGTAAACTCCAGTAGTTGGTGACAGGGAAGCCTGGTGTGCTGCAGTTCATGGGGTCACAAAGAGTCGGACACAACTGAGCGAATGAACTGAACTGAACTGAAATAACATCTCATCGCTATTTTACAAATGAGAAAACTGAGGCAAAGCAAAGTGAACACAGCTAGCAGAGTTTGGCTTTTGAGTCCATTTCAGCATTATTTTGGGTTCCGGGAGTTGGTGATGGACAGGAAGGCCTGGCGTGCTGCGATTCACGGGGTCGCAAAGAGTCGGACACGACGAGCGACTGAACTGAACTGAACTGAGAATCATAAAGATAAGACAGTGATACAGACAGCGATATACATTAGATAGGCATGGGCGACTGAAACCATATGAGATCTAGTCTAAGGAGTGGCATTCTAAAGAATCTAAATGATAAGAGGGAATCTTGAATGATTCATAAATGTAATATAGGATAAAACTTCTAGTAGTTAGATCTCAATGTGCTGAATGTGAATCACTCAAAAAAGGAAAGAAAAGTCTTGATTTCAAATCTTTGGACATAGGTCTATGGTGATTTTCCTAAAGCAAAATGTGCAGGAACACTTATGAGCATCACCAGTTCTTACCTGGGGGACCAGGAGGACCTTGTGCTCCAGGGTACCCAAGTCCTTGGCTCCCCTTTGCCCCGTTCCGTCCAGGGAGGCCTGCAGAGTGTCAGAGAGGTGAATAAGCTTACTTTTCCCATAAAATCACTTCTTCCTTAGATTGTTTCTTTCAAAGCTGTTAATATATACATTAAAGAAAAAGAAATCTTTTTAAAAAGTTTCACCTATTTATTATTACTTACCACCTATTTATTATTACTAACGGGAAAGAGAATTTTTTAAGCCACAGTTTTTAAAATAATTAATGCTTTAGAAACATAATGAGATTAAATATTAAGAAAGGAAAATTATTGGAATTAATTTTATTATTTAGCCCTTTCTGTTCATCACAGCTGTTCCTTTGATGAAACATCTAAATTGTTCAAATCATATTAAACTAAAAGGAAATAATTATCAACCAACATTTCACATAAACATTCAAAGGCAAAGAGCAGTTAAGTTGTGGCCTACTATTAGAAAGTTTGGTTGCAAAACTTAATTCTTTTTTTTTAAGATTTTTTTTTAATGTGGACCATTTTTAATGTCTTTATTGCATTTGACACAACACTGCATCCACTATTTTTTTTTTTTAATGTTTTAGTTTTTTGGCCCCAAGACATGAGGGATCGCAGTTCATTGACCAGGGATTGAACCTATGCCCCCTGTATTAGAAGACTAAGCCTCAACCACTGGACCACCAGCAAAGTCTCTAATTTTTCTTATAATAGAAAACAATGTCGAATACAGTAACAAACATTACCAAAGTCAAAATAAAGGAAATGGTGTCTGCGATGTTCTATTTAAAGACACTATTGGACTCAAGCAAAATTTCTAAGTTCATTGTCAACATTTTCTGATTTACAAGTTCACATGCTTTATAACCTTGAATTTTCTCTCTTGACTTTAGGATATGCTTTCAAAAAATACAATAATTATTCTTTAACTCAGCTGACAAATTTAGATGTAGGGATAGAAAAATTTTTTGTCTTCAAGAAGACAAACATGAACTCTTGCCTATTAAATCACTTTAAGAGGTGAATACAAAAAATATCTTTTTTTGTTGTTCATTTGCTTAGACATACAAACTAAGTACCTTTTAGTCCTTTGGCACCTGGGCGTCCCGGAGCTCCCATTAATCCGGGAACACCATCTCTTCCTGGCAAACCAGGGAATCCTCGGGGACCTTCTGGGCCCATGGGACCGGGTGGCCCTGGAATACCCGGGGAGCCATGCTGGGGCTGGCAATGATCACAGCTTTGAATTCTTCCACTTTGAAGTAAGACAGGTAACTGGGCTTAAAAGCAAAGAAACCCCAACTCTTAACATTTAAATGGTGAGTGGACATTAATAATCACTTATAATTAAAAAACAAAAAGATTTACAGATGCTTAACTCTTGGCCAATAACTTCATTTCTAGAAATTTAACTAGGAAACATCCATTGCTGTTTACAATAATTTTATTGTGGAAATTGCTTCAAATAAGGGGGGAAAGTACCTTGCTAAAAGAAACTGTTAAATTATAAGTGTCACATTGGGGAATAAAATTACTAGAATTATGTCAGAAAAGAAAATTTAATCAATGGTGAAATAATGATAAATTACTTTATGAAAAAGATTACAAAAGTTACATGTAAAAATACTTATATAGGAGAGACAAAGATGGATAAATGTCCTTTATTTTCTTCTTTATCTTACTTATGCTTTTATAATGTCTACAAAAATATTTATATGACTTCTGAAATTTGAAAGTTATTAAAATCTGTATGTTTGAGACTTACCTCTTAATACATCAGCGCAAACTTGTCGAATAAACTCTTCTGAAAATTCTCTCCCCTGCATCAAATTATTAGGGGTTATAACATGGACATGCCAAGTACAAAGAATGAAAACATAAAACTGTGAAAGAAGCAGAATACATACGGGTTTCCCATCCAGTCCTGGGGGGCCCGGAGGACCTGCTTGTCCGGGTGGCCCCTGGGGGCCTGGGGGCCCCATCAGACCATCCACCCCAGACTCTCCTTTGGCTCCAGTGGCACCTCGGGCACCAGGCTCTCCCTTTTCACCTCTCTAAAAACAAGCGAAATCTTCAGAAGTTCTATTTAAATATTTCAGGAGGTATAATTGCACCATAAAAGTCCTCCAGAATACAGATATGAATAAATACAAACATATATCTAAATTATACAGGTAACTGCTGGGAAACACCATAATTGATCAGGAGGGAAATTTCATACTATATGAAACAGCAATTTATCCATCCAATCAACCACCCATCCAATCCTACAAATAACCGTTAATTAGTACATATATTGATTAGGCAATATGCATAGTACCAGAGATACATCAGTGACTCTGACAGTCTTGTTCCCAGGGAGTTTAAATTCTAGAGGTAGGCATAAAAATGCACAGTATTCCTCATTGGAAAATACGCAGAAAAACAGTTCCTAATTTAGAATAGGAATCAATACTATTGACAAATGTGTACCATTTCGTACCTAATTCAGTGAACCTACATATTCTGAAAATCTCTATTCAGGAACTATTGAAGAACATGAAAGATATTTTCTGCTTGGAATGTCAATGGCTAGATTTATTTATACAGTACTGAAAATTAAGCTGTGAGGACTGGACAGCATAATGCAAGAAGAAACATACCTCTCCTTTTGCACCGTGATGGCCTGGAATTCCCTACAAAAATTAATAGGAAAAAAAATGTGCAAGTTATAGTACTAACAATGTGGCATGTACCCTTTAGACATATTTAATCAAACTTGAATTTTTGGTTTGGAAGACAGCAATAGAAATAGTGACAAAATCACATATACAAGAAACCTTTTTCAAAGAGACTAATGACTAGGAAATATACTAAATGAATAATATAAAAGGGTTAATTTACATAACTTTCATTCATCTATATGAATATTTTCAAATGATGCAGGTCAAATATGTAGGTTAGAATGGCATTCTATCTGAATTCTTTTAAAACTCTACTCGTATTTTAAAATATATTACTAGTTTAAGGAAAATTAAAAGTTAAGTCAGGGAACATACCCGATATTTAATAATAACTATAAATGGAGTACAGACTTTAAAAACTGCATCACTATATTGTACACCTTATATATGATTATACACTAACTATACTTCAATAAAAAGCTCAAATCAGTAAAATAAGGAATATTTATTCTTTTATTCAGTGATTAAGATCCTATTTTGTTTCAAATTTGTATTCTTAAAACTAAATTTTGTTTGAGTACTATAGATAAACAATGGGTTAAAGAAAAGATAACATAGGGGAGAAAAACAGACTGTCCTATGCTTAAATCACTCATGGCTGGAAATTCAGAGATTAGGAAAGAAGCATGTTAGTGTGAAGTCAAGTGGGCCTTAGAAAGCATTACTATGAACAAAGCTAGCGGAGATGATTCAATTTCAACTGAGCTATTTCAAATCCTAAAAGATGATGCTGTGAAAGTGCTGCACTCAGTAAGGCAGCAAATTTGTAAAACTCAGTAGTGGCCACAGGACTAGAAAAGGTCAATTTTCATTCCAGTCTCAAAAAAGGGCAATGCCAAAGAATGTTCAGACTACTGCACAATTGCACTCATTTCACATGCTAGCAAGGTAATGCTTAAAATCCTTCAAGCCAGGCTTCAACAGTACATGAATTGAGAACTTCCAGGTGTATGAGCTGGATTTAGGAAAGGCCGAGGAACCAGAGATCAAGTTGACCACATCCACTGAATCAGAGAAAAAACAGAAGAATTCCAGAAAAGCATCTTCTTCTGCTTCATTGACTACATGAAAGCCTTTTACTGTGTGGATCACAAAAATCTATGGAAAACTCTTAAAGAAACAGGAATACCAGATCACCTTACTTGCCTCCTGAGAAACCTGTAAGCAAGTCAAGAAGCAATAGTTAGAACTGGATATGGAACAAAGGACTGGTTCAAAACTGGGAAAGGAGTACATTAAGGTTGTATATTGTCACCCTGCTTATTTAACTTATATGCAGAGCACATTAAGCAAAACACCTGGCTGGATGAAGTACAAGCTAGAATCAAGATTGCAGGGAGAAATAGCAATTACCTCAGATATGCAGATGACACAAACCTTATGGCAGAAAGGGAAGAACTAAAGAGTCTCTTGATGACAGTGAAAGAGGAGAGTGAAAAAGTTGGCTTAAAACTCAACATTCAGAAAACTAAGATCATGGCATCTGGTCCCATCACTTCATAGGAAATAGATGGGGAAACAGTGGAAACAGTGATAGACTTTATTTTCTTGGGCTCCAAAATCACTGCAGATTGTGACTGCAGCCATGAAATTAAAAAATGCTTGCTCCTTGGAAGAAAAGTTATGGTCAACCTAAACAGCATATTAAAAGGCAGAGACACTACTTTGCCATCAAAGGTCCGTCTAGTCAAAGCTATGGTTTTTCCAGTAGTCATGTATGGATGTAAGAACTGGACCATAAAGAAGGCTGAGTGTGAAATTGATGCTTTTGAATTGTGGCACTGGAAAAGACTTGAGATTTCCTTGGACTGCAAGATCAAACCAGTCCATCCTAAATAGGAAATCAGTCCTGAATGTTCATTGAAGGACTGATGCTGAAGCTGAAAGCTCCAATACTTTGACCACCTGATGTGAAGAGCCAACTCAATGGAAAAGATCCTGATGTTGGGAAAGCTTGAGGGCAGGGGGTGAAGGGGACAGCAGAGGATGAGATGATTCAATGTCATCATTGACTCAAAGGACATGAGTTTGAGGAAACTCTGGGATATAGTTAAGGACAGGGAAGCCTGATATGCTATAGTCCACGGGGTTGCAAAGAGTCAGACATGACTCAGCAACTGAACAACACAAATTTTGTACAATGGGCTTCTCAAGTGTCACTAGTGCTAAAGAACTCGCCTGCCAATGCAGGAGACCCAAGAGATGCAGGTTTGATCCCTGGGTTGGGAAGATCCCCTGGAGGAGGCACGGCAACCCACTCCAATATTCTTGCCTGGAGAATCTCATGGACAGAGGAGCCATAGGAGAGTGAGGCATGACCGATGCAGCTTAGCATGCATATGTGCATGTTGACCAATGTGGCAGTTTTTTCCTCCCATGATATGACCTTTACCTGAAGCTCTCTCACCATCACAATCATGGGATACATGTGAATGGTTCCTTTAAAGTTTTTCCTCTTATCTTTTACATAGTCATTCCAATGACATTTTTGAGAGATGATAAGAACCTTTAGGAAATACACTAGAATTTTTTGTTTTTGAAATTCATTGTACATTCAGGCTCCAGAATCACCCAATATTAGTTTAGAACAAAGGGTATAGCTTTCACAATACACAGGAGGGATTTCATTAATCAACTTTATTATTTTTTATTGAAATATAGTTGATCATTAATCAACTTTAAAGTTAAAAATTCATGTTCTGCAATTCAATATAAAACTCAGCGTATAATAAACATTTCAATACAGAATTCCATATATAACAATGAAGTCTGAGGATTTATGTTGGTTTATTTCTAGGTTCCTTCAACATGAAGATCCAAATGAGACAGAAGAAAAAATTAGGGAAAATCAGTGTTTGGCACAGAGTAAGGGAGATTCTCAAAACTTGAGCATAAAGACACTAAATTTTAGTTTTCATATAAAAATCAGTTAGTGAGTAAAACACTCTTTCTCAAGCCATTCTTTAAATATAGAAGTTTCTGAAGAAATGCAGAGATGTCCCCTACCAGATAGAATCCTCCAATTGGATCCAGGTACAGGGAAAGATAAAAGATAAAAGCTCCCAGGACTAGAACCAAATTAGATCTGAAACTGAAAACAGCTGTCAGCTGAGAATCCACTTAGATGATCTTGTGAGAGAAACATTTGCTTGGGCCCCATTCACAACAAGAAGGCCAAAAAAAAAAAAAATCAAATCGCACACGTGCCGCACTTGGTAGGCTGACAGGTAACTTAGGGCTTTGTTTACTTAGATGGGTGGGACAACCACTCAGCAGCTGAGAGGCCACAGCTGCCCCGACCCCTCTGCAGACTTAGGTCATGGGGGCGGAAATGCAGCTTCCAACACACCCAGGACAGAGCTTTCCAGGAAACCCAAATCCTGCCTTGGGGGAGGCAGACTTGCTTTTTCTCTTGAGAAGTGAGAAAAAAAAAAAAAAAAAAGATGTTAAGGGAACCTTGCCAAGAGTGTCATCTGTCAACCAGTGAGCTAGCCGCCAAATTGTGCGCTCAGAATCCAAAGGAAATAGGCTCCTATCGCAGTTTCTGTGAGTAAAAATGTAGGAGGCCCGGCCGGGGTCTTGCAGGCTGACGCATGGAGAGGCGAGGCTCTCCCGTGAGAAGAGCCATGCACACTTGCTGTGTGGTTAACCCGGGGAAGCAGAGCAGGGCGGCGGGGAGCAGGCACAACGCTGCTTGTCATCCGGCGGTTTATCATGGGGCGAAGGGGCCCAAACTGGAGACCTTTCTTCCTGACCATCACTGCACACGGGCGGACTGGGTCCTGGGCGCTCTCAGTGACGCCTGCTCTGAAGCTCAGCTTCTAGGCTCTCAATTTCCCGACACCCAGCGCTCACCTTTCATCTAAGACGCGCCCGGGGCATGTGCTTTCAAACACACGCCTTCCCACCCGCCTGAGCCTCTCCATTCCTCCAAGCGAGGGACCCAGAAACTCCACCCTTGGAGCCATCACCTCACAGTTTCATCCCCCTACCACCAGTTAGTGCAACTACGGAATCTGCCTTATGCCCACACTCCCTATCAGCTGGATGATTTTATTTGTCCATTTGGGCTCTGACTTAACCTACACGCCACGTGACAATCTCACAGAAACATGGCTTCAGGAGGAGTTTAAAGAAGAAAGTTAGCGCTGAAGCACACAGGTTACTATGTGTTCCACAGATAGCTGGTGGGAAGTTGCCATGGAGCTCAGCCTAGAGCAATGGGATGGGGCTGGGAGGCAAGCTCAAGAAGGAGGGGATATATGTGTGTTTATGGCTGGCTCACACTGGCAGACAGCAGAAACCCACAACATTGTAAAGCAATTATACTATTAAAATTTTTCTTAAAAAAGAAGAAAAGCATGTCTTATGTATCTATTCCATGACAGTTCCCCGAGATGGGATTAACACATCTGTAGGGTAGCAAATTGTGTCTCTGAACAAACTAGAGGGAAACAAGTCAATTCTTTCACTACACAGGGCCTCAACTGCTCATATTTTAAGAAGAAAAGAAAAACTCCACAATAGGTACAGAGATGCTGCTATGAATGGCTGCCTTGGGCCATTACTACTCCAAGAAGCAGGTGGAATTGTCTGCCTTCAGTCATTTTTTAAAATGTGGCCCATTTTTAAAGTCTTTATTGAGTTTATTACAACATTGCTTCTGTTTTTACATTCTGGATTTTTGGCTGAAGGGCATGTGAGAGCTCAGCTCCCTGACAAGGGATTGAAATTGCACCTCCTGCATTAGAAGGCAAAGTCCTAATCACAGGGCACCAGGGAAGCCCCGACCTTTAGTCATTTACTTGGTGAGAAATAAGTATTGCAAGCCAAGTTTCACAGCCACAGAGAGTATCAGCATGGGAAAATAAAAATACAAATTAAACAATTAAAGCAAGCCCTGACCACCATCACCACAACAAGCATTCTCATCCCTGTGCACTCAGAACGCACACTACATCTCCCCTTCTCCTCACTCATTTTTATTTGCAGGTAACTCTCGTTCAGTCTTGTTCAGTTATGTGATTCATTGATTCATTTTCCATTAAAAAAAAAATACCTGTGATCCTGGAATCCCTGGTCTTCCATTTTCTCCCTTTTGACCCTTTAAAATTGAATAAATGTTATTTATTCGTTTACACATACATGATGCATTCACACACACAACGCATACTATGTACTTTGCTGCTGTCTACAGCAAAGTTCACAAGAGCAGCGATGCAAATATGCAAAATGATGCAAGAGGAGAGAAGAAAAGAAGTGAGAGGAAAGTCAGCCTAACCTTAGAGTTAAAATTGACGGAGACAAACAAACTACCGACTTTGGGGAATATGTAAATAGAACATGTTAGACAATTGAGGGTGTTCTGCAGAGTCCATGCTCATGGCATGAAAACTGTTTAAAAATTCAGTGACTGTGGTCATTTTCTTAATTTCAATGGCATTATGTTTGGTGTGTATTATGTACATGTGAGGGCAAGAAGACCACTTTAAAGACATTTTAAATGCTTGGGGCTGGTGCACGGGGATGATCCAGAGAGATGATATGGGGTGGGAGGCGGGAGGGGGGTTCATGTTTGAGAACTCATGTACACCCGTGGTGGATTCATGTCAATGTATGGCAAAACCAATACAGTATTGTAAAGTAAAAGAAAGTAAAAATAAAAATTAAAAAAATAAAGAAATAAATTTATATTTAAAAAAATAAAAAAAAAATTAAAGACATTTCTACATTTACACTGTAGAAAATATTTTGAATGAAGATCTTTAAATTAGGACAAATAAAGAAAACTTGATAAAGATACAAACATATTTGTCCATTCAATTAATATTTTGTATAAGACATCCATCTTGTATAAGACATTGGGCCAAACCCTGAAACACCACTATTTCATCTGTATGTTGAAAGGGTAATTAATATAGTCTAGTAAAACATACACCTAGATATATAATCAGTTAAAGATCTAGTGACTGAAATTTTAAATCACTCCTGAATAGCAGGTTTCGTTTGTCTTTTTTTTTCCATTTAGTTATACCCATGAATTCCCAGGGGCCCTATTTGCTGGCAGGACCCTGTAACTTCAGGACACTTCCGCAAAGTGTCCCTACGTTGCCATCAAGTTTCTTACTGTGTGGTACAGAAGCTAAGCAAATTAATATCTTAAATATGCAGTTAAATTCCAAACTTCAAAGTGGCTAAGATACGAAATCTTAACTGTTCTCAAAACAAAAAACAAATTAATGTTCAGGATAAAGGTATTAGCTCACCCTTCAGTAGTAATCATATTGCAGTATATAAATGGATTAAACCAACACCTTTTACACCTTCAACTTACTCAACTTACACATTTTTTGTGGTTGGGGGAAAGGGTGACTGGACTCAAGGAGACTAGTTAGAATGATGCTTCAGTCACCCAGGACCCATGACAAGAAATGACCAGGGTGGTGGATTTCAGAGAAGAGGCTTAATTCAACTTTCATTGTCTGAAACACATTGAGACTGTGACCCTAGCAGGTTTTTACTTTGAAATTTTCTTTCATGCCTCTAGATATTCCAGAGTTTTGAACATTCTGGGAAATTTTGCAGTGTCTTTGTTTTATGTGAAGCTTATTTTATGTAGCAAAACTCAGCCACTATTGCTAACCTTTGTAATTTTAAAAACATCGCAAAACCAATACAGTATTGTAAAGTAAAATAAAGTAAAACAAAATAAAAATAAATTAAAAAAACATCGCTGAAATACTGTCTGTCCAGATTTACAATTTTGGTCAGAAAAATCTTATATATTTCTAGAACGTGAAAGACTAAAAGGCCGACAGATACAGTTTATTCCTTATCAGTGTGTCACTGTTTCAGCCAGCAGCGTCTTATTCATGGACCAGCGATCAGTTAAGGAACAATCTCATCTAGAGCCACTGGGACTGAGGTAGAACTGTCCTCCCCTCTCAAAGCTGTAGCACATCCCTTCTCTTCACCTTTTTCACTAAGACACCCAAAAGCAAATGTCCTAAATCACCCCAGATTTCTTCAGCCTGATCTAATTTTCTGGTATAATTCTCCCTCTTTTTATTAGTTTGAATATGTTTCATATGTAGAGTGAATAGTGTCTTATCAAATTTATTTGTGCTATAAGTCATGTCAAATCATCTGGGGAAACCAACACACCATAAAGTATATAAATGAACAGATATTACAAGAATAAAGCATAAAGTCCTGACTTTATTGCAAGCCAAAAAAAAGCCAGTAACATACCTGAATGCCCCTTTCACCTTGATTTCCTTTGTCCCCCTGCAAAAAGGCAGTTTTATATGTAGCATAATATAATATATTCTGTAACCTTTCAGATAAACATGTTTTTCTTCAGCAAAGAAAAATACATGGTCTCATGCAAATTCCACAAGTGCCTTATATACAGAAGCTAACATAATATTTGGGAAGAGAGTAAAACCACATTATGTCAAAGTGATGTTCTAAATGAATACTTTCTTGTGCTCTTATATTCAAAAGAAAGTTTACTACAATTTCTTTGTTATAAGGAAGAAGAAAACTTTTCCATATTGATGACAATCTAAGGTTAAACAAAGAGAAGACTTGACAAATCTTGTTTTATGAAATCAAACTAAAAAGTCTTCTTACTATTCAGCTAACAGTAGCCACAGATTTATAAGAAACAATGAAACAATGCTGAAACGGTATTTAGAAAATATATGCTTCAAAAATTAACTTTTGTAGGAAAAGTCATATACCATAATATTGTTTCCTAGAGTTTCTCAGCCAGGAGAGATGTTTGAAACCAACTAGTTCAATGTCTTTGCTCTTATAATTAACACATAGATCAGGAAAAAGCATTTGCCCAAAGTTGAACTTGGGCCATGCCATCCAAACACGGAATTTTGTGCTTACAGCAAATAAAACACAGGTTTTCTTTTAACTGACAAGTTTCTGAACAAGGAAATTCTCTAAATCCAAACATATATTCACATAGATTTAGTAAGTAAATACTATAGTCAATAGTATTAAATAAATACTAGCCACTAAGAGTCCAACACTTAATCACTGCTGTGTGGACCATCCCTGCGTCAGCAAGTGCTGATTGCCACTCATCAGAGCAAAACAGATTGCTCTGGGTACAATAACCTAGGGCCCGAGCAAATAACACATGAGGGATAGAAAAAATGAAATGATACAAAACTTGAAACAGCAGGGATACAAAGATGGAGACATAAGACTTTGTACCCTTTACAGAACAAAACTGGTACAAGTCACTTCTAACCTGAATGTTTAGATACTAACTCAGGGGTGTGGACTTCTCTGACAGATAGCCAGTTAAGTTCTTGCTCAAAGCCTTCAAGCCAACAATAATATTTACACAGATACAACTCAGAGCTCTTTTATTTAATAGGATAGAGAGAGAACCCAAGGGAATGCTATCTTATCTCACCAAAATATTTTATGTGAATATATAAGCCTTATATTTTAAACTCAAATTAATTTTAGATGAACTGTTTTGTAATATAATTGTTTCAGAGAAAAGAATATCATGGTCAAGCATTCTGGTTATAATTTTTATCATTTCAGACTTTCGCTTCAGTTTGGGAAAGATATTCACACTTTGGTTAAGAGTGGCTCAAGTTGAATATTTGAGTAACCTGGAAGGGTTAGTTTTAAATTTACACTGCATCTGCTTCTGTGACTTTAACCCTTTTTTGTTATTGTTAGCATACACAATGGCCTGCCTGAGGGAGATAACCTGAGCCACCTGTGAAGGAGACTGTCTGGAAGTGAAACTTAATACATCCCCCTACCTGAGCCTTGCCATTCTATAGAATACTTGCAAGGACTGAATAGTCTTTTTCCTTTGTTTCCTCACCTCCCCCAATCTCTGATCCATAAAAGAACCTGGCAACCAGGCCCTGACAAGAAGGTTCTTTTGGGGCACTAACCTGCAACTTCCTGGTCAGCTGGCTCCCTGATTAAAGTCTCTTCCTTGCCTCAAACCTCGTCTCTTGGATTTACTAACTTGTCGAGTGGAGAGCAGAGCAAGCTTGGACTCGGTCACACTTTCCCTAAACAATTCTCGACTCTCCTACTGAACAATATGAATTTACAGGATATTACTTAACTGTATGTTTTCTAATCTATCTTTTCCAAGGTCCTCACGCAGGAGACAGTACCCATGCAGGGACATGAAAGAGGCCACAGCTCTTGGCACGGGGTTGAACACGTTACATGTGTGCCAAGTACGGAGGTCATCTCACCGCTGAATGTATCATTGGTCCTCCTCTGCTACTCGCCCAAAAGAAAAACCTACATGTTCGCAGCTGATTAACACTGAATTATGTATCCTAAAAATCATACCTTTTTCCCTTGAATTCCAGGTAAACCCAGGTATCCTGGTTCTCCTGGGGGACCCACCGCTCCTGGCTCTCCCTAAATAACACAGAAATCACATGAACATCGCAGACCCACTGCTTGTGAACAGCCCCACTGCTTGTATCTCTACATACATCTCAAATTTAAAACTGATAGCTAAAAACTTTATGAACATTCAGAGTTATTATTATAGAACTAGTAAAGAGTGAAAAGTCCACGGATGTCCTATGTTTCTTCCTATCTTTTCTAGTTAAGAAATTCTGAGAACATATGATATTTGAAAGCTTCACAAATAGTTGGTATTTTTCTTATATTTATAACTTCAACAATAAAAAATTAAGCAGTGAAAATAATGAACATGGGTATCTCTCTTTGCATTTACTAATATTTTCTCTTCATCTTTGAAATTGCTTTTTCTCATAAATCCTCCTTTAAAAAAATATATTGTTACAAAACTGGTAATAAAAAGAAGCAATAAAATTATTAAAAATTTTATTACCCAATATTTTTATTTGGTTATATATTTTCCCTCTACCTCTCACAAACATATAGGCAACTTAGTTACTAAAATGTGCCATGTATGCATAATTTTATAATAAATTATTTACTTCAAAATATATTAATATTGAAATTTTTTATATACCATTATATGTTTTAAATTTTTTAAAATTATAGAACATCATTCAATTGTATTGATTTACCACATTTAATAAAATTCCTACTGCCAAACACTCATTTTCACCATTTTTATAAACAATATTGGGGTGAACATTCTTACCATTAAATATACACATTTATGATTTTTACTTTATATATCTGGAAAATTATTTTCTTAAACATAAATTCTTGAGCTGTTTTCACAGCAAAGAATATTCTGTATTATCTTAACTGAATTTTCTACTCCCTGTCATGTCATAGGTATTATTTCCTTTCTTTTAAATGCCTTAAATAAGAAAGACTTACAACGTGAAAGTATAGAATGACGATGTCTCAACAACATTTAGGTTAAAACTTTAAGAGATAGGATGCACTCCGAAACGTGCTTCATGGTGTTTTGGTTTTGCTTTGTTTGTTTTACCGTTAGCCCTAAACTTTCGTCACATTAACTAAAAATGACTCTTTTGTGGAAACTAAGTTCTGTTCTCTTTGCTCACTGTGAGTTGTTGAATATGACTCTAGATTTTTGAAGGCTAGAAAAGAATTTAAAATGACTGACATCAACTATTTGGTTTGGAGGAAACTGGTAAGGCATTTGTGACTCCCAAACTGAAGATAAAGTCCCATTAATCATCAACCAAGGAACAGAACCACCCTGGGAGACACACACACACACTCTCAATGCTCAGCCACAGAAGAGAGTGATATTCTCTGGACCAGAGAGGATATTCACATTAGCAACCAACTTTTACCAATTCTAGAAAAACCAAGGTATATGTCATGCCTTTATTACCCAAACTATGATAAAATATCCAAAACACAGAAATGAAATTGGCCCACATTCACCACTGGCTTTCAGGTACGTTAATTTCATCCTTCATTTCACATATCTTTTCTTAATACAACTGTTAATCTCACCCAAAAATGAGAGGACCGCATACTTTGAAAACATTTCTAAATACATCAAAACACAATGAATTACCTTGAGCCCAGAAGCCCCAGGCAGCCCTTGAAGTCCAGGTTCACCTTTATTTCCCTGTCAATGCATCAAAATTATTTTAAATTTTGAATTTAAATGTCACCAGACATTTAAAGGAACATATTTTAAACAATTTTTACAGTTTCAACTTTCTAATTGTTTGAAAAATAGAATCTATATGTTAGATCTTCTTATTAAGAAAAACTATTTTAAACAAGGAAGTGAGTCTGCATATTTATAAAGTCTTCAGTGAGCCTGTTTGAAGCTGGTAGCTCCAAGTAAAAAAATCTTTAGGGACCAGCCCTAATTAGCTAGGTCTGTGTTGCAGAGGCCAGACTCATGTATCTTAATAGCATCCTCTAGGCTGGAAATCATCCTTCCCTGTTTCACTTTCTCTGTAGAGCTCATTTTCAGTATGTAACTTAAGGAAAGAAAATTAGCCTCAAATGCACTTTTGAGTGGCTTTTGGAAGAAACACGAATCAGATAACATTCAGTTTGCATGCTTTTTCAGAATTCCAGTACAGTCCTTGCTAACAGACACTTGGAAAGTAAGACCAAGTTGTTAGAGCAAAGCATGTAAGATAGGAAAACAGGACTGGTTATAAAAAGAGACAACTCGCCTCCTGGTTCACCAGGAGAGATTGTCAGAGGTGGTTCTGGCTTTCAAATATGCTCTGACACCTGAAATCATAGCCCGGTCCATGTCTGGCAAAACCCTGTTATTAAAGAGGTTGGTGTGACACCTAGGAGAGGGGAGTGATGACCACCCAGAGTCAGGGCGGGTGTGATCAGAAAAGAGAACCACCTTCATTCTCAGCTCATGTTGAGAACCACACAAACATCATATTTGCACTTAATTAAAGCATTTGTCACGTTAACAGCATGATTATACCATAGCATCATGGTTCCTTAAAATTTCTAATTTTACAAATGGTTAAGCTGAAACTCACAGGGGTGACAGGACTGGATGAAAACTACATGACTTGATTATGTTAATGTACTTTGATATGATTTACATAACATTTTACAAAACTGGAATCTGGTATGGTAAAAAAGACTTACATGTGGTTCAACACCTATTCTAAAAATGAGTACTGTAGTGGAAATTGGAAGTTCTCTAAAGATCTACACAGACTCTCGGCATCATAGCTGCCTTGCTTGCAACAGCTTCATTGTCCTACTGTTGACCTTATATCAGTTGATATTGTAGGCACTGTTCCCAAATACATTAGTTGACACAACCAGAGGGATACGGTAATATAGAGCAGCAGTCCCCAAAGTTCTTGGCATCAGGGACTGGTTTCGGGGAAGACAAGTTTTCCACGGACTGGGCAGGGGATGGTCCAGGTGGTAACACAAGTGATGGGGAGTGATGGGGAGCAGCAGATGAAGCTTCATTGCTGCCCCACCCCTCACCTCCTGCTCTGTGGCCCAGTTCCTAACAGGCCGGTACCAAGGCCCAGGGGTTGGGGACTCCTGATAGAGGCAGGTAAGCTACGACCTGTGGGCTAAGTCAGCCCAAAGCCTGTTTTTATAAATAAAGTTGTAAAGTTTATTTTTATAAAAGGAACACCGGTACACCCACACAGCAGCTGCTTCTACATTCTAAGAGCAGGGATGAGTGACCGCATCAGAAGCTGTATGGCCCTCAAAGACCAAAACATGTCCAACCTGGTCCTTGGCGAAAAAACATTCTAAGACCTGAGCTAATACACTGCATGAAAAGAAGTGAAATCAAACGTTTCACTGAAAAGATTACATTTTAGAGGTATAATTTTAACATCTTGAGTCTATTTGAAACAAAACAGGTTCAAAAATAGATGCTAAAAATCAGTTTTAATATCTTGAATCTATTTTAAAAATTGTACAAGGTGAGGGAAATCAAACTTCATAGTATTTTATGTAAAAATAAACTGGGATGTTAGAATCACTTGACTCGCCAGACATATCAGCAGACCTGCCCAAGGGGTGGATGCCACAAATACAGTGCTCTAAAGTCTTTTATGAAAAGTCCAACAGATTTAGCGGACCTCCAGCTCAGTGTGAGCCAACAATGGGAAGTGGCTAATTTTAAACAGCTGATAAAATCTCAGGCTGCAATTCTTAAGAATTAGAGCATCCAGAATCACGGGAGAGTCCATTGTACCCCAGTTATTTAAGGAGCATACAAATACTCTACTTTTCTTACAAAATGACCTTGAGAAATGATGGAGAAGGCCCATTTGGTGGGTGCACACTTACTACTGCTAGGGTCCACAGTGTTCCAAGGACCCTCAGAGTTCACCCCTAATAACAGGGCAGCTACTTTCCCTGACTCACTGACATTCTATCCCATCTCTTTCTCTAGGTAATTTAGAAATTAAAAGTAGAATAGATTAGGCCATCTACTCATGTTGTATGCCAGGATCTATTTCCCTGGTCTAGTTCAAGGATGAATGCTTTCAAAAGACCAGATCCCATCACTTTCTTTCAGAAAGTTATCCTATAATCTACTCATTAAAATAGTCAAGAATAGTTTCTTAAGTCAAGCCAGAATCTACCCAATCTGATCCTCTAATAAGCCAAGAAAAAAAGAAATTCTCTTAGCACCTGACTATGTACACCTAGAAAATAGCTGAACCAGGAAACTCAAAGAATTCCAGTTCTAACTTAAAAACAGTATCACCTGAAATCTCAGTATATGTGTCAAGCTTGCCTTACTTTTTTAAAATGTGGAAGTTAAGAGAATATGCCAACTTACGCCCAGTCCTGAGGGAGGAAACACCTAATAAAACTCATTATAAGGCATCTTAAAAATAAAAATTCCACATATATTCCACAAAATAATATACCAAAGAAGGCCTTGAAAGCTGGAAAAGTTACCTCCCTCATCACTAGAGAGGCTCTAGATAGTGGCTTGAGCACTGGTTCCTTAGAATTCTGGGTGTTGCTCAGTGCGCCGGGGCTAGCAGTGAGGCTAGAGGGCTGTCACGAGGATCCTGGACTCCTCCCAGCTTAAACTAGGGCTGCTTCACACAACCGTGCTTTACATGCTTGGTTTCACCGAAGACTTCATTCCTCCAAGTGCTTGTTTATAGATTCACACCACATTCAAAATAACATCAGTGTAGTGAAAACTCTGACTGAAGTACATCAGTAGTCATTTTGCACAGAGTCCTCAGTCTTGTTAATTTCACTTTCTTTACCTTAGATCCTGGGGCTCCAGGCTGACCTGGTGAGCCATCGGTTCCCATCAAACCCTACATTTTAAGTGGGAATTGCAAGAGCAATTTAGAGAAGAATATTAAAAAGCAGTCAATCAATTTTCAAGTTATACAGTCCCATAATAATTAATCCACTAACGTGTAATGCAATATATGAGAAACTTCCATTCATACAACCAAATAAGGAGAATAAAGAATCAAGTTATGTAAGATAACATGAAGGCCAGCAGAGCCCTTATAACTGGTTGCTTAAATCACCTACCAACAGCAAAAATTACTGGAAAGCTAGTGAAAAACAACTGTAAAGAAAAGTTTGTTTTTCCAGCACTCTCACTTTCTTCCTTTTCTCATGATGACCAACATTTAAATTTCTCCCTAGATATTATTTTGGCCAATTTTATTTACATTTTTTATTTTCTTGAATAATGTTTATAAAGTGTTAAAATCTAATAAATTCTCTGAATATAATAATCTGTAAGTTATAAATTGCCATATTTTTACTAATCATATGATTCAAAATAAAACACTGAATAACTACTCTAGCAACAAGGAACTAATTTAATTTAGATTCAACTTATATACTATTATATATATTAAAAACATTTGCTTTCTCTTTATCATAGCAAGGAAAATATGATAAGCAAAAATATTCAGTTAGCATTATCAGAAAATGAAATCTCAGTGTAGTCACACTGAAAATACCATGTCATCACTGCTATGCTTTGCTATCAATTTAGGCTGTTATCACAACTATAAAATGTAAAATATACTACTCATAGCACCGTGTTTCAAATATTAGAAATATTAAATATACTTATTTTTGAAGTTCAATGAAGTTCTATTCAATACTTTCATTTTCTGGAGGCTAACTTAAATACTAGTAAATAATTAAGTTTAATATTTCAATGAAAAAATAATTTGGTCATGATGATGGAGACAGAGGAAGAATATTCCATTCAAATCTTTCACCATAATTTTATCAAATCTTTTCACAAGATAAATACCTGCTTTTTAAACTTAAATAATTAAATGAAAAGTCAGAAACTATCAGATATTTTTTACTCAAAGTAAAAGCTATTACAGGCAATTTGATTCATAGGTTGAAATCCAAATCACTTTTAGTAATGACTTTCAGAAATTTTTTATGGAGTCTTATATACCATAGGATTTTCATAACTTTTAGTAGCAAACTCATATGTCCCTTTACTCCCAAAACTTCCAAAATTATTTTCTCACTAATTTAGGATCTTCCTATAGAACGTGTTCTGAATGTATTCTTCCTTATTTGCATAAATTTGTAAATTATCTAAAAAAATAAAAAAGAACATTTATTTTTAGACCTTTTCATAGTGCTCAGTTTTTTTGTTTTTGTTTTTTTAAATAAAGAGCTGGAGAATTTGTTTTCTGATTTAGCTACAGTAAGAGTTCTTGATCTTTTCTTAGATAGCCAACTTTTTGATAAGCTGAAGAACTCTATTCTCCTCTATAAAAATGGACAAAATCTTTTTCATACAAATGGATGGCAGTTGTGGAGCCTGTGCGTCTCATTCCTGAAAACCTGCATCGTGTGAGGTTCAGAATGAGAACTCTGGATACATAGCAACACTATTTCACACCCCAAAGAATGACACTAACTTACAGGTATTCCCGGAGCTCCTTTCTTCCCTAGCGGTCCTGGAGGCCCAATATCTCCCTAAAAATCAAATACAGATAAAGTTTAAAATTGCAAATGATCAATTCATCATTTGGAATTTCCTAACAAAGCATTCTGGAGAAGGAAATGGGAACCTACTCCAGTATTCTTGCCTGGAAAATTCCATGGACAAAGGAGCCTGACAGGCTATAGTCCATGGTGTCACAGACTGGGACATAAGTGAGTATATCATAGCATTTAGATGTCAGCTTTGGGGAAGTCCATGGTGTCACAGACTGGGACATAAGTGAATATATCATAGCATTTAGATGTCAGCTTTGGGGATTGAATGTTGACCTTATGCTCCAAGAGTTTCTCTGAATCAAGAACAAAAGCCCTCATCGTCTTTGAGAGTGCTAATCTTATGAGAATTAGGGGAAGTCTTCAAAGATCCTTTATTTTAATAAAAAATATTCTTGATTACAACTATAATTATGAAGATCTGGAACTCTGCAGAAACATCATTAGAGACAGAGATGCAGGAAACAAGAGGGCTGGGGATGTTGAGGGCACACGCTCAGCTTTCAGGAAGCTGAACACTAGGCAGCTGAACACCTACAAAGGCTTAAGACTCAAAGGCAGCTACAGTGGTACACAGGCCTGCCAGCAGGAGGCAGCTAGGCTTCCAACACTTCAGGTAGGCTGACAGGATGCCTGCCTGTTAGGATGAAGCAATGAGCTCAGAATCAACAATCAAGGCAAGGGAAGCGGAAAACCGCAAGACTGAGAAGAAAGAGTAGTGACAGTGAACTGCAGATGTTAGAATGGCTAGAAACTGAATTCAGAGCTATTCTCTGAAATCTTTACAAATGAAAGAACAGAATCATCAAAGACTATTAAAACTGAAAACAGAACAAGAGGCTAT
Source organism: Ovis canadensis (assembly GCF_042477335.2). Taxonomy (NCBI): domain Eukaryota; kingdom Metazoa; phylum Chordata; class Mammalia; order Artiodactyla; family Bovidae; genus Ovis; species Ovis canadensis. The sequence continues at coordinate 19,486,150 of NC_091264.1, read as the reverse complement.
GAAGAATAAAAAAAAATGCTATTCGCACAAAGAACTATATTCAATATTTCCCTGGTGGCTCAGCTTGTAAAGAATCTGCCTCCAATGTGGGAGACCTGGGTTTGATCTCTGGGTTGGGAAGATCTCCTGGAGAAGGGAAAGGCTACCCACTCCAGTGTTCTGGCCTGGAGATTTCCACGGACTGTATCGTCCATGGGGTTGCAAAGAGTTGGACACAACTGAGCAACTTTCATGTCACATAAGGAAAAAGAATCCAAAAAGTCATTCAGTTATATATATATATATGTGTGTATATATATGTATATATAAATAAAACTGAATGACCTTGCTGTATACCTGAAACTAACAAAACACTGCAAATCAGCTGTACTTTAAGAAAAAAGAATAAAAGGATGTCATTAAAATTTGAAATTCTAGAAATGAAAAATATGATTGCTTATATTTTTGTATCAACTGATGGTTTAAACAGCAGGTTAGACACAGTAAAGGAAGAATGAATAGAAAAGAAACTGAAAAACATGACCAAAAAATTGACCAGAATTTAAGGATCAAGGATATGAAAGTAAGCAATTTAGAGATGGAGAGGACAAAATTAGAAGGAATGAGATATTTCTAACTAGATTTGCTAGAAAGAGCAGAAAGTGGAGAAGGAAGAGAAGTAACATGGAGATTAACAGCCAGGCCATTCAGAGTTAACAGAAATACCTACACAGAGCCAGGAAGGAAACTGAATTCCCACCAAGATGAATACAGATAAATCCATATCGAGACACACTGCACTGAGCTTAAGAACACTAAAAACAAATAAAATACCTTGAATAATGCCAAAAGAAGGGACAGATCACTTGCAAAAGAATGGTGATTAGAACAAGAGCAGATTTTTCATAGTTAACCATGGAGGCCAGGAAATGATAGTAGAAAAACTTCAATGCATCAAGAAGAAATAATCAGCAACCTTGAATTGTATACCCTGCAAAAATCCTTTCTCAAACACAAGAGTAAAATAAAGATATTAGTAATTAAATAAAAACTGAACATTTACAATCAAGGTATTTATTTGTACTAAAGGAATTTCTAAAGATATAGTTCAGGAAATAGAAAACTTACCCTGAAAGGGTGGTCCAAGAGAACAAGATAGAAAGTAACCAAGTAAAATAGAAAGCATGTGCATAAATTCAAATTTATACTATCTGTATAAAACAAACAAAAAAATTGTAAGGTCAAAATAATAGCTTCCAAAATTAAGTCATATTTGAACCATTAACTATTGCCCTAAATGTGACAAAATATATTCTATGTGAAGAGACATCACCACTTTGCCCTTTTCATAAACAGATCCCAGGCCCAAATCTTTCAACTTTCAGTCATACTTACTTTTTGTCCCATTAATCCTTGGTTTCCAGGAAATCCTGGGATGCCCTGAAAAGAAATAGAGTAGATTTTTAATTTAAGAAATTTAGATAGTGTAATTAAAGAAGAATAGGCCAAAATGGGAGTTTTAATTTGCAAATGATGCAAATCATAAAGCATAGCTCTTGACAGCGTGAAACTGCTATTTATAGGAAGCAAATTTTGGAAAAGAATTTATGGGATTTAATATTATATGAACATGTACTGATATTTATAGCTTTAAATATAGACTTAAGAAAAGAAACTATGAGGATATTAACCTTGGCTCTTCTTTCAGAGCAACATAAGTGATAAAATAAGAAGGATATTTCACTTGAACACTTTCTTGCTTTACTTATAATGATTAACGCAAAAAGACGGTCAAATCATAGGAGTTCAAATTCAACAAAACAGGTCCAAAGGCCTCACAGCTTCTGAACAATAACTAAAAACTAATGAAACTAAATAACTCCCTTCAAACTGAGCCTTGAAACACCCAGGAACTTAACTCCTTATGTAAGATACAGTTATCTTTCTCCTGATGATTTCCTTGCCAAGAAAATTGTGGAGTATAAGCAGAGCAGTTTGTACAGAGACACAAAGAGAGAAAGAGAATTCATTCACCTGGTTCAACCCGAATGTACAAGTTCTCTAGCAAGATTCAGAGAAAATTAATGCTAATTATCTAACTTTAAGAATAATGCCAGCACATTTATTGATAGGAAAGTAGTTCTATTGTCATTCGATGACATTTACCAGAATGATCATTTATCAGAATGATCATTTATCACACATATTTATTGAATAGTGATGGTATCAATCAAAATTTATTTCTTCCTAGCCCCTTTCCATTTTCCTAGCTTCTTTCTTGATGACACTTCAATTGAACAAATGACTAACATTTGTTTTTATGGATATATATTGACTCTGGCCAGAAAAAGGAATTTGGAAGATAGGGAAACTGAGCACCATCGGTATTTCTCTGAAAGCCCTCTGCATCCTCAAGGCTTTCAAAGAACAGCAGTGGTCCTCCATAAATCAGGGCAATGAAATCAAGTATTTTCTACTGCAGGGAGAATCTGCCATTGTTCTGATGTCACATCTTAACTATTAACACTTGTCCATGTGGTAGCCACAATGATGGTGCAAGATACAGCACACAGTTCTAGTTTTAAAACCCAAACTTAAATTCCATAAAGTGGAATTCAGTTTGATCCTATTTGGCTCAATTCAGTTCACCCTTTGCAGAGAACAAAAGTTGTATGAGAGCAATGACCATCAACAAGGGGCTCACACACTAGTTGAAAACACAAGTCTCTATAAACATACTAACTAGAGAATAAATAAAACAGTATAAAAATTTAAAGTAACGTTATAATACATGAGCACAGTATGCCCATTAGCACTTTAAAGAGAAATCAAAAGTAAATAATTGAGTGATGAGTATAAAGAAAATAGAGTGATGTGAACTGCATGCTTCTAAGGCAGAAAATGCATACGTTCAAAGCAGTCAAAGTCCACTTCAACAGACCATGTTTCAGCATGAAACCACCCAGAACCAAACCCTATTCAAATACACACTCACACAAATTCAGTAAAATGGTGAAGGTCTGAATTTAAACAAAATTCAAGTAAAATCTGCCTGTAAACTCTTATCAGATGCAAGGTGGACTTACAGAGTTCTGCAGGGGTGTCACTGCTGTGTTGCTTGGGCTCAAGAATTCCTAAAGAGATCCTGCAATTGCCCTGATACCATCAGACCCGAGAAGCTGAATTTTGTGCTGCATAGAAACTTTTGTTACTTAAGGTTTCATCCCTGTTCAAATCTCTATGCTCTTCAGTTCAGTTCAGTTGAGTCATGTCCAACTCTTTGCGACTCTATGAATTGCAGCACACCAGGCCTCCCTGTCCATCACCAACTCCTGGAGTTCACTCAAACTCACGTGCGTCAAGTCAGTGATGCCATCCAGCCATCTCATCCTCTGTCATCCCCTTCTCCTCCTGCCCCCAATCCCTCCCAGCATCAGAGTCTTTTCCAATGAATCAACTCTTCGCATGAGGTGGCCAAAGTACTGGAGTTTCAACTTCAGCATCATTCCTTCCAAAGAAATCCCAGGACTGATCTCCTTTAGGATGGACTGGTTGGATTCTCCTTGCAGTCCAAGGGACTCTCAAGAGTCTTCTCCAACACCACAGTTCAAAAGCATCAATTCTTTGGCACTCAGATTTCTTCACAGTCCAACTCTCACACACAATCTATATTAGTAGTTATTAGTTACTCCTGTCTCTGCAGCCAACCCCACTGTCAGCAAGGCTACATTTTCACTCTGCAGGAAAAACAAAACTATGCCCAAACATCTCTGAGCAGCACCCAGGCCTCGCCTCCTAGAAGGTCTTAAGAGCCCCCATTCCACCCAGATCAGTCCCTGGATTTGATTCAATATCTTTGATCTAAATAATTCTAATACTAAGCATGGTCTATATTAGGACACACCCACAAATCTTACATTATTTCATCATATCTAATATCTAATATTGAGAGTATTGGGGGAGATTTCAGATTAAGAAAAATAGATTCCTTTGCCTATTTCCTGTCTTCATAAATTAGTCAAACATGAATACATTCAGTCAAAGATATTAAAAGAAGTCATAATATCTTCTAGTTCAACTGTATCGAGAATTATTAAATACTTCATAAATACCAGCAAAACACATAATACTATATAATACTCAAAATAAAATGTAAAACAATTTATAAAAGCAATTCTTGGCAAAACTAATATAATACCACAAGCATGCATAGAATAAAAAACCGTTGAGAGAGAGGTTCATGAGAAGAACTGAAATCACTCAGAGCTATATTAGTTAATAAAATTCTCCTAGACAATATTTTCCTGGGTCTCCCAATACGTTCACTGAAATTGACTAAACCTTGCCAATTTTACATTAGTAGAAATATTATTCAAAACCATTTGAGTGTTACCAGTTTGTTGATTCAAAAGTATTTAGTAACAATTACTTCACAGGGTAAATATTTTTCCAAGCAAACTATTTTATATTTCATATTCAGTCTGTGCGGTTTTGGGTTCAGGCTACTGTGAACATGTATAAGTAAAGACAGAAGCAAGAATTTTATTTGATGAGAATAAAGAAACATGTTTCCTCCAGTTCTATTATTTCAGTTTGGGCTTGAAGAAGAGCAGAAAATCAAATGGAAAATCCTGTGTAATGCTGTGGTGAAAGAATGCTGACATGAAAAAATGTTCTAGAATCTTCTCTGTAACCATTAAACCATTACTGCATAACAAAAAAGTCATTAAAAATAGAAATGCATGATTTAGAATAAAGGGTTTGGTGCCTATTTCCTAGAGACCACTTCATAATGAAGGAAATATGTCCATGATGCATTACTTAGAAAAGACAAGATATCACTTTATACTTTTCCGCATGCAATGGAATATTTAACTCCTGAAGTTAGAGCATCTCGGGTCAACTCTGACTAGATTGGGTGCATTCCAGGTGGTATGGTTGTTGACTCTTGGATCAAATCTGCTGTTAAGTAATGCAATAATTTCAATGTTCAAAACAAATCTAATCAACTAGTGGAGTTTTTAAATCAAAAACTGTAACCTTTCTACAGTTTTACAGATATTTATTATCATACGGTTATCAAAATATTAGAAGTATATAAAGTTTTCTTCTATTATATCAAGAAGTGATTTGCTCATTCCTAAAGATGCAATGAATATAAAACCCATATATTGACAGTATCATTCTTATTAGCTACAGACATTATAAATGATGGTTAATAAAGGCCAGAACAGAAGCAGTTGCAAGTCTGGATTCTGGAGCCAGTCAGACCTTCATCTCATACTGATTGATTCCAGGCCAGATATTTAAATTAGAATTTTAGTGTCCCCATCTTATACATGATGAAAAATAACAGAACTTAGCTGTATGGTTGGTATATTATGTCAGTGAGTTCTTACCAGCACTTAGCTTGAGCTTCCTGGGTGGCTCAGACAGTAAGGATCTGCATGCAATGTGGGAGACCTGGGTTTGATCCTTGGGTCAGGAAGATCCCCTGGAGTAGGAAATGGCAACCCACTCCAGTATTCTTGCCTGGAGAATCCCCATGAACAGAGGAGCCTGGTGGGCTACAGTCCATGGGGTCACAAAGAGTCAGACTTGACTGAGCAACTAAGCACAGAGCACACAGCTCAGAGCGGGGACTAAAATAAATTTTCATGACTTTTCAGAGCTCATTCCTGAAAGTCGCAAAATAAATGAAGTCAATTCTTTTCTAAGACTCAATTTTTGTTTTCCTTCATTTTGAGGACTTTTTTTTTTTCTCGTTCTTTCTTCTTTTTCAACATCTTCCTACCTTGCCTTCCTCTACCTCATTCCCCAAAGTTCACAGTGTTCGAGATGACTCTGGCAATCTAAGGCTTACCACTAGGGGGCACCAACAGGTTAGCATTGCCGCTCATTCACTAACCTTGCCTTTTCATGTTTGGCTGATTCTGACTGCAGAAAAATACTATAATGAGGCTCCAGATCAAGATGGAAGATTAGAACGATCCTGAGCTCATCCCCTCTCATGGACACACCAAATCACAACTGCATAGGGAACAATCATCTCTGAGAACAACTTGAAGACTAGCAAGACGAATTTTCTACAATTCAGGACAAAAGGAAAAGGCTACACAGGGGCAGAGAAGCAATCTGGTTATAATTCTCATCCCCAGTGTGAAGACCCACCAGTGGAAGGAGTATCACAGCTGGAGAGGTGCCCCCTGAGGAGTGAGACGTGTGAGCCCCATGTCAGGATTCCCAGCCTGAGGCCCTACACTGGGAAGATGAGCTCCATAACATTTAGCTTTGAAAACCAGTGAGTGGGGTTACACTTGCTCCAAGTCCCAGGACAGATGCAGCGACTTGAAAAGCTCCTGGGTCATGTGAGAAGGAGATCCTTTGAATAATATATGGCAGGTGCTGGGGGACAGGGATCTGGTGGAGCTTCTCTGGGGTCAGAAGTGCTGGCAGGCATCATTCTTTTTCACTCTCCTTCTAACTAGCTGGCCTGGCACGCCTGTCATTCTCTATCAACCTAGCTAATCCCTTTCCCCAGCATTCCCCAGAGCACCTGCCCTCGCTGCCTACTGTAAAGCACCTCCCTCCCCATTCTGCACAGCAGGCTGCCCCAGCACCCCTCCAAAGCAGCTCCTGATCCCAGGAGTTAATCCACACATCAGGGAGCCTGCAGCCATCACAGCCCAATCACAAGAGGAGGACACACATGACCCACACAGGAGCTACCCCCCAGGAGCACCTGACTCTGGTGACCAGAGGGGACTGTACCACTCGGCTCCACAGGACATCTTGTACATAAGACTGTCCTTTCAAATCCGGGAGATGTAGCTGCTATACCTAATACATAGAAAGAGACATATAGATTTAGGCAAAGTGAAGAGATGAAAGAATGCCTTCTGCCCTTCTGCATGAAAGAAAAAGACAACCTCAGAGAAAGAACTAAATGAAATGGAGATAAGACATTTTCCAGATGAAGCGTTCAAAGTAATAGTCTCAGAGATGCTCACTGAACTCTGGAGGCAAATGGCCTAACTCAGTGAGAACATCCATAGAGAGACAGAAAATATTTTTTTAAAAAAAGCAACAGGAACTGACGAATACTGAATATGAAATGAAGTACAGACTGGAAGGAATCAACAACAGATTAGAGAAAGCAGAAAAATGGATCAGTGATCTGGAGGACACAGTAGTGAAAATAACCCAATAGGAGTAGAAAAAAGGAAAAAGAAACCAATAAAAAAAAGAAAAAAATTAGGATAGTTTAAGGGATGTCTGGGACAACAACAAGCATACCACCATTTACATTATAGGGGTTCTAGAAGGAGAAGCGGAGAAGGCACTGGCACCCACTCCAGGACTCTTGCCTGGAAAATCCCATGGACGGAGGAGCGTGGTGGGCTGCAGTTCATAGGGTCGCGAAGAGTCGGACACGACTGAGCGACTTCACTTTCACTTTTCACTTTCACGCATTGGAGATGGAATTGGCAACCCACTCCAGTGTTCCTGCCTGGAGAATCCCAGGGATGGGGGAGCCTGGTGGGCTGCCATCTATGGGGTCGCACAGAGTCGGGCACGACTGAAGTGACTTAGCCGCAGCAGCAGCAGGAGAAGACAGAGGAAAAATTGATAGAGAATATATTTAAAAAAAAATAATGCCTGAAAATTTCCCCATCCTCGTGAAGGAAATAAACATCCAAGTCCAGGAAACAAAGAATCACAATCAAGATGAATCCAGTTGACATTATAATTAAAATGTCAAAAATTGAAAAGAACATATTAAAAGCAGCAAGAGAAAAGCAAATAGTTACATACAAAGGGACCTCCATAAGACAAGGACTATCAGCTGATTTTACAACAGAAACTTTATAGGTCAGAATGGACTGGTGCAATATAGTCAAAGTACTGAAAGGAAAATAATTACTATCAAAATACTCTACCCTGAGAGGTTATCATTCAGAAATGAAGGAGAGATAGTTTCCAGACAAATGAAAGCTAAAAGAGCCCTTCACCACTAAACTAATCTTATAAGAAATGCTAAAGGGACTTCTTTAAATAGTTAAAAATAAGGGTTATCACTAGAAATAAGAAAATTATGAAAGAAAAAAATATCACTGCTAAAGGCAAGCAAATAGTGAAGGTAGTGGATCAACCAGCTAAAAACCTAGTATGACATTTAAAGACAAAAGCAGGGAAATCAGAATATCTAAAACAGTTAAGTGATACATAATATTAAAAGATGTAAAATATTATTCCAGAAACATAAAACAAGGCTGGGGGAATTAAAATATAGTATTTTTTGAGTGTGCCTCAACTTAAGCAAACATAAATTTAAAAATAGACCATATACAGAGGTTGTTATATATGAACCTCATGGTATGTACAAACCAAAACCCTATGAGATAAACAAAAAATAAGGAGAAATTTGAATATAATAGTAAAGAAAGCTATCAAATAAAAAGTGAAGAGAAAAGAGAAAAAAATAAAAACAGAAAAGAACTAAAAAAAAAAACAGAAACAACTAACCAAATGGCAATAAATATACCTATCAATACTTACTTTAAATGTAAATGAACTAAATGTGTCTAAGGTGACTAAATGGATTTGGAAAAAAGACCCATCTATCTGCGACCCCCAGGAAACTCACTTTAGACCTAGAGACACACAGAGACTGAAACTGAAGGATGGGGAAAAAATCTCCATGCAAATAGAAACAAAGAAAGCTAGGGTACCAATACTTAAGACAGAAATCTGTTAAAAAGACAAAGGAGGGCATTTTATAATGGAAAGAGGATTGGTCATATAAGAGAATATAACACTTGCAACATTTTACATTCAAATTAGGAGCACCCACTCACATAAAGCAAAAATTAATAGACATTAAGGGAGATATTGACAGTAAAACAATAACAGCAGCAAACTTTAATACCCCATCCAGATAGAAAATCAGTATGGAGACTTTGCACTTAATAGACACAGTAGGCCTAATGAACTTCATATATATATATATACACACACGATATTCCACTTCAAAACAACAGAATACCCAGTCTTTTCAAGTAAACACAGAACAATCTCCAGGATAGATGACATGTTAGGCCAAGTGTGTTAATAAATTTAAGAAAACAACCACATCAAACATTTTTTCCAACCACAATAGTATGAAACTGAAAATCAATTACAAGAAGAAAACTTGGAAAAACACAAATACATGGAGGCTAAGACTCTTGAGAGTCCCTTGGATGGCAAGGAGATCAAGCCAGCCCATCCTAAAGGAAATCAACCCTGAAGCTTCATTGGGAGGACTGAGGCTGAAGCTGAAGCTCCAGTACTTTGGCCACCTGATGTGAAGAACTGACTCACTGGAAAAGACCCTGATGCTGGGAAAGATTGATGGCAGGAAGAGAAGGGCATGACAGAGGATGAGATGATTGGATGGCATCACCGACTCAATGGACATGAGTTTGACCATGCTCTGGGAGATAGTGAAGGACAGGGAAGTCTGCCATGCTGCAGCCCATAGGGTCACAAAGAGTCAGATACGGCTGAACTACTGAACAGCAACAAATGGAGGCAAAACAATATGCTAGTAAACAACCAGTGATTTAACAAAGAAATCAAAGATGAAATCAAAACATAGGGAACAGACCACTCACTAGCAATGATACTGAATCAGTAACCCCCAAATCTTCAATAAACGACTTCAGGACAAGAAGTCTTCACAGGTGAATTCTACCAACATTTGAAGAAGAGTTAATACCTATCATTCAGAAACTACTCCCAAAATACTGAAGAAAAATGAATACTTCCAAACTCATTCTAGGAAGACAGCATTACCATGATACCAAAACCAATAAAAACATTTAAGAAAAGAAAGTTACAGGCCAATATTCCAAATGAACACTGATGCAAAAATCCTCAGCAAAATATTATTATAACAGACTGAATCCAATAATACATTAAAAGGATCACACACCATGATCAAGTATGGTTTATCCCTGGGATGCAAGGATGTTTCAATTTCTGCAAATCAATCAATATGATACATCACATTAACAAAACAGATGATAAGGATCGTGTGATCATCTCAATAGATGCAGAAAAAACATTTGACAAAATCCAACATTCATTAATGATAGAAGGTCTCTACAGAGTGGTGACAAACAGAGCATACCTTAACATAGGAAAGGCCATATATGACAAACCCACAGCTAACATCGTGCTCAACAGTGGAAAGTACTCCTGCAAGATTAGGATTAAGACAAGGATGGCCATGCTCTCCACTTTTTTTCAATATAGTATTGGAAGTCCAATTAGGTAAGAGAAAGAGATAAAAGGCATCCAAATTGCAATGGGAGAAGAAAAACTGCCACTATTTGCAAATGATATACAATATATAGAAAACTAAAGTCTCCACTGAAAATCAGTTAGGACTCATCAGTGAATTCAATAAAGTTGCAGGCTATACAATTCCTCACTACACTGTTACCCTTGAGGAACACAGGCTTGAACTGCACAAGTCCACTTAAATGAAGATTTTTTTCAAAAGTCAACAGTACAAGATCCCCAACTGGCTGAATCCAAGGATGTGGAATTCAGACATAGACACAAAGGAACCCAATACATGGAGGGCTGACTCACAGTTACACGCAGATTTTTTACTTCATGGAGTGTTAGTGCTCCTAATCTCCTAAATATTTAAGGATGAGCTGTACAGAAATCTGTTACATTTCTTTACACTAATAATTGTTAGTAGAAACAGAAATGAAGAAAACAATCCCATTCATAATACTGCATCAAAAATTTAAAGATACCTAGGAATAATTTTAACCAAGAAGTGAAAGACCTGTACTCCAAAAACTGTAAGACATCAGGGAAGAGATTGAAGATGACACAAATAAATGGAAAGATGCACCGTGATCATGTATTGAAAGAGTTAATAATGCTAAAAATGTCCATACCACCCAAATAAATGTATAAAAACAATGCAATCTCTAATAAAATTCCAAAAGGCATTTTTCATAAAACTGGAACACATAATCCTAAAATTTATATGGAACCACAAAAGACTCCAAATAGCCAAAGCAATCTTAAGGAGGAAGAAGAAAGCTGGAGATATCTTGCTCCCTGATTTCAAAGTAGAAAGCTATAATATCCTAAACATCGCAGTTCAGTTCAGTCACTCAGTTGTGCCTGACTCTTTGCGACCCCATGGACTGCAGCATGCCAGGCTTCCCTGTCCATCACCAGCTCCCAGACCTTGCTCAAACTCATGTCCATCAAGTTGGTGATGCCATCCAAGCATCTCATCCTCTGTCGTCCACTTCTCCTCCTGCCTTCAATCTTTCCCAGCATCAGGGTCTTTTCTAGCATCAGGGTCTTTTCCAGTGAGTTAGTTCTTCACATCAGGTGGCCAAAGTATTGGAGTTTCAGCTTCAGCATCAGACCTTCGAATGAATAGTCAGGCCTGATTTCCTTTAGGATGGACTGGATTAGTATTGGCACAAAAATAGGCCCACAGATCAATGGAACAGAATACATAGCCCAGAAATAAACCCACACTTGCATGATCAATTAATTTACAAATAAAAAGCCAAGAACAGAGTGGAGGAAAAAGTCTCTTCAGTAATTGAGATGGGAAAACTGGACAGTTACAGGCAAAATAATCAAATCAGTCCGGCCTGATTTCCTTTAGGATGGACTGGATTAGTATCGGCACAAAAATAGGCCCACAGATCAATGGAACAGAATACATAGCCCAGAAATAAACCCACACTTGCATGATCAATTAATTTACAAATAAAAAGCCAAGAACAGAGTGGAGGAAAAAGTCTCTTCAGTAATTGAGATGGGAAAACTGGACAGTTACATGCAAAATAATCAAATTGGAGCACTGTCTTACACCATAAACTCGAAATGGATTAAAGACTTAAAAGGAAGACCTGAAACTATAAAACTCCTAGGAGAAATTTTCTGGATCTGTCTACTCAAGCAAGAGCAACAAAACCAAAAATAAACAAATGGGACTATATCAAACTAAAAAGCTTTCATACTAAAGGAAACCATAAACAAAATGAAAAGGTAACCTACTGGATGGGAGAGGATATTTGCAAATTATGTATCTGATAGAGGGTTAAAATTCAAAATATACAAAGAATTCATATGTCAACATCAAAAAAATAATCCAGTTAAAAAGTGGGAAGTGGACCTCAATAGGAATTTCTCCAAGAAAAGCATACAGATGGCTAAATACACATGAAAAGATGCTCAACATTGCTAATCATCAGGGAAATGCAAATTAAAATCACAATGAGATATCACTTCACACCTGTAAGTATGGCTGTCAACAAATAGACAAAAAATAACAAGTATTGGTAAGGATGTAGAGAAAAGGGAATCCTTGTGCACTGCTGGTGGGAGTGTAAATCGCTACAGCCACTATGGAAAACAGTAGGGAGGTCCATCAAAAGGTAAGAATAGAATTACCATATGGTCCAACAATTCCACAAAGTGGTAGTCACCAGAGGGGATGGCTGGGGTGCTGGGCAAAACAGGTGAAGGAATTAAGAGGCACAAATTTCCAGTTGTAAGACAAATAAGCCACAGGGATGTGCAGATGTACTGTAACACACAGGGAATAGAGTATATAATACTGTAATAATTTGGCATGGTGACGTCGTTACTAGACTTACTGAGGTTATCAATTCATAAAGAACAGAAATGTCTCATTATAATGTGGTATGGTGATATTGTAACCTGAAAATACCGTAAGGTTCCATGCAAACTATACTTCATTGCTTAAAAAGGGGAAATACTATAATGACATTGACTTTGTAAATATTTTAAGTATGTTTCATTACTAGTTTTGAGAAGGAAATGTGTTTGCAGTGGAACTCTGCAATGCTTTCAATTTTTTTGTTTGTTTGTTTTTAATTTTTATTTTTACTTTATTTTGCTTTACAATACTGTATTGGTTTTGCCATACCTTGACACAAATCCGCCACGGGTGTACATGAGTTCCCAATCCTGAACCCTCCTCCCACCTCCCTCCCCATATCATCTCTCTGGATCATCCCCGTGCACCAGCCCCAAGCATCCTGTATCCTGTATCGAACATAGGCTGGCGATTCCTTTCTTACCTGATAGTATACATGTTTCAGTGCCATTCTCCCAAATCATCTCACCCTCTCCCTCTCCCTCAGAGTCCAAAGTCCATTCTATACATCTGTGTCTCTTTTGCTGTCTCGCATAGAGGGTTATCATTACCATCTTTCTAAATTCCATATATATGTGTTAGTATACCGTATTGGTGTTTTTTCTTTCTGGCTTACTTCACTCTGTATAATCGGCTCCAGTTGTGCAGGGGCATGCCCAGCATGGCTGAGACACTGCGAGCACATGGCAGTGTTGTTTGCAGCATCCCTCCCTCCCCACAGTGCGACTGAACAAGTGAGCCTAAAAAAAAAAAGAAAAAAGTGTCCACCTTGTGTCAGGGCGGAAATCAGACACTTGTGTCAGGATGGAAATCAGACAATGAAGAGACCAGCAAACAGAAGAAGCTAAACAGAGGGAACCACCTTGGAAGTGACCCCACACTGCCCACAACACCAGAGAAAGTCCCAGATATATCTTTACTATTTTTACGACCATTCTCTTTTTTTTGTTGTTGATGTTGTTGTTGATTGTTTTTTCTTCTTTTCTTTTTCTCCTTTTAACTTTTTTAAATTTTTATGTCCTCTATTTCTCCTTTAATTTTAATTTTTATAACCTACTATCACTTTTCAAAAAAAAAGACCCTATTTTTAAAGCAAACGCCGTATATCTTTTTGTGTGTGGTGGTGGTGGTTGTTTTTTAAATAATTCTCATGACTTTTTTTTTTTCCTTCTTGTTCTTCTTCTTTTCTTTAATATTGTATTTTTGAGAATCCAACCTCTACTCTAGTTTTTTAATCTTTGCTTTTTGGTATTTGTTGTCAATTTTGTACATTTAAAAACCCAATCTTCAGTACCCAAGTTTACCTGAGAGCGAGATTACTGGCTTGACCACTCTCCCCTCCTTTGGACTCTCCTTTTTCTCCACCAGGTGGTCTCTGTCTCCTCCCTCCCCCTTCTCTTCTCTACCCAACTCTGTGAATCTCTGTGTGTTCCAGACGATGGAGAACACTTAGGGAACTGGTTACTGGCTGGATCTGTCTCTCTCCTTTTCAATCCCCCCTTTTATCCTCCTGGCCACCTCTGTCTACTTCCTCCCTCTCTTCTTCCCTGTATAACTCTGTGAACATCTCTGAGCAGTCCAGACTGAGGAGTGCACATAAGGAAGTGATTACTGGCTAGCTTGCTCTCTCCTCTTTTGATCCCACCTCATCTCATTCCAATCACCTCTCACTACCCCCTCCCTCTTCTCTTCTCCATGTAACTCAGTGAACCTCTCTGGGTGTCCCTCAATGTGGAGAAACTTTTCATCTTTAACCTAAATGTTTTATCATTGGTGCTGTATAGATAGAGAAGTCTTGAGGCTACTGTAAAAATAAAACTGAAAACCAGAAGCAGGAGGCTTAAGTCCAAATCCTGAGAATATCAGAGAACTCCTGAATCCAGGGAACTTCAAATTTTTTTAAATTCCACACTAACTGACAGATCATTACAAACGATGTACAAAAGATTATTTTGCAGTGAAATAATTCTAAAGAGAAGTAACACACTCATAGCTGCCAGACCAAAAAGAAACCATTATACAAGTACTTGCAATAATAAATCCTTATAAGGAAACTATCAGTTGTATGACACCGTTTGAAACAGGTTTACTACTCCCTTTCATCTTTAAGGGGACAAAAAGGAATCTAAGAAACAAAGGTTGGAGTTATTCTCCCTCGTCTACACACTAGGACTCACTTGGAGATGGACTCAAAATAGCCAAAGATAATTTCAACAGAAAATGCCTTGTAAATAATTTTGATCTACTTGTGTTTATATATAACAGAAAATACCACCAGTTTGACATAATAAGCTACAGAATGAGACCAGGGGTATCATAGGAAGACTCTCCAGGAGAGCCCATGGAAAGTTAGTTCATGTTACCTGCATTTTTCTTTTGCACCTAAAGTCACCTCTCCATTTTCTCTTTTTCTTTTAAAATTTTTATTGACATGTAGTTGATTTACAATGTTGCATTAGTTTCAAGTGTACAGCTAGTGATTCAGTTATTTGGTGGTGGTGGTCAGTCGCTCAGTCGTGTCTGACTCTGACCCCATGGATTGCAGCACGCCAGGCATCTCTGTCTTTCAGCGTCTCCCAGAGCTTCCTCAAACTCATGTCCATTGAATTGGTGGTGCGATCCAACCATCTCATCCTCTGTCGTCCCGTTCTCCTCTTGCCTTCAATCTTTCCCATATCAGGGTCTTTTCTAACGAGTGAGCTCTTTGCATCATGTGGCAAAAGTACTGGAATTTCAGCTTCAAAATCAGTCTTTCCAATTAATATTCAGGGTTGATTTCTTTTAGAATGGACAGATTTGATTTCCTTGCAGGCCAAGAGACTCTCCAGAGTCTTCTCCAACACCACAGTTCAAAAGTATCAATTCTTTGGCACTCAGCTTTCTTTATGGTCCAACTGTCACATCCATATGACTACTGGAAAAATCATAGCTTTGACTAGATGGACCTTTGTTGGCAAAGTAATGTCTCTGCTTTTTAATATGCTGTCTAGGATGGTCATTGCTTTTCTTCCAAGGAACAAGCATATTTTAATTTCATGGCTACACTCACCATCTGCAGTGATTTTGGAGCCCCCCAAAAAATAAAGTCTGACAATGTTTCCATAGTTTACCTTTCTATTTGCCATGAAGTGATGGGACCAGATGCCATGATCTTAGTTTTCTGAATGTTAAGTATTAAGTCAGCTTTTTCACTCTCCTCTTTCACTTTCATCAAGAGGCTCTTTAGTTCCTCTTCATTTTCTGCCATGGGGGGGGGGATGTCATCTGCATATCTGAGGTTATTGATTTTTCTCCCAGCAATCTTGATTCCAGCTTGTGATTCATCCAGCCTAGAATTTCACATGATGTACTCTGCATAGAAGTTAAATAAGCAGGGTGACAATATACAGCCTTGATGTACTCCTTTCCTGATTTGGAATCAGTCTACTGTTCCACATCTGGTTCAAGCTGTTGCTTCTTGACCTGCATATAGATTTCTCAAGAGGCAGGTCAGGTGGTCTGGTATTTCCATCTCTTTAAGAATTTTCCACAGTTTGTTGTGATCCACAGTCAATGGCTCTAGCATCAATGAATCAGAAGTAGATGTTTATCTGGAATTCTCTTGCTTTTTCAATGATCCAACAGATGTTGGCAATTTGGTCTCTGGTTCCTCTGCCTTTTCTAAATCCAGCTGGAACATCTAGAAGTTCTCAGTTATCGTACTGTTGAAGCCTGGCTTCGAGAATTTTGAGCATTCTTTGCTAGCATGTGAGATGAGTGCAATTGTGTGGTAGTTTGAGCATTCTTTGGCATTGCCTTTCTTTGGGATTGGAATGAAAACTGACCTTTTCCAGTCCTGTGGCCACTGCTGGGTTTTCCAAATTTGCTGGCATATTGAGTGCAACACTTTCACAGCATCATCTTTTAGGATTTGACATAGCTCAGCTGGAATTCCATCACCTCCTTAGTTTTGTTTGTAGTGATGCTTCCTAAGGCCCACTTGACTTCACATTCCAGGATATCTGGCTGTAGGTGAGTGATCACACCACTGTGGTTATCTGGGTCATTAAGATCTTTTCTGTATAGTTTTTCTGTGTATTCCTGCTACCTCTTCTTATTATCTTTTGCTTCTGATAGGTCCATACTGTTTCTATCCTTTATTATAAGTGCCCATCTTTGCATGAATATCTCTTTTTTTTTTTTAAGAGATCTCTAGTCTTTCCCATTCTATTGTTTTCCTCCATTTCTTTGTACTGATCACTTGGGAAATCTTTCTTATCTCTCCTTACTTTCTTTGGAACTCTGCATTCTAAGGATATATCTTTCCTTTTCTCCTTGGCCTTTCACTTCTCTTCTTTCCTCAGCTATTTGTAAGTTATACATGTAACATCCATTCTGTTTCAGATTCTTTAGTTATACATATACATATATCCATTCTGTTTCAAATTATTTTCCATATAGGTTATTACAGAGTTTTGAGTACAGTTCTCTGTGTTATACAGCAGGTCCTTGTTAGTTAGCTATTATATAGCAGTGTGTATATGTTAATCCCAGTATTCTGTTTTTTTAATCCAAGAAGATGTTCTAATGAATTTTGCTGTTGTTAAAGTATTGTTTTTCAAGACAAGAAAAAAAAAAAAGAAAAATCTTATCAAATTGAAATAATACACCCAATAACCCAGAGGATGCAAGGAAGAGGACTGAGAGATCGAGGGGCAGAAACTGTACTGCCATATCACAGGAAAGTCATGTAACTTCCCTGAACCCCCAAATCTGGGAAAGTAACCTATCCGTTGACATAAGTGAGCCAAAAGTGATCATGCATGTGAAGTACAGTACCTAGTAAAAGGAATAGATGCCTGTAGATGTACGTAAAACTAAGAACAATTCCACTTTAAAGATAAAGCTCCTAAATCATACCAGAATTGTTCTAAAGTGAGCTCTGACCCTCTGAAAACCTATAAAGTACAGGCTACACTTTTGGTTCCATGGAACACAAATTGTGGCAAATTTCTCACTAAGGAGAAAATAGGAAATGAATTTTTCCAAGATCTTTTTAGCTGACTCAGTGGCTAAGTAAAAATTGTACGTCATTTTTTTTTTTTTTTCAGAAAAATCTGAAAATTGTATTTCTTTTTTTTTTTTTTTTTTTTTTGCAATTTCACATATGCTGGAAGTCACCAAACAAAAAAATATTTTAAAACACTAAATCAAGGTGAAGCTAGTTTGATGAACAACACAAATGAATGTTTAACCTTAGTTAATTTATATGGTTTAAAAAACCCCACTTATTTGAAAATTGTATTAAATTTGCTATCTTCTATGTATCTTATGGACTTCCCTGGTGGCTCAGATGATAAAGAGTCCACCTGCAATGCAGGAGACTTAGGTTCAACCCTTGGGTTGGGAAGGAAATGGCAATGCATTCCAATATTCTTGCCTGGAGAATTTCATGGATAGAGGAGCCTGGTGGGCTACAGTCCATGGGATCACAGTCAGACATGACTGAGCAACTTTCACTAATGTGTTTTAATTATAATAATATTTTTGAAATATTGTGTATACTATTACATTTAACCAGTGCATACAATGCATATCTCCATTTTTCCTATTTAAACATAATGAGATGGTTGATTAATTAACAGTCACTAATGGAAAAATCATCACACTGGAGTAACAGCTTCACATATGAATTTGGGTGGGCAGGAAACAAAATATTTAGTCCATAACATGACTCAATAATATTCCATTGCATGGAAATACTCCATTTTGCTTATCATTTCATTAGTTGACAGGCATTTGGGTTGTTCCCACTTTTTGGTTATTATGGATAACACTACCATGAACACTTGTACACAAGTTTTGTGTGGATGTAGGCTTTCAGTATGCCCATGTATCTTCGGTATACACCTAGGAATGGAGTTCCTAGCTCATAAAATAACTCTGAGTTTAACCACTTAAGGAACCGCCAATCTGATTTCTCAATGGCTGTACCATTTTATATATATATAATTTATATATATATTTGTTTCTGTACCAGCAATTTATTAGGACTCTGATTTCTCCAAATCTTCACCAATGCTTATTATTGTCTGTCTTTCTTATTATAAGCATCCATCTCATTGGGTGTGAAGTAATATCTCATTGTGGTTCTGATTTTTATTTCCCTCAACATACAGAAAATGAAGATCATGGGATCCGGTCCCATCACTTCATGGGAAATAGATGGGGAAACAGTGGAAACAGTGGCTGACTTTATTTTGGAGGGCTCCAAAATCACTGCAGATGGTGACTGCAGCCGTGAAATTAAAAGATGCTTACTCCTTGGAAGAAAAGCTATGACCAACCTAGATAGTATATTCAAAAGCAGAGACATTACTTGGCCGACTAAGGTCCATCTAGTTAAGGCTACGGTTTTTCCAGTAGTCATGTATGGATGTGAGAGTTGGACTGTGAAGAAGGCTGAGCACCAAATAATTGATACTTTTGAACTGTAGTGTTGGAGAAGACTCTTGAGAGTCCCTTGGACTACAAGGAGATACAACCAGTCCATTCTGAAGGAGGTCAGCCCTGGGATTTCTTTGGAAGGAATGATGATAAAGCTGAAACTCAGTACTTTGACCACCTCATGCAAAGAGTTGACTCATTGGAAAAGACTCTGATGCTGGGAGGGATTGGAGGCAGGAGGAGAAGGGGACAACCAAGGATGAGATGGCTGGATGGCATCACAAACTCGATAGACGTGAGTCTGAGTGAACTCTGGGAGTTGGTGATGGACAGGGAGGCCGGACACGACTGAGCGACTGAACTGAACTGAACTGAACGACTAATGATGTTGAATGTGCTTTCATGTGTTTATTGTCATTTTTCTTTTTTAGTGTTCTCACACATTTAATTTTTTTTTTCATGGAGTACAGTTGATCTGGAGTACAGCAAGAAGGTCCAAACAGTCCGTCCTAAAGGAAATCAGTCCTGAATATTCATTGGAAGGACTGATGCTGAAGCTGAAACTCCAATACTTTGGCTGCTTGATGCGAAGAACTGACTCATTGGAAAAAACCTTGATGCTGGGAAAGATTGAGGGCAGAAGGAGAAGGGGACAACAGAGGATGAGATGGTTGGATGGCATCGCCAACTCAATCAACATGAGTTTGAGTAAACTCTGGGAGTTGGTGATGGACAGGGAGGCCTGGTGTGTTGCAGTCTATGGGGTCACAAAGAGACGGACACAACTGAGTGAATGAACTTAATGGAACTGAAAGGAAAAATACATAAGAATACACAGAAGAACTGTACAAAAAAGGTCTTATTGACCTGGATAACCACGATAATGTGATACCTCACCTAGAGCCAGACATCCTGGAGTGTGAGGTCAAGTGAGCCTTAGGAATTCTCACAATCAACAAAGCTAGTGGAGGTGATGGAATTCCAGCTGAGCTCTTTCAAATCCTAAAAGATGATGCTCTTATAGTGCTGCACTCAATATGTCAGCAAACTTGGAAAATTGAGTAGTGGCCACAGGCCTGGAAAAGGTCAGTTTTCATTTCAATCCCGAAGAAGAACAATGCCAAAGAATGTTCAAACTACCACACAATTGCACTCATTTCACATTAGCAAGGTAATGCTCAAAATCCCTCAAACTAGGCTTCAACAGTACATGAACTGAGAACTTCCAGATGTATAAGCTAAATTCAGTAAAGTCAGGAACCAGAGATCAAATTGTCAACATCCACTGGATCATAGACAAAGCAAGGAAATTCCAGAAAAACATCTGCTTCATTGATTATGTTAAAGCCTTTAACTGTGCGGAAAATTCTTCAAGAGATGGGAATATCAGACCACCTTACCTGCCTCCTGAGAAACTTGTATGTCAGTCAAGAAGCAACAGTTAGAACTAGATATGAAACAACGGACTGGTTCCAAATTATAGTGTCACTCTGCTTATTTAATTTATATACAGAGTATATCATGTGAAATGCCAGGCTGAATGAAGCTCAAGCTGGAATCAAGATTGCCAGGAGAAATATCAATAACATCATATATGGAGATGACACCATTCTAATGGCAGAAAGTGAAAAGGAACTAAAGAGCCTCTTGAAGCTGAAAGAGGAGAGTGAAAAAGCTGACTTAAAATTCAACATTCAGAAAACTAAGATTATGGCATCTGGTCCCCTCACTTCATGGCAAATAGATGAGGAAAAAATGGAAACAGTGACAGATTTCATTTTCTTGGGCCCCCAAATCACTGTGGACACTGACTGCAGCCATGAAATTAAGAAACAACTCTTCTGAAAATTATTTGTGTTCGAGTATTTCTGATTTATGAGGTTCTACCAATTGAATTTTCATATGCCTCTCTGATTAAAAACTACTGTAGATCATTCTCTCACCAGTCTTTAACCTTTCATCAAAAAGAAAAAAAAATCTTCATACTCTCCCTTTCATGATTAACTTCACCTGTCTTGAATGGCTTTCAACAGTCTTTGGCCACGTGATGCGAAGAGCTGACTCATTGGAAAAGACCCTGATGCTGGGAAAGATTGAGGGCAGGACGAGAAGGGGACGACAGAGGATGAGATGGTTGGATGGCATCACTGACGTGATGGACATGGGTTTGGGAGGGCTTCGGGAGTTGGTGATGGACAGGGGGGCCTTGAGTGCTGCAATTCATGGGATCGCAAAGAGTCCGACATGACTGAGCAACTAAACTGAAGTGAACTGAACAGTCTTAATCCACAGTAGGATTTTGATACATTCTTCTGTACAACATATGTTTCTTGAGTGAATTTTCTGTTTTCCTAACTAAGGAATAAATGTTCCAAATAAAACCACTTGGTACAGTATTGTACTTTCCATGATTGCTCAGCAAATATCTGCACCTAACTACCCATCTTAATAAGAGCTTTCAGCAGTTTTAAAGCTCTCTGTGTATGCTCAGTTGCCCAGTCTTGTCCGACTCTTTGCCACCATATGGACTGTAGCCTGCCTGTCTCCTCTGTCAGTGGGATTTCTCAGGCAAGAATACTGTAGTAGGTTGCCATTTCCTCCTCCAGGGGATCTTCCTGATCCAGGGATCAAACCCACATCTCCTGCGTCTCCTGCATTGGCAGGTGGATTCTTTATCACTGCGCCACCTAGGAAGCCCCTAAAGCTCTCTACTAGTGGTTTTAATCCAGTTTTGATATATATTGTTCAGAAGTTCTTCATATTTCACCTAAATCCATCAATAAAGCATCTTCTTTTTCCATAGACAGCAGAAAGGAAGAATATTGTATCACAACAAAAATTATTCATAGTTCTTAGAACAAATAAATCATTATGTAATTCCTTTACTCTAGTTTAATTTGAATTTTACTTTATAAATTACTCTTTATACTTTATTTTCAAGAAATATTTTTATTGAAAAAGTCAAACAACTTGTTAAAATTAAATTACTAAAATAAAAGCATATTCTAATATCTTGTGTTGATCATTTTCATTTGATTAGATTAATTGTGAACCATTAGAGTAGTACAAGACTTCTGGAATGTATTAATAAATACTAGTCTACTCATGATTAATCTTTTGTTAAAACATACCTTTTTTTCTACAACTTCCAAAGTGTAAATCTTTGCCAAAAGCATTTCAAAGCCATAATCTTTTAATGAAGCAAGATCAAAATCAGGTAAGAAGCTAATAATTAACTGATTGCCAATAGTTCTAGGTACTTAGTTTATAAAATCAAGACCGAGAAACACACCGAACTACAACTAAACTACTTCTATTTCAAACAATGGAACCCTTTAGTCCAGTATTAAAAATTACAAAAGTCATTTTATAAACTAAGTACCTAGAACTATTAGCAATCAGTTAACTAATTATTAGCTTCTTTTCTGATTCTCAAAAATAAAAATGTATTTTTGATATAAGCAAAAATATATTTTGATACAAGCAAATGTATTTTGATATAAGCAAAAATTTTCAAGTGCTTTTTCAGAAATTCCCCATCTGTGTTTTCACCTCCCTTAAACATACCTAAAACATCAATGATACTCTGGTGTCAACTCTCAAGGCATCAAAACATTTGATTCAGTTTTCAGTGTGATACACACTCAAGCATTTTGAAATCTTTTTTAAAAAATAGAAACCAAGAAAGAGATCTTTAAAATGAAATGATCTAGTTACCAAAAGATGCATTCATCAGCTCATACAAAAAAAAATAGCTACCACACTTATGAAAGTAGAAAGAATGTGAAATTTCCTTATTTCTTCTTCTAACATACCCATCTAGATAGATCATGAACTGAGAATTACAATAAAATATGCCTTTATCTTGAACAACACTGTTTTGTTAATTATGTATTTTCATGCCTTGAAAAAAGAACTTATTTGGACTAATTCAAGGGTATCATATAAGGACCTCATAGCAAAAGTTTTTAATGAAAGTATACAAAACCTCCCTTGGTCCCATTATGACTGCAGAAGATAATGTTAAAGCCAAATCTTATCAGCCTGAAAATCTAGACTCAATATCGTATACCAATTGTAGTGTCATTTTCCTTTCAACCACTCTCTTCAAAGCAGAGATGGGTGTCATCAATCCCCACACCAGCAGAAACAGAGCCCCCTGGAAGCAACAAAGACATTCTATCGACTCAAAGAACTTGTCACCTATTCTGAGAATAAATCATGCATCCTTTCACACGTTCAACTGAATTTATTCATCTTGTCATTTCAGGATTCGATAAGGCCTCTTTCAAATTAAAGAAATGAATCAAGAAGAAGATTCAAGTAAAGAATTCTTAAATGCTTACTAACAGTCTAACAATGATTTTAAAAGATTTCTTCAAAACATCAGTAAGAAACGTAATCAGTACCGTAATTCACAGAGCTTCTAAATTTAAAATCCACAGTGTTGTTTTATAAAGTTCTTCGATGGTGGTCAGATTTTACGATATCAGTGGAATCATTTGTAATAGGAAAGAAACATATTCATAAGTTGATGAACTAATTTGTAGATAACAGGCCAACGTTTGCTTTTAAGATTAAAGGATATTTTTGCAGTCATGACAATGCCAAACATCATTCTTTGGGAGACCAAAAAGTGGCATATACTGGTTACAAGTGTATTAACACCTGTAGACCAATGGGATATTTGTGTGTTTTAATTCAAAATGCACTCTAAGAGTTATTCTCAATCAGCTTTTAAAACATAAACTCTGGAACTAGCACTATTACAATAATAAAGACAATTGAATTTTCAAAATGTTCTCAGTTGTTAAATGTGAGTTGGCTTCACCCTAAGTGCCTTGTGAAATTCTTAACAGCAGATATCAGGTTTAAAAGGTTGTTTCACTCAACACATACCAAGGAAGTGCCACTCCTGGTTCCTGAAAGGGGAGTGGGGGGGGAAAAAAAATCTTACAAATATGTACCGAGTTTAAAAAGCTTGCCATACAATTGGAAATCAAATAAGAGCAATATCAAAACTAGCTGGGTTTTTGTTTCCTCTTACCTTTCTTAAGTAAAAAATTAAGCCAAGTGAGTAAATAAAGACACGTCGACATTGCTAGTATATGATAAAGTGGATTATTTCATGTGGAAAACAACCATAGCAATTCAACATTAACTTCCCTCAAGGATTTTCTGCCCCTGACCTCTGTGCATAAAATGGCATGCCAAATAGTCGCACCACAGAAAAGGTGATGAAACAAAAAACCTACTTGTTTCTTAAGTAAATGATAACTCGGACCACCTCAGCAGTTAACACACACTACAAAGAGAAGCATAAGATGTGGTTTAGCAAGAATTCAAAAGGTATGAGGAAATGAAGCAAAAGTCTCTATGAGTCAATGTCCTCAAATACAATACAATAATCCCCACATCTGCATCTCTGGAAAAATGATACGGCAAGTGTGTGTAAAATAAAATGACTTAACAAAGAAAGATGTGCTAACCTCCATAGATCCAGGAAGTGTGGCATCCTTTCTTTCATCCTTGTGGGGCTCCAGAGATCTTAGCTCGAAGAGTGGAATCCAAGTACTGCCTGCAAGTCTTCACCAAGAGCCATTGCACCCTGTACACAGTGGGTGGGCTGGTGATCACAGAACTAAGGATGTGATGGATCAGACACTTGAGAAAGAAAAGCTACGATAAACACAAGACATTGCTGGGCTCCAACCAGCACAAAACAGCTATGATGAACAGTAGGGGAAATGATGACAGTTCAGGTAACTTGGTCACCAACTCCCAGCAAAAGCCAAGTAGCTGACTGACATGATAATAGGCCTAAAAGCCAATTTGGTCAAAAAAGAATGTGCGCAGTTATTGTGGCAACTACAAGTAAATTTGGCATGATGCTGTTCCCTTACTGCCCTGTCTCCCCACCCACCTAACTGCACAAGGTAAATTCAGAGTGATTTAGTAAGAAGTTAAGAAAACACATTTCCAGTAACTGAGAATTCCTTGAAGCAATCTTGATTTTGTGCCATTCCTTGGCACAAAGATGGAAATACAACCTGACAAACTTATATGTTTGAGAAACAAAGAAACACTGCAAAATACACAAAAGCCAGGCCTTATATTTTTATAATGTATTACAAAAACCATATCATGTTGACAGGAGAAAATAAAACACAGACAAGCAAAAAGCAGGCACCAAAATGCAAACTGGGGAGGAAAAATAAGCAAAGTAACCAAAACATGATTAAACCAAACTTTTATCATGTAGATTCTTCCTTCAGTCCAGTTCAGTTCAGTCGCTCAGTCGTGTCCAACTCTGATCCCATGAATTGCAGCACGCCAGGCCTCCCTGTCCTTATGCATACGTATTCAGAGAGTATGATATTTTCTATAAACATAGAATATTATATTTTTATACTATAGTTTCCCTACATAATAAAGTATCAGACTTTATTATATTCCAAGGGATCTTTCCAACTCAAGGATCAAACCCAGGTCTCCCACATTGTAAGCAGATTCTTTACCAGCTAAGCCACCAGGAAAGCCCAGGAATACTTGAGTGTGTATCCTTACCTTCTCCAGGGGACCACCCCAACCTAGGAATCGAATTGGGGTCTCCTGCATTGCAAGAAGATTCTTTACCAGCTGAGCTACCAGTTCAGTTCAGTTCAGTCGCTCAGTAGTGTCTGACTCTTTGCAACCCCATGAATCACAGTACGCCAGCCCTATCTGTCTATCACCAACGCCCAGAGTCTACTGAAACTCATGTCCATCGAGATGATGCCATCCAGCTATCTCATCCTCTGTCATCCCCTTCTCCACCTGCCCCCAATCCCTCCCAGCACCAGGAGGTGCTTTTCCAATGAGTCAACTCTTCACATGAGGTGGCCAAAGTATTGGAGTTTCAGCTTTAGCATCAGTCCTTCCAGTGAATACCCAGGACTGATCTCCTTGAGGATGGACTGACTGGACCTCCTTGCAGTCCAAGGGACTCACAAGAGTCTTCTCCAACACCACAGTTCAAAAGCATCAATTCTTCGACGCTCAGCTTTCTTTATAGTCCAACTCTCATATTCATACATGGCCACTGGAAAAATCATAGCCTTGACTAGACAGACCTTTGTTGGCAAAGTAATGTCTCTGCTTTTGTATATGCTATCTAGGTTGGTCATAACTTTCCTTCCAAGGAGTAAGCATCTTTTAATTTCATGGCTACATTTTGGAGCCCCCCAAAATAATGTCTGACACTGTTTCCACTGTTTCCCCATCTATTTCCCATGAAGTGATGGGACCAGATGCCACGATCTTCATTTTCTGAATGTTGAACTTTAAGCCAACTCTTTAAGCCTCTTTCACTTTCATCAAGAGGCTTTTTAGTTCCTCTTCACTTTCTGCCATAAGGGTGGTGTCATCTGCATATCTGAGGTTATCAATATTTCTCCCAGCAATCTTGATTCCAGCTTGTGCTTCTTCCAGCCAAGCATTTCTCATGATGTACTCTGCATAGAAGTTAAATAAGCAGGGTGACAACATACAACCTTGACATACTCCTTTTCCTATTTGTAACCAGTGTGTTGTTCCATGTCCAGTTCTAACTGTTGCTTCCTGACCTGCATATAGGTTTCTCAAGAGGCAGGTCAGGTGGTCTGGTATTCCCACCTCTTTCAGAATTTTCCACAGTTTATTGTGATCCACACAGCAAAAGGCTTTGGCATAATCAATAAAGCAGAAATAGATGTTTTTCTGGAACTCTCTTGCTTTTTGAATGATCCAGAGGATGCTGGCAATTTGATCGCTGGTTCCTCTGCCTTTTCAAAATACAGTTTGAACATCTGGAAGTTCACGGTTCACATATTGCTGAAGCCTGGCTTGGAGAATTTTGAGCATTACTTTATTAGAGTGTGAGATGAGTGCAACTGTGCAGTACTTTCAGCATTCTTTGGCATTGCCTT
This sequence comes from Ovis canadensis, assembly GCF_042477335.2. Lineage (NCBI taxonomy): Eukaryota > Metazoa > Chordata > Mammalia > Artiodactyla > Bovidae > Ovis > Ovis canadensis. The sequence goes on along the minus strand of NC_091264.1, from coordinate 19,459,084 downwards.
TCTTTGGGATTGGAATGAAAATTGACCTTTTCCAGTCCTGTGGCCACTGCTGATATTTCCAAATTTTCTGGCATATTGAGTGCAGCACTTTCACAGCATCATCTTTTGGGATTTGAAATAGCTCAACTGGAATTCCATCACCTCCACTAGCTTTGTTTGTAATGATGCTTTCTAAGGCCCACTTGACTTCACATTCCAGGATGTCTGGCTCTAGGTGAGTGATCATACCATTGTGATTATCTGGGTCATGAACATCTTTTTTGTACAGTTCTTCTGTGTATTCTTGCCACCTCTTCTTAATATCTTCTGCTTCTGTTAGGTCCATACCATTTCTGTCCTTTATCGAGCCCATCTTTGCATGAAATGTTCCCTTGGCATCTCTAATTTTCTTGAAGAGATCTCTAATCTTTCCCATTCTGTTGTTTTCCTCTATCTCTTTGCATTGATTGCCGAGGAAGGCTTTCTTATCTCTCCTTGCTATTCTTAGGAGAATGCTATTCTGCATTCAAATGGGAATGTATCCTTTTTTCCTTTGCTTTTCACTTCTCATCTTTTCATAGCTATTGGTAAGGCCTCCTCAGACAACCATTTTGTCTTTTTGCATTTCTTTTTCTTGGGGATGGTCTTGATCCCTGTCTCCTGTACAATGTCATGAACCTCCATCCATAGTTCTTCAGGCACTCTGTCTATCAGATCTAGTCCCTTAAATCTATCTCTCACTTCCACTGTATAATCATAAGGGATTTGATTTAGGTCATACCTGAATGGTCTAGTGGTTTTCCCTACTTTCTTCCATTTAAGTCTGAATTTGGCAATAATGAGTTAATGATCTGAGCCACAGTCAGCTCCTGGTCTTGTTTTCGCTGACTGTATAGACCTTCTCCATCTTTGGCTGCAAAGAATATAATCAATCTGATTTAAATATTGACCATCTGGTGATGTCCATGTACAGAGTTTTCTCTTGTGTTGTTGGAAGAGGGTGTTTGCTATGATCAGTGTGTTCTCTTGGTGAAACTCTATTAGCCTTTGCCCTGCTTCATTCTGTACTCCAAGGCCAAATTTGCCTATTACTCCAGGAATCTCTTGCCTTCCTACTTTTGCATTCTAGTGCCCTATAATGAAAAGGACATCTTCTTTGGGTGTTAGTTCTAAAAGGTCTTGTAGGTCTTCATAGAACCATTCAACTTCAGCTTCTTCAGCATTACTGGTTGGAGCATAAGCTTGGATTACTGTGATATTGAATGGTTTGCCTTGGAAATGAACAGAGATCATTCTGTGATTTTTGAGACTGCATCCAAGTACTTCATTTTGGACTCTTTTGTTGACCATGATGGCTCCTCCATTTCTTCCAAGGGATTCCTGCCCACAGTAGTAGATACAATGGTCATCTGAGTTAAATTCACCCATTCCAGTCCATTTAAGTTCGCTGATTCCTAGAATATCAACGCTCACTCTTGCCATCTCCTGTTTGACCACTTCCAATTTGCCTTGATTCATGGACCTAACGTTCCAGGTTGCTATGCAATGTTGCTCTTTACAGCATCAGACCTTACGTCTATCACTGTTCACGTCCACTACTGGGTATTGTTTTTGCTTTGGCTCCATCCCTTCATTCTTTCTGGAGTTATTTCTCCACTGATCTCCAGTAGCATATTGGGCACCTACCAACCCGGGGAGTTCCTCTTTCAGTATCCTATCATTTTGCCTTTTCATACTGTTCGTGGGGTTCTCAAGGCAAGAATACTGAAACGGTTTGCCATGCCCTTCTCCAGTGGACCACATTCTGTCAGACCTCTCCACCATGACCCGTCTGTCTTGGGTGGCCCCACACGGCATGTCTTAGTTTCACTGAGTTAGACACTCCATGCCTGAATCAGGGGCAGCAGCCAAGAGCAGCAACCCCACGTCCAAGGAGCAGCAACTGTGCAGGCGCAGAAGGGCTGAGAGGAGCTACTCCACGTTCAAGGTCAGGAGGGGTGGCCATGAGGAGATACCCCTCGTCCAAGGTAAGGAGCAGCAGCTGCGCTTTGCTGGAGCAGCCGTGAAGTGATAACCCACATCCAAGCTAAGAGAAACCCAAGTAAGACAGCAGGTGTTGCGAGAGGGTATCAGAGGGCAGACAGACCAAGCTACCGGGGAAGCCATTATATTTTATGTAAACTAGAATATTATATTTTTATACTATGGTTTACATATACAATAATGTATATGACAATTAAGTTATTCCAATTTTGCAATATGATGAATAGTACAGAGCAGACAGATGGGATGAAAGTTACTAAACAAAGCAAAAATGTCGAAAAATATGAAGTGGACAAAAGAAGTTTTGCAAAACACATGAGAAGTTCACAAAATTCATGAATCAGAAAATTCTAATGATTGAAGAGCTTCACTTTTAACCAAACTGTCATTTAAACCTGTTTATCTATTTGCTTTGAACCCAAATATTTTTAATCAATACATGTGCTATGAACAGTTTGGTGTGTATCACTATGGGCTTTTTACATAGATTTGTTACATAAATGATGGTTAAAGATTAGACTAGTGTATTCATCTCCCATGACTGCTGTAAAAATTTACCACAAACTTGGTAGCTTAAAGCAACATAATGCTATTTTCTCACAGCTCTAGAGGCCAGAAGTCTGCACTCCCCCAGAGGCTCCAGGGGAGAATCCATCCCTTGCCTTTTCTGCCTGCTTGCCTGCATCCCTTGGTTTGCAGCCCCATCACTCCAATATCACTCTCCCTTCAGAAACTTCAGTTCTGCTCTTGACTGATTAGATTTGCTTCCCTTCAGACAAGCCAGGATAGCCCACATTAAAGATCCTTAATTTAATCACACCTGCAAAGACCCTGTTTTCAGATACAATAACATTTACATGTTTTAGTTATTAAGATCTGATACCCTGGCGGGGAACACTTTTCAATCTACTATACCTAGTAGATTCTTAGAAACTCTTGAAATCTACCTAGTAGATTCATAGAAATTCTTCTTAAACTGTCTTGAATTGACCTACTTTTTCTTATTGGAACTACATTAGTCCCCATTTTCTATATCTATGCTAATTATGCAAATCATGGGGCTCTTCTTTAAATGACTTTGCTACTGTCCCATTTGAAACTATCATAGGATCACCTCCCCAGCTGAAATAAATCCTTCTTGACTCTAGTTCCTGTTCTCTGCTTGGTCTTCCTGTGCCTCCAGATGTGGGGTAAGACTTTGAGAGACATCCTTTTTCATATTGCTCACATCCAGTTGACCTCTGGGCATTGTTGTTGCTTTCTTAGTTCATTTCAAATTAGACGCCCTCTCCCCTTCCCAACTCTGAATGTCCCTGCTTCAGAGGGAGGTGGGGCTGTTGGGCTCAGCTGGCCTCCTGCATGCTCTGCCCTCCACCTCCCATTCTCATTCTGCTGTGGGAGTGACATTCCTAAAATGTCACTGAACACCTTGCTTCCCTCCTTAGAACACTTGAATGACGCTGACAACGCTCAGATTCAAGTCCAAATAGCACAGACATACAAGACACGTTTTGCTTTGGCCTCTGCCTACCCCTACACCCTCATTCATTAGTTCTATCACATCCCCTCCGTCTGTTCTAAGCGGTCAACTGATGTCAGTTTTCTCGTGTTTTGGAACATGTTACAGGTTGCTGCCTTAGGAGGCCAAACAACTAGACAGCTCTTATTCCTCCTCCAGAATTTGGCCAAGAAAGCATCTTGTTTACTCTTTAAATAGATAAATTTTATACAGTAGTATTTGAATCATATCTCAATAAATGGTTATTAAAATAAGAATGTATCCTTTTCAATGACGTCCTATTTAGCATCATATACATCTCTGCCAACTTTGCAAGCCTCCTCCATCCCCACCTCATGTCTCACTCCAGAACATTTTATACGATGTTTTTGTCTATTGGTACATCTGACTCCTTGAGGGCATGACCATGACAAATTCATCTTCATTTTCTCCTCAATTAATATAATGTCTGGCACAAAGCAGACAGTAGATGCTTATTGAATGAATGACTAAAAGATTATAATTCTTAAACACAGTGATATACAGTTGAAACCAATGCTAATAAATCCAGCAAGTGGTAGAACTGAGTTTGTTACCTGGATTGAAGTTAACTGAGAATCATTTGCCACTCAGAAAGTAAATTACCCTTAGGACTAAAGTACTCTTATGTGAAATGAATCGCCAGTCCAGGTTCAATGCATGATACAGGGTGCTTGGGGCTGGTGCACTGGGATAACCCAGAGGGATGGGATGGGGAGGGAGGTGGGAGGGGGGGTTCAGGATGAGGAACACACGTACACCCGTGGCAGATTCATGTCAATGTATGGCAAAACCAATACAATATTATAAAGTAAATAGCCTCCAATTAAAATAAATAAATTTAAAAATAAATAAATAAATAAATAAAGTACTCTTAGGATTGATCAGTACCAGCCTTTAAGTTTCAAAGAACAGGCCTGTGCATGCAGTTGTACTTTAAAGCAAGATCATCATTTCCCAGTAAAATACATCCTTTATCCTCAATTTTAGTTCCAAGAGTTAGTGCTCACATTTATCAATGTCTGCAGGGATGAATCACCATCCTGCTTCTACAAGCTGTGTTTAATTAGCTTTAAAGAATTTATATAAGCTCTCTGTCCTTCCTACTTAAGCACTACTAATTTTCTTGGCTGCCACATTTATAGAACAAATAAAGTGAACACATTCCTTTTAGTGGGGCCAAAAATCTTCATCACAAATACTTAAAACCAGCATCACACACAACAGAGGAGTCTTCATTTCTTTGCATCACAAAACCTAATACAATTTTTCCCCTGTTTTTCAAAGCTTTTTCACACACACACACACAAATATCTGATCTTTGGTAAAGATCAATCTTCGTGGGATATATTTCTAAAAACCAAAGTTTCAGTGACTGGCAAAACAACAGAAAAACATACTGATATACATTCTTAATTGGAAGAGAATACAGACCAGAAGAATTATATCCAGACAACATGGGCAAACTTTAGATATTTAATCTTCTAATTGCTTTCCCAACAGAGTACATCTCCTGGTGCAGCAAACCTTGCTTTCTTCCCACCAGTCAGCAGGAAGGACAGAGGAGTTAGAGAAAAAGGATTAAGTGATCTTTCCTTGCCTTCTCTGAACTGATGGCACGGGGCAGAGGAGGGGATGAAGTCCCACTCTGTAACTCCCAGCTTTCTATTTGCTGGTTTAGGAGGAGAGGTTAAACCTAAATACCTTCACTATCCACTGCCATGATTCCTTGTCATGTCAAGCACCTGCTTGTCATTTTTGTGATAGATTCAATCAGTGCATAAATTTCCTGTTAGCAAAACCTTACCCAGTTTGTAAAAGAAGGTTGACTATTTTAATACTTTACAGCATTCCACAGTTCGTGCACATCTGGGAGGAGAAGAGGCAAACTTAAATAGTCAAAGGATTTCATGACAGATGAAGAACATCATCCTTTAGAACTGAATCCAGAAGTTACTCACAGGTTCTCCTCGAGATCCATCCTGCCCCGGAGCACCTGGAGGTCCTGCTTCTCCCTTTTAATGATAAAAAGAAACAGAGAATGCCATTTGCGGGTATGCTCACTAAAATAGTAATATGCAACATTACATATATGCAACATTGCCAGCTTCCCCAGGGGCTCCGTTGGTAAAGAATCCACCTGCAATGCGGGAGACCTGGGTTCGATCCCTGGGTTGGGAAGATCCTCTGGAAGAGGGCATGACAACCCACTCCAGTATTCTGGCCTGGAGAATCCCCATGGACAGAGTAGACTGGCAGGCTACAGTCCCTGGGGTCGCCAAGAGTTGGACACGACTGAGAAGCTAAGCACACAGCATATATATGCTAAAGCACATTAGAGACAAACAACTAAAATTACCTCTGGATTTCTTTCCTCATTTTAAAAAATTTCAAGTATAGTTAATTTACAATGCTATATTAGTTTCAGGTGTACAGCAAAGTGATTCAGTCACACGTACATATGCAGGCATATATATACATATATATATGTATATGTATATATACATATAGTTTTTGAGGTTTTTTCCATTATAGTTTATTACAAGATATTGAATATAGTTCCTTGTGCTATACAATAGGTCCTTGTTGTCTGGACTATTGATGTCAACTTTCCCTGACATCAAATAACTCATTCTGAAATCCATAAGGTGACTGTATAAACATCAAGCCTATACATGACAGAAGATAACTGAGTAGTTATAAGATAACTGGGATACCTGTATACTCATCCTTATGAGAACAGGATGATTCTGTCTTCAAAGTACATGTGACTTATATTTATATCAGTCCTTTTCATAGTTTTACTTTTACTTTAAAATTGATCACCCTGTTGGATATGTGACCTTACCTCTCAAGAGTTGCATTTTAAAATCAAAACAAAGCTTTCATTAAGAATGTAGTTTCTATAGGTTATTACTTGAAATTATTCAGCACTTTAATCTGGTATTAGTTTAAAATAAACATATAAATGTGTATTTTAGGTAGCTGTTAAAATTATAATAGTTTTCAGTTATATATCTTTAAATTATTCTGCTCAAATTATTTATGCACCTTATTTTACATCCACTTTCTGGCATGCTATAAGTTTTTCCCAAATGAATCTATTGCTAGCATGTAAAAACATATCATGACATGCTTACCAAAAAAATAAGTATTAGCTGAATTTAATCCTAAAAGGTATAATATCCACAGATCAATATGGCCATAAAACTGTCTGGACAAAAATATAGGGCAGTTGGGAAAAGTCCCTTGAAATAGATGTTTTAGGCTTCTTAAAACCTATTGGTCATAAAGAGCCATGAGGTTGTATGTCTGTTTGGGAAAGTATTATATCTTAACAAGCGAAGTTCTCTGCAAACAATTATGCCACACGTGAATTGTACCAGAGAGTGCATTTCACTGGACATGAAAGCAAAAGAGAAAGTAAAACCAAAATGAAAATATTTTTCTTGTAAATAACTCACATATCTGAGTCCAGGTAAGTTTAAAAGGTTGGGTGGGGGGGAAGTCTCAGAATACATGTATTAAAGCACGTGTCAATACCATTTTCTATAGTTCCATATCCTAATGAACTCCCCAGATTGTAAAAAATGAACCACAGAAAGAAGACCCAATAACACTTGGCTAAAACAATCACCCTTAGAAAAAAATCCAACCATATCACATTATATAAACACTGCTTCTCCCACTTTTATGAATTCTTACATTTCATTAGCACAGTGAAATACCAACTAAAGCCAAATATTTCATCTGTTCCAGTTTTATTTACAAACACTAGATGACAGTTGAGAATAGAAGGGGGCAAAAGATAATGTTTTCCTGTAAATTAACCAAACTAGAGGTCAGGGAGGTCCTACTGACCCAACAGTTCTACAGAAAAGTTTCTAAAAATACCAAAGAGAAACAAAAATGGCTGTGAGATTCACAAAAGCTACAAGTTCAAAAGCCTGAAAAATTAGAGAAAATAACTATGGCAAGTTCTGACACAAGGCAAGTACTGACAAGGACGAAAATAACTATGGCAAGTACTGACAAGGATCAGTACTGCAGCTTTGGGCAGGAAAAAAGCTCTATGCAGGAAAGAGCTCTCAGCAAGATGTCCCTTTGTCTTGACGCTAACCTTAAACCAGGAACTCTGTGTTCGACTTATCTCCAGTTCTGACACACTTTTCAGATCTTTGGATCACACAATATTTTGCCTAACTTTTTGAGTCTTTCTGGAGATGAAAGAAGTATAATAGAAGTGAAGAATAAGCATTTGACAGATGATCAGATACCTTCCCCAGCTTCTGGTTCAGTAACCTTCCAAACAAACTGTGGGGACCAGACAAGATATAAAGAAAGATTATGAGGAGTCGACAAGCCTGCACTCAAGCTGGCATGCAGAGGGGATAGAAAGGACTCTGACCCCCATCCCAATGATTAACTGATATTACTTCCTACTTCTTCTTTTTTTTTTTTTAACTTTATTTTACTTTAGAATACTATATTGGTTTTGCCATACATCAACATGGCTGAGCAGAATCTTCGGAGATGTTTTTGGGAGACACAAGTTCACCTTCTCCCTAGAGAGCTGGCATTCTGATTAAACATGACTTTCCTCTCCACCAACATTTGTGAGTATTGATTTTGTAAAAGTTGAGCATCAGGACCCAATATGATCATGTCAGGAGGAACCACCCATGTCAGTGGTTCTCAAGGTTGGTCCCTACTCAAGCCAGATCAGCTTCACAGCACTGGGGAACTTCTCCAAAATGCAAAATTTCAGGCCCTGCTACAAACCCAGTGAGTCAGAAATTCTGGATGGTGGGGCCCAGCAATTTATGTGAACAGCTAATTCTGATGATTTAAGAACCATGGCAGACTTTTGAGTCATTAGGTAACTTAACTTCCACCACTTCCAGGTATTATCATATGTGATTGTCATACTGAAGCAAATCCATAGTTTAGATCATCTGTATATGAATTAAAGGGGGCAGGAGAGTTGTCCATCAGTTGTTGTTCAGTTGCTCAGTCATGTCCAACTTTTTGCAACCCCATGGACTGTAGTACACCAGGTTTCCCTGTAGTTCACCATCTCCCAGAGAAGCTGACACTCCAATACATTGGCCACCTGATAGAAAGAGTCAACTCAATGGAAAAGACCCTGATGCAGGTAAAAATTGAAGGCAGGAGGGGAAGGTGACAACAGAGAATGAGATGGTTGGATGGCATCACTGACTCAATGGACACGAGTCTGAGCAAACTCTGGGAGATGGTGAAGGACAGGGAAGCCTGGTGTGCTGCAGTCCATGGGGTCGCAAAGAATCAGAGATAACTGTGTGAACAGCAACAACAACATATTCACTGAGTCAATGATGCCATTCAATCATCTCGTCCTCTGTCATCCCTGCTCCTCCTGCCTTCAATCTTTCGCAGCATCAGGATCTTTTCCAAAGAGTAGGCTCTTCCCATCAGGTGGCCAAAGTATTGGAGCTTCAGCTTCAGCATCAGTCCTTCTAATGAATATTCAGGATTGATTTCCTTTAGAATTAACTGGTTTGATCTTCTTGCAGTCAAAGAGACACTCAAGAGTCTTCTCCAGCACCACAGTTTAAAAGCATGAATTCCTCAGTGCTCAACCATCTTTATAATCCAACTCTTGCATCCTTACATGACTGCTGGAAAAACCATAGATTTGACTAGATGGACCTTTGTTGGCAAAGTACTATCTCTGCTTTTTAGCGCTTTTCTTCCAAGGAGCAAGCATCTTTTAATTTCCTGGCTGCAGTTACCATCCGCAGTGATTTTGGAGCCCAAGAAAATAAAATCTGTCACTGTTTACACTTTTTTGCCATTTATTTGCCATGAAGTGATGGGATCAGATGCCATGATCTTAGTTTTTTGAATGTTGAGTTTTAAGACAGCTTTTCACTCTCTTCTTTCACCTTCATCAAAAGGCTGTTTGGTTCATCTTCTCCCATAACAGTAGTGTCATCTGCATATCTGAGGTTGATATTTCTCCCAGCAATCTTGATTCCAGCTTATGATTCATCCAGCCTATCATTTTGCATGATGTGCTCTGCAAATAAGTTAAATAAGCAGGGTAACAACATATAGCCTTGACATACTCCTTTCCCAATTTTGAACCAGTCCATTGTTTCATGTCTGGTTCTAACTGTTGCTTCTTGTCTTGCATACAGGTTTGCCCAACAGTGAGAACAACTAATCTGGGATTACATGACCACTTTGGTTGGTAAGGACCTCCCCTTTTATTACTTTGATCATTAACTCCATCTTAATATGTTACTCTGATTAAGAGGTATTTTTTAAAAAAGTCACCATCAACAACATATATCAGTAATGAAGTTCCACAATTACTTGAAAATTTAATTTCTTCTTATTCTTTGTACTTCTTGTTAAGAGTGATAATCAGAAGGATACAGAATCATATGAATAAAACATCTACTCTTTATAATGTATAGCAGAGATTCTCCAACTCTAGCTGCATTAGAATCATCTGGAGCGTTAGATAAACTGCAGATGGTGGACCCCACTCCAGAGTTTCTAATTCAACAGGTGCTGATACTGCTGGCCTTGCAACCACACTTTGAGAACCACACTGGTTCTAACCCAGATCTCATGGAAGAGACTCTACACCCTTTCTGCACTCACCCAACCATCCCTGGTGAACCACAATGGCTTTGTCTGGCTTTGTACTTGGTACTGAGTTTTATAATGGCCAGATTGTTCAGCAAGTGTCTCATTTATGTAGGCACTGGTTTCCTGGCTTTCACATTCTTTAAAGGATAGAAACACATCCTATAGGAGTTTTTAATCACCCAGAATGCTTAGAATTGCACTGGACATAATATAAGACTATATGTACAACTGCTAGAGCACATCAAGGTAGGCAAAATGGATGATTTATTGTCAAATTTTGGGAAGATAATGGAAACGGGATAGAGTTACTTGTGGACAGAGCTATTTGCAAATGAAATGGGATACAGCTATTTGCAAAAGGAAATGGGATAGAGCATTTGTGGACAGAACTATTGCAAATGCTGTCGGAAGATTATGCAGGGTAATTATGACAAGATCATGGCCAGTAATCTTGACCCAGGAATGATCTCTTCACTGTTTTAAAAATGTTTCATTGGGAGACGAAAAGAGGATTTCTGCTTAGTTATCTTCCATAAAATTTTCCAATGCTATATACAACTAGTGTATGAAATTCAGTACTGCATCTGGAACTTAATTTCATCACTTGATTCCTTTCATGACCTGGAGATCCTGGTATATACCAATATGTTTGGCTGGTAGGAAAAAAGGCATGTAACATGTCTCAACCTCTAATTTATCTTTTTGCTATTCTATTATTAATTCCTTCCTGATATAAGATAAATAGAAAATGTCATGCTAAACATTATTCCTCAATCCAGTCTCTGCAGCTAATGTCAAAGATGATTTATTCTATAGCAAACCAGTTATTTTTAAAAAGCAAATTTAATCAAAAACAGAGATGTGAAACTTGCATTGCATGTGTATTTCCTTTCATGTGGTGGTCTTTGGTACTTACCCACAAAAATGAAAGCATGAGGTGTAATTTAGTATGTGGCCATTGCAGCCCTCAAAATCTGGTGGAAGGTGTGTGACCATGCAAATATAATTTAATTTCGAAGAAGATCCTTACTTTGTTATTAAACACTATAATTTACCTTTGATCTTATTCCATGGTTTATTCTTAGTATGTAAACAAAATTCTAGTATGCCAGAGAATATATTAAAGATGTAAGACTGGGTAAACTCCTCCTGGCTAACCAAATAAACAGACAAGAAATTTGGAAGACATCACGCATAAAGGAATCACACAAACTAGGCCTGAAATTCAGGCTGCGCCATGTAAAGGACTGTGCACTTTGGGGTAAATGCTTTAATTGCTCTTAATTTGATTTTAATTTCAAAATGATATTGATATACTCAACTTCATAGATTTTTCTTTTTAAGAAAATTAAATAAGAGTCTTTGTGAAAGTACCTTGAACATCTCTAGAAACAGGAGGGAAGATCCAGGAAAGTTAGCTACTCTAATAACTATTATGATTTGTTTCAGGCTACACTATTTTCAAATAATATGTTATTTTTCTATTTGACAGCTATGGTTTGGCATTATAATTTAGGAAAAATGAATTACTTTTTAAGTGCTTGGAAAAAAAACACATTGATTATTTCATTGTCACTAGGGGCCAGAAGTCTGGGCATGGCTTTACTGAGTTATCTGTGTGTGTGCATGAATGCTAAGTCCCTGCAGTCGTGTTCAACTCTGTGCGACACTGTGGACTGTAGCCCATCAGGCTCCTCTGTCCATGGGAGTCTCCAGGCAAGAACACTGGAGTGGGTTGCCATGGCCTCCTCCAGAGGATCTTCCTGACCCAGAGGTTGAACCCACATCTTTAATGTCTCCTGAATTGACAGGTGGGTTCCTTACCACCAATGCCACCTGGGAAGCCCAGTTCTCTGAGTAGGGTCTTACAAAGCGGTAACCGGGAGGTCTGCTGGTTTGTGTTCTCATCCAGAGGCCTGACTGCAAAAGTATCTACGTCCACATTAACTTACTTTGTTGTCAGAATTGAGCAAGTAGGCTCTAAATGGAGCCCCTCATAACGTACCATCATTACAGGAGTGACACCTGTTGGTTAGGAGCAAGCCATAGGTCCCAGGCACACTCAAAAGTAAGGAATTAAAAATACATGAGCACCAGCAAGTGGGGGTCACTTTCCAGTCTTCTGGCCCCAATTACCACCTGTAAGGGTGGTACTGTGTGCCTGGATACTAACAATATATGAAACTGTCTGTTTACTCACAGCCTTGACAAGAAGATTGGATTTTTAACTCAAGCTTTTGAACTTTTGTCAACTGGTGAGTAATTGTACCTTGGTATAGCTTCAATTTGTATTTCTCTTATTATGAGTGAAGTTGAACATCTCTGTACATTTAAGGGCCACTTTAAAATTTTTTTTGGCTTTAAAAATTACATATTCATGTCATTTCCCCTCATCTATGTATTTATATTTATTGAAATATAATTGATTTACAATATTATAAGTCAAATAACTTGTGATTAGACAGTGGAAGTGATGAATATATTTGAGGGATTAGATCTGGTAGACAGAAGCCTGGGGAACTATGGATGGAGGTTTGTAACATTGTACAGCAGGCAGTGACTAAAATCATCCCCAAGAAAATTAAATGCAAGAAGGCAAAGTGGTTATCTGAGGAGGCTTCACAAATAGCTGAAGAAAGAAGGGAAATGAAAGGCAAGGGAGAAAGGGAAAGATATGCCCAGCTGAATTCAGAGTTCCAAAGAAGGGCAAGGAGAGTCAAGAAGTCCTTCTTTAGTGAAAAATCCAAGGAAATAGAGGAAAAATATAGAATGGGAAAGACTAGAGATCTCTTCAAGAAAATGAGAGATAACAAGGAAACATTTCATGCAAAGATGGGCTCAATAAAGGACAGAAACTGTATGGACCTAACAGAAGAAGAAACTATTAAGAAGAGGTCGCAAGAATACATGAAGAATTGTACCAAAAAATATCTTAATGGCGCAGATAACCATGATGCTGTAATCACTGACCTAGAAGAGAAGACTCCTGAGAGTCCCTTGGACTGCAAGGAGATCCAACCAGTCCATTCTGAAGGAGATCAGCCCTGGGTGTTCATTGGAAGGAATGATGCTAAAGCTGAAACTCCAGTACTTTGGCCACCTCATGCGAAGAGTTGACTCATTGGAAAAGACTCTGATGCTAGGAGGGATTGAGGGTAGGAGGAAAAGGGGACAACAGAGGATGAGATGGCTGGATGGCATCACCAATTCAATGGACGTGAGTTTGAGTGAACTCCGGGAGTTGGTGACGGACAGGGAGGGCTGGCTTGCTGCGATTCATGGGGTTGCAAAGAGTCGGACACGACTGAGCGACTGAACTGAACTCAGAACCAGACAGTCTGGAGTGCGAAGTCAAGTGGACCTTAGGAAGCATCATTACAAACAAAGCTAGAGGAGGTGAAGGAATTCTAGCTGAGCTACTTCAAATCCCAAAAGATGATGCTGTTGAAGTGCTGCACTCAATATGCTAGTAAATTTGGAAAACTCAGCAGTGGCCATAGGACTGAGAAAAGTCAGTTTTCATTCCAATCACAAAGAAGGGTGACGCCAAAGAATGTACTGACTAGCATACAGCTCACACGCTAGCCAAGTTTTATATATATATATATATGGCGCCACATGATTCCTGGTTGGTTGAATCATCCATAGATTCACATTCATGGATACAGAGGAACCACAAACACAAAGGGCAGATGATAAATTATACTTGGATTTTCAACTGTGGGGAAGGTTATGCCCTTAACTCCAGTGTTGTACAAGGGTAAACTGTAACACCATAACCAAGGGATCAAGGTTAACATACCAATGATCAGACATGTGGATGGTATTTACTCTGATATAACGAGAAGGACGGAGAAGGCAATGGCACCCCAGTCCAGTACTCTTGCCTGGAAAATCCCATGGGCGGAGAAGCCTGGTGGGCTGCAGTCCATGGGGTCACTAAGAGTCGGACACAACTGAGCGACTTCACTCTCACTTTTCACTTGCATGCATTGGAGAAGGAAATGGCACCCCACTCCAGTGTTCTTGCCTTGAGAATCCCAGGGACGGGGGAGCCTGGTGGGCTGCTGTCTATGGGGTCGCACAGAGTCGGACATGACTGAAAAGACTTAGCAGCAGCAATGAGAAGGACACTCACCTCTGTGTTATCCTGCTCCACCACCCCCGAAATAATTCCAGTCTAATCAGACAAACGTGAACTGACTGACATTCTAACAGAAACCCTAACCAATGCTCTGCAAAACTGTTATAAAAAGTAAGAAAAGACTAATAAATCATCACAGATAAGAGGAGACTAAGGAGACATGATAAAAAAAAGAAAACAAACGAAGAAAAGGAATGCAATGTGTTCTGGATTGGATCCTGGAACAGAACAAGGACCTTCATGGAAAACTAATGAAATCCAAATAAAGTATGGGTTCAGATTAATGTACAGGAATTTGACAATACCGATTTCTTAGTTTTGACAAATTTGTCATAGTAACATCATGAGAAACTTGGTAAGGTGTATAAGGAAACCTCACTGTACTATTTATCTATAACTTTCTGTAAATACAAAAGTACTCCAAACTAAAAAATTTCTTTAACAAGCCCCAGAAGTTTTTGTTGTTGTTGTTAGAAATTTTCATGCTGATACTAAACCTTATGTGAAGTTTATATGAACCTCAATTATTTATTACAATTTTTAAAAGAAAAACAGATTTAGAGAATTAAACTACCTAATTTCAAGACTTATTCTGGGCTTCCCTGGTGGCTCAGACCATAAAGTATCCACCTGTAATACAGGAGACATGGGTTTGATCCCTGGGTTGGGAAGATCTCCTGGAGGAGGACATGGCAACCCCCTCCAGTATTCTTGCCTGGAGAATCGCCAGGGACAGAAGAGCCTGGGGATCACAGAAGAGTCCATGGGGTCACCAAGAGTCAGACACCACTGAAGTGACTTAGCACACACATAGATGAGTAAAACAGAACCAAGAGTTCAAAAATCAGTTAACACATATATTGATCAATTGATACTTAGCAAAAATGCTCCTGTAATTCAATGGAAAATGAAAACCTTGTAATAAATGGTGCTGTAATGACCAGATCTCCAGGGAGAAATGGGAAGAAAAGAACTTTAACTTTTATATCACACAGGAATTAAAATAATCAAAACGGATCATAGAACTAAATTTGTAAACTCATTTCAGTTCAGTAGCTCAGTCATGTCCAACTCTTTGAACCCTCATGGACTGCAGCACACCAGGCTTCCCTATCACCAACTCCCAGATCTTACTCAAACTCATGTCCACTGAGTTGGCAATGGCATCCAACCATCTCATTCTCTGTTGTCCCCTTCTCCTCCCACCTCCAACCTTTCCCAGCATCAGGGTCTTTTCCAGTGAGTCAGTTCTTTGCATCAGATGGCCAAAGTATCGGAGTTTCAGCTTCAGCATCAATCCTCCTAATGAATATTCAGGACTGATTTCCTTTAGGATGGATTGGTGGAACTCCTTGCAATCCAAGCGACTCTCAAGAGTCTTCTCCAACACCACAGTTCAAAAGCATCAAATCTTCAGTGCTCAGCTTTCTTTGGAGTCCAATGCTCACATCCATACATGACTACTGGAAAAACCATAGCCTTGACTAGACAGACCTTTGTTGGCAAAGTAATATCTCTGCTTTTTAATATGCTGTCTAGGTTGGTCATAGCTTTTCTTCCAAGGAGCAAGTGTCTTTTAATTTCATGGCTACAGTCACCATCTGCAGTGCTTGTAGAGCCCAAGAAAATAAAGTCTGTCACTGTTTCCATTGTTTTCCTATTTATTTGCCAGGAAGCAATGGAACCAGATGCCATGATCTTAGTTTTCTGAATGTTGAGTTTTAAGCCAACTTTTTAACTCTCCTCTTTCACTTTCATCAAGAGGCTCTTTAGTTCTTCTTCACTTTCTGCCATAAGGGTGGTATCATCTGATATCTGAGGTGATTGATATTTCTCCCAGCAATCTTGATTCCAGCTTGTCCTTCATCCAGCCTGGCATGTCACATGAAGTACTCTGCATGCAAGTTAAATAAGAAGGGTGACAATATACAGCCTTGATGAACTCCTTTCCCAATTTGGAACCAGTCTGTTGTTCCATGTTCAGTTCTAATTGTTGCTTCTTGACTTGCATACGGATTTCTCAGGAGGCAGGTCAGGTGGTCTGGTATTCCCATCTCTTTAAAAATTTTCCATTGAATTTGTAAATTGCTTTGGGTAGTATACTCATTTTCACTATATTGATTCTTCCAATCCATGAACATGGTATATTTCTCCATCTATTAGTGTCCTCTTTGATTTCTTTGATCAGTGTTTTATAGTTTTCTATATATAGGTCTTTAGTTTCTTTAGGTAGATATATTCCTAAGTATTTTATTCTTTTCATTGCAATGGTGAATGGAATTGTTTCCTTAATTTCTTTTTCTACTTTCTCATTATTCGTGTATAGGAATGCAAGGGATTTCTGTGTGTTGATTTTATATCCTGCAACTTTACTATATTCATTGATTAGCTCTAGTAATTTTCTGGTGGAGTCTTTAGGGTTTTCCATGTAGAGGATCATGTCATCTGCAAACAGTGAGAGTTTTACTTCTTCTTTTCCAATTTGGATTCCTTTTATTTCTTTTTCTGCTCTGATTGCTGTGGCCAAAACTTCCAGAACTATGTTGAATAGTAGCGGTGAAAGTGGACACCCTTGTCTTGTTCCTGACTTTAGGGGAAATGCTTTCAATTTTTCACCATTGAGGATAATGTTTGCTGTGGGTTTGTCATAAATAGCTTTTATTATGTTGAGATATGTTCCTTCTATTCCTGCTTTCTGGAGAGTTCAATGCAATCCCTATCAAGCTACCAGCCACATTTTTCACAGAACTAGAACAAATAATTTCAAGCTTTGTATGGAAATACAAAAAACCTCGAATAGCCAAAGCAATCTTGAGAAAGAAGAATGGAACTGGAGGAATCAACTTGCCTGACTTCAGGCTCTACTACAAAGCCACAGTCATCAAGACAGTATGGTACTGGCACAAAGACAGACATATAGATCAATGGAACAAAATAGAAAGCCCAGAGATAAATCCACACACATATGGACACCTTATCTTTGACAAAGGAGGCAAGAATATACAATGGAGTAAAGACAATCTCTTTAACAAGTGGTGCTGGGAAAACTGGTCAACCACTTGTAAAAGAATGAAACTAGATCACTTTCTAACACCGCACACAAAAATAAACTCAAAATGGATTAAAGATCTAAATGTAAGATCAGAAACTATAAAACTCCTAGAGGAGAACATAGGCAAAACACTCTCAGACATAAATCACAGCAGGATCCTCTATGATCCACCTCCCAGAATGCTGGAAATAAAAGCAAAAATAAACAAATGGGATCTAATTAAAATTAAAAGCTTCTGCACAACAAAGGAAAATATAAGCAAGGTGAAAAGACAGCCATCTGAATGGGAGAAAATAATAGCAAATGAAGCAACTGACAAACAACTAATCTCAAAAATATACAAGCAACTTATGCAGCTCAACTCCAGAAAAATAAACGACCCAATCAAAAAATGGGCCAAAGAACTAAATAGACATTTCTCCAAAGAAGACATACGGATGGCTAACAAACACATGAAAAGATGCTCAACATCACTCATTATTAGAGAAATGCAAATCAAAACCACAATGAGGTACCACTTCACACCAGTCAGAATGGCTGCGATCCAAAAATCTGCAAGCAATAAATGCTGGAGAGGGTGTGGAGAAAAGGGAACCCTCCTACACTGTTGGTGGGAATGCAAACTAGTACAGCCACTATGGAGAACAGTGTGGAGATTCCTTAAAAAATTGCAAATAGAACTACCTTATGACCCAGCAATCCCACTTCTGGGCATACACACCGAGGAAACCAGAATTGAAAGAGACACATGTACCCCAATGTTCATTGCAGCACTGTTTATAATAGCCAGGACATGGAAACAACCTAGATGTCCATCAGCAGATGAATGGATAAGCAAGCTGTGGTACATATACACAATGGAGTATTACTCAGCCGTTAAAAAGAATTCATTTGAATCAGTTCTGATGAGATGGATGAAACTGGAGCCGATTATACAGAGTGAAGTAAGCCAGAAAGAAAAACACCAATACAGTATACTAACACATATATATGGAATTTAGGAAGATGGCAATGACGACCCTGTATGCAAGACAGGGAAAGAGACACAGATGTGTATAACGGACTTTTGGACTCAGAGGGAGAGGGAGAGGGTGGGATGATTTGGGAGAATGACATTCTAACATGTATACTATCATGTGAATTGAATCGCCAGTCGATGTCTGACGCAGGATGCAGCATGCTTGGGGCTGGTGCATGGGGATGACCCAGAAAGATGTTCTGGGGAGGGAGGTGGGAGGGGGGTTCATGTTTGGGAATGCATGTAAGAATTAAAGATTTTAAAATTTAAAAAATAGAAAACTAAAAATTAAAAAAAAAAATAAAAAAAAAATAAAAAAAAAAAGAAAACAAAGAAAAAAAAAATAAAAAAATAAAAATTTTCCAGTTTGTTGTGGTCTACACAGTCAAAGGCTTTGGCATAGTCAATAAAGCAGTAGATGTTTCTCTGGAACTCTCTTGCTTTTTTAGTGTTACAGTGGATGTTAGCAATTTGATCTCAGGTCTCCGCCTTTTCTAAATCCAACTTAAACATCTGGAAGTTCATGGTTCTTGTACTGTTGAAGCCTGGCTTGGAGAATTTTGAGCATGATTTTGCTAGCGTGTGAGATGAGTACAATGGTGCGATAGTTTGAGCAGTCTTTGGCATTGCCTTTCTTTGGGACTGGAATGAAAACTGACCTTTTCCCAGCCTGTGGCCACTGCTAGGTTTTCCAGATTTGCTGGCATATTGAGTGTAGCACTTTCACAGCATCATCTTTTAGGATTTGAAATAGCTCAACTGGAATTCTATCACCGCCACTAGCTTTGTTCATAGTGATGCTTCCTAAGGCCCATTTGACTATATTCCAGGATGTCTGGCTCTAGATGAGTGATCACACCATTTGTAAACTATGGTGGTACAATCTTAGAAACTATGATAATTTATATATGCATTTAAGACATTTGAAAATATTTTCTTTTAGAAGAAAAGAGAAAATTTCTGACCTTAAGTTAGGTAAAGATTCTTAAATACAACACAAAGACATAAGCAAAAAGAAACTCTAAGAAGCTAGACTTCATCCGGGTTAAAAACTTCTTCCCATTGAATAACACCATTAAGAAAATGAAAGGCAATGTGAAGGTCAGGAGATGATATTCACAAATACATGTCTGATAAAAGACCTATTGTACAAAGAACTCTTGCAACTCATTAACAAGAAAACAACCCAAAGTGTTGTTTTAAATTGTCAAATGTTTTGAATAGACACTTCACAAAAGAAGATATACAAATGGCCAAGAAACCCATAAAAAGATGCCAACCCTGTCAGTCATCAGAAAAAATGCAAACTAAAACCATATGAGATACAATTATGTACCAAATAAAAGAGCTAAAATACAAAATACTAAGTGTTGGCAGGATGTGGTAAAAGTAGAATTCTCTTGAATTGCTAATGGTAATAGAGAATAACACAATCACTTTGGAAAACAGTTTGGGATATTCTTAAGAAGTTAAATACACACTCACCATGCTGCTGCTGCTGCTAAGTCGCTTCAGTCGTGTCTGACTCTGTGCGACCCCATAGACAGCAGCCCACCAGGCTCCCCCATCCCTGGGATTCTCCAGGCAAGAACACTGGAGTGGGTTGCCATTTCCTTCTCCAATGCCGGAAAGTCAAAGTGAAAATCAAGTCGCTCAGTCGTGTCCGATTCTTAGCGATCCCATGGACTGCAGCCCACCAGGCTCCTCCGTCCATGGGATTTTCCAGGCAAGAGTACTGGAGTGGGGCGCCACTGCCTTCTCCAATACAACGCAGCAATTCTAGTAGGTATCAACCCAAGAGAAATGAAACCATGTCCAATCTGGATGTGTATAAGCATATTCATATTAACATTATTCATAAATGCCAAATATGGGAAACAATTCAAATGCTCATGAGCTGATAAATGAAGAAACCAACTGTCTATATCCATACCACTAAATATGGTGTGTGTGTGTGTGTGTTGTGTCGTTCAGTCAGATTCAATTGTTTGAGACCCCATGGACTGCAGCCAACCAGGTTCCTCTGTCCATGGAATTTTTCCAGGCAAGAAATACTGGAGTGGGTTGCCATTTCCTCCTCCAAGGATCTTCCTGACCCAGGGATTGAACCCCCGTCTCCTGCGTCTCCTGCATTGGCGGGCACATTCTTTATCACTGCACCACCTGGGAAGCCTTAAATATTATATGATTATATTTAATTGACATTGTAAGAAGCAAAACTATAGCAACAGAAAGCATAGTCCGAATGCATGTGACAATTCCTTTGAATGAATGAATGAGTCAATTTATCAATCTCCACCCCTCCCTCTCCCTCACCGTTTCCCTCACCAACACCTCTTTACCCCTCTCTATATAAAATATATATAACATACATGAAAACATAAATATGTATTTTGATATACAAATATACATTTATATATTGACACATATATTATAAACAATATAAACACACATACATATGCCCTATTGATATTGTTTCTTTAGAGCAACCCTGACCAATACACAACCAAATGCAATGCACAGATATTGATTGATTGTATCAAGTGTAAAAATAGCTATTTAGGATACTCTTTTTAAACAATTAGAATATTTGAATATTAGAAAATAGTATTATATTGACATTAAATCTCTTGGACATCATGATGGAATTAAAATATTCTTAGGAGGTACAGGCTTCCCTGGTGGTTCAGGTGGTAAAAAATCTGCCCACAATGTGGGAGACCTGGGTTCAGTCCCTAGGTTGGGAAGATCCCCTGAAGAAGGGAATAGTTATCCAGTCCGATATTCTGGCCTGGAGAATTCCATGGACAGAGAAGCCTGGCAGGCTATACAGTCTATAGGGTCACAAAGAGTCAGACACAACTGAGTGACTTTCATTTAGGAGATACAAGCTGAAGTGTTTAGGAGAGAAATGCACGGAGTCTAATTTACTTTCCAGTGGCTCAACAAAAAAACAAATTTTAGAAATAGATACTCATATATTTATGTGGTTCAATTTTCTGTATGACTGAAAAATTCCAAAACAAAAAGCTGGGTGGGAGGAAGAAAACAGATTTTAATAAGCTCAGAAAAAATTAGGTATGATTCATTATTCAAACATTCTGAAAAGGAAATATAAACTGCAGACTATTCAGACAAAAGAATATTATTAAGCACTAAAAACAAATGAATTATCAAGTCATGAAAAGACACTAAGGAGTCTTAAACACATATTACTAAGTAAAAGAAGCCAATCTGAGAAGACTACACACAATATAATTCCAACTATATGACATTCTGGAAAGGAAAATCTTTGGGGACATTAAAAAGATTAGTGGTTGTCAGAGGCTAGGGGAAGGGGAAGGTAAGTAGAGAACAGAGAATTTTTAGGGCAGTAAAGTTATTCTGTTTGAGACTGTAGTGGTGGAAACGTCATTATACATTTGACCACACCCACAGAATGTACAATATCAAGCATGAACACCAATGTAAACTATGGACTTTGAGTGATAGGATGTGTAAATGTAAGTTCATCAATTGTTAAAAAAAAAAAAATGTGCCACTCTTGTATGAGAAGTCAATTCTGGGGAAATCTATAGGAGGAGGGGACAGGAGGTATATGGAAACATTTAGTACTTTCTGATCAGTTTTGCTGTGAGCCTAAAATGTCTCTAAGAAATAAAGTCTATCTTTTTAATTAAATAGACTTTTAGAAAAATGTGAATGACTCTGGTAAAAAATTTCAAACAGACAAGAAGAAAGTAACCTAACTATATTAGAAGATCCACACTAATTAGAAAATTCAGGACATAACCAAAGTTAAATATTAAGGGTAGCATGGACCTAGCAAGAAAGTAAATATCAAGAGTGAGCTAACTTAAAAACGTTAAACTTAATTATATTCTCCAGATATTTCATTATCAAAAATATAGGGAAATGGAAACATGTCCATGCAAAAATTTGTACATAAATGTTGATAAAACACTATTTATAAGAGCCTAAAATTACAACTCAAATGTCTATGAACTGATAAATGAATAATATCCATATATTCAAATAATTAAATATTATCAGCAATGAAAAGAAATAAAGTACTAATACAGGGCAAAACATCGAAGAACCTCACAAATGTTAGGATAGGCCAAGAGATGAACCATAAAAGACCACGTGGTTTATATGAAATGTCCATATGGGCAAATTCATGTGGAAAGGAAGTAGGTGAGAGGTAGAGTATGTCGTTGTTGTTCGGTCACTAAGTCATGTCCGACTCTTTGCAACTCCATGGACTGCAGCATGACAGGCTTCTCCTTCACCATCTCCTGGAGCTTGTTCAAACTCATGCCCATTGAGTCAGTGATGCCATCCAACCATCTCATCCTCTGTCACCCTCTTCTCCTCTTGCCTTCAATCATTCCCAGCATCAGGGTCTTTTCCAATGAATCAGCTCTTCACATCAGGTGGCCAAAGTATTGGAGCTTCAGCTTCAGCACCAGTCCTTCCAATGAATATTCAGGGTTTATTTCCTTTAGGACTGACTGGTTTGTTCTTCTTGTGTCTAATGGACTCCCAAGAGTCTTCTCCAGCACCATAGTTCGAAAGTATCAATTCTTCCATGCCCAGCCTTCTTTATGGTCCAACTCTCACTTCCTTACGTGACTACTGGAAAAACCATAGCTTTGACTATAGGAACTTAGTTGGTAAAGTAATGTCTCTGCTTTTTAATACACTGTCTAGGTCTGTCAAACTTTTCTTCCAAGGAGCAAGCATCTTTTAATTTTGTGGCTGCAAACAGCATCCATGTTGATTTTGGAGCCCCATAAAATGAAATCTGACACTGTTTCCATATTTTCCTCATGTACTTGCCATGAAGGGATAGGACTAGAGGCCATGATCTTAGTTTTCTGAATGTTGAGTTTTAAGCCAGTTTTCTCACTCTCTTCTTCCATCTTCATCAAGAGGCTCTTTAGTTCTTCTTCACTTTCTGCCATTAAACTGGTATCATCTACTTATCTGAGATTATTGATATTTCTACTGGAAATCTTGATTCCAGCTTGTGATTCATCCACTTCTGCATTTCACATGATATATTCTGCATATAAGTTAATTAAGCAGGGTGACAATATACAGCCTTGACATACTCCTTTCCTAATTTTGAACCGTTGCTCCATGTCAGGTTCTAACTGTTGCTTCTTGTCCTGCATACAGATTTCTCAGGAGGCAGGTAGTCCCAGTTCATTAAGAATATTCCAGAGTTTGTTGTGATCTACACAGTCAAAGTCTTTAGTGTAGTCAATGAAGCAGAAGTAGATGTTTTTCTGAAATTCTCTTGCTTTTTCTATGTATATGTTGGCAATTTGATCTCTGTTTCCTCTGCCTTTTCTACATCAGCTTATACATCTGTAAGTTCTCCATTCATGTACTGTTAAAGCCTAGCTTGAAGGATTTTGAGCATAATCTTGCTGGCATGTGAGATGAGTGTAACTCTACAGTAATTTGAACATTGTTTGGCATTGCCTTAATTTGGGATTGGAATGAAAACTGACCTTTTCCAGTCCTGTGGCCACTGCTGTGAAAGTGTTAGTTGCTCTCTGTGACCCTAGGCCTGTAGCCCACCAGGCTTCTCTGTCCATGGGATTTCCCAGGCAAGAATACTGGAGCAGGGTGGCCACTGCTGAGTTTTCCAAATTTGCTGGCATAATGAGAGCAGCTCATTAACAGCATCAACTTTTAGGATTTTAAATAGATCAATTGGAATTCCATAACCGCTATTAGCTTTGTTTGTAGTAATGCTTCCTAAGGCTTACTTGCCTGCACAGTCCAGGATATCCGACTCTAGGTGAGTGACCACACCATCATAGTTATCTGAGTCACTAAGAGCTTTTTTCTACAGCTCTACTGTGTATTCTTGCCACCTCTTCTTAATATCTTCTGCTTTTGTTAGGTCCCTACCATTTCTGTCCTTTACTGATCCCATATTTGCATGAAATGTTCCCTTGGTATCTCCAAGTTTCTTAAAAAGATCTCTAGTCTTTCTCATTCTATTTTTTTTCTTCTTTAATTGCATTGTTCTCTTGAGAAGGCTTTCTCACCTCTACTAAAACTTGCTATTCTCTGGAACTCTGCATTCAGTTAAGTATATCTTTCCCTTTCTCCTTTGCCTTTCACTTCTCTTCTTTTCTCAGCTATTTGTAAAGCCTTCTCAGACAACCACTTTGCCTCCTTGCATTTCTTTTTCTTAGAGATGATTTTGGTCACCACCTCCTATACAATGTTATGAACCTCTGTCCATAATTCTTCAGGCACTCTGTCTAACAGATCTAGTCCCTTGAATCTATTTGTTACCTTCACTGTATAATCATAAGGGATTTGATTTAGGTCATACCTGAATGGCTTAGTGGTTTTCCCTAAGCCATTGGTTTTCAATTTGAGCCTGAATTTTGCAATTGGGAGCTGACGATGTGAGCCACAGCCAGCTCCAGGTCTTATTTTTGCTGACTGTATAGAGTTTCTCCATCTTCAACTGTAAAGAAGATAATCTGATTTCAGTACTGACTATGGTGATGTCAGTACACTACCAGATGGTGATGTCCGTGTGTAGAGTCAGAGTGATTGCCAGTGGGTTTCTTTTTGAGGTGATGAAAATGTTCTAAAATTAAACTGTAGTGTTGATTGAGTAACTTTGTAGATATACTGCTGCTGCTGCTAAGTCGCTTCAGTTGTGACCAACTCTGTGCGACCCCACAGACAGCAGCCCACCAGGCTCCACTGTCCCTGGGATTCTCCAAGCAAGAACACTGGAGTGGGTTGCCATTTCCTTCTCCAATGCATGAAAGTGAAAAGTGAAAGTGAAGTCATTCAGTCATGTCTGACTCCTAGCAACCCCATGGACTGCAGCCCACCAGGCTCCTCCATCCATGGGATTCTCCAGGCAAGAGTACTGGAGTGGGGTGCCATTGACTTCTTCGTAGATATACTAGAAACCATTCAATTTTATACATCAAATGAGTAATATATGATATGTGACTTATTTATCAATAAGCTGTTAAAAAGAGTAAACTGAAGTTTACAATTGTGGGTATAGACATGTGAATGTATCACCTAGATTAATATCAGAAAGGGCAAGGAAGTAGAAAAAGAACAAACTTAGCCCAAGTTAGCAGAAGGAAAGTGAAAGTGAAAGTTGCTCAGTTGTGTCTGACTCTGTGACCCCATGGACTATACAGTCCATGGAATTCTCCAGGCCAGAACACTGGAGTGGTATCTGTTCCCTTCTCCAGGGGATCTTCCCAACCCAGGAATTGAGCTAGGGTCTCCTGCATTGCAGCTGAATTCTTTACCAACTGAGATATCAGGGAAGCCTAGCAGAAGGAAGGAAATAATTAATTAGAAGAAAAATAAATGAAGCAGAGAATAGGAAAACAATAGTAATTTTAAAAAAAAAGACAAAGCTAGAGTATGGATTTTTAAAAAAATAAAAAGAATAACTCCTTATGAGACTAATTAAGAAAAAAATAATAATAGCCAAGACTCGAAATCAGAAATAAAAAGGGAAAAGTTACAATTGACTCAAAATAAATTTTTTAAAGGGTCAAACTCTTATGAATAATTATATGGACAAACTAGAAAAAAATAGAAATTCCTACAATCTACCAAGACTGAATAAACAGAAAGCCTGAATAGACCAATGACAAATAAAGAAGACTATATAAAGAAGAGTTGACTCATTGGAAAAGACTTTGATGCTGGGAGGGATTGGGGGCAGGAGGAGAAGGGGACGACAGAGGATGAGATGGCTGGATGGCATCACTGACTCGACGGATGTGAGTCTGAGTGAACTCCAGGAGTTGGTGATGGACAGGGAGGCCTGGCGTGCTGCGATTCATGGGGTTGTGAAGAGCTGGATATGACTGAGCAACTGAACTGAACTGAACTGATATAAGCAATCAAAAGCCTTCCAATAAAGAAAGTCCCAGGAACAGATGACTTCACAGGTAAATTTTCGAAATACTTAAAGAAGAATTAATACCAATTCACCTTACAGCCTTCCAAGAAAAAGAAGACAGAACACTTCCAAACTTATTAGACCAGTATCAAATAAAGCCCAAGAAAACACTACAAGAAAAGAAAACTACAGACCAATATCCTTCATGATCATGCATGCAAAAAGTCTCAACAAATATTAGGAAACTGAGTTCAACAGTGCATCGGAAGGATCATACATCATGATTAAGTGGGACTTATCTCTGGAATACAAAGATGGTTCAGTATGGATATACCACATTGATAGAATGAAGATAAAAATCACATGATCCTCTCAATAAATGCAGAAAAAGCATTTGATGAAGTTCAATACTATTTCATGACAAAAATTCTCAACAAATTACATGAAACTTACCTCAACATAATAAAGACCATAGATGTATGAAAAGCCCACAGCTAATATCATATTCAATGGCAAAGAGGTGAAGATTTTTCCCCTAAGATCAAGAACAAGGCAAGGATGCCCACATCTACCACTTCTATTCAACATAGTACTGACAGTACTAGTCAGAGCAGTAATGCAAGAAAAAGAAATTTAAAAATATCTAAATTGGAAAGGAAAAAGTAAAACTCTCTGTTTGTAGATAATATGATCTTGCATAAGGAAAACACTAAAGACTACATAAAATAATGCTAAAACTAACAAATGCAGTAAAGTTGCAGCATACAAAATCAACATATAGAAATAAGTGAATGGTATACAATAACAATGAACCATCTACAAAGGAAATTAAGAAAAGAATCCTAAAATTGCATCAAAAGTCATACAATGCTTAGGAATAATCTAAGCCAAGGAAGTGACAGACTTGAATGCTGAAAATGATAAAATATTGATGAAAGAAATTAAAGACATTAATTAATAAATGAAAAAGCTTTCCTAGCTCACGGATTGGAATACTTTATATTGTTAAAATGTTTATTCAACCCCAAATGATCTATACACTCAGTGCAATCCCTACCAAAACCCTAATGGCATTTTTATATATAAACAGCAAAAACAATCCTAATATTCATATAACCAAAAGCACAGATGACAAAAGTAAAAGTAGAGAACTGGGATTTTATCAGACTTAAAAGCTTCTGCACAACAAAGGAAATCATCAACAAGATGAAAAGAAAAGGCATACTATGGAATGGAAGAAAATATTTGCAAGTCACATATCTGATAAAGAGTTAATATAAAAAATATATAAGAAACTCCTACAACTCAATAGAAAAAAAATCATAACCAATTTAAAAATAGGCAAAGGAACTTAGTAATCACTTCTCCAAGAAGACACACAAATGACCAACAAGTAAATGAAAAGGTACTCAGCATCACTAATCATCAAGAAAATGCAAATCAAAACTACAATGAGATATCACCTCTTATCAGTTGGCGTTATTATAAATATACACACACACACACACACACACACACACACAAAAGTGCTGGCAAGAATTTGGAAAAACTGGAACCCTTGTACACTATTATAGGGATGTAAATTGGTATATCCACTATAGAAAACAATGTGGAGGTTCCTCAAAAAATTAATAAAACTGTATATTATCCAGCAATATCACTTCTGCATATAAAACAAAGAGAATGAAAACCTTGAAGAGATATCCAAACTACTGGGTTGATTGCAGCATTATTCACAATAGCCAAGACATGGAAGAAACTTAATGTCCATCGACAGATGAATGACTTTAAAATGTGATACAGATAAACATGCACACACACACACATACACAGAGGAATATTTTTCAACCTAAAAAAGAAATAAATCTTTCCATTTTCAACAACATGGATAACCTGGAGGACATACGCTAGTGAAATAAGCCATATGTAAAATGATAACCATTACACAGTCCCACTTTCACGAGGAACCTAAAATGGTCAAATTCACGGAAGCAGAGAATAGAATGGTTTTTGTCAGGGGCTGGGGAAAGGGAAACAAGGAAGTATTGGTCAAAGAATACAAAGATTCAATTATGCAAAATGAATAAGTCCTAGAAATCTACTGTACAATACAGCTTAGGGCCTACAGATAACAATACTGCTTTGTAAACTTTAAAATTTGCTATGAGGGTAGATCTTATATTGTGCTCATATTACAAAAAATAATAAACAATAATAAAAGGGAAGGAGGGACATTTTTGGAGGTGACAGATATGTTTATACCATCAATTGTGGTGAGGGTACACTGTACATACTTATGTGCAAACTCTCCAAGTTGTATTATAAGAATCTGTGTTCTCTAAAAACATCAAAAGACTGGATTATAAAATCTATGAGAGTTTTGTTCTCTTCTGTATGTCTAGTACCTACAAAGTATAAATAAATACTTGCTTAATCAACAAACAAATAGGAAATAAAACACAAAACTAGTCAAATATAATTAATAATACACGATTGAACTCTTGAAAACAGAGCCCTGTACTGTACATTCAGGAAGCACTATCTGTAATCTTTAAGGACTCACTTGACATCTGGAGAACTTCCATAAATTTAAGTGAAAAAATGGACAATGTTTCCAAAGGAAAAGAAAACACCTATAGATCAAGGAAATCTGAACTGAATTATTGAGCAAGTGAGGCCTTCAAAGTTGTGACCATTAGGAAACGTGATGACATCTCTAATCTAATGCTTGACCAAGTGGTCTTGCTGGCTGATGGATTTACACAAATTCTCTCCTAGGGATCAAAACAAACACACAGCAGAATAATGATGTGGACTGTTGGCTTATTCCAGATATATTGACTTGAATATATATACGTCCCTGATGTCCTTTTATTTAATAGGTCACACTATAGAAAGACTGTTTCTGTTTGATAATTGACCCAGAAAAACTTATTTATGTAGAATAAGATGGTGTTCACCCACTATCATAGGAGCATGTGCCTTTGAGTTTTTTCAGGATTGATAAGTCATTGGCATGTTCCCATTCTTCTTACTCTAATTCTCGCATATTCGTATCACACAAGTTATCAGGATTAAGGTTAAAATTGTTAGGGTTGAGGATTCATTCCCCTACTCTCTGAGAAAAAGTCAAATCCATTGGAAGACACAGCTAAGTTCCTGTGGCTCAGATCAACTAAACAAACCTATCTGAATGGCTCATTGAAGAAGCTTCTAATATCCTAGGATTTTATTTCCAACACATAAGAATTCATGATATATTCAAAATAAATTGATTATGATCTTTAAATTACAACTTTTAGTTCATTCATTTTATACCAATGTCATATGCAAACAAAAGTCTAGTATCTGTACATTTTTCTCATAATCACTCACTAGTTAAACAGAAATATTTTTTGGTAAATACCTTGTAACCAGGGCTACCCATTAATCCATCCTTTCCATGTCTTCCAGGTTCTCCCTGAAAAATAAGTACAAGTATTTTAATATATTTTTGCACTAATGTTTCTTTTTTTAATTTATTTATTTTAATTGGAGGTTAATTACTTTACAATATTGTATTGGTTTTGTTTCTTTTTTTAAAAGAAGACAGTACAGGATAAATTTTATTTAATGTAAAATACTTAAGAAAATTTTCTGTCAAACTCACAGCACGTCCAGGAAGGCCAGGAAAGCCAGCATTTCCCTTTTCACCTTTTGCGCCCTGTTTTTAAAAACAAACAAAAACAATCCTTACAAGAAGGTTTTTAAATTCCAAGTCAAACTTAAATAGGAAAGAAAGATAATTTCCTCATGGACTGATAGAATTTGTGGAACCACAGCTTGTATTGGCCCTGCAGCTTTTGGCAAAGCATTATTTTACCAGGACACAATATGACATTGAGAATAAGGTGGATGAAGAATTATTAAAAGCATCTAAACACAGAAACCACATCTATGCAGAATTAAAAAGAAATGTGTATCTTAAATATAGAGAGAACATAATCTCCCTTCAATGAGAAAAAATAAGATTCTCAAAGGACACACTGTTAAACAGCTACTACTTCCAAGTAATCTCTATCTATAAATATTTTGTTAAGTTCAGAAGGGTCAATAACACAAAGTATTCTTATAGAAAATCAAGTATAACAGTGAATAGTCATTTTTCCATTATTTCGTTGTTCTGAATAAACCCCACAGAGAAAGGTGAAAAAGCTAATTGCCAGCAGAGTGGACTGGGACTGAAATTTCAATTTTCTATTTCCATTATATTACAAGTTCAATATGATACTCTGTTTTGGGATCTAAACTTCCCTTTTTGCCATAAAATCCAGGTGATCCTTTTTCTCCTTTGGGGCCCATTTCACCCTAAAAGACAAAACATAAATCCTGAATTTTAGAGAAGTATTTAGTAGTTCTCTTATAGATTAAAGAAAAACACCAATTATACACAATGGAGTTTAATATGCTAACATCAAAACAAAATAGAAATAAAATTATTTAAAGTTTATTTACAAAAGTTTTCTATCCCAGGCTTTATAAAGCAAAAGCAAGGAAAAGTGAGGGCATTTGTTACTCTAATAGGGCTTTATAAAGATTAAGAGAATTTCTATATAATCAGTTACTCATCAATTTTTAAATACTATAAGATTTATGGCTGAAAATTTTAAAGGAAATTTGTAAAAGCTTTATGTAAACTATGTATTAATCTTAACCTAGTCATTTAATATATGAGCATTTATTGATAGCACATTTATAACATAGAGTGCTTTCAATTTGAAGTAAAGTGAAACATTGCTTAATTTTATAAAGAACAGATTTCTTCAACCTTTGATCCTGGTATTCCATGAAGCCCAGGAAAACCAGGAAGTCCACGGTCACCCTAAAAATAAAACAAATTAATTAAAGAAAACACATTTCAGCCTAAAAATATCAATATATACTCTTCCACCTCATTCTTGACAAAATCTATTGGAAACAAATCTGCAAACAGTTAAATATACATCTGCACTAAAACCCTGTCCCTACAAAAGACTAATCCTCTTTTAGCAGTTTCATTTATGATCAGAGAAGGAGAATATGAGAAGCCAGGGGAATCTCATCAATAGTTCTTACCCCACCCTTAGAGAGCAGTCATCCATTCTAAAAACACTTAGGCTCTTATGTGGCAAGACTTAGGAGTTAATGGAAATGGCCGAGGGCTAACACTACTGAGAGAGCCGTCCTCTGAGGTCCCAGCTCAGTGCAGATAGACTTGAGATGAAAGTCTAGGGTTCTGTGGAGGATTTTTCTCCTATTGTTGATCTCAGTAAATTGTTCATGGTAGGTGTCTATTCACATGTGTCTACGAAGAGGGAAGGATCTACATGATCTCCAGAAGAGGAGAGATGGAGAAAATCACAACAGTGTGATATTTGGTGGACATAATTTTAATACTTATTTCTGTGAGACTTAGTGCTGTTATCTTAGGTTCAAAAATCTTAATTGTCAAGACACAGTTTCAAGAGAAGCCCAATGGCTCACTCAGCAAGATTTAGGTTAATTCACATTTATTTAGGCAAATTAAGACAGTGCATACAAAAAATTTATGATTTCCTTAGCTGTCTGGTAGAGAGAGAAGAGGATGTGACCAGTTATCTATGATAGATGTAATTCTTAAAAATCTCAATTTTAATGAAGGTTGTTTATTCACACATTTTAAAGAGTTTACAGTTATTCAAGGCATAGAACCCTTGAAAGGCAACTCTTTCCACCCTAAATTCCAAGTCACCAAATCACATGGTTACCTACTACCCCATTTTTCAGTTTCGAGCATAAAGTTAAAGGTGAGAGAACTACCTGTCTGAATTGAGACAAGAGTTGAAGGTCAGGTAGACAAAGACACACTCTTGATAAGATGGAATTTAGCTGAGTAATCAGTACTTAGTAAAAGTACAAAAAGAAGGGTAAACTGAACTCACTTTAAGGATGAACCTAGTTTCACCTAAGAATTCCATTCTCTGACTACTTATACGTTTGGGAATGCATGTAAGAATTAAAGATTTTAAAATTTAAAAAATAAAAAACTAAAAAAATAAAAAAATAAAAAAATAATAAATTTAAAAAAAAAAAAAAAAGAAAACACCATCTTCAAACTGGTGATATTTTCCTGGAGATAAGATAAACCAACCTCAGAGGAAGTGAGAAGACCAGGAAAATTAACCCACACTGGAACCAAGAAAACATAAAATCTGAACAAAACTACCCTCATGTGATAAGCAAGATTTTTAAGTAAAATTAAAAGGCACAGCATCCACATTAATATCCAGCAATGAAGAGGGGAGGGGCAGAGAAACAGTAAAATGCTTGGAGACTACTAAGGCAATATCTACAAAATACAAAACACAAGAACGTGCAAGTCAGACCCAATACACTCAGCCAAGTAGTGTCCAAGGTTTAAAAGTAATAGGTAGCAAAGAAGTTGTAAAAGTAAGCCAGTGTCTACCTACAATGGTTCTATAATGTGAAAGACAAATGCTGCTGTGTTTGCCATTGAGCAGTTGAGTCATCAGTTATTGCAGGAAAGGTTAGCCTAAGTAATCAGTGTAGCCTGATTAATATAAAAATTTATCTACTAGCAAAAAGAAGCTGCCAAATAATAATATTAAAAAAGTAAATATGGTGGTGGCTCTGAGGCTAGGTAGTGGCCAGTGAAAAATAATTTCTGGAGGTTGGAAATACAATGATTCATGTAATGCAGTGAATATTTGGTGAAAACTTTGCTTGTAATAAATTGTAAAGGCAAAGAATGCATCCAATGAACTTAGCTAAAGAACAAAACAAAACAAAAAAAAGAATGACAGTATCATGAATCAATTGGTATTGGCTACATTTGAAAAGGTAACTATAAAAGAGATCAGTTCAGAAAAGAATCAGCCAGTTTGCAAGTTGCAATTAAAAGAATAGATCAAGTCTAAAAATACTGGGATGGGGAGAATACACCTTTTAACCCCCATCTCTAATAGGCAAATAATGAAATTGGAGAAGGCCTTTAAAAGAAGTTCAGTCAAAACGCAGCCTCTGGGAAGGTACAACTCAAGTGTGTGCCCCTAAAAACCATTCTCAGTGCAGTCAGTTCAGTTCAGTTCAGTTGCTGATTTGTGTCCAGCTCTTTGAGACCCCATGGACTACAGCACACCAGGCCTCCCTGTCCATTGCCAGTTCCTGGAGCTTACACAAACTCATGTCCATTGAGTCGGTGATGTCATCCAACCATTTCATCCTCTTCTATCCCTTTCTCCTCCTGCCTTCAATGTTTCCCAGCATCAGAGTTTTTCAAATGAATCAGTTCTTCACATCAGGTGGCCAAAGTACTGGAGTTTCAGCTTCAGCACCAGTCCTTCCAATGAATATTCAGGACTGATTTCCTTTAGGATGGACTGGTTGTATCTCCTTGCAGTCCAAGGGACTCTCAAGAGTCTTCTCCAACACCACAGTTCAAAAGCATCAATTCTTCAAGGCTCAACTTTCTTCACAGTCCAACTCTCACATCCATACATGACTACTGGAAAACCTGCAGCTTTGACTAGATGGACCTTTGTTAGCAAAGTAATGTCTCTGCTTTTTAATATGCTGTCTATGTTGGTCATAACTTTCCTTCCAAGGAGCGAGCATCTTTTAATTTCATGGCTGCAGTCACCATCTGCAGTGATTTTGGAGCCCCCTCCTGAAAAAAGTCTGTCAATGTTTCCAATGTTTCCCATTGTATTTGCCATGAAGTGATGGGACCAGATGCAATGAACTTAGCTTTCTGAATGTTGAGCTTGAAGCCAACTTTTTCACTCTCCTCTTTCACTTTGATCAAGAGGTTCTTCAATTCTTCACTTTCTGCCATAAGGGTGGTGTCATTTGCATATCTGAGGTTATTGATATTCCTCACAGCAGTCTTGACTCCAGCTTGTCCTTCATCCAGCCCAGTATTTCTCATGATGTACTCTGCATATAAGTTAAATAAGAGGGTGACAATAAACATCCTTGAAGTACTCCTTTCCCTATTTGGAACCAGTCTTGTTCCACGTCCAGTTCTAACTGTTGCTTCTTGACCTGCATACAGATTTCTCAGGAGGCAGGTCAGGTGGTCTGCTATTTCTATCTCTTGAAGAATTTTCCACAGTTCATTGTGGTCCACACAGTCAAAGGCTTTGGCATAGTCAATAAAGCAGAAGTAGATGCTTTTCTGGAACTCTTGCTTTTTCGTTTGATCCAATGGATACTGGCAATTTGATCTCTGGTTCCTCTACCTTTTCTAAATCCAGCTTGAACATCTGGAAGTTCACAGTTCACAGACTGTTGAAGCCTGGCTTGGAGAATTTTGAGCATTACTTTGCTAGTGTGTTAGATGAGTGCAATTGTGTCGTAGTTTGAACAGTCTTTAGCATTGCCTTTCTTTGGGATTGGAATGAAAATTGACCTTTTCCAGTCCTGTGGCCACTGCTGAGTTTTCCAAATTTGCTGGCATATTGAGTGTGGCACTTTCAAAGCATCATCTCTTAGGATTTGAAGTCGCTCACCTGGAATTCCATCACCTCCACTAGCTTTGTTCTTAGTGATGCTTCCTAAGGCCCACTTGACTTCACATTCCAGGATGTCTGGCTCTAGGTGAGTGATCACACCATCGTGATTATCTTGGTCATGAAGATCTTTTTTGTACAGTTCTTCTTGCAGTGTATTCTTGCCCCCTCTTCTTCATATCTTCTGCTTCTGTTAGGTCCATACCATTTCTGTCCTTTATTGAGTCCATCTTTGCATGAAATGTTCCCTTGGTATCTCTAATTTTCTTGAAGTGATCTCTAGTCTTTCCCATTCTATTGTTTTCCTCTATTTCTTTGTGTTGATCACTGAGGAAGGCTTTCTTATCTCTCCTTGCTATTCTTTGGAACTCTGCATTCAAATGGGTATATCCTTCCTTTTCTCCTTTATCTCTAGCTTCTCTTCTATCCACAGCTATTTGTAAGGCCTCCTCAGACAGTCATTTTGCCTTTTTGCTTTTCTTTTTTCTTGGGGATAGTCGTGATCCCTGCCTCCTGTACAATGTCACGAATCTGTCTATAGTTCTTCAGGCACTCTGCCTGTCAAATCTAATCCCTTGACTCTATCTGTCACTTCCACTGTATGATCGTAAGGGATTTGATTTAGGTCATACCTGAATGGTCTAGTGGTTTTCCCTTCTTTCTTCAATTTAAGTCTGAATTTGGCAATAAGGAGTTCATGGTCTGTGCCACAGTCAGCTCCCAGTCTTGTTTTTGCTGACTGTATAGAGCCTCTTCATTGTTGGCTGCAAAGAATATAATCAATCTGATTTTGGTGTTGACCATCTGGTGATGTCCATGTATAGTCTTCTCTTGTGTTGTTGGAAGAGGGTGTTTGCTATGACCAGTGCATTCTCTTGGAAAAACTCTATTAGCCTTTGCCCAGCTTTGTGCACACCAGGACCCAGGAGAAATGAGCAGTGACCCCACTGGAGACTGACCCAGACTTGCCCGTGAGTGTCCAGGAGTCTCTGGCAGAGGTGTGTGTTGGCAGTGGCCTGCTGCAGGGCTGGGGGCACTGAGTGTAGCAGTGCATCATTCATGGGACCTTTTGAAGGAGGTCACCATTATCTTCATTACCTCCACCATAGTTTGTAAATAGCAAGGAGGGAACACAGATGCACCCATCAACAGAAAATTGGATTAAAGATTTACTGAACATGGCCCTGCCCATCAGAACAAGACCTAATTTTCCCCTCAGTCTCTCTCCCATCAGGAAGCTGCCATTAGCCTCTTATCCTTCTCTATCAGAGGGCAGACAGACTGAAAACCACAATCACAGGAAACTAACCACTCTGATCACATGGACCACAGCCTTGTCTAACTCAATGAAACTATGAACCATGCCATGTAGGGCCACCCAAGATGGACGGGTCATGGTGGAGAGTTCTGACAAAATGTGGTCCACTGGAGAAGGGAATGCCAAACCAATTCAGTACTCTTGCCTTGAGAACCCCATGAACATGAAAAACTATTCTCAAATTCTCTAAATTACTAAAAGTTGCTTCAAAACATTCTCTCAAGCTGGACATAACGGTTTAATAAAAAGAAACTCTACTTATTAGTAACTAACCAATGAATGCATAAAGGGCCATGACTAAGATAAAATTCTGGGTGATGCTGCAGGCTGGAATCACAAGTCAACAATACAAAATTACAAATAAATATTTGCTGATAAATATTTGCTGTTGAGAGAATTATTCTACCAAAAGAATCATAAATTTGGACTAAAAGAGACTATGACTGTGCAAAACTTTTAAACAAAGTTGCCCTGTATCACCACTGCTTTTAATGTTTTCCTATCAGTTTTTACCAGCCCATAAATTACGACAAAATATAAAAATAAAAGAGGTAAAACTTGGAAAGAAGAGTAAAAAATATATTTATTTATGATTATATCTCTATTTGCCAATATACCTATTACCTTGAAATAACTGATAAATCAGTTAATTGCTGTTCTAAAAATTAAAATACAAAACAGCTTTTATATGTATAAGCAATAACCAAAACAAAAATATATTAAAGAAAATGTTCCACTTATAACAGAACCAAAAGAGACAAAAATTCCTACATATAAATTTAGGTAATGTTGAGAACCAACACAAAATAAAATTATATTATTCCATTGAGTTTTAAGATTGAAATGAAAAAAAAAGGTAAGTCACAGTCCTGAATAGGAAAACTCAATATTGAAGTGATGTTAGTGCCTCTAAAATTAATCCATAAATTCAAAGGAATCCTCATTAAAATAGAAATAGAAACCTCTAAAAAATTTGAAAAAAAAAAAAGATACAGGACTTTATCTGGAAAAATAAGCATGTAAGAATAGCCAGGAAAATTTTGATCATAAAGAGTAATGAAGAAGTACTAGGCCTGCCAATATTAAATCACATTATGAAGTGACAATAATTAAACAATTTGGCCATGGAGAAGATGTAGACAGATAAGTGGAACAGAGTGGAAAGCCAAAAACACTGGACCCAAATGAAAATGGAAATTTAGGAACAGTGATGGTTTTTAAAGTAAATGGAGAAAAAAGTGAAATTTCATAAATACTGTTGTAGCAATTGGCTATTCTTTTAGAAAAATAAAGGTAAAAATATGAATACTCATCTAACTTTACTCCAAATACCAAAAATTTTAAGATTAAAATATAAAATAATAGAAATTTTAAAAATTAAATCATGAGTAATTATATTCAAAATGTTAGAATGCTGAATCTTTCTATATAGATATAAATATAGGAGAAAAGAAGTAAAACTTTACATATATGTACATATACATATATTATATATATACATATTTTAAATTCCTGTATGACTAAAATTCTAAAAAACAAATTAAAACACATAATATAATTCAGGAAATTTATTTACATAGAATTATGACATGCATATAAAAATCATTCTTAAAAAAGATGAAGAGTCCAGAAGGAAAAAATTGCATATGAATAAAAATCAAATTGCAGAAAAGTAACATTATTTCCATGATTATACAGTAGAAGTGACAAATAGATTCAAGGGATTAGATCTGATAGAGTGCCTGAAGAACTATGAATGGAGGTTCATGACATTGTGCAGGAGGCAGGGATCAAGATCATCCCCAAGAAAAAAATTCAAAAAGGCAAAATGGTTGTCTGAGGAGGCCTTACAAATAGCTGAGAAAAGAAGAGAAGAAAAAGACAAAGGAGAAAAGGAAAGATATACCCATTTGAATGCAGAGTTCCAAAGAAAAGCAAGGAGAGATAAGAAAGCATTCCTCAGTGATCAATGCAAAGAAATAGAGGAAAACAATAGAATGGGAAAGACTAGAGAGCTCTTCAAGAAAATTAGAGATACCAAGAGAACATTTCATGCAAAGATGGGCTCAATAAAGGACAGAAATGGTATGGACTTAACAGAAGCAGAAGATATTAAGAAGAGGTGGCAAGAATACACAGAAGAACTGTACAAAAAAGATCTTCATGATTCAGATAACCACAATGATGTGATCACTCACCTAGAGCCAGACATCCTGGAGTGTGAAGTCAAGTGGACCTTAGGAAGCATCACTATGAACAAAGCTAGGGGAGGTGATGGAATTCCAGGTGAGTGATTTCAAATCCTAAGAGATGATGCTTTGAAAGTGCCACACTCAATATGCCAGCAAATTTGGAAATCTCAGCAGTGGCCACAGAACTGGAAAAGGTCAGTTTACATTCCAGTCCCATAGAAAGGCAATGCCAAAGAATGATCAAACTACCACACAATTGCACTCATCTCACACACTAGCAAAGTAATGCTCAAAATTCTCCAAGCCAGGCTTCAACAGTACATGAACCATGAACTTCCAGATGATCAACCTGAATTTAGAAAAGGTAAAGGAACCAGAGATCAAATTGCCAACATCCACTGGAATATAGAAAAAGCAAGAGAGTTCCAGAAAAGCATCTATTTCTGCTTTATTGACTATGCCAAAGCCTTTGACTGTGTGGACCACAACAAACTGTGGAAAATTCTTCAAGAGATGGTAATACCAGACCACCTGACCTGCCTCCTGAGAAATCTGTATGCAGGTCAAATAGCAACAGTTAGAACTGGACTGGAACAACAACAAATAGGGAAAGGAGTACATCAAGGCTGTATATTGTCACCCTGCCTATTTAGTTTATATGTTGAGTACATCATGCAGAATGCCAGGCTAGATGAAGCACAAGCTGGAATCAAGACTTCTGGGAGAAATATCAATAACCTAAGATAGGCAGATGATACCACCCTTATGGGTGAAAGCGAAGAAGAATGAAAGAGCCTCTTGATGAAAATGAAAGAGGAGAGTGAAAAAGTTGGCTTAAAACTCAACATTCAGAAAAGTAAGTTCATGGCATCCTGTCCCATCTCTTCCTGGAAAGTAGGTGGGGAAACATTGGAAACGGTTACAAACTTTATTCTCTTGGGCTCCAAAATCACTGCAGATGGTGATTGCAGCCATGGAATTAAAAGACACTTGCTCCTTGGAAGAAAAGTTATGACCAACTTAGACAGCATATTAAAAAGCAGAGACATTACTTTGCTGACAAGGTCCGTCTAGTCAGAGCTATGGTTTTTCCAGCAGTCATGTATTGACGTGAGAGTTGGACTGTAAAGAAAGCTGGGCACCGAAGAATCGATACTTTTGAACTGTGGTGGTGGAGAAGACTCTTGAGAGTCCCTTGGACTATAGGGAGATCCAACCAGTCCATCCTAAAGGAAATCATTCCTGAATATTCACTGGAAGGACTGATGCTGAAATTCCAATACTTTGGCCACCTGATGCAAGGAACTGACTGATTTGAAAAGACCTTGATGCTGGGAAAGATTGAGGGCAGGAGGAGAAGGGGACAACAGAGGATGAGATGATTGGATAGCATCACTGACTCAAATGACGTGAGTTTGAGTAAGCTCTGGAGTTGGTAATGGACAGGGAGGCGTGGCGTGCTGCAGTCCATGGGCTCGCAAGGAGTCAGAAATGACTGAGTGGCTGAACTGAACTAAACTGGATACTATTTCCAAAATCACATGACAGAGTACTTTACCTTACTCACTAAAAATGAATTACAAATCAAACCAGTATCATTTTGAACGTATAGTAATTAAAATCAGAAATTTTAATGAGTATCAGTGCTGAAAAAAGTGTAGGAAAAGATATTTTCCACATACTTGTTGATGGAGTACACACTTTCTGGAAGGTAAACAATTTGCATTAAAATTTAGTTATGAATTTAACCCTTTGATTCTCTAATCAATTCCACGTCTGAGAAATTTTCCTATGGATATACTCAGAAAAATGTACTGAGAAATACATACAAAGATGTTCATTACAGTCTTGATGATATACCCACACTAAGGAACCACAGCACTCCTAAGTTAGAGGTTTCTTAAGTTGGAAAAAAACAGCTCCTATAAGTCTATAGCTGTGATTAACCTTCTGTTTACAGTTTCACTCATAAAGCCTTTTTGAATTTTCAACTTTCCACTAAACTGCTTGAGTTTTTTTCAGCTCTCATCTTTGGCACGTAATGCCAATAATCTCTCTTAGAATAGTCCTTTGTATGGGTCATGTTCTTTATTAGACTCCAATCTCCTTGAGAAAAACATCCATTCTCGACGCACTCCTATTTTGTCTTAGTAGATGTGATCATTATTTAGCAATTTTATATTCTCTCTACTTCT
Organism: Ovis canadensis; assembly: GCF_042477335.2. Lineage (NCBI taxonomy): Eukaryota > Metazoa > Chordata > Mammalia > Artiodactyla > Bovidae > Ovis > Ovis canadensis. The sequence goes on along the minus strand of NC_091264.1, from coordinate 19,418,515 downwards.
AAGCTTATGGGGGAAATCACACTTGTCTGCCACTTGAAGTTGGTGTGGTTTACAAAATTTGATCTGGCTCAATAATGATGAATGGAAGTGGTTTAAGAACAGCTGTTTGATTCTCCAGGGACCTGGTAGCATAATTAGTTATCATCTAGAGAGTGAAACTTCTGTTAGCCTGAGTCTGCTAAGAACTTAGTTTAATTTAATGAACAATAAATCTTTTGTTTTAAGGCATCAGCATTTGGGATTTGTCTGTCATTGCAGCATAACCTACTCTGTCCTAGCTGATGACTTAATGATGATTCGTGATAATTTATTGAATTTATAAAATACTTCCATTTTCTAAAATACAGTAAATACTCGAGTCCTCCAAGAAAATTCCATTAAAATAATTATTTTGAGGAGTTACACTCTTGGTTTCCACTTAGTTTACAAGAGATTAGAATCAAAGAGAATCCAAGATTTGCAGTAAAATAGTTCCATTTTCTCCAGGTTACCTCCAGCCCATTTATGACTGATGAACATGCCTTTGATGAGACTGTCAATCTGATAGGTTGATTGAGAGTCACAGTCTCCAAAGTTAGGCTGAGATGACGTCTTTGAGTAATGAGAAAATATGAAAACTAATATTTTAAAACTCTCATTCTTTTAAACGTTCCATGTATCTGTGTTTTTAATGTATATAATCCTTTGTTCAGTAGCACAGTGTATAAATCATACATATACATGGGACTACATGCCCAAAAGTGTTTCACTGCAAAGATTTTGCAGTTTAAAAATTTGATGAACTAAGATCTAAAGTAAACCATCCCTTCCTTCTCAAAAGTGATTTTTTTTCTTTCTTAAAGCCTTTATTTCTGAGATATGGCAGAAACATCTTACAGGTACACATAGAAAAGTAAGATTATGAATGCACTCGCATGGAACAATCAATGCAAGCCATCACTCATCCCTCCAGCCTCCTCCTCCCTCTCCTTTTCCCCCTCCCGCCCTTCCCTTCCCCATCCCTTCCCCCTTTTCCCCTCCCCTTCTCCTCAGCTGCACACAGGCCTTTCCATACTGCAACTAATAGAGCAAAAAAGGAATAATCAGAATCTTAAAAAAGATTCTGGTCAAAGCAAAAAAAAAAAAAAAGGGTGAAAGGAAAGCCACACTGAGATGAAGACATTTTGTTTCAACCCCTAATTCTTGAGAAAATTCAGGCAGATGACAAGTTTCTCATTTCTCAGTTTCAAAGCTGTAAAATAGGGATCATCTAGCTCACAATTACTGAAAAATGGGCAAAGCCTGATTTGTGCTACTAACCTTATAGGACTTTTTGTGAAGAGGCATGTGATAGAGAATGCATGTGGATAACATCCACGCAAGTATGTCTAAAAATAAAACAGAAAAACATACACACAACAGTATACCTTCAGGCATCCAAGATAGTGTAAGTCTTATACCTCTTCTTTGTTTCTTATCCTCTTAGATACAAGTGACACCAAGTGTCACATGGGCTCAGACCATAATGATTTACTGGTAGCTGTTTAAATCCACTAGTACATTCCCTCTCTAACAGGGGCATTCCCTTGGGCTTGGGAGCCACCATTGGACTACGCCTTCTGGAGCATCCCTGCCACAGTTTATCAGTGACCACAACACAGAGCACACTCAAGTGAAGACAAGAAATAAGAGTCTGAAATCAAGAAAAGACGAAACATTCTGTAAAAACTCAACAAAAGTTTTAAGCTTCCCAATGATGGCAGAGGAAAAGGAAACAGGACAAGTGGCGGAGCAGCTAAGAAATGAGGCAGGATATAGAATGAACGGTTCTTTATCATGAACTGAAAGGCTGAATCCACTATACTGCCCTACAAGGAAAGAGGGTGAAGGATCAGGAAACAACCGAGAGTTTGCAAAAGCATCTGCAGACGTAGGGAAAAACAAAACACACAGGTCAGCACCACATGGACAGATGGAAGGGAAGTTCAGCCAAGCCTGACTCCAGAGAAGATTTCTGGGGGGTCCTGCTGCCTTGGAGGAAAAGCTTCTAAGGAAAGGAGGTAGGAGATAAGGAAACTGTGGTGCCACTTCTGCTCTACAAAGGAAAGAAAGTTTTTCTAAAAAGTCCTTGCTTGTAACAACTTCACGATTTCTCCAGATTCAGATGAAACAAAATATTTCATTAAAAAAAGTGTGTGTAGATATTCAATAATACTTTATGATTTATTCTATGATTTATAACATACACTTATGCATGCATACATGCTAAGTCACTTCAGTCATGTCTGACTCTTTGCAACCCTATGGACTGTAGCCTACCAGGTTCCATCTGTCCATGGGATTCTCCAGGCAAGAATACTGCAGTGGGTTGCCATGCCTTCCTCCAAGGGATCTTCCCGACCCAGGGATCAAACCCACGTCTCTTACATTAACCTGTATTGGCAAGGGGGTTCTTTATCACTAGCACCACCTGGGAAGCCCCAACATACAACGATTCCAATATATGCTTATCACTGATGTGTATATATATTTGACACATAAATTGATATTCATATTCATTTATATTTGATAATAATAGAATAGTAAGGTATTATTGGAGGAGAGGAAGGGCATGGGGTTGAAACTGGGACTCCCCAGTATCTAGAGAACAGAGAGAGATGACAACAATTAAATCCTGAAAAAGGAACCAGTGAAAGCAAGAGAAAACCTAGGAGCATGTGGTCCCAGAAGCCAGGAGAAGAATGGTTCCAAAAAGAAGGCAATAGACAGTTGTGTCAAATGCTGCTGAGACACAGTTAAAGAGAGATGCCTGAAAACAACGACTCCCGGCTTTCAAAGGGAGGGGAAGCTAATGATCTAAACATGCAGCATAAGGTTGGCATGGGCGACCTCCTGGATGGGGTTCAGGAGAGTTTTTGAGTATTTACATTGTGATGGGAAACAGAAAAATAGGGGGGCAGCCGAAGGAAGCTTTGGAGTGGATTTACCTTGGTACATTTCTGATGGGTCATGACTAGGGTGATTGGGAAAATTTAATGAAGAAAGAACAAAGTAGTCGTGTGGTCCAGCAACCCTGCCCAGGGGCATGTAACCTGACAGAACTATAATTCGAATAAGTATCTGCATGCCTGCGTTCACAGCAGTGCCAGGTACAATAACCAAGACATAAAAACAGCCTAAGTATCCATCAATAGATGGATGGATAAAGAAGATAGGGGGTTTATCTATCTGTCTATCTATCTATAATAGAATACTACTCAGCAAAGAAAGGATGAAATAATGCCATTTGCAACAATATGGATGAACTTAGAGATTATCACACTAAGTGAAGTAAGCCAGAAAGAGAAAGACATATACTTATATGTGGAATATAAACATAATATTTTATATATATATATATATAAAATATAGCTTATGTGTGGAATCCAAAATGTGACACAAACGAACTTACCTATGAAACAGAAACAAACTCGCAGACACAGAGAACAGACTGGGCGGTGCCAAGGTGGGGGAGACTGGGGGAACCATAGAGCAGGAGTCTGAGATTAGCAGGTGCAAACTGTTATTTACTGCATGCATAAACAAGGCCCTACTGTACAGCACAGACAACTGTCCTGAATATCCTGCGGATAAACCACAATGGACAGGAATACGAAAAAGAATGCTTACATATATCACATCGTGTGAAATGTATGCGTGCATGCCAGGTTGCTTAAGTCATGCCTGACTCTTTGTGACCCTATGAATTATAGCCCACCAGGCTCCTCTGTCCATGGGGATTCTCCAGGCAAGAATACTGGAATGGGTTGCCGTGCCCTCCTCCAGAGGATCTTCCACACCCAGGGATCGAACCCACTTCTCTTATGTCTCCTGTATCGGCAGGCTGGTTCTTTACCACTAGCGCCACCTGGGAAGCCCGCAGAAGATATATGTATATATACACACACATACACACCGCTGAGTCATTCTGCTCATTCTGAGTCATTCTGCTGTACAGAAGAAATCAACACAACATTGTAAATCAACTTTATTTCAATAAATTTTTTAAAAAAAGAAAAAGCTTGTGACACAGAAGAGCAGGACTAATGAATAACACAGGAAGGGAGAAGGATGAGACCTAGAGCACGTAGGAGGGCTGGGCATTACACAAGGATAGTTCATCCATGGCAACAGAAGAGAGAGCACAATAGAGGGACACACACATCAATGAGGGTAAGGAAGTGAAGCAAGGTGTAAGGTATTCCTGAAGGCGCAGTCCAACACTAAGAGAAACAATAACGGATAAACTAATTTACAATTTTTTTTGGCAGTTTACAAATCACCATGATGATCATGGTCATCATCCCTAATTAACAGTGTTTAATTCTGGTCAAACATATGCATGGCCTTAGTTAGTCTTCACAACAAGGCTATGAAGAAATACTGATAGCCCAACTTTCTAGATTTGGGAAAACAGATTGAAAGAGATTAAGAAGCATGACTCGGAAGGTGAAGCAGTCTGAATTCAGGGCACAGCCTGAAACTTGTCACTGTATTAAGCCATCCCCCACCTTGCAACACACACGCACACACACATGTGTGGGCCACGGGGCTATCAGAAATCTACATGGGCAGATTACTCTCCCTAGTTAAGAGAGAAGGAAAAAGACGAAGAAAGAAGCAAAAAGTGGCCCCTTCCTAAGCCAGTTCTATTTCTCCCTCCTATGTCACTACTGGCTTTGTTTCAATTTTATTAAAAGAAAAAAATTTATCTACAGGAACATTGCTAGAGATGAGAGGTGAAGTAGTAAAGCCACTGGAATGCTGAATTTTAAAATATTATTCTCTAATAACCCTTTCAGATTGGTCCTTTATTACTATTCTCAACATATATATATATTGGAATTCTTTGATTGTGTAATAGATATCACTGTAACATCACTTCAGCTTTTGCCTTTCAAAGCCCAGATAATGAGGCTTATTCATCTAAGAAAGGCTCACTTGTCACATGATACCCTGATATGATGCTGAGACCAAGTAGGCAAAGAGATTCTGAAAAGACAATTCAAGTGTTTGATGCTCTCATGAAAATACTAAACAAAATGTATATAATTGGTACCATAAAGATAACCTTAGTTAGAATTAAGATATATTTTTTCTTAAACCCTGAAAAACCAAATGATGAATTTGAACAAAGTCTGGCTAGTTTAAAAAAATTATTAATGCTTCCTGTGTCTCCAGAATTGCATTTGCCATGCCAAGTTTCATAGTCAATTAGAAAACCCATAAATATACATCAGTCAATCAACCCAGCTTACTGTTTTTTAACGAAATATATTTCTCCACATGATTTAAATGTATTAGGCTTCCTTAAGGTTGGGGAAGTGCTTTGAAGTAGTCAAAGTATTTCTTAGAGGCCAAAGAATAGCTTTGGACTGAAAGTCATTAACTGAAGATCATTTGGTGGATAAGATGTCCTCTTAATTTTGTAAATTCAGGGGAAAAGAAACCATACAAAATCTATATACATTCTCTTCCCTGATATGTGAGGAACAAATGTTATAGTCAGCAAGAAAGTGCATATAATTTTAATTATCTTAAGTGGAAACTCCCATGGGAGTTTTCAGTGGAAATCCACAATGGAAATTATTCTGGGAAAATATCCCAACAGAGAACAGTACATGTGGAACAATCCCCTGAAGGCCATGGGTGATGCCTGGAAAAAATGCCCTGATCGACCACAAGTCAAGGCCATCCCCAGAGTATGTTTTCAACCTTCCCTTTGCTGAACATTCTGGAGAAAGAACCAACGAAAAGCCTTTAACTCACTGAACTATTGTAGCTCTCCAGTAAAGATATTCTCACGGCCACATAGGATGTCAGGAGGGAATTTAGGGGCAACACATTGGGATTTTAGGCCCATAGTTATGTCCACCAGAATTGATGCCCAAACGATGAACTTCAGAAAACAAGACTGAACAAAATCACTACTAGGCTGAAAGCAGAGAAATTTGTATAAACATACATCTTATTCATTTTGTTTTCTTCATTAGAATATATGGCTTTGTGAGAGTCACTTGCTTCTATTTTAAAGATAATACAATGACTCAAAATGATAGAGCAGGTAGTTTAAGAGGTAACTAATAGAATTATTGTTCTTTTTTCCCCTAAATTTTTATTTTATTGGAGTATAGTTGGTTTACAATGTTGTGTTAGTTTCTGGTGTACAGCAGACTGATGCTGCTATACATATATACATATATGTATGTGTGTGTGTGTATATATATATTTTTTCATATTTTTCCATTATGGTTCATCAGTAGATACTAAATATAGCTCCCTGTGCTGTACAGTAGGACCTTATATTTATTCCCTCTATTTATAAGAGCTTGCATTTGCTAACCCCCACCTCCCACTCTCTCCCTCCCCCATCCTTCCTCCCCCTTGACAACCACAAGTCTGTTCCCTGTGTCTGTGAGTCTGTTTGTTTTGTAGATTGCTGTTCTTTATTTTCAAATAAGGTGTTTTACTCCAATTCTTTTATGGTGAATGAATAAAAATCCACCATTTAAACCCGTCAACACAAAAATATTTAAATAAATATATTCATTTATCCATTCCTAAATACATTTATTCATGCATGCATACTTTTATATATTCACCCCATGCCTGAATCAGGCTACTTGTGAACACATTAAAGAAAGAGCAATGATCCTGTACACTAGACTAGAGTGAGGTGCCCAGCATGTGGTCTCGGGACAAATATCTGCAGCTTCCCAATGGGATCCCTCATTCTCATTCTTGTAGAGGAGTTGGGGGTCTCTCATGATAGCCCAGAGCATACAAATATAAAACATCTCCAGACCTGTGGGCCTGGCCTGCTCTCCATCACCTCCTAAGAAACACCTTCATCATTTAAAATAGGCAGAGGTGCCAGTGGCTAAAAACATTCACAGAGGCCCAGGTCCCTTGAGAGGCAGGAAGATTTTGTACCATTTCTTCGAGAATTCCATCAACTGCTGTTGCTGCTCTGTCTTCCCTGGCTCCCCACAACATTACAGAGCTGCCCTGACCAATGCCACCTTCTCTGTATCTTTTCCGGTCACTGACTATCCTGTTTGCCCTAACACTTCCTGCCCAGGACACATGCCAGCCACCCCCATGCAACAACCCAACCACAACCTCATTCCTTGATAAACAGACCAGAACAATAAGACAACAAACATTTATTTAAGGAAAATCCTGTACCAGGAACCACACTAAGTATTTTTCATATGTTATCACACTCATTTTGTGATATAAACCTATAAAGAAATCCCCATTGATTCAACAAACAAAATAAGATTCAAAGACATCAAATCACATGCCAAGATCAAACAGCTTGAAAGCAGCACCCCCATCATGAGATCTGCCAGAGGGTCCATCCAGAGATAGTACTTGAGCAGCTACAATTTCCTATAACCAGTATGAACAACCACAAATATATAAAATGGATGGAGTCCAGATCAGTGTTTCTCAGGTGTGAATACCATGCACCCTGTCTTTAAAAGGCAATCATTTTGCAAGGCTTATAGCTAGAAAATTAAGCACAAGTTTTCATCAGGTGCAAACTGCAGAAGAGCCTTCAAAGAATGCAGAAATAAGATTGTGCTTTAGGAATTAAGCCAGCATCTTGGGGATCTGAGCAAATCCAAATGGCCATCTTGGATATGGGCCAGCTTCCTGGATCCAGGACTGGATCCTTGGGGAGGTAATAATATATTGAACAAATTTAAAGAACATGGTTCTTCCAATTTAAGCAAAGAATGAATAAATAAATTAAATACCTCCAAGCAACTAAAATTAAAAAAAAAACTCTCAACAAAAAAATAAGTAAATAAACATGGCAAATCTCAGAGCTATAGAAAAGGAAAGGCAGACAAATGTCTGCACCCACAGAATCCCTACAGGAGAAAGAAGTCCATCCAGTTAGACTAAAATGGGTTTCTATTGTGGAGATGGATAAATGGCTATAGGTAACTAACATGGGAACATACTCCATTCATATAATTCTCTTCTTTCTAAGAAGGCAGCTCCCTATGGAGCTTAACTGAGAGAGAGAACACGGCACCAGGGCAATGCCAATACCTGTGCCATCTGCCAGTGGCCATCTAGGCACAACCACTTTGTTCTGGTGATAAAAGCCTCCTGTGTGCTTAATCAGCCAGTGGTCCCTGACATTTCTGAGCCAAAATCTTGGACTTCACCAAGATGAACACCATTGAATGGGGGTCATCACAGGTAACAGCCTTTGTCTTTGAGTGACTGAAACAACCAGATACAACTTTGTTTGTGTGTATTTACCTTTTCTCCATCTCTCCCAGGTTCTCCTTTGTAACCCGGCAGTCCTTGTGCTCCCTAAATTAACCACAAAATAAAAATCTGTTAGTTATGTTATTTGGTTCACTAGAAACAGTACCTCTAAAATATGAAGACACAGACCACGTACTTGTATTCCTGGGGATCCTGGAACACCTGGTGATCCTGCTATTCCCTGATATCCCTGAAGAGAAGGAAACAAGAAATAACTATTTCATCATATTCACAAAGGGAAACCCTCCATTTCAATTTTCTTTTTGGTTTTGCCGCGCAGCATGCGAAATCTTAGTTCCTCGACCAGGGATCAAACCTGTGTTCCTTACAGTAGAAGCACAGAGTCTTAACCACTGGACTGTCAGGAAATTCCCAGCCTTCCATTTCAGAATTCACTCTTTCTCACATTTCCACAACTACAGAGGGGCAAATGCTTAATAAGGAATGCACATCGTCCAGTCTTTAGGAAAATGGTATTAAATATCTTTAGCTCAATAAAATTATTGAGAAATGCTTCACTGCAAAAGAAGGCTTTGAGAGGGAAATACAGAGAGAGAGAGAGATGGATAAATGGCTATAGGTAACTAACATGGGAACAAGAGTCAATGTTCAGAGTTCCAGGAGAAATGTTCTGCACATTAGAAATACATTCAATGTATTCAAAAGAAAAGCATCTAGGATTGGAGGATTAAACAAGTGTGATACTTTTTAAAACTACCTGATTATCAGTTCAGTTCAGTTGCTCAGTCGTGTCCAACTATTTGCAATCCCATGAATCACAACATGCCAGGCCTCCCTGTCCATCACCAACTCCCAGAGTCCACCCAAACCCGTGTCCATTGAGTCGGTGATGCTATCCAACCATCTCATTCTCTGTCGTCCCCTTCTCCTCCTGCCCCCAATCTTTCCCAGCATTAGGGTCTTTTCAAATGAGTCCGTTCTTCGCATCAGGTGGCCAAAGCATTGGAGTTTCAGCTTCAACATCACTCCTACCAATGAACACCCAGGACTCATCTCCTTTAGGATGGACTGGTAGGATCTCTTTGCAGTCCAAGGGACTCTCAAGAGTCTTCTCCGTCACCACAGTTCAAAAGCATCGGTTCTTTGGTGCTCAGCTTTCTTTATAGTACAACTCTCGCATCCATACATGACCACTGGAAAAACCAGATTATGGTCATCTGCAATAAATTATACCTGGATGAATGCTATTCTTCAGGATAACTCTATAACAGACTTTGGGTTGCCTATTTAGAAAGTTCACCCCACAAACATGGCTATGATGTGTCCCTCCACCTCCCAAGGCTGAGCTATCTGCTAAGGTGACTTTCAAATCCATTGTGTCCTACACATCCTTCCAGAATTTGGAAACTTGGTAAAACACTTTTTCAGACAGATGCAGACTATTCAATCTTCACTCCCTGCATGGCCACTGAACTCCAAAACAAACTTCAGACCCTCAACCACTTGCCCAAGTTTTCCAGGATCAATGTCAGGTTGACTTGGACCACCTGGCACCTGCAAACATTTCCCTCTCTTATTCACATCCCGTCTTTCTTAGCTCTTACTGTTCAAGTACAGTTTTCTATTGCCAACAGTTATTGACACAGATTTCATTAATGTCCCCAATAACACCCTAATTCTTAAACCCCAAAGCTTCATTCCCATGTGGCTATTCATGAGTGTCTGCATGGATCTTTGTATCCACCCACTCACGTGTCAGTACATTTTCAGCTGCAATTTTAGAGACATCAGAAGTCCCTGCTTTTCCATTCCAATTTTCAAATATTCCTTTTACTATCCTTTGCTAACTCTGATAACAATAATAGCAACAATAATGATGCCTCTGAAAGATCAGTCTCCGATTATTATTTTTCTCTTTTTATATACTTTCTCATTTTGTAAAAAGCTCTCAGCTACTCCCAGAATGGGGGTGACTATGATTTCTATCACCAACCATCAGTCTTTCCCCATTTGCTTGTTCACAGAATGTATCATTATGTTTCCTCCAGTATTCCTTAAACTCACATATTTCTCTTGAGTCCACTGGCCCCATCCTTAAACATTTTACTTCACCCCATGAACAAGTCTCAAAACAAACCTCTTCAAACTCCATACAAAGCAACCTGCAATTTCTAAACCCACCATTCGCTCTTTAGGATGGCACTGTCTCTGTGTCACTGGATTTTGCCCCTTGAGATGAAAGACAAAGGATCATTTATTTCTATATATCATTGAACAGAGCATCTGCTGCATACTTTGTCAACCAGACGTTGGAAAAATTCACCTCCAAGTCATCCACACAGAATGCAAGTGTAAAAAATCTCTTTCCCCAAGGAACCATGTTTGCTTGTGTGGCTTCTGGAATTGAAGCTGTAGTAATACCACGTGGTCCATGCTCTCAAGATCAGGGAGGAGAAAGAAAAGCCATGGACACAGCTTGTTCAGCCTGGAATCTCTGCCACTCTAGTCATCACTGAATTTCCTTCTCTCTACCTTTGGAATCAAATGGGCCTGGAATTGTTTTTCAGCTGCCACTGCTAGCACGTGCCTACACAGAACCAGGTCCCTTAAAAATGCCACCACTCAGGGTGCTCCTTACATCCTTCAAAACCCTGTGTGCACCATATGGAGAGAGTGACATGACTTACAGCATGCTACTATTATTGGGAAAAAAAATAATAGTACCAATGATTTATACAGTATAATTATGTTCTAGACTATATACTTCATATATGTTAATCCACTTAATCCTCGCAGCCACCTTTTAAGGTTGGTTCTACATTATCCCCATTTGCAAATGAGGAAACTGAGAAATTGTCAAAAGTTACATAGCTAGGAACTAGACTAAGCAGGTAGAAATGTGCCTCTCATCAGAAAATGCTCCGTAACACATCCGGTCCTAGGACTCTAGAACCATTATTCAGATTCAAGAACTCCATGTGCCAGACTAATTGGATCATATTTTTATTGCTTTATTTTTAATAGCTAACATTTATTGCACGCCTAGTATGCACTGGTATTATTATTATAATCATTGGCTACACAGCATGAAGGATCCTAGTTCCTCATCCAGGGACTGAGCACATGTCCCCTGCAGTGGAAGCACAGAGTCTTAACCACTGGATCATCAGGGAAGTCTCCAGATTTGTTTTAAATTCCTTAGAATTCTGAGGACCCAGAGGAAAGAAATGTTAATAAAATTCCTCAAAAGAAAGTCACCATGGAAATTGACTATGTATCAAAATGATTGGTCATCAGCAATGGTTCTCATTTAATGAATTTTTGCTTTCACATTTTTTTTCATATGTGCTTTATTACTTTTTTCAGAAAGTTAATCTTTAGTAGATCAAAAGCTGCCATGGCATCTCTCCCCTCTGAGGAAGAGTAAGTGAATGCGTTACATTTTAATGGATTAAGGCAATGTGGAGATACCCCAGACAGTGTTCCCAGCTCACCTCTGACTCATAATGTGACCTCAGGCACACTCATCACATCCTCAAGTCCTGGGAGGCAACACAGTGAAGTGGAAAGACAATGAATTTCAAAACTGGAAAAGGCCTGGGGCTGAATTTTTGCTCCTCCCTTGACTTTTTGCGGGACTTCAGCTAATCCATTTTACAGAGCTAAGCCTCAGCTTCTGACCATAAACCGGAATAATAATAAATGAACGGAGGACTCACAGGTGAAAATGTCTGGCAGGTGTTAGAACCTCAGCAAAGGTAAGCTTCTTTCTTTTCTTCAGGCTCAGTGACTGTGTACAAAGCCATAGATCGCTTCTGCAGAACCTTATTCTTTAGCCTTAATGGCCACCATCAGAGCCTGGGGCATCAGGTCACGCCTCAAGCTCTCCTCAGCACATGTACAGATCCGACGCTGAACATGTAACCATGTTCTGTGTTTCCAGGGGCCTGTTTGCTTTGTCTTTAGAAAAACTGCGGCACAGGAATAATCAGTGCTTCCCACTATATAAGAACCAGCTTACTGCTGTTTTCTTCACATACAAGATGCATTCTTGAAAACTTAATTGTATCAAGAAGCTCAAGGATTATTTTAGCGCTAGAGGAAACATGATTAGCAACAAAATAAAGAAAAACCAAAACCACATCCGACCTGGGGGATCCCAAGGCAAATCACCAGGAGAAGTTGGATGAAATTCAGTAAAACAAATTTTGGACTAAAAATCAGGAAAATAAAGGTTAACAGGGAGGAATATTACAACATAGAACACTTTCCAAGAGGAGCAAGAAATAAAACATTGCTTGACTCATAGCAGGGTACATTAAAACCAAAAAAAAAAAAAAAAGCCCTGAAACAGGATAAATGATAAGCTTTTCATATAGGTTACTGAGTTTTTCTTTTTATGAATATAGGTGTTTCTGTGTTTTCTCGTAGAACCGCAACTTTCACATTATCATCAACCAGTTAATACTACTCAACATTAATTTTGCCCTTTTGCAATTTTAGCACGTCCAAATACCCACCCTTCCCCCAACTGCAAGATTTCTGAGAGTATAAAAGTCTTTTCCACGTTCACACAAAGTCTCTTTGTAAATGAGTCATTTTTTAGGAAAAAATATTCTTGCTGCCAAATTTCAGGGTTGAAGAATAGAGAACCAATTTACTTTCTTCCATGATTCAGAGTTCTGATGCTCCAGGAAAGATGTATAGCTTTGAAAAGGAAATTAAGAAAATAAAATCACTGTGCAAGGGTCACAGTTTCTTTTGAGCCCAGTTCTAATCATAGCATAAAATATTCTGCCAATCTAAATGTATAATTTTGTTTCAGTAATGAGGATAGTCATTGGTTTCCCTTAAATACTCTAAACTTAAAAATGAGAATGAAATCTAGAGAAATCTCTTTGGATGTCACTCCCATTTTTAAATGTAAAAAAGAACGTGATTTAAAATTTACACTATTACATAACTTTCTCCCGTGTTTCCCAAATTTCCAATAGAGTCTCTTAGATACCCAGCCAGGGTAACTAGGCAACCAAAATCAAGTATATACTTTTAATGTGTGCTGTGGATTCTTCTGGGCAACTCAGTTCTACACACAACTAAATTTTCTACACAGCTACATTCTAACAATATTCATAAAATTGTCTTTCCAGGTATATCTACCATAGAAATTAGTTTGTCACTAAAGCCAAGCAGTTCATAGGCTTTAACTGATTGCTAAAATGACTTGATAAATAAATCACATGAATATTTATAAAATTACACACACACTGAGCTCTAAGAAAGAACCTATGATGCTATGGGGGGTGTAAGGTAGGCAGTCCAGGGAAGCTTCCTGAAGAGAGAGGCTCAAAGGAATAGTCAAGGAAGCACAGGGCATCAGAAGGAGGCTTTCCGCCTGCCAGGCAGTGGACAGGATGAGCCGATCCATGAGAAGAAAGAAGAGAGAGCACAAGAAAGCAGGCTCTGAAACAGGACCAGCATGGGTGGACGGAAGCCAAGTGCACAGCATTGAGGGTCTTCGATCCCTATCCAAGCCGCTCAGCCAGGGGGTCACACAATCAGACTAGAGCTCTGCAAAGCTTACTTGGAGGACAGATGAGAGGGGGCAGGAAATGGATGAAGACAAAGTGGAAGCTTCCTGCAGGGGAAAGGATGAGAGGTAGAACCCAAACCTACTCAGGGGTGTTTCGTCTAACCTGAAGGTGGGGAACAGGGGGTGAGGGGTTTGGAATTTGTGGAATGAAGCCTAGGTTTCTGGCTCATGCAGAGAGATGGCTAATTCTGCCACTGACTGATGGCCTCTGGGGGAAATACAGTTTAATTGGTGATCAACTATAAAGTAGCACAATCATTAGAAAAATATTTTTATGGACTAAAGAAAAAGTAAATTGAATGACAGTCACAGGAAGAAAGCCTAGAGCTTGAAAAGGCTATTTCATTTATGAAGACTTGTTTTTTTTATAATCCACCTACTTCCAGAAGTATTTTTAGTAGGTTGGTGGCTAACACTGAAGGGCATAGAATCAATGGAACTATTTAATACAGGGCAGAAAGGGAGAAATGATTGCACAGAGGCGAGAGAGAACAATTTAGAGGAACGGAAACCTAGAATAGTGATTAGAGTGGTGATTAGACAGGTGTATACATTTGTCAAGACTTGAAATGAGTGTATTTGTATTTTATAGTAAACAATCTATATCTCTATAAAATTGACTTGTAAAGAAAAAAGAAGTTATATGCTTTTGAGGAATAAAAAACAGAATTTCTAATTCAAATGAAAGCAAGTTACATTTACTATACAGATCTTCTTTGACTTACAATGGGATTACATCCAGAAAAACCCATCTTAAATTGAAAATACCATAAACTGGAAATGCACTGAATACACCTAACCTACTTAACATCATGGGTAGCCCAGAAGACTTAACCATGCTCAGAAGACTTCTATTAGCCTACAGTTGGGCAAAACCATTGTACTGCATATCACTAGTCCAGGAAAAGATCAAAATTCAAAGTGCAATTTCTACTGAATGCATAGCACTTTTGTACCATCTTTTTAAAAAGTTGAAAATTCATTAAAACATCCAAAGGTGGGGAGTGGGCAGCAACATCTGCAAGTGAAACTTAATCTAAATCTAGTTCTCCCTGCCTTAGATAAAGGAATGAATGATAATCATAAAACAACACCATCCACTTTCCCATTATAATTTGCCTTGAGCTAACCACTGCCTTCCTTTGACAAATAATCTCTGCAGATACAGCTCTGTTCTGTTCTCAGATTCACAGATTCAATTAAACTTAGGTAAATTACTTTATTCCCTGAATGAGGTTACACTTAAGGTTATACTAAGCTTATTTCAAAAGGAGAATCCACAACTTTTAAAGGTAACTGGTACCATTTTAGTAATTATTATAATTCCAAAGTAATTATTATAATCTCTATCAATTACGCTTTATGACCAACAGTTCTTCACTCCATTTCTTGCTCTGCTGCTAACTTTTTTTCATAGTACTTGCCACCATCTAATATTGCTTATTTATTATTTCATAATTGTGAATTTATTATCTGTCTCTCCCCACTGGTATGTGAGGTCCAAAACAGCAGGGTATTTTTTCTGTTTTGTTCATTGCTATATTCCCTTACCCTAGAAGAACACTCAATGAAATACCTAGTATTTGAGTGGAAGAATGAAAAAAACAAATAAACAAACAAACATATAAACATTGTGTCTAACTAGTCACCACTACCTAGGGCTCTAAAAATAATAGTGGAAACAGCTCTGATTATAATCAGACAGATTATAATCAAAAGAAGATACAATGTAGGCATGAATTGGCCTTTACAATCACAAGTGCTAAAATAAAAATCACAAGTGCTCAATGTGTCACCAAACAATTCCCTAATTTAATTAAATATACAAATAGCTTTCACATCTATAATGATTATGTACAATTATTATTGTACATACTACCTATAATATATAAAATATATTGTAATCTATTTAAGAGATGCATGAGATAAACATGGAAAGATTCATATGTGAAATTTACATAAGGGGTGTATTGAAAAAAAAATGAATGAGCTAATCCACTAAGCATTGTCTAGGAAAGCTTTATAAAAGAGGTGAGTTTTAGATCAGAAACTATAAAACTCCTAGAGGAGAACATAGGCAAAACACTCTCAGACATAAATCACAGCAGGATCCTCTATGATCCACCTCCCAGAATTCTGGAAATAAAAGCAAAAATAAACAAATGGGATCTAATTAAAATTAAAAGCTTCTGCACAACAAAGGAAAATATAAGCAAGGTGAAAAGACAGCCTTCTGAATGGGAGAAAATAATAGCAAATGAAGCAACTGACAAACAACTAATCTCAAAAATATACAAGCAACTTATGCAGCTCAATTCCAGAAAAATAAATGACCCAATCAAAAAATGGGCCAAAGAACTAAATAGACATTTCTCCAAAGAAGACATACGGATGGCTAACAAACACATGAAAAGATGCTCAACATCACTCATTATTAGAGAAATGCAAATCAAAACCACAATGAGGTACCACTTCACACCAGTCAGAATGGCTGCGATCCAAAAATCTGCAAGCAATAAATGCTGGAGAGGGTGTGGAGAAAAGGGAACCTTCCTACACTGTTGGTGGGAATGCAAACTAGTACAGCCACTATGGAGAACAGTGTGGAGATTCCTTAAAAAATTGCAAATAGAACTACCTTATGACCCAGCAATCCCACTGCTGGGCATACACACCGAGGAAACCAGAATTGAAAGAGACACATGTACCCCAATGTTCATCGCAGCACTGTTTATAATAGCCAGGACATGGAAACAACCTAGATGTCCATCAGCAGATGAATGGATAAGAAAGCTGTGGTACATATACACAATGGAGTATTACTCAGCCGTTAAAAAGAATTCATTTGAATCAGTTCTGATGAGATGGATGAAACTGGAGCTGATTATACAGAGTGAAGTAAGCCAGAAAGAAAAACACCAATACAGTATACTAACACATATATATGGAATTTAGGAAGATGGCAATGACGACCCTGTATGCAAGACAGGGAAAGAGACACAGATGTGTATAACGGACTTTTGGACTCAGAGGGAGAGGGAGAGGGTGGGATGATTTGGGAGAATGACATTCTAACATGTATACTATCATGTGAATTGAATCGCCAGTCTATGTCTGACGCAGGATGCAGCATGCTTGGGGCTGGTGCATGGGGATGACCCAGAAAGATGTTATGGGGAGGGAGGTGGGAGGGGGGTTCATGTTTGGGAATGCATGTAAGAATTAAAGATTTTAAAATTTAAAAAATAAAAAACTAAAATTAAAAAAAAAAAAAGAGGTGAGTTTTATGTACCATTTTATTAGAAAAAGGAAGATAAACGGCCCAGGCACTGGATACTTCATTTGAGGCAAACAGTCCATACTTGAGCTTATCAGTGAGACTCCTGAGGATGCGTGTGTGTGCGTGTGTTTAGTGGCAGCGGAAGACAGTGCGACCGTGAGCATGTTTGGCAAGGAACACAGGCTGAGGGGAAGGGAGAGCTCAGGTAGAAACTGTTCCGTCTAGAACATCCCCAACCCTTCATAACAAGTCCACTTCCTGTCATTCTCTTTCCCAAACTACATCACAGCATTCCTTTGACTTGTACACTAACATCTCCCATTTTCCAGACCCCCCATCTCCACAGCACCCAGCCTCCAGTCCCCGACAGCTCTCAAATGACTGAGCACGCAATTGGTACCATATTCAGTTCAGAGTCTGAAAAGAAAAAAGCATAAAAAGCTTGCCTCCTGGGTCCTATTACTAATTATCACCCCCACCCCTGCCAAGCTTCCTCTGTAAGCCTAGTGTTCCTATTTATTGCACTTTTTTGTTTCCTAGTGTTCTTTCCTCCTATTCTCTACCGCCACTCTGGAGGACTGTGGAACTGAGAAGAGCATCCTCGCTGGGATTACCCCTGAAGCTCAGTAACCCCCTCACCCCTCCCAAGGTTGTCTTCTGAGTTGACTCTCTTCTGAGTGAATTCCAGTTCCTTCGTACCTCTAACCAAAAGCACTCCAAAAGCAGGACTGCAGTCTTTCTTAATATTCACATCATATATTACCAACAATGCCAAAAGTCATATTAGCCTTTTAAGTCACACATTACATATGATAATTCCTCTTTTGACAAGGTTAAATTTAAATGCCATGTCCCAGACAAATATTCTGTTGAATTCAGTCTGTTAGAATAGCCATCCTCCAAATTCGCCAAAGCTATTTGGAGCTTCATGTCAACCCAAACGCTAAAATAAATTCCCAAAATGAAATCAAGAATCAAAAATTCTTGAAAATCATATTAAGTCAGTGAACATAGAGTACCAAATGCTAAAAAAAAAAAAAAAAAAAAAAAAAAAAACCCTGGAAAAAACAGCAAAATACTTAATAGTGGGGAAATTTTACTCCTCTTTTATAAACCAAATAAAGAGAACTAGTGACATCTATAGCAAAGAATTCATTATCTTAATGTACAAGAATTGCATTAGTTGCAATCCAAAATACAAGAAAGGACAGTTCATAAAAAGAGAACTCCCTCTGAATGCCAGACTTTTATGTTCAGTCATCCACTTACAATTTCTGCTTGAACACCTAATGTACACATCTGATCTGTCCAAAAGCAAAGTCCTGATTCCCCTTCCCCAGTCTTCTCTGCCCCATCCTTCCACATCTCACTAGATTCACCCTTGACTGCTCTTTGGCAACTCATGTCTGATGCATCAGTAAATCGTGGGGGCTCTAACTTCAAAATATCCCCAGAAGATAATCAGTTCCCTTCCCCTCACTCCTACCAACCCAGTGCCAGCCACCTTCGTCTCATTCCTAGATTATTTCCTGTCTCATCTCCCTGCTTTTGCCCTTATCACCCTTAAGTCCAATTTCCATTTTCAACTCGGAAGTCAGTCATTTCCTTTACAGATAAGTGATATCACATCAATACTTTATTCCAGACCCTCCCAAGGCTCTTGAGTTCATTCCGACTGAAACCAAAGTCAAGTGGTCACAAGTGCCTGCAGGCTCTAAGAGACCCCTCCTTCCTCCCACCAATCTTCCACCTCCATCTGGAGGACCTGCCCCACCCCGCTATGTGTGGCTGGAGAAGGTCCTGTAGTTTGGAATTCCCCGTCTGTGCTAACTGCTGCTTCTGTAAGGTCTAATCCCTGGAGAAAGCCACCCTTCTTCTGTGGACCACTTGGGGACAGGCTGAGAGCAGCGGGGCTGGGGCACGCACTGCATCCCACGGCTGACTCTGGACTGAGCACACTTGTCCAGCAGAAATAGTGCACAATCACCTTCCTGGGTCAGTTCTGGAAAGAGTTAGTCGCTCACTCTTCTGACTCTTTGCGATCCCATGGACTGCAGCCCATCAGGCTCCTCTGTCCATAGAACTCTCCAGGCAAGAATACTGGATTGGGCTGCCATTTCCTTCTCCAGGGGATCTTGCCAACCCAGGGCAGATTCATTACCATCTGAGACACCAGGGAAGCCCTCAGTTCTGAAGACCCATATGGAGAATCTTGTCCAGAAACCTGAAGTTTGGTCCAGCTCAACTTTCTCTCTTAGCAAATGTGATGACTTTGATGAAATCTTAGAAAATCAGCATTGGAGAGAAACTGGGCCTCACTGGGCACCACTTTCTTATTTTCCAGACAGAAAAGCTGAGACCCAGGGAAGCAAAACAACTTTCAAAAGCAGAGAGCAAAACGGCCCCAGATCTTCCCAACAACTAACCAGGGCTTTAGGTTCAGGGAAATACCTTCCTTCATGAAGAGGAATTAATGATGACAGGACAGAAAAAAAAAAAAAAAAGACAGAAAGAAACACCATAAAAACAAAAACTTCCACAAGATCATAAAATAGCCCCATTATGTTTCCCCAAAATGGCCTTCTTTTAAAAAACTCCAATGTTCATAGCATTGCAGAGCCTTTAATAGTTGTCCTACTCTTAAGTACCTAAGAGGATACATAAATACTTCCTGGGCCTCTCTTTTGATAGTGTTGAAACAGTAAAATAGTAATACGTTCAGACACTGTGCTGAGAGGAGTCATTTAACTGATAGAGAAATGAGAAAGCAGTGGAAGGATTTGAAGGCAGCTCTTTAATTCAGGTTGAAGGCATTTTCCTGATGAAAATTAGTGTTTCTCCAGAGTGGAATAATTTCCTATTTAAAGCTTCAGTTGACTTGGCCTCGTTATAATGTGAAAAAGATTCAAATTGCTGATTGAGGGGGGTTGCACAGAACCAAATTCAAACAAAGCAGAATTCCCTTCGATTTGTTCCATCCAAGTTTCCTTGGCCAGATGGCTTCAGCCACCAGCCAGAGCCCCACCCACCGCACCCCACTCCACCGCTGGCCCTGGACACGCACTAATGACCCTCAGCTGCTCTGGCCCCAGGCTCACTTTCTCCTACTGCCTGGCCACCCAACCTCCTATCTCCTGTAGAGGAGGAAAGACAGGGGTAGGGAAGATATTTAAGAGAAAATTGTATCCCTTTGGGTAAACAGCATTGGGGGTAGTGTATCAGTTCCCATGGCTGCTGTAACAAATTCCCCCAGAGTGCCTTAACACACACAGACTCCTGGTTCCAGAGGTCAGAAATCCATAATGGGTCTTCAGTTCAGTTCAGTCTCTCAGTCGTGCCCCGACTCTTTGCAACCCTATGAATCGCAGCACGCCAGGCCTCCATGTCCATCACCAACTCCCGGAGTTCACTCAGACTCACGTCCATCGAGTCAGTGATGCCATCCAGCCATCTCATCCTCTGTCGTCCCCTTCTCCTCCTGCCCCCAATCCCTCCCAGCATCAGAGTCTTTCCAATGAGTCAACTCTTCGCATGAGGTGGCCAAAGTACTGGACTTTCAGCTTTAGCATCATTCCTTCCAAAGAAATCCCAGGGCTGATCTCCTTCAGAATGGACTGGTCGGATCTCCTTGCAGTCCAAGGTAGGGAGCTAAATTCTTGTTGTCACTGGGGCTGCATTCCTTCTGGAGGCACCAGGGGAGAATCTGTCCCTTCGCTTGCCCAGCTGCTAAAAGCTGCCTGCATCTCTTGGCTCAGGGCTGCTTCCCTCTGATCCCTGCTTCCATCACCCACAGCATCTCCTCCTCTGACTGACGCTCCTGCCTCCCTCTCTTAAGAATCACGGTGGTGACACTGGGCCACTCAGATTAGTCAAGAAAATGTCTTCATCTCAAAGTCTGTTTTTCCATGTAAGTTGCCACATTCACAGGGCTTGGAGTTTAGGATGTGGACATTATTCTGTCTGTTGCAGTAAATTTGTTCTTTCTCTTACAGCAGATATTACCTGATAGTGTCTAACATTTAATGTCAGACACTACAGAGGTGCAGCTTTACACACACACACACACACACACACACAACACAAATATCCATGTACTGAATGAGATGAGACAATAAGCCTAGTATAGTTTAAATGAGAGTCACATGTATAACATCCAAAGTTATTGTACCAGGCTGTGTGCATGTTAAGTCACTTCAGCCGTGTCTGACTTTTTGTGACCCCATGGACTGTAGCCTACCAGGCTCCTCTGTCCATGGAATTTCCCAGGCAAGAATACTGGAGTGGGTTGCCATTTCTTCATCCAGGGGATCTTCCTAACCCAGGGATTGAACCTGCCTCTCTTGAGTCTCCTGCATTGGCAGGTGGTTCTTTACTACTATTGCCAACTAGGAAGTCAAATTGTAGCTAATTTCCAGTGGTAAAAGAACAAACTAGAACTGATAACCTGTGGAATGCACTCACCTCCCAATACTTCTCAGGACTTTGTAACCACTAAAAAGACAAAAGCCCGAATAAAATGGCAATCTTGTCTGGGGAGCTCCGCATCACTGGGAAGGGTCAGCAGGTGAAATGTCTCTGCTTTGGAGCCGGGACCACACTGCACCTGCCAGCAACAGGAAGAGCATGTCCCATGGAAGGGGTCTCCAGGCAGACAGCTCGTCTTCATAAAGCCCACCTCCCCCTGTGTGATCAGAGTGGAACTCCCCCCTCCAAGTGGGGGCAAGGGAGTGTGCTGAGGTCACGTAACACATGCAGTTATTCTCAGGAAGGGGTGGGTTATAAGAGAAATGACACGTACCTAACAGGAGTGGATAAAGGAAAAGGGGGAGATGTTAGGGTTGAAATCTACTCATTTCGTTCAACTCAAATAGAAGCACTCTGATGATAAACATTTCATCCTCACACCCGGCTATTGCTGTACTGAGTGGCTTGGCTCTCTGCCCCCATGTAAATATTCAACTGCCTAGACTCTTATCCAGGCTACACTCTCCCTCTTGTGAGTGGAACCAGTGCCCTCACCTACCCAAGTCTTTTCTTCCTACGATTACCCCTTATCTCCCAAATCACATTTCCCCCCTTATGCCTCATTTTCAAAACCCCTTCATCCCATATCCTCCAGGTGTCTCTTCCCTGTTACACCCCTCAGAAGCATCTGTATCCCTGTTACCATTTGACCTCCTGATTTACCTCGCTCAAATCCAGTTTTCGATTCAGCTTTTCCCTGAAACCTCATTTATCAAGGTCCTCAATGACACCCAGCAAATCCAGGGACCTCCCTGGCACTCCAGTGGTTAAGAATCCACCTTTCAAAGCGGGGGGATTAAGGCTCAATCCCTGGTCAGGGAATAAGATCCCACATGCTACAGGGCAATTAAGCCCACGTGCCACACCTAGAGAGTCCGTGTGCCACCACCACTGAGGCCTTGCACCACAGCGAGAGAAGTTCTTGCACCGCAGCAAGAAGCAAGCACGCCACATCTGAGGGCCTGCATGCTGCGGTGAAGAGCCAACGCAGCCACAATCTAAAAAAAAAAAATTTTTAAAAGCAAATTCAGCAGTCTAAGCACGAACTTCATTTTTATCACCCTCAAGGCAGGAATGACACAAAGGATTGCCCCCTTCTTCAAACTCAGTCTTCACTTGACTTCTGGGAGGACACCGTCTCCACGTGGTCCTCCTGACTTCATCGTCTCCACGTGGTCCTCCTGCTTCCCTGACAATTTTCTCCCAGTCTCCTTGGCTGGATCCTCTTCTTTTCCTCTGGAACAGAGCCCTAAGCGCAGCCTCCTGCCCCCCTCTCTTCTCCAATGATCTGAACTTACTCCCTGAATCATCTCTAGCGCTAGTGGGCTCAGATACATCCACATGCTACAGAGCCTGAGTGCTTTTTTTCTCCAACTTCTCTCTGACTCAAGAGTCCTGAGATTCTGTCAGCCAGCCCAGAAACGGGCCCCCAAACTCACCGCGCTGCTCAAACTAAACGCCTGTGAAGCTTCCGGGGCTCTTTCGGGCCTCACGTCTAACTTGACAATGAGCCTGCTCAGTTTCACGTTAAAAATACTCCCGACTCTGAGCACTTCCTTCTGCACTGCTGTTGCTGTTCAGTCTCTCAGTCGTGGCTGACTCTTTGCCACCCCATGCAGTGCAGCACGCCAGGCCTCCCTGTCCTCACCATTCCAAATCTCCCGGAGTTTGCCCGAGGTCATGTTCATTGCATCGGTGATGCCATCCAGCCATCTCATGCTCCGATGCCCTCCCTCGTTGGTACATGGCCCTTAATCCAGGCCGCCCTCCCAATCCTGAAAGAACCTCCTCCGTGGTGGCCCATTCCCACTCACGTGACTGAAAACTGAACGCTGCGGGGGAACTAAGCCCATGCGCCACAGCGAGCGAGCTCATGCGCCGCAGCCGGCGAGGCCGTGCGCCGGGGCTCCTGGGCCCACGTACCACAGCCAGGGACATTCCTGCACCCCACAAGGAAGCACGGGCATCGCGGCTAAGAACCCACACGCTGCAGTGAAGACCCAGCACAGCAAAATAAAAATTATGAAAAGCAAATCCAACACCCTAGGCACGGAATGTGAATGTGCCTGGAAAACGCCACCTGCCGTATCAGGAAACAAAGGCTGCTGCAGCCACTGCTTTCCAGCTGCCTGGACAGTGAGCCCTGAGGGACCCAGGTGGAAACACCATGCCCACCATCAAGCCGGCAGCCACTGCAGCCCCCCGGGGCGCACCCTGAGGAGCCGCGGGGTGAGGAGGCACAGGACACTGGCTCCAGACGCCTGAGGTGCAGGTCAAGAGGACGATCTCAGGGAGCCCAGCCTCGGGCTCTTCCCAAACACAGAAACCCGCTGAATTCCTGAGCTGAGATGGCAGGTACTTTTGATGTCTGGACGACCTGACCTGTTTTTCAATAAGCCCTCTATATTCTGGCCTCTCCTTTTCCTCTTCAGAGCAGTCCCTCGCGCTGTCTGAGAAGACGCCTCCCAGTCTTGAAGTCCTCAGAAAGTCCCCTGAATAAAGCTTTTTAGGTTATGACTTTTTTTCAGTTGACACTCATGTGATCTCTCCACAGAACGTTCATGTTTATCTTTCTGAATCGTGAGTCAAACCGCATCACTCTCTTTCTGCAGCCCCCACCAATCTCCGTCACACCGGGAGTAAGTCCTAGGAGGGCGGGTAGTCAGTTCGCAGGACCGACCCCCGTCCAACAGCTCCTCAGCTCCAAGCTGACCACGGCCTCGTCACCTCTGCACACGCCGTCCCTTGAGTCACTCTCTCAGGGGCTCCCCTGTGTGTTAACCCCTTTCCCAGGCAACACAAGGTGAAAGGCAGTACATTGCTGCTTCCAAAGCTGGCTGTATCTTTTGCATGAAATTTGCTAGCAAACCTCCGTCAGGGATTAAACAAGCTCTTCAATCCTGATGGTTAGAGTGTTGGTGGTTTAACATGAGGCTTGTGCTTCTTTCATGCCTTGAAAACTATTGACTCACAGTATAAACCTTCCCAGGCTTCATGGTAAGTTAATATCTCATGATAAAGTCTCCCAGGAGATATTCTTTTGGCAAAATTATTTAACATTCGAGACCTAATGTATCATGTTTGTTTACTGTGATAAACATCCTGACAGATGATTTACCTGTAAGCATTTGCCTCAGTTGTTTTAAAGTGGTTAAGCTTTATGTCTCCTTAATTCATAAATATCCCTAAAATTCTCTATGAACTTTACAGGGTATTTTTAAAGTCAGATTATAGGGATACTATAGTGCATATATTGGGAAAATAACATTAATTTAACTTAAAAACAAAATAGGATTTCTGAGCCCATCTAGTCATTGCTATTAGGAACTCACTGGGCAGTCAGGCTCTACTACAAAGCCACAGTCATCAAGACAGTCTGGTACTGGCACAAAGACAGAAATATAGATCAATGGAACAAAATAGAAAGCCCAGAGATAAATCCACACACCTATGGACACCTTATCTTCAACAAAGGAGGCAAGAATATACAATGGATTAAAGACAATCTCTTTAACAAGTGGTGCTGGGAAAACTGGTCAACCACTTGTAAAAGAATGAAACTAGAACACTTTCTAACACCACACACAAAAATAAACTCAAAATGGATTAAAGATCTAAATGTAAGACCAGAAACTATAAAACTCCTAGAGGAAAACATAGGCAAAACGCTCTTGGACATAAACTACAGGAGGATCCTCTATGACCCACCTCTCAGAATATTGGAAATAAAAGCAAAAGTAAGCAATGGGACCTAATTAAAATTAAAAGCTTCTGCACAACAAAGGAAAGTATAAGCAAGGTGAAAAGACAGCTTTCAGAATGGGTGAAAATAATAGCAAACGCAACAACGGACAAAGAATTAATCTCAAAAATACACAAGCAACTCCTGCAGCACAATTCCAGAAAAATAAATGACTCAGTCAAAAAATGGGCCAAAGAACTATATAGCCACTTCTCCAAAGAAGAAATACAGATGGCTAACAAACACATGAAAAGATGCTCAACATCACTCATTATCAGAGAAATGCACATCAAAACCACAATGAGGTTCCATTTCACACCAGTCAGAATGGCTGCTATCCAAAAGTCTACAAACAATAAATGCTGGAGAGGGTGTGGAGAAAAGGGAATCCTCTTACACTGTTGGTGGGAATGCAAACTAGTACAGCCACTATGGAGAACAGTGTGGAGATTCCTTAAAAAACTGGAAATAGAACTACCTTATGACCCAGCAATCCCACTGCTTGGCATATACACTGAGGAAACCAGAATTCAGAGGGGCATGTACCCCAATGTTCATGGCAGCACTATTTATAATAGCCAAGACATCAAAGCAACCTAGATGTCCATCAGCAGATGAATGGATAAGAAAGCTGTGGTACATATACACAATGGAGTATTACTCAGCCATTTAAAAGAATACATTTGAATCAATTCTAATGAGGTAAATGAAGCTGGAACCTATTATACAGAGTGAAGTAAGCCAGAAAGAAAAACACCAATACAATATACTAATGCATATATATGGAATTTAGAAAGATGGTAATGATAACCC
Source organism: Ovis canadensis (assembly GCF_042477335.2). NCBI lineage: Eukaryota > Metazoa > Chordata > Mammalia > Artiodactyla > Bovidae > Ovis > Ovis canadensis. The sequence continues at coordinate 19,392,292 of NC_091264.1, read as the reverse complement.
TATATGTGAGACAGCAAAAGAGACACAGATGTATAGAGCAGTCTTTTGGACTCTGTGGGAGAGGGCAAGGGTGGGATGATTTGGGAGAATGGCATTGAAATATATAAATTATCATATGTGAAACGAATCGCCAGTCCAGGTTCAATGCATGATACTGGATGCTTGGGGCTGGTGCACTGGGATGACCCAGAGGGATGGGATGGGGAGAGAGGTGGGAGGGGGTTCAGGATGGGGAACACATGTACACCCATGGCTGATACACGTCAATGTATGGCGAAACCAATACAATATTGTAAAGCAAAAAATAATAATAATAATTTTTAAATAAATGAATAAATAAAAGTAGTGAAGATGTATGCTCTTGTGAAGATAGCTAGGTGACTAATACACTAGTTCTCTTGATCAAGCTAGCCCTAATGTTGCCCTCAGCTTGAAGAAACTTCAGTTTTTTCCTTCCCATCTCTACACTCTTGATCTCCTTTCTTATAGCATTTACTTTAGAAAACTGATTATCTAATTCTTTCTCTGATCCTTTGATATGCAAATCTTTTAAAAAGCTTCTTGCCCATGTGACAACCCAGGTCCTTCCCCAGGATCTAGGAGCCATCCCTTTGAAATTGAACCATTAAGGAAACAGAGGGGAGGAGCCTAACTTGGACAGGTGCACATGAGCAAACACAGATGGGCTAATCACTCGGAGGACACTCGCCAGACTCAGGAACAACTGCATTTGCTCCATCCCTGGATCAGCCTCGCCTCAAAGGCCTCCAGCACTTTCCCCCCAGCTCACCCAGCACTCAGGAGCCCCCCTCCCTCTGGTCCAGCTGTGTGGAGTTGACTCTCCTCTGTGACAACTGTCCTGAATAAAGTCTCCCCTGCCTGTTGAACTTGGCCCCTTGCAATGAGGTTACATTGACCCTAGAATCCCAGTACTGGAGATGACCAAGCTTTCTGTACTCACAGGCTTACCATCTTGACCAGGCTGTCCAGGGTAGCCAGGATTCCCAGGCTGTCCGGGGTCACCCTAGAGAGGGAAAAAATGATCTCAGTCCAAAACAACCAACTCTATTGATTCAGTCAGAGCCCACCAGGGTTCAAAACCACTTCCATCATTTGCAGCTTATTGTAAAACAAACAAACAAATGTATAACTGGAAATCCCAAAATAGGGTTAGAAAAATGATATCATAGTTACTTTTAAAAGTAAAGCCTTTTTATTATGAAATATTTCATAATATTTAATTATGTGGGATTTAATTCTGTGAACATTACAGGTATAACAAGGGATGTACTTTTCACTGATGTAAAATGTCAGTATTTATGACAGGAAGTATTTTTAGAATTCTGAACAAACTGTGCAATGTTACAACAATTATGTCTTCAACAACTAATATTTCACTCAGAAATCTACAACTTTAATTCTATTCTAGACATTACACTACAGGAATCCATGACCTATAACAATTCAATTTATCATTATTTTTAATATGATATCACTTGCAGGTTGAATCTAAAATATGACACCAATGAACTTACCTATGAAACAGAAACAGACTCAGAGACACAAATAGACTTGTGGTTGCCAAGAGGATAGAGAGGTGGGGGACAAATAGATTGGGAATTTGGGGTTAACAGAGGCAAACTATTATATACAGGATGGATACACAACAAGGTCCTACTGCATAGAACTATTAATATCAATATCCTACAATAAACCATAATGGAAAAGACTATGAAAAAGCACATATATATGTGTGTGCATATATATATATATATATATATATATATATATATGCTTAACTGAATAAGTTTGCTGTATAGCAGTAATTAACACAACATTGTACGTCAACTATACTTCAATAATTTTAGGAATAATTTATATCCTTAAAAAAAAAAGTTCACAGGCTTTGTGATCTTCCATGTGGGAGTGAAGTTTAAAGCTGTACAACAATTGTTCCTTTCAATCTAGTCAGCGTGTCTCTGACTATAATTTCATTTTAACACAATATTAAACTTCTACAATTTGAATATTTTCATCAAAATGAAAAGTGAAAGAAACAGTGAAATTCGCTCAGCCATATCCAACTCTTTCCGACCCCATGGACTACACAGTCCATGGAATTCTCCAGGCCAGAACACTGGAGTGGGTAGCTGTTCCCTTCTCCAGAGGATCTTACCAACCCAGGGACTGAACTCAGGTCTCCCACATTGCAGGCAGATTCTTTACCAGCTGAGCCACCAGGGAAGCCCAACAGTACTAAAGTGGGTAGCCTATCCCTTCTCCAGAAGATCTTCCTAACCCAGGAATCAAACCAGCTTCTCCTCCATTGCAGGTAGATTCTTTACCAGCTGAGCTACAAGGGAAGCCCCATGAAAACGAAGCCTCAGAAAAACCAGGCCCAAGCCAAACAACGCTGTCCAGCTCCCAGCATCCCTGAATAAATGTTACACCTAAAATACAAACTCTGTCCTCACAAACCAGAGACCTCCAAGGAACATTATTCTGTACAGCCTGGCAACAACAGCCCAGACCCATTCTAAAAACTGTAGCATGCTGCCCAATGGCCAATACTCAGATTGGAAAAGACCCTGATGCTGGGAAAGATTGAAGGCAGGAAGAGAAAGAGATGACAGAGGATGAGATGGTTGGATGGGATCACCGATGTGATGGACTTGAGTTGGAGCAAGCTCCAGGAGTTGGTGATGGACAGGGAAGCCTGGCGTGCTGTAGTCCATGGGGTTGCAAAGAGTCAGATACGACTGAGTGATTGAACTGAACTGAGCAGTCATATGGTCACCATGTGTGAAAAACAATGAAAGCAACACTTTTTGTGAGGTGAATGTGTTTTATAATTTAATTCTAAGAACTACCTCAAAAATAGTATCAGGGAATTCCCTATGGTCCAGTGGTTAGGACCATCCACTGAGGGCACAGATTTGATCCCTGAGCAGGGAACTAAGATTCCACAAAACACAGGGTGTGTCCAAAAACAATAATAACAATGATATCATATTTGTGTATTACAGAATCCATTAGGGGCATCTTGCTGAAAAAGATCATGTCTCAGCCATCATTTATCGGTAAACTGCTACAGAAAGATAACTGATTTCAAATTCAGCAGGGCTTCATATCTACAGCAAGAAATTATTCACACATACCCCAGTGATTATATGTTAACTAAAGGCCACTGCTAAGGGAACTTCCACAGAACAAAGTGCTCTGGTCTGAAATTCGAGTTCAGACTACTGGCAAGGAAGGTTTGTTCCTGCAACATGACAGGAAAAATGGAAAGAACTGTGTGAACTCTATCAAGGAGCCAGTGGAGAAGGGATGGGCTTTTCTTTATGCTAGCCCAAGAGGTTGACCACATGGAAAGGCTGAGGAGAAGGGACATGCCGTTTTTAAAAGAGATAGAAAAGGAATAGCTATAAACTCAGGGAGAAAAGTAATGCAGGGACATGTAATTTCTTGCTGAAGAGGCACAATTTGTAATTCTAATCCAAAGATAGCCAGTGTCAGCCAGGCATTAGAGAGTAGTGTTTCCATTCTCTAGGGTATTAGATGTTTTCTCTTCTTATTTTTTTAAAATGTAAATTTATTTATTTTAATTGGAGGTTAATTACTTTATAATATTGTATGGTTTTGCCATACATCAACATGTATCTGCCACAGGTATACATGTGTTCCCCATCCTGAACCCCCCCCCCATCCTCCCTCCCCGTACCATCCCTCTGGGTCATCTCAGTGCACCAGCCCCAAGCATCCAGTATCATGCACTGAACCTGGACTGCTGACTCATTTCATATATGATATTATACGTGTTTCAATGCTATTCTCCCAAATCATCCTACCCTTGCCCTCTCCCACAGAGTCCTAAAGACTGCTCTATATATCTGTGTCTCTTTTGCTTTATCACATACAAGGTTGTCATTACCATCTTTCTAAATTCCATATATATGCATTAGTATACTGTATTGGTGTTTTTCTTCCTGGCATACTTCACTCTGTACAATAGGTTCCAGTTTCATCCACCTCATTAAAACTGATTCAAATGTGTTATTTTTAATGGCCGAGTAGTACTCCATTATGTATATGTACCACAGCTTTCTTATCCATTCATCTACTGATGGACATCTAGGTTGCTTCCATGTCCTGGCTATTATAAGCAGTGCTGCGACGAACATTGGGGGTACACGTGTCTCTTTCGATTCTGGTTTCCTTGGCGCGTATGCCCAGCAGTGGGATTGCTGGGTCATATGGCAGTTCTATCTCCAGTTTTTTAAGGAATCTCCACACTGTTCTCTATAGTGGCTGTACTAGTTTGCATTCCCACCAACAGTGTAAGAGGGTTCCCTTCTCTCCACACCCTCTCCAGCATTTATTGTTTGTAGACTTTTGGATCGCAGCCATCCTGACTGGCGTACCTCATTGTGGTTTTGATTTGCATTTCTCTGATAATGAGTGGTGTTGAGCATCTTTTCATGTGTTTGTTAGCCATCTGTGTGTCTTCTTTGGAGAAGTGTCTATTTAGTTCTTTGGCCCATTTTTCGGTTCGGTCGTTTATTTTCTGGAATTGTGCTGCAGGAGTTGCTTGTATATTTTTGAGATTAGTTGTTTGTCAGTTGCTTCATTTGGTATTATTTTCTCCCATTCTGAAGGCTGTCTTTTCACTTTGCTAATAGTTTCCTTTGTTATGCAGAAGCTTATAATTTTAATTAGGTCTCATTTGTTTATTTTTGCTTTTATTTCCAGTATTCTGGGAGGTGGGTCATAGAGGATCCTGCTGTGATTTATGTCACAGAGTGTTTTGTGTATGTTCTCCTCTAGGAGTTTTATAGTTTCTGGTCTTACCTTTAGATCGTTAATCCATTTTGAGTTTATTTTTGTGTGTGGTGTTAGAAAGTGTTCTAGTTTCATTCTTTTACAAGTGGTTGACCAGTTTTCCCAGCACCACTTGTTAAAGAGATTGTCTTTAATCCATTGTATATTCTTGCCTCCTTTGTTGAAGATAAGGTGTCCACAGGTGTGTGGATTTATCTCTGGGCTTTCTATTTTGTTCCATTGATCTATATTTCTGTCTTTGTGCCAGTACTACTGTCTTGATGACTGTGGCTTTGTAGTAGAGCCTGAAGTCAGGCAAGTTGATTCCTCTGGTTCCATTCTTCTTTCTCAAGGTTGGTCTGGCTATTCGAGGTTTTTGTATTTCCATACACATTGTGAAATTATTTGTTCTAGCTCTGTGAAAAATACCGCTGGTAGCTTGATAGGGATTGCATTGAATCTGTAGATTGCTTTGGGTAGTATACTCACTTTCACTATACTGATTCTTCCGATCCATGAGCATGGTATATTTCTCCATCTATTAGTGTCCTCTTTGACTTCTTTCACCAGTGTTTTATAGTTTTCTATATATAGGTCTTTAGTTTCTTTAGGTAGATATATTCCTGAGTATTTTATTCTTTTCGTTGCAATGGTGAATGGAATTGTTTCCTTAATTTCTTTTTCTACTTTCTCATTATTAGTGTATAGGAATGCAAGGGATTTCTGTGTGTTGATTTTATATCCTGCAACTTTACTATATTCATTGATTAGCTCTAGTAATTTTCTGGTGGAGTGTTTAGGGTTTTCTATGTAAAGGATCATGTCATCCGCAAACAGTGAGAGTTTTACTTCTTCTTTTCCAATTTGGATTCCTTTTATTTCTTTTTCTGCTCTGATTGCTGTGGCCAAAACTTCCAAAACTATGTTGAATAGTAATGGTGAAAGTGGGCACCCTTGTCTTGTTCTTGACTTTAGGGGAAATGCTTTCAATTTTTTCACCACTGAGGATAATGTTTGCTGTGGGTTTGTCATATATAGCTTTCATTATGTTGAGCTATGCTCCTTCTATTCCTGCTTTTTGGAGAGTTTTTTTTTTTTTTAATCATAAATGGATGTTGAATTTTGTCAAAGGCTTTCTCTGCATCTGTTGAGATAATCATATGGCTTTTATTTTCAATTTGTTAATGTGCTGTATTACATTGATTGATTTGCGGATATTGAAGAATCCTCGCATCCCTGGGATAAAGCCCGCTTGGTCATGGTGTATGATCTTTTTAATGTGTTGTTGGATTCTGATTGCTAGAATTTTGTTAAAGATTTTTGCATCTATGCTCATCAATGATATTGGCCTATAGTTTTCTTTTTTTGTGGCATCTTTGTCAGGTTTTGGTATTAGGGTGATGGTGGCCTCATGGAATGAGTTTGGAAGTTTACCTTCCTCTGCAAGTTTCTGGAAGAGTTTGAGTAGGATAGGTGTTAGCTCTTCTTGAAATTTTTGGTAGAATTCAGCTGTGAAGCCGTCTGGACCTGGGCTTTTGTTTGCTGGAAGATTTCTGATTACAGTTTCAATTTCCATGCTTGTGATGGGTCTGTTAAATTTTTCTGTTTCTTCCTGGTTCAGTTTTGGAAAGTTGTGCTTTTCTAAGAATTTGTCCATTTCTTCCACGTTGTCCATTTTATTGACATGTAACTGCTGACAGTAGTCTCTTATAATCCTTTGTATTTCTGTGTTGTCTGTTGTGATCTCTCCATTTCCATTTCTAATTTTATTGATTTGATTTTTCTCCCTTTGCTTCTTGATGAGTCTGGCTAATGGTTTGTCAATTTTATTTATCCTTTCAAAGAACCAGCTTTTGGCTTTGTTGATTTTTGCTATGGTCTCTTTTGTTTCTTTTGCATTTATTTCTGCCCTAATTTTTAAGATTTCTTTCCTTCTACTAACCCTGGGGTTCTCCATTTCTTCCTTTTCTAGTTGCTTTAGGTATAGAGTTAGGTTACTTACTTGACTGTTTTCCTGTTTCTTGAGGTATGCCTGTATTGCTATGAACTTGCCCCTTAGCACTGCTTTTACAGTGTCCCACAGGTTTTGGGTTGTTGTGGTTTCATTTTCATAATCAATCTGATTTCGGTGTTGACCATCTGGTGATGTCCATGTGTAGAGTCTTCTTTTGTGTTATTGGAATAGGGTGTTTGCTATGACCAGTGCATTTTCTTGGCAAAACTCTATTAGTCTTTGCCCTGCTTCATTCTGTATTCCAAGGCCAAATTTGCCTGTCACTCCAGGTGTTTCTTGACTTCCTACTTTTGCATTCCAGTCCCCTATAATGGAAAGGACATCTTTTTTGGGTGTTAGTTCTAAAAGGTCTTGTAGGTCTTCATAGAACCGTTCAGCTTCAGCTTCTTCAGCATTACTGGTTGGGGCATAGACTTGGATAACTGTGATATTGAATGGTTTGCCTTGGAGACGAACAGAGATCATTCTGTCATTTTTAAGATTGCATCCAAGTAGTGCATTTCGGACTCTTTCGTTGACCACGATGGCTACTCCATTTCTTCTGAGGGATTCCTGCCCACAGTAGTAGATATAATGGTCATCTGAGTTAAATTCACCCATTCTAGTCCATTTTAGTTCGCTGATTCCTAGAATGTCAACATTCACTCTTGCCATCTCTTGTTTGACCACTTCCAATTTGCCCTGATTCATGGACCTAACATTCCAGGTTCCTATGCAATATTGCTCTTTACAGCATCAGACCTTGCTTCCATCATCAGTCACATCCACAGCTGGGTATTGTTTTTGCTTCATTCTTTCTGGAGTTATTTCTCCACTATACGGAATTTAGAAAGATGGTAATGATAACCCTGTATATGGGGCAGTAGAGGAGACGCGGATGTGTAGAGCAGTCTTTTGGACTTTGTGGGAGAGGGAGAGGGTGGGATTATTTGGGAGAATGCCATTGAAACATGTATAACATCATATAAGAAACAAATCACCAGTCTTGGTTTGAGGCAGGATACAGGATGCTTGGGGCTGGTGCACTGGGATGACCCAGAGAGATGGTATGGGGAGGGAGGTGGGAGGGGGGTTCAGGATTGGGAATACGTGTACACCCATGGCGGATTCATGTTGATGTATGGCAAAACCAATACAGTGTTGTTTAGTAAAATAAAGTAAAATTTTAAAAAAGTAAATAAATAAAATTTTTAAAAAAGAAAAAGAACCTGATGCTGGGCAAGATTGAAGGAAGGAGGAGAAGGGGACGACAGAGGATGAGATGGTTGGATGGCATATCTGACTCAGTGGACATGAGTTTGAGTTAACTCCAGGAGTTGGTGATGACAGGGAAGCCTGGTGTGCTGCAATCCATGGGGTCACAAAGAGTTGGACACCACTGAGCAACTGAACTGAACTGAACTGATTATTTCCAATCAGATCAAATCCGTTAATGACCTCTTTACTCATATAATATTAATTATCAGAAAAATGCACAACATCAAAAGGATCTGAGAAGATTTAACTTCTACGATGATGAGGCTGAAATAAAACTTTGGCATGAGAAGAAACAGGAGTTGTGTTTTTAAGCTGCATGAAAGTACAAAACATACTTAATGATAATATTTTAAATGAATCAAAACTAAGTTTCCAAGGGAAAAATTCACCCACAAGATAAACCCAATGTGACTTCTTAAGGCAACACAGGTCAATGGCCCCCAGAGGGAAAATAATCTCTTCTGCAGGTTCTATTATTTCTGGTAGGTTTTAGTGGTTATTTGAACTATTGCCTTACTGGTTTATTTGCAAAACCTCAGGTAGGTTTGCTATTGCTTCCAAAAAACTGGAAGAATAAAGCAAAACCCTAGCTGATTTTTGAAGAGAAGGCCAATTAGAATAAAAATTCAATTTTACTACTGTAGTAAAAGCTGACACCAACCTTTACTGATTGCTTACTACATGCTAAGCACTGCTCCACAAGATTTGCTGTTGTTCGGTTGCTAAGTCATGTCTGACTCTTTGAGACCCCATTGACTCTAGCCCACCAGTCTCCTCTGTCCACGGAATTTTCCAGGCAAGAATACTGGAGCGGATTGCCATTTCCTTCTCCAGGGGATCTTTCAGACCTGGGGACTGAACCAGCATCTTGTATGTCCTCTGCATTGGCAAAAGGGTTCTTTATCATTGAGCGACCAGGGAAGCCCCCTATGAGATCTACCTGTATTCAATTTCTTAATCCTCATAAGAATCCCATGAAGCAGGTAATTTTACTGTTCTCACTTTATATATAAGAAAACTGAGACCCAAGAAGCTTAGGTAACTTGTCCAAGGTCACAAGGCAGCAGTGAGAACTGAGATGGGAACTCAGCTAATTCAACTTTAGACACCATGCTCCTAAATGCCCCTCTCTCTGCCCACATCAAAATGCAAACTGATCAGAAACCAACCCAGGGAAGCCTAGCAAGCTTAACATGGAAACGATTTTCCAAATATATTAAATTAGACATATGACATATAATTACACAACTGTGACTAAATTCTCAATCTACTTTCTTATACTTTAGTTGAAACATGTGCAATTTCAAAAAATAAGTATTCAGCTGAAAAGCAATTCTTACTTATGATGAATTGATTTTGTGCCACAGAATTTCTGAGTTGCTGCCAGGAATGGGAACATCATGGACTAAGTTGAAACATCCCTGCACATGGCCTTGCAAGTGTGCAAATATGAACAAAGTGAGAAGCAACTGCATTTGCAAAAGTAAGCTAATTATTTTAAGTTATTCATCTGAAACAAAGGTCGCTTAGGCCTGAATCCCATGTTTTAAAGCTCTCTTCTCAAAACCCCTGTGCGACTACCCACTGGCCTCCACAGAAGTATCTGACCTAAGACCAATTCCTTTGGTTTTCACCAAAACCAACCTCTTCTCTCCCTCAAAACTCAAATATTAATTCTCTTCAGCTAGAAGAAATCCACTTAGTTTGGGGAAATTAGCATAAATATGTGAACGCCCAGTGGTTCCTGAAATTTCCCAAAGGCTTTTGTATTTTAGCCTGAGGCTACTTTGATAACCCAAAGGAATCGCTACTCAGTAGAATTATCAGGGTGAAACAAAGGGCACCAATAAACTTGTAGAAAGAATGGTATTTCAGAAAAAAATAAGTTATTAAGAAATTGCTTCTTCCTTAAAAAATAGTTGAAAAAATTGCTTTTTTTCCACATTTTCACTCTGTGTGTGTGTGCTCAGTAGTGTCCAACTCTTTGGGAACCCATAGACGAGCCCACCAGGCTTCCTGTCCATGGAAGTTTCCAGGCAAGAATCCTGGAGTGGGTTGCCATTTCCTTCTCTAGGATGTCTTCTCGACTCAGGGATCGAATCTACTTTCCTTGCATTTCCTGCACTGGCAGGAAGATTCTGAAGATTAGACCAAATGTGGGGAGTTTGTCCCCACAAATGTCCCTTTAGCTACGAAGTGGAGGAAGAAGCTGCCGTTGCATGGACAGGTCTTTTGGAAGGGATTTATTTTTAAACCAGAGATTGCCTGGTTATTTCATATAGAACAAACACATTCCACATGGGTTAATTGGGGGATAGGTGAATCTTACTTTTTTGATCATTTTATAATTCATTAAATAAAAAATATTACTATTAAGCACTACTCTAGACACTGAAATTCCAAAGGAGAACTGAACTAACCTTCACTGTGAAATGCTTCCGTATAAAAATCATTCCCAGAGTATCATTAATTTAGTCACTCTCTTTGACAGTAGGGAGACAGAATGAATAAGCCAGCCTCATTCAGGGGCTTCTCTATGCTTAACAGATTTATTTCTCTATGCTTAGTGACGAGTCCAAGTATGAGCTGTGCTGTGCTTAGTCACTCAGTCTGTCCAACTCTGCCATCCCATGGACTTGCAGCCCATGTCTGCAAGCCTTTGTCTGTGATAATTCTTCAGGCAAGAATACTGGAGTGGTTTCCCATGCCCTCCTCAAGGGGATACTCCCACCCCAGGGATCAAACCCAGGTCTCCCACACTGCAGGCAGATTCTTTACCATCTGAGCCACCAGGGAAGCCCAAGAATACTGGAATGAATAGCGTATCCCTTCTCCAGAGGATCTTCCTGAACCAGGAATCAAACCAAGGTCTCCTACATTGCAGGAAGATTTTTTACCAGCTGAGCTACCAGGGAAGCCCAAGTATGGGCTATCATAGTTAAGTTAACCTGGTTTTACAAAGGGTTGTCATATTTGTTGGAAGTTCAGAAAACTTGAAGCAGATGACTGACTTTATCTTAGAATCAGCACTTACTCACCCACCCACATGTGAATTTCTCCTCTTTCAGTTTCATGATTTAACTCTCAGCTCCCAGAATCCAATTTCTTGCTACTGGGAAGACTAGATTCTCCTGCACAGATACGTCTGCCTATGGAAATCTGTAAAACATTCCAGAGAACATCTAACAAACAAAAACGACCAATACATCTCAGCTGGATGTATAGTAAAATCGCTTCATCTGTTTTAGTTCTGATTCTGTTGGACTAATTAAAAACCTATTAATTTTCTAGGCCAGAAGTTCTCCAAGGGAAGAAAATCTCAGGGTGTTGCTATGGATTCTGTTTTTGACATACAGGTCCCTGATGTGAGTAAGGAACCACCTCCAGGGGAAAGAGCCCTAAAAGGATGGAAGAGTGTGTGTGTGTTCCTGTCCTCCTGCCAGCTCCTCTGAAGAAAATGGAAAGCAGATTAAGAAAGCACGCCAACTTGAAGATCAGTGGAAAACTGCAATTTCACTTAAAGTAGTAGGTGGCAAAGGGGTGAGATGATGACTAAGAAGAGAGAATGAAAATGAGGAACACATGAAACTTGAAAATACTGAAAATCAGAGGCTTTAACAGATAAGACAAAGCGTGTGCTAAAAGTTTGCTGTAAGAACATACGTACATAAAAATTGGTATCACTTCAAGATGCCTAATGGACCATTGATGAAGATCAGGATACATCAGGAGGCCCTGGGTGCCTGCCCCCTGAGTGGATGCCCCTTAGAGGGCCTGGGGGCAACCTGAGCGGGCGGAAGGTCCTCTGGGCTTAGAGAGGTCAGTGTCATGGAACTCTGATTTCCACATGGAAAATCAAATCATCTCTTGCACATCAAATCATTTCAATGTAAAATATTCCAAGTTAAATAAAGTTGTATAAATATATTTCAAAAGATAGTCTGCTGGTAGGTAGGTCATACCATGCTGCCTTGCAAGGTAAACTGTTTGAGAAGCGTATTGCAGGTATTTTTCCTTTGTGTCAAAATATCCTAAATAACATGGCTACTTTATCAGAAGAACATGTGAATTAATCTTCCTAAATGCAATCAAAAAATTGTTCACAATAACATATTATAAAGGGCTGAAGTCAAATTCCAAGCCAAACAGGTTTATTTTAAATTTATCCTTTTATTTCTTAAATTGTGTTTCCTTCTTAATTTCAAGCTAGGTTTGAAGCGGGTCATACACTATCACCTGAAAATGGACGGGGAAACATACACAAAAGATCAGTATTCAATTTTCTCAGATCTCCAAACTAAAATCTGAAATTTTTTAGTTGTGATGATTAAAATTTATCAGAAAATTCCATCTAAATGAATATTATAATTCATATTTAGCAAAATTTATTATGGTCTCTTCAGGTAATAAATGATTAATACTCAAAACATTCTCTCTAGCTAAGAAGTCATTTTTATCTAGATGATATTTTTAAATAATATTAAGTAAACAAGATTTGGTTTTCCTTGGTAGCTCAGTTAGTAAAGAATTTGCCTGCAGTGCAGGAGACCCCAGTTCGATTCCTGGGTCAGGAGGATCCCTTGGAGAAGGGATAGAATACCCACCCCAGTATTCTTGCCTATAGAATCCCATGGACAGAGGAGCCTAGCGGGCTATAGTCCATGTTGTCGCAAAGAGTCGGACGTGACTGAGCAACTAAGCACAGCACAGCAGCACAAACAAGATTTATCTATAGTGGACAAACCACTTAACATCTCAGTGTCTTAGGCTATGTCTAAGCGATGCCACAATCAGTATCAACTTACTTAAAAAATTCAGTCATTCATATTTAATAGATAGAAACAGATTCAAAATATTATGTAATCATACTTCCAATCATATACAAATGTGTACACAAATGGATATGTTTATATAAATATACACAAAAAATACATATGCACACAAATATATACAGGTACACATGCAAATAAATATGTAAATGCCACTGAGAGATATGCATGTATGAAAATGACTAAAAGAATATACTTTCTAAAAATAATTACTGCATGATAAGTAAAAATTAAATGAGTACATATGCACCCCTTTGACTCTCTTTTTAGACTTGGACATCAAACACAACACTCAAACCAATTTTCAAGTTTTTCTTTCATTTTTCTATCTGAAAATCATCTTGACAGATTAAACATTTAGACATTTAAGACCTTAGAACATATCTTTCTTCATTTTTCACCTGATTGTAAGGAAGTATCATTCCTGGGATACAGTAGCAGCATTAAGGGGAAAAAACAAATAGACAAGCAAGCAAACAAAATAATATTCTCCTCCACTTTATTGTGGTATCAATTTAAAGTTCAAAAGCAATTACAGATTAGGATACACTTTTTTAAAAAAATCACTAAAACTCACCATTTAAACTCTTCTAAGATATTAGGCAGAATATTCAAAACAGGCTCAGTGGTGATTAGGAATTTTGTGCTTGCTCAGCTTTCGTTTTTCTGTTTTAACAAAAAAAGCAAGTTAGGTGTTACTCACTTTGGGCCCTTGTAGTCCTGGTTTTCCTGGAGGACAAATACAGGGAGCTGCGGTTGAACCTACATCACTGGGACCGTTGAAGCACTAGAAGACAGAAAAGGAAACATACTACACGGCAAGATGCATACATACGTGTGCACACACGTGTGTCCGTGTGTGTGAAATGGTGAAGACAACTTACATTTACTTTCCAATGACATCTAGCCCAATCCAATAGGAAACTCAGCATCACACAAACAAGCTATGAATACTAGATACACTCAAACCACATAAATGGATTCTATTTCTGTAACATACTTACAATTGATGGAAGGAAGCTAAACAGTCCCACCATGCAAATATTACCATAAGGAGAATAATAGCATCCAGGCCTACCTCACCATTCTGAAAGAAAAATAACAACAAACATGTTTTTAAGACATGTTTTGAATGAAATTTCTAAATTATCTTTCTAATTTACAGATATTTCTTTGTCTAGAGTAGAAATAAATGAAGTATCAAAACCAGCAAGAGCTAAAACATTTGATAGCAAATATCCTAGACTTCACTTTCATGCATTGGAGAAGGAAATGGCAGTGCTCTTGCCTGGAGAATCCCAGGAACGGCAGAGCCTGGTGGGCTGCCGTCTATGGGGTCGCACAGAGTCGGACACGACTGAAGCGACTTAGCAGCAGCAGCAGCATCCTAAAACATTACCTATTTGTTAAGGCAATGGCACCCTACTCTAGTACTCTTGCCTGGAAAATCCCATGGACGGAGGAGCTTGGTGGGCTGCAGTCCATGGGGTGGCTAAGAGTCAGACACGACTAAGCGACTTCACTTTCACTTTTCACTTTCATGCACTGGAGAAGGAAATGGCACCTCATTCCAGTGTTCTTGCCTGGAGAATCCCAGGGATGGGGGAGCCTGGTGGGCTGCCGTCTATGGGGTCGCACAGAGTCGGATACGACTGAAGTGACTTAGCAGCAGTAGCACATTTATAATAGGATGAAGGAAGGAAATTAGCAACGATGAGAGTGTGCTTGGTAAAACAGCCTCGCAGGAATAAAATTACCTCAAGGTGGGGCTTTTATGCTCTCTTGAACTTTCTGGAAATCACTTAGTGAAATGAAAGTCATTCAGTTGTGTCCTATTCTTTGCAGCTCCATGGACTGTCATACATCAGGCTCTTCTGTCCATGGAATTCTCCAGAGAGACATAAGAGACTCGGATTCAGTCCCTGGGTCAGAGAGATCCCCCGGAGGAGGGCAGGGCAACCCATTCCAGGATTCTTGCCTGGAGAGTCCCATGGACAGAGGAGCCTAGCAGGCTACAGTCCACAGCATTGCAAAGAGTTGGACACAACTGAAGCGACTTAGCACCCTGGAAATCACGTGAGAAGCAGAGAAAAAGACAAAACACATCTAAGGAAGTCACAAACTACATGCATTCAATTTTATGCAATTTACTTTAGGAAAGCTTCTTGCTAAACAATCGGTTTCTTACTGAATAATGCACGATTTTAAATGGGTTAGTAGTCTTTCCAAACAATAACAAATTCAATCAGAAAATGAGAAGATGGGAATAAAGATGAAAAAGGGTATAAACAAACCTGAAGAAGTCACACATGAGAGTGAGGAAGGAGCCATTAAAACACAGAAGGTGGATATGAGAACTCAGAAACTACAGTCTCAAGCTATGCTTCTCTTACGGGAGGCAGGGGGTGGAGTGGCCATGGTCACGGCAAATGTCAGTGGAGAAATACAATAAATCAAGTATGCACAACGACTCTCAAAATGAAACAACTGTTTAATGCTTTTAGGAGAAATTTATATTCCAGGTTATAAGCAGCTAAAAGAAACATCATAGTGTTTAAACAAAAGAAATTTATATCCCAAGTTATAAGTATATATAAAACAAAAGTTACAATGTTTCAACAATTAAAGTAGAAAACTCAGAAGAAATCATTTCTAGAAGTTTCTATTGTTGATTTTTATTATAGATCCCTTAAAAGCACTGCTCTGAGCTTTCAAATTTTCAAAAGATGTGAATCCATAAGTTACTCACTTTAATAGGGAAAAGGAAGATGATGACAACAAGACTATAACAAGGAAAAGAACCATGTAGGGCTCAAATGTCACTGAGAATTCACACTGTCAAAAAGTTTTACATTCTACCATATCTGCATTACCAACAATATACCATTTTTTGCCCAGAGAAAAATCAATTTCACACACTCGCACATGCATATGATCAGACTCTAACATTTTAGTTTATAATCTTTTTCTTCCTAATGCACTAAAATCTCTAAAGGAATAGAAAGTTGCTTATATCCGAGAAGTATAACAAAATCTTACCTAACAACAATAAGAAGAAACGTTTATATTTATTATGGTTTGAGAAAACGTGCTAATGGACAGGAAAATGAATCATTTTCTACTCTTCAGAATCATGCCACATAAAGTGTTTCACTCACACAATAAATGAAGTTTAGAAACGTGTTTTACTCATTGGACTTTCAGACAATGAATTCTGTTTTTCTAGAGCAGGTCCAACCCTGCTTCATTCAAGAAGTGGAACAACAATGACCCCCAAGATGATGAAAAAATGTTCCCTGTGCTCTTCCATTTACACTTGTACATTAATACATAATAACATAATTTTAATTGTGAACCTCAAAATATGTTTTAATCAATATCATTTTACTTGCACTGAAAATGAAGAAACAGATTAACTCTGTAAGTTAAATTCAAGCTCACATGCTATCTGCATTCTATTTATTGCTTTGAAAGTACTGAAGCAACACCTGGTGGAAAAAAATAATCCATCCTACTCACAAATCCAGGTATTTCACACGCTGTCTCCCGGTTGTTCTGCTCTGGGTCACAGTAGATTCGTAGCTTTTGGACATCAAACTGGAAACAACAAAACCAGTCAAGTTAAAGTTGAGGCCCAAACAAATTGCTTTATAAAAAGCAACTCAGATGCACAGAAGCAGTCACTGTAGTCAGCAATAATGTGACACAGATCAAAGCACTTATCTTTGATAACAATAAAATACAATAAATAATAAAAAGACAAAATTTGAATTCTTGACATATAGCATAAAGGTGTGATGCAATGTAACTTCCAAGGAAAACTTTCCTAGCACCAAACACAAATCTCTGGTTTCCTTGGGAAACCCAGTGGTACTTATGTAGTATCCTTGTATTAAGAGCTCCTCTAGAAAGCATTTCCTGGGCCACTGAAAAGCTTCCCCAGGCTTTCTGTGTCCACCCTACATCTCTCCACGTTCCTGATCACACAGAGGAGGCTCAAGAAACCGTCTTTGGTTTCCAAGATTTAGTTGTTGGCACAGAGAGCTGTGTGATGAGTAAACCCAGCACTTATTACTATTTAAATATTTACTACAATTTGACATTAATACACAGAGACCATAATCACACATCTGAATATGACAACCATCTTCTCTTAATAGAAACAGGGTGAGAAAAACATACCTTTTCAAATAACAGATTTTTCAAGACATGGCTTGAAATATACACCTCTCAAACCATAATAGATATGCTAGTTTAAAAGAATACCAAAACAGTCACAGTTTTGCTTATGAAAATCCTGACATACATTAATCTAATTTTATCCTCACAGCTGCAAAAAAACTTTTATAACTGCCACTCACAATTTTACTCATTGTCTTTTCCAAATTCATGATATAATCGATGCTTCTCCTGAGAAATATGAAATTAATGTTTCATAAAAACATAGAATTCTACCATGCGCACAGGAGAACATATTTCTAAGAATTATTTTATTAAGTCTGATTTTTCATTTTCATACATACACACAAACATACAATTTCACTAATGAACTGACCACTTTTTGATTAAGTCCCTTAAAGGAATTAAGTTAAATACAATTATATACGATAAATACTATCACTAAAGCTCCATTTTATAGAATGCAGAAAGCAAATCATTTTTACTCACCTGAACAGTTTCTTCTTTCCCAGAGTATTTTCCAATTTGGGTTTGCCCACTGATGAAGATCCCTAACACTGGATGTAAAGGCTTGTTTTCAATTTGTTGATCATCAATATACAGAGTTACATCTTGTTCTGTTACTAAGAGACGAATCTGATGCCAGCCTTCATCAAATAATGTCTATAGGAAGAGAATACAGGAGATTCATAAAGAGAATTCCTAACAATCTTGTATTTTCTTTGTCTCTATTCTTTAGTCATCAACCATAAATCCATACCACACAGATTGGCTGTATCATATTCTAACTCATCCTGACCCGAGCTGGGTCCCAAAGGCCAATACCCACCAATCACTTTGTTAATCCCTACATGAGTTTCCATCGCACATTCCAAAGTAGCTGGACCAAAGTATTTGTGGAAAAAACTCCCTCAAGGTCACAGATAAGTTCCTAAAGTCCAATTCAAGTGGCTTCTTTTATCTTCTCATCCTACGTACTTCATGGCATCTGTGTATCATGTAACTAGTCCGTCCACTTTGACAGTCTCCCCCAAATCTTCTTCTCCTGATCTCCACGAAATGATATTAATAATATCCTCAGTTTTTAAACCACAGCAAGCACCCTTACCTTCTTCTCCTTACCTTAGTTGCCATAACACGTAGATGCAAAATTCCAGCAAGGATGTGTTTAAGGCACAACTCAGATTCACTTCTCCATTGCCCTTCTCATTGTCATAATTTAGGCTCACAGGTATCTTGCTTTGTTTGAATAATTTTTAAACCCATCTCAATCCCTGTCCCTTCCCTCTCCAAGCCAACCTTCTTCCCTCTACTAGAATTAATCTCATGCCCCTATCTTAATAATTTCTGTATTCCTAGGACAAAGCCCAGTTCCAGGGAAGAATCAAAGGTATTCTTTATGAAAGAAGGAAAAGGAGCAGAAGAGAGAGCTGCTTAGATCCTGACAGGACAGTAATCAGGACTTTTTGATGGAATTCCATCACTGACTGAACAAAATGCAAAACCGTGTGTCCAGTTCCCAGGGCCGTGTTTACATATAAGATACAAGTTTGAACTTATACCTGGCTCGCTTTTTGTGTGCATGAGTATCTTATACTCGAAACACAGGGGACGCTACATTCTATGCTCTAAATGAAAACCCTGCACTTTACTACACGTGACTCCTTAGAAATGAACCAAGATTTCCGTGTCCTGTCTCTCTATCAAAATCCTATACATCTTGCAAAGCCCATTCCAGAAGCCAACTCATTTATGAAGACTTGCCCACATTTTGTATTGGAATCCACTTTTTCTTCCACATTCCACATTTTGCACTTCTATGGGATACCAGAAGCACTGAATATTACATTATAAATAAGTTCGTTTAGGTGAGAAACATGCCATATTCATTTGTCACTTCTTACAGAAACCAGCACATCGTCTTTAATGAAAATGGCAGACAACGTTTTAAGTTTATTCTTCTCACCAAATGAAGAAATTGCAAAAATGCATAGTTCCATGTACAGCCTTTTATATTTCCTAAATTATATAACATGCTATCAGACGCAATCCACTCCAGTACTATTGCCTGGAAAATCCCATGGACAGAGGAGCCTGGTAGGCTACAGTCCATGGGGTCGCAAAGAGTCAGACACGACTGAGTGACTTCACTTTCACTTTCAGATTGTTATAATAATAATCAAAATGTAATTGCTTTTATCATGATATCTGTATTCTGAACACATTTGACTTGGAAAATACACTTTTACTTTTAGTTTATGTATTTTATTAAATATATGTTTCTTTGGGGGATATAAACTGTCCCGCTAATAAATGCAAATTCTATATCATTATCTACCTGTATTTAATGTTCTGACAAATATGACTTTACTTCATTACCCTGTAGGACATAGCAGTATAAAGCAGACCAACATGGACTTTGAAACTGACCAGACCTAAATTAAATTCCTGATGTCACAACTTAACTAGCCATGCTAGTTAAGAGAGAACTTAATAAAAAAAAAAAGAGAGAGAGAGAGAGAGAACTTAATATACTTGAACATTTTTTTTCTGTAAAAGGAGAGCAATAGCTCCTTCCTTGGGTGGTTATTATAATTAAATATTCCTGGCACTTAGAAACAAGTACTGAAAATATAATTTTCCCCACCTCATAATCTCACACGAATTAAGACATATTTTCACTAAAATTGAGTTGCCATATGATCCACTCCTGGTTATATATCCAGACAATATACTATACTTCAGACAAAACTATACTTCAAAAAGATACATGCATCCCTATGTTCATAGAAGCACTATTTACAATAGCCAAGACATAGAAACAACTTAAATGTCCATCAACAGATGAATGCACACAGATGTTATATACATTTATGTATGTTTTATATATATGAAAAGAGTGAAGTACTGCCATCTGCAGCAACATGGGTTAGATCATCATACTAACTGAAGCAAGCCAGAAAGAGAAGGACAAACACAGTGTGATATCACTGATATCTGGGATCTAAAATAGGACACAGACGAACTGATTTAAGAAATGGAAACAGACTCACAGACATAGAGGACAAAACTGTGGCTGGCAAGAAGGAAGGGGTGGGGGTGGATTATGAGTCTGGGATTAGTAGCTGCAGACTGTTACATATGCAGTGGACAAATGACAAGGTCCTTTCCACTGTACAGCAGAGAGTGTTATATTCAATATCCTGTGAGAAACCATAATGGAAAAGAATATGAAAACGAATAACATATATGTATAAATGAATCATTTTGCTGTATACCAGAAATTAATACAACACTGTAAATCAACTATACTCCAATAATTTAAAGAAATAATAATTGTCTTCCTTTGCTGCTTTTATTCAGTAAGCAAAATGACATTAGGAAATCAATATCTTTTCAGTCATGTTAAATTATGGCTCTCCTCTCCCAAAACACATCAACTTGATGCTAATTCCCCATGAATAACACAGTCATACCTAGGCATCTTTACCTTAACTCGAGGATCAGCAAAGGTGACCACTTGTGAGCCATTAATGATGCTGGTTGTTGTAAATAATAATGTTTTATCCACTCCATTTAAGGTAACTGCTATTTGTGGCCTTCCATCAATGGTTAAAATTCTCCATAAATCCCACATTTTCTTGACCTTAAATCTCTGAGTGGAGACAAATACGTATGATGGAGGAAGACCTTCTGGGAAAACATTACTGGAAAAAGAAGACTGTGTATAAGCTTAAAGAATTCTCAACATGTCTACAGATTTATCAAGAAAAAACTATATCAACATACAACATTATGGGGGGATGCGAGAGAGGTTCAAAAGGGAGGGGATATCTGTATACATATAGCTGATTCACTTTACTGTACAGCAGAAACTAGCACATTGTAAAGCAACTATGCTTCCCTGGTGATTCAGATGGTAAAGAATCTGCCTGAAGTGAGGTAGACCCGGGTTCAATCCATGGGTAGGGAAGATGCCCTGGAGAAGTAAATGGCAATCCACCCCAGTATTCTTTGTGTGTGTGTGTGTGTGTGTGTGTGTGTGTGTGTTTTACTTTATTTTACTTTACAATACTGTATTGGTTTTGCCATACATTGACATGAATCCACCATGGGTGTTTACAAGCTCCCGATCCTGAATCCCCCTCCCACCTCCCACCCCATATCATCACTCTGGATAATCCCCATGCACCAGCCCCAAGCATCCTGTATCCTGTATCGAACATAGACTGGCACTTTGTTTCTTACATGATAGTATACATGTTTCAATGCCATTCTCCCAAATCATCCCACCCTCTCCCTCTCCCTCTAAGTCCAAAAGTCCATTCTATACATCTGTGTCTCTTTTGCTGTCTCACATACAGGATCATCATCATCATCTTTCTAAATTCCGTGTATATGTGTTAGTATACTGTATTGGTGTTTTTCTTTCTGGCTTACTACATTCTGTATAATCAGCTCCAGTTTCATCCATCTCATTAGAACTGACTCAAATGTATTCTTTTTAATGGCTGAGTAATACTCCATTGTGTATATGTACCACAGCTTTCTCATCCATTCATCTGCTGATGGACATCTAGGTTGTTTCCATGTCCTGGCTATTATAAACAGTGCTGCAATGAACATTGGGGTACCCGTGTCTCTTTCAGTTCTGGTTTCCTCGGTGTGTATGCCCAGCAGTGGGATTGCTGGGTCAAAAGGCAGCTCTATTTGCAATTTTTTTAAGGAATCTCCACACTGTTTTCCATAGTGGCTGTACTAGTTTGCATTCCCATCAACAGTGTAAGAGGGTTCCCTTTTCTCCACATCCTCTCAAGCGTTTATTGCTTGTAGACTTTTGGATCACAGCCATTCTGACTGGTGTGAAATGGTACCTCATTGTGGTCTTGATTTGCATTTTTCTGATAATGAGTGATGTTGAGCATCTTTTCATGTGTTTCTTAGCCATCCGTATGTCTTCTTTGGAGAAATGCCTATTTAGTTCTTTGTCCCATTTTTGATTGGGTCATTTATTTTTCTGGAGTTGAGCTGCATAAGTTGCTTGTATATTTTTGAGATTAGTTGTTTGTCAGTTGCTTCATTTGGTATTATTTTCTCCCATTCAGAAGGCTGTCTTTTCACCTTACTTATAGTTTCCTTTGTTATGTAGAAGCTTTTAATTTTAATTAGATCCCATTTGTTTATTTTTGCTTTTATTTCCAGTATTCTGGGAGGTGGGTCATAGAGGATCCTGCTGTGATTTATGTCGCAGAGTGTTTTGCCTATGTTCTCCTCTAGGAGTTTTATAGTTTCTGGTCTTACATTTAGATCTTTAATCCATTTTGAGTTTATTTTTGTGTGTGGTGTTAGAAAGTGATCTAGTTTCATTCTTTTACAAGTGGTTGACCAGTTTTCCCAGCACCACTTGTTAAAGAGATTGTCTTTACTCCATTGTATATTCTTGCCTCCTTTGTCGAAGATAAGGTGTCCATAGGTGTGTGGATTTATCTCTGGGCCTAAAGAAACTAAAGACCTATATATTGAAAACTATAAAACACTGATGAAAGAAATCAAAGAGGACACTAATAGATGGAGAAATATACCATGTTCATGGATTGGAAGAATCAATACAGTGAAAATGAGTATACTACCCAAAGCAATCTACAGATTCAATGCAATCCCTATCAAGCTACCAGCGGCATTTTTCACAGAACTAGAAAAACTAATTTCAAGATTTTGATGGAAATACAAAAAACCTCAAATAGCCAAAGCAATCTTGAGAAAGAAGAATGGAACTGGAGGAATCAACTTGCCTGACTTCAGGCTCTACTACAAAGCCACAGTCATTAAGACAGTATGGTACTGGCACCCCAGTATTCTTACCTGAAGAATACCATGGACAGAGGAGAATGGTGGGCTACAGTTCACAGGGTCACAAAGAATTGGACATAACTGAGTAACTAACACACACAAAAATAATAAAATAAAATAGAAAAATACATATAACATTTACCTTGTGAATTCTGATAAATCAACTTTTGATGTTATTTCATATCCTTTAATCTTTGTTGGTGAAAGCTGAATTCTCTTCTTAGCCTTTTTCTTTATACCCAAGCCTAAAAGAATATCAAACCCCTTCTCATCACGTGCTGCCACAGGAATTCGTGTTGGACAGACAGATTCTATGAAGGAAAAGGCGTAAAAGTTGATTAATCATGGGTTACTTCAACAAAAAAGAAAATTAAGGGAGGAATAAAGAACATAGTATTCTAAAATCTCTATATGCATGCAAATGTATGTAAATGTATTTCTGAGAAAACGTTTTTGTTTTCAGGGTGTTTTTGTTACTTGACAATGGAGTCTTAATTGTCTTCTTTCTCCCTAAAATGGGATGAAATGTAAGATGAATATTTGTTTATGAACTGTTTTAAGGGCAACACTGTGCTGAAGTTTACACTTCACTATTTTAACTAAGAGGCAACGAAACACCTGGCCTGTGGTAAAGGCGGGCTGGAGCAGGATTTCTGCTTCTCATCCAGGATTGTCTGGGAGTCACACTCCCTTGGATACTGCTCTTGAACTTCTTGGATCCGGGAAATGAACTCTGCTTGCTTGCTTGCTTTCCCAGCATTTGAGAGGTAAGAAAAAACATGTGTGTTGCTCCTTATACTCTTTCCAGTTCTAGCAGTTTATAATCTTACAGTTCAAATGTCGTTGGATCTCTCACTCTGGAAAAAACTTAACTGTGGGTCTTTTCTGTTCATGGAAATTCTTCAAATGGGCCTATTATCTCATCTATGATTAATCAGATTATACATTCTATTAATCACATTCATAAATGAATAAAGAATTTTTCCTTAAGAAGAGTCATTAAGGTTTGCATTATACAGTCATGTATATAAATTATAAAAATGTGATGTGCTTTTCAATTATCTAGGAAACTAGTGTCTCAAATTATGTGGAAAATTCTGTACAGTTGAAATGCTATTAAGCTGTTATACTGTAGGAATGTTGCAATATTTTCAGATTCTTCCAAGGCCATCATATAATATACACACTAAGCCTGACTGCTTATATTTTATAGAGCAGCTAACAGAATATAAATAGAAGAACGTCCACAAAATGTGCTTTAAGATAAGCATTCTCCTGAAAAACATTAAAGAGAGGGAACAGTATCATATTTATCCTATAATAAAAAGTAATGAGATGGATTTTATTAGGTCAATAATACTGTCATAACATTTAGCACAAAATACTGAAATTAATTAAAGCTTTGTTATAGATAAAATTAGATGTATTCCTGAAAAGATACGGATATTTGCATCTCCAGGTCTGAGGATGCTGAGTTGTTTTTAGCTTGCTTGTTTGTTTCTTATTTTGTTTTTGCTTTGTTTGGCTGCAGTTGTCTGTTTATTGTTTTGGCCACACAGCACAGCAAGCGAGATCTTAGTTCCTGACCAGGGATCAAACTTATGCTCTGTGTAGCAGAAGCTTGGTGTCTTAATGACTAGACAGCCAGGGAAGTCCTGGGGTTTTGCTATTTTAATAGCTTTATCGAGGTAAATTGATATATAATAAATCAAACATAAAGTTTACAATCTAATAAGTTTTGACACATGTATATACCTGTGAAACCAACTCCACTGACAAAGCAATGAACATGTGCATCAGCCTCAAAAGTTTCCTTACGTTCCCTGCAATCTGTTCCTGACACCATTCACGATCCCAATCCCATCCGCATTCTCAGGCACCACTGATACGTCTTCTGTCACTACAAATAAGTTTGAATTTCATATAATTCTATAGCAATGGAAGCGTATTGTAAGTCCTCTTTCTTGTATGGCTTCTTTCATGCAGCATGATTATTTTAGATCCACTCTGGCTATTGTTTCAGTAGTTCATTCTTTTTGGATGCTGATTAGTGTCCACTGTATGGATATATCACAATTATCTACACACCTGCTGATGGACATTTGTATCATTAATA
This sequence comes from Ovis canadensis, assembly GCF_042477335.2. Classification (NCBI taxonomy): domain Eukaryota; kingdom Metazoa; phylum Chordata; class Mammalia; order Artiodactyla; family Bovidae; genus Ovis; species Ovis canadensis. The sequence continues at coordinate 19,367,226 of NC_091264.1, read as the reverse complement.
TTGGAAATAATGGAAATAAAATTAAGTTTTCATATAAATAGAATTAGATGTATCCCTGGGAAGGGAAGGGTATTTTCCTCTTGGATCAGAGGTTGCTGAGTTTTGAAGGACCTAATCTATCACATCCTTCTTCCTCTAGGAAGCTTAGCGCTAACTGATGAGAAGATACAGAGACTGTGCAAGCAGAAGGTGCTGGTTAGGGATGTGAACCACTGAGTCTGATGAGACAGTGAACTCTAATTAACCACCTCTGCCTGGCAGCCCAGCAGGACTGATTCATTCCCCACCACCTGAGAAACAGGACTTGCCTCTAAGCTCACATAGGATCCACAGAGAAAATGGAGCTCGAACTTCACAAACCTGTCCATCCAAAAAGAAAAACCTAAAGGGACTTTGCCAACATGACCATCTACTTATCTCAGATGCCCTTATCTGAAGAAACATTTTCTCATCAGTGGTAAGCAGTGAAAGAAAGTGGAGAAAGTCAATCTACATACTCACTGCAGCATTGCTTTTAATTTGAAAGAATGAGAACTCCCCAAAAAACTTTGCCTGCACCTAGACAAAAGCCAACTTAAGTGAACTTTGAGCAGAGAAGTGACAAATTAGACTTCACTATTAAACCAACCTTATATTTCAAAATAACCCATTTTCTGACAAATATTAATCTTTTACTATGTTGCTAAATAAATTTCTTTTCATCTCTACTTAAAATTGAAATTTCTTATCATTTAGAAACTCATTTTAATGTAAAATCAAGACAACTTATTAAAAGAAGAGATAGTGTAGCTGAAGCTCCTCCACATGAAAACACAAGAAGCAGGGAATAAATGTGGTAATAATGCTGTATTCAGTCCAGTTCAGTTCAATCGCTCAGTCATGTCTGACTCTTTGTGACCCCATGAACTGCAGCACGCCAGGCCTCCCTGTCCATCACCAACTCCCAGAGTTCACTCAGACTCATGTCCATCAAGTCGGTGATGCCATCCAACCATCTCATCCTCTATCGTCCCCTTCTCCTCCTGCCCCCAATCCCTCCCAGCATCAGAGTCTTTCCAATGAGTCAACTCTTCGCATGAGGTGGCCAAAGTACTGGAGTTTCAGCTTTAGCATCAGTCCTTCCAATGAACACCCAGGACTGATCTCCTTTAGAATGGACTGGTTGGATCTCCTTGCAGTGCAACGGACTCTCAAGAGTCTTCTCCACCACAGTTCAAAAGCATCAATTCTTCAGCGTTCAGCTTTCTTTACAATCCAACTCTCACATCCATACATGACCACTGGAAAAACCATAGCCTTGACTAGATGGACCTTAGTCAGCAAAGTAATGTCTCTGCTTTTGAACATACTATCTAGGTTGGTCATAACTTTTCTTCCAAGGAGTAAGCATCTTTTAATTTCATGGCTGCAATCACCATCTGCAGTGATTTTGGAGCCCCCCCCAAAAAAAGTCTGACACTGTTTCCACTATTTCCCCATCTATTTCCCATGAAGTGATGGGACCAGATGCCATGATCTTCATTTTCTGAATGTTGAGCTTTAAGCCAACTTTTTCACTCTCCTCTTTCACTTTCATCAAGAAGCTTTTAATTCCTCTTCACTTTCTGCCGTAAGGGTGGTGTCATCTGCATATCTGAGGTTATTGATATTTCAGCAATCTTGATTCCAGCTTGTGCTTCTTCCAGCCCAACATTTCTCATGATGTACTCTGCATAGAAGTTAAATAAGCAGGGTGACAATATACAGCCTTGATGTACTCCTTTTCCTATTTGGAACCAGTGTGTTATTCCATGTCCAGTTCTAACTGTTGCTTCCTGACCTGCATATAGGTTTCTCAAGAGGCAGGTCAGGTGGTCTGGTATTCCCATCTCTTTCAGAATTGTCCACAGTATATTGTGATCCACACAGTCAAAGGCTTCGGCATAGTCAATAAAGCAGAAATAGATGTTTTTCTGGAACTCTCCTGCTTTTTTGATGATCCAGCAAATGTTGACAATTTGATCTCCGGTTCCTCTGCCTTTTATAAAACTAGCTTGAACATCTGGAAGTTCACGGTTCACATATTGCTGAAGCCTGGCTTGGAGAATTTAGAGCATTACTTTAGGCTGTATTATATAACTGAACTCATAAATCAATAGATTAAATTCTTCCTGCCATTATGATGCAAGATTTGTTCCTGGCAGGGGGCAGGGTAATACAGAACAACATGAAGCCTCATTTGAAATGCATTTGATTTAAAACTGCAACAGAAAGAACTTTATTTGAAAAGAAAATGTGTTAAACATTATATCATAGGAATATTCCTATTTGAATTGCTCTTTTGATTTGTTTTACCAAAGAGAAGTTATAAGATATTAGACAAAGAGCTCCAACTGAAGATCAGAATCTGAGGTTTAGACCAAAGCCTTCCTCTTAACCTCTCATGAGCCTCTGGCTTCTCATCTGTGAAGTGAGAATAATGCTCTCCTTCACAGGGCTTGTCTGATGATCAGATGCATTGATGTATATGGAAATGCTTCATAACTTCAAAATAGCATGCAAGTGCGGGGAATAAAGCAAGTACTGTGTTCATCCTTTTTCTATAATCAAGTCTTTTGCACTGTATTCTATTAATAATCTCCAGGATTGTACAGGAAACGGTGTGGCATGGTGCGTGAAATCAAAAATGCCTATCAGTAATCACAATATAGCCATGGTTTCATTAATATCTAGCACATCTCATTAGTGATCATGCATGCTCAGCCGTGAACAGCTCTTTGCAACCATACAGACTGAAGCCTGCCAGGCTCCTCTGTCCATGGGATTTTCCAGCAAGAACACTGCAGTGGGTTGCCATGCCCTCCTCCAGGGGATCTTCCCAACCCAGGGATCTAACCCATGTCTACTATGTCTCCTGCATTGCAGGCAGATTGTTTACCACTTGAGCCATCAGGGAAGCCCTCTCATTAGGAAAAATGTATTTAAATAATTACATTTTATTTTTCTTTAGGCCTTCAATTTTTTAAGTGTAAAGTAAACGTAAAATTTATCATTTTGACTGTTTTTAAGTGTAAATTCACTACCATTAAGTATATTCAAATGTTGTATAACCACCACCACTATTCAGGGAACCAGAAAGGAAAACAAGGAAAAACCACTAAAGCAGAAAAGCTTCAATTTTCAGAAATAGAAACTTTGTACCCATTGGACAATAACTCCTCACTTCTCTCTTCTCAGCCCCCGCTATCCTCATATTTTCTTGAAGGAATAATCTTTCTTCCCTATTTGCTCACCTACAAGAACAATAAAATATCCTCATTCACAGGAATCGAAAAGTAAAATGTAGCTAAAATGCTCAAATACAGTTTGTAAGTTTGCATACACTGGCTATGGGAAACAGGTAAAAGAAAGTTTCCATACATAAAAACCTACTTTGATTGCCAACCAACAATTGTTCCAAAACCTTCCAGGGAAATAAAGGTAAATAACTAACTACTCTATAGTGTCCTAAAAAGATGTATGTATAAGCATAGAACCAATTTCCACTGGAAATTGGAAATAAAAATTGGAACTTGGAAGTTATTTTAAGGACCAAGAAAATCAAATGCTAACAAAATCAGTCAGAGGATAATACTCACGACAGGTAAGTTGAACAATCTAGATAAAGCAAGTTAGTTTGAAGAAGTACATTTAGGAGCAAGGACAAAAACAGAAAAAGAACTCAAGATCTAAGTTTGCAAGTGCAGGAAACTAAACAGTTGTTAATTTTAGCCCAATATGTTCAGAGAGTATTCAGGAAAGGAATGCTTTCTGGAACAATAGATCATTCCAACTTATTTTAAACACTAGGGTGCAGTAAAAATTGCTTTCTGTTAAATCTAACGGATAAGTAATATAAGTAATTCAGTCTTATCAGGGTCATAAAAACATGTTCTATTTAAAATCCTACCATAGTCAGGGACAGAAAAACTGTCCATCTTTTGAGTCTGACCAGGACAATTAGATATGTCCAGCTACTCCTTTCTATGTGTGCATGTCTGACTGTTGGTGACCCCATGGACTATAGCCTGCCAGACTCCTCTGTCCATTTGATCTTCCTGGCAAAAATAGAAGAAGGGGTTGTCATTTCCTCCTTCAGGGTATCTTCTCAACCCAGGGATCAAACCTGTGTCTCCAGTGTCTCCTGAACTGGCAGACATATTCTCTACTGCTGAGCCACAGGACTGGAAAAGGTCAGTTTTCATTCCAATCCCAAAGAAAAGCAATGCCAAAGGATGCTCAAACTACTGCACAATTGCATTCATCTCACACGCTAGCAAAGTAATGCTCAAAAATTCTCCAAGCCAGGCTTTAACAGTTCATGAACCAAGAAATTCCAGATGTTTAAGCTGGATTTAGAAAAGACAAAGGAACCAGAGATCAAATGGCCAACATCCAATGGATCATCAAAAAAGCAAGAGAGTTCCAGAAAAACATCAGCTTCTGCTTTATTGACTATGCCAAAGCCTTTGTTTGGATCACAACAAACTGTGGAAAATTCTTGAAGAGATGGGAATGCCAGACGACCTGACCTGCCTCCTGATAAATCTGTATGCAGGTCAGGAAGCAACAATTAGAACTGGACATGGAACTGGTCCCAAATCAATAAAGGAGTACGTCAAGGTTGTGTATTGTCACCCTGTTTATTTCACTTCTATGCAGAGTACATCATGAGAAATGCTGGACTGGAAGAAGCACAAGCTGGAATCAAGATTGCCGGGAGAAATATCAATAACTTCAGATACACAGATGACACCACCCTTATGGCAGAAAGCAAAGAGGAATTAAAGAGACTCTTGATGAAAGTGAAAGAGGAGAGTGAAAATGTTTGCTTAAAACTCAACATTCAGAAAATGAAGATCATGGCATCCAGTCCCATCACTTCATGGGAAATAGATGGGGAAACAGTGACAGACATTATTTTCAGTTCAGTTCAGTTCAGTCACTCAGTCGTGTCCAACTCTTTGTGACCCCATGAATCGCAGCACACCAGGCCTCCCTGTCCATCACCAACTCCCGGAGTTCACTCAGACTCGCGTCCATCGAGTCCGTGATGCCATCCAGCCATCTCATCCTCGGTCGTCCCCTTCTCCTCCTGCCCCCAATCCCTCCCAGAATCAGAGTCTTTCCAATGAGTCAACACTTCGCATGAGGTGGCCAAAGTACTGGAGTTTCAGCTTTAGCATCATTCCTTCCAAAGAAATCCCAGGGCTGATCTCCTTCAGAATGGACTGGTTGGATCTCCGTGCAGTCCAAGGGACTCTCAAGAATCTCCTCCAACACCACAGTTCAAAAGCATCAATTCTTTGGCACTCAGCCTTCTTCACAGTCCAACTCTCACATCCATACATGACCACAGGAAAAACCATAGCCTTGACTAGATGGACCTTAGTCAGCAAAGTAATGTCTCTGCTTTTGAATATACTATCTAGGTTGGTCATAACTTTTCTTCCAAGGAGCAAGTGTCTTTTAATTTCATGGCTGCAATCACCATCTGCAGTGATTTTGGAGCCCAAAAAAATAAAGTCTGACACTGTTTCCACTGTTTCCCCATCTATTTCCCATGAAGTGATGGGACTGGATGCCATGATCTTTGTTTTCTGAATGTTGAGCTTTAGGCCAACTTTTTCACTCTCCACTTTCACTTTCATCAAGAGGCTTTTTAGTTCCTCAGATCATGAATTCCTTATTACCAAATTCAGACTCAAATTGAAGAAAGTAGGGAAAATCACTAGACCATTCAGGTATGACCTAAATCAAATCCCTTATGATTATACGGTGGAAGTGAGAAATAGATTTAAGGGCCTAGATCTGATAGATAGAGTGCCTGATGAACTATGGAATGAGGTTCATGACATTGTACAGGAGACAGAGATCAAGACCATCCCCATGGACAAGAAATGAAAAAAAGCAAAATGGCTGTCTGGGGAGGCCTTACAAGTAGCTGTGAAAAGAAGAGAGGTGAAAAGCAAAGGAGAAAAGGAAAGACTTTATTTTAGGGGGCTCCAAAATCAGATGGTGATTGCAGCATGAAATTAAAAGATGCTTGCTCCTTGGGAGAAGAGCTATGACCAACCTAGACAGCATATTAAAAAGCAGAGACATTACTTTGCTGATTAAGGTCTGTCTAGTCAAAGCTATGGTTTTTCCAGTAGTCATGTATGGATGTGAGAGTTGGACTATAAAGAAAGCTGAGCACTGAAAAATTTATGCTTTTAAACTGTGCTGTTGGAGAAGACTCTTAAGAGTCCCTTGGCCTGCAAGGAGATCCAACCAGTCCATCCTAAAGGAAATCACTCCTGAATATTCATTTGAAGGACTGATGCTGCAGGTGAAACTCCAATACTTTGGCCACTGAGGTGAAGAACTGACTCATTGGAAAAGACACTGAGACCTTGATTCTGGAAAAGATTGAAGGCAGGAGGAGAAGGGGATGACAGAGGAGGAGATGGTTGGATAGCATCACCGACTCAATGGACATGAGTTTGAGTAAGCTCCGGGAGTTGGTGATGGACAGGGAAGCCTGATGTGCTGCAATCCATGGGGCTGCAAAGAGTTTGACATGACTTAGTGACTGAACTGAACTGAGTCACCAGGGAAGCCAGATGTTAACAAGATGTGAGATTATCATACTAATTAATAACGAACACATTTTTCCAGATCTCACCTAGCCCAGTTTATAAGTGCCTATTCAATCCAATTCTACTTGTTAGATTGTTTGTAAGCCACCCCTCTGCAGAAGTCACATATTTTATTGATAACTGGGGAATCTTATATGGAGATTTGCAGTCAGAGACTGAAAGCAATTTTACTGATCCAGATCCAATAGTCCAGTAAAATATAGTCCTCTATGATGCCCCTGTGTACAACTCAGATCTATGCAAGCCAGCTCCTTTAAACTTTCCTGAATTGAACTTGCCCTTAATGGTAAGGAAAAAGTGAGTATAGGTGTCACTGACACACATCCCTCAATGACATTCAGTGACAAATAATTTGCCTTTCTGAATGTCTGTTATATCATCAGGGGCTTCAGTATCATGTAATGTACAAGTCATACAAAAGGTGCCACATCCACCATGGTTTCAGTTTCAATTTAGTACTAAGACTGTAATAACTTAGCCTCCATCTCATCATATTGGAAATACAATAAAATAGCAATAGCAAATCCTAAATAAATTATCCAAGAAGAAGTCCATTTACCAAAGCCCAGATTCACAAAATTTCTTTTCTCATCACTGATTAAGTGATCTCACCCTTTTAACCAGCAAGCAATCCCACTGTCTCGAAATATAGATTGATTTAAAGTCAAGAGTACTTCATCAGAGGAAGATGTCTGCCCAACACATGACTGACAGACAGTGGGACCTAGTAAGCATAGATTTTTATAAGACTCCTTTCAGTGGTGAGTCAACAGAACCAATAAACTCCAATTAGCCTTAAGTACAATTTGTGTGCAACCCAGAAAAGTAAAAATCTTTTTCACCAGTGAGTAGTCTCACTAACAGAGAATGTATTATTTTTCAACAATAAGAAAAATATAAGGAATGGAAATCCATCCTTGGCTTAGAAAATAAAGGGTAATTACACAAGTAACTCATCTGGTTTTGTCAGTTTTCATTTTAAAAGCATTGATTACATGATGACATGTTAAGCTATTCCTTTCTCTGATTGAATACTAGAGATGGAGAAAGGTAGTGCATTTTACCTTTAGGCAAATCCAGACACTAGTCTGTATCCCATTCCTATAACTCATTGTTTACTCTTTTTTTTCATTTTTAACTTAAATGAGAACTTTTGTTAAATATTACAGTTATGCATCATTTTAACATGCTAACTCTTTTGTTTATTTAGCAGACATCCAGACATCTTAACATGCCTGTCTGTTGCTCTAGCCTCTAGCATGCTGATAATAATGTGCATACAATGTGGTCTCTTTGCTCTCACACTGATAGGGCTGACCTCTGTGACCAACAGGAAAGACACTGGTGTCCTCCTCGCTCTCTTGGATGACTCACTCTGGGGGAAGCCAGTCGTCATGTTGCAGGGATGTTCAAACAGCTCCTTGGAGATGTTTACCTGCCCAGGACCTGAGACCTCCTGCCAACAACAGCACCAACTCGCCAACCTTGTGAGTGAGTCACCTTAGAAGCAGACCTCCAGCCCCAGTCAAGCCTTCAGCTGACTGCTGTGCCAACTGATATCTTGACTGCATTCCTTGAGAGAACCTGAGTCAGGATCACCCAGCCCAGCTTTGCCCATGTCCCTGATCCACAGAAACTGTATGAGATAATAAATGCTATTATTATTTAATCCAAATACAAGATAAAATGAACGAAACAAAATGAAAATAAGGCCTCTGTTACCAAAGCTGGAGTCAGCCAATTAGCCTAAGATCATATTCAAGAACCAAATTCAGATCTGGTTCTGACTCCATAGATTGGGCTAGACCATCATATATATTCACATGGCCTCAGGTTTATAGAAAGAACTATCAAGTGCTTTACTTTAATATACATTGCATTGTGCTTACTGAATTTTTCAAACTTTTTTGTAAGATACAACCTACATTCAGTAAAATACCTTGATCTACTCTATGAATTATGCTATGATGTACTTAGCCATTTTCCTGTGAGCAGTCATTTGAGTTGTTTTCAGTTTGGGGCTTCTTTAAATAAAGCTGCTATGAACATTCTTGAATAGTCTTTTGGTGACCATATGAACTTATTTCTCACAGCTAAATATTAAGTAGAACTGCTGTTTCATAAGGTAGCAGTATTCTTTGCCCTGATATATAATGTCAAAGACTTTTTCAAAGTGATTGTACAATTTTCACTCCTATGGGCATGCCAATGGTCATTTTAAAGGATGTTATAATAATAAAATATGTCATTAAGTGATATGTATTATATAAATAACATTTTAGAGAGAGAGAAAGAATGGGAGAGTAAGCTACTTATATAAGCTTTAAACATTGCTGAGAAAATTATTCTGAATATTTTCTATTTATTTCTTTGCTAGAAATAATGAACTGAACATACTCAGCTGCATTTAAATCCAATCATAAACCCTGAGAGCAAGGTCTGTGTGCTATAATTTGAATATTTTCTGAATCATACCATACCATAGTCATCTTACATTTTCAAATTTAATACTCATCATTGGTTTTCACATGAAATATAAACATATCATATTTCTTTATTAGAAACATAGCTCTATTCTAATTAAATGAATGGAAAATCCATATTTTTGCATACACTACAAGGCCTTGACAATGTAGGTTGTCACCAATTCAGATTAGATTTAAATTCTTTTAATCTACAGATAGAAAACAAAATGATTCCCCTGACTATTCAATGAGGTTTTATGAAATGTTACCCCTCATCAAATCCCATCTGCCAGATTCACCCCACCTCTGACCTCTCATTTTCCTGTGCCCCATCTCTGTGGTTAGGAATTCAAGCACATATGTACCAATAGTGGAGAGGCAGAGGGAAGGAAATGAGCTCCATGTGAGAGCAGAGAGATTAACCACATGCTTGTTATGAAATCATGTAATCATGAAATCCTATCTCCAAAAGCAACTCAGTTGCCCTGGCCATGGCTCCTGATATGTGTATCTTTACCTTTTGTGGCTTCCATTGAAATGTAAGTTAAACAGAGTAGGGGAGAGGAGTATACCAGGCTGTTATTAGTATTATGCCTTGAATTAGATAATCAAATTATCCAGCAATCTGCAAGCAAACAGTCATCCAAAATGTGAATAATTTCAACAAGAGAAAAAGAAATTAAGAAGTCCTGAATATCATTCCAAATTAAAGTACACCATGGTGGAAAGCACTGAACGGAAAAAAAGCCCCAGTGCTTTTTGGGATGAAAGACACCAAAGTTCCACTTAGGGAAGCCAGCTCTCTTTCTCGCTCCCCTCTCACCTCTCTAAGAACATATGGCTACATTTACACAGCTAATTGCCTTCTGACTTCTGGTGCCTCTTGAGTCCACACCATATACTCTTTTAAGAAACAGATACAGTTCCTGCTTCATCCAAGAATCACGATGGTGGAGAAAGGAATGGTAAGAATACACAGGCTGTCTCCAGGTCCTGCTCTTTGAACTGTCTTCTGTGCACAGGTGAGTTCAGCTCACCTGAATCAAAATATAGGTCCTGAAACTAAGTCCTTCAAACCACAAGCTATTGGAAGCCGTTGTAGATACTTAAGGTTGGTACTTTCCAAAGCACAAGGAGAAATCACTTTCTTTTCTCTCCTCATTCTATTGCATCAAGGCCATGCTTGGCTGACTCACGAAAACAACAGAAGAATGATGTCAGCAAGATAGCAGAATAGAAAGTCACGACAACCATTCCCTAACTGAAATGCTGATTTAACAATGATATATGGGCCAAAATACCTTTATGAACACTCCATATTCAAGTCAGGAAGTTGAAGTTCCCCAGATGAGCACAAAAATAAGAATAACATCTTAAAGTAGGCAATAAGAGTGATTTCACCCTGGCACATCAGTTCCCTCTCCAGGATGACACAAATAAGTGCCAAGAGAGATGCCCTTGCTTATAATGACTCCCCAGTGAGGAAGAAAGAAAAATGGAGCATGCATCTAATGCTCCAGCTTTCAGAGAAACTGGAGAGACAGAGAGACTGGAGAGATGGAGAGACTGGTTTCTGTCTTGACTCATTTGCAACACTGATGGAACCAGAATCAATTGAATGCCTGGGGACTACAGAGAACAAATAAGAGTGTGACGGTGGCTTGTTGTGACATGGCTCTGCATGGTCAGGAGAAGACACATGACTTGAAGCTTCTGCCTCAGGAAGAGAAAAGAGTGGAGATGTATTCAGCATCCCAGCTTTTCAAAGGGCTGCCTGAGGGAATGATATTGGTCCCACCTGACTAATGATGCTGACAAGGAGCCAGCACTCCTGGACACCTAGTGGCCACTAAGAACAAGGAAAGGGGGGAATTTGTAAAACTAGAGGACTTGAAGTGTTACAGGAAGATACCAAATGGAGTGAAAGATTATGAGTTTCTGAAAAAGAAACCTGTCTCACTAATTAACAAATTGCTTACACAGTCCCAAAGAAATCATATCCCTCCAAAAATGGTTTCAAAATCTCTAGCCAGGTAGATTGCTGAGGGACTTCCACTGGGCAAAGCCTGTTGGTAAAGACTGGGGAAAGTGATTGCTTTTTCAAATGTGTAAATCTCAACACAAAACTATGAGATATATGACTCAATCAAAGGAACATAATAACTCTCCAGATACTGACCCTGAAGAAAGAGAGGTATGTTATCTGACAAGAAAACTGCCAACCGAAAATAACATACCTGGCAAAACTGTCATTCAAAATAGAAAGAAAAATAAATACTTTTCTAGATTAAGAAAAAGCTCATCACCACTAGGGCTCCCTAACAAGAAATACTAGGGAAGCCCTTCAAATTGAAAGGATATTAAGCAGCAACACAAAAGCACTGGAAAGTATAAAATTTGCTGGTAAAGGTAAATATAGAGACATATTCAGAATACTGTAACACTGTAACAGTGGTATTTAAATCACTTTTAATTCTGATATAGAAAACTGTGAAAATATATTAATGGATACACAGTATAAGATGATATAATTTGTGGCATCATTAAAAAGTGTAAAGGGGGCAGAAAAAAATAAAAAATAGAGTTTTGAAGTTATTAAAATAGATTGCTATAACTACATGATGTTTTCTATATCAGAGGAAACTAGCATGCTACAGTCCATAGGGTTGCAAAGAGTCAGAAATGACTGAGTAGGCATGCTTGCGTTACATAGTAACCCCAAACAAACTACCTATAGAAAATATACAAAAGTAAATTAAAAAGGAATTTGCATGTCACTACAAAAATCAATAAAACAAAAAAGAATCAATCCCTATCAGTAGTTATTCAGATGTGAATTAATTAAAATCCCCAATAAAAGGCATACAGTAGCTAAATGGATTTTTAAAAATAAGATTCATGCTGTCTATAAGAAATTTACTTTAGAATTAAGGACACACATAGGATAAAAGTAAAGGGATAAAGGGATGGAAAAAAGATACTTCATACAAAAGTTTACCAAAAGAGAACAAAAACGGTGACAAAATGGACTTTAAGTCCAAAATCTCTCAAAAGAGACAAGGAAGGACATTAAGTGGAAGTGAAAGTGAAGTCACTCAGTTGTGTCCGACTTTTTGCAACCTCATGGACGGTAACCTACCAGGCTCCGCGGTCCATGGGATTTTCCAGGCAAGAATACTGGAGTGGGCTGCCATTTCCTTCTCCAGGGAATCTTCCCAACCCAGGGATCAAACCTGGGTCTCCTGCATTGCAGACAGACACTTTACCATCTGAGCCACTAGGGAAGCCCATTATATATATATATATATATATATATATATATATATATATATATATATAATAAAAATTGGTTAATTTGCCAGTGAAACATATGAATTATAAATATATATGCAATCAACATTACAGCACCCAAACATATGAGGCTAACATTGACAAAACTGAAAGGGTAGACAGAAACCCAGTAACAGTAAGGGATTTCAATGTTCCAGTTTTAATAATGAATAGAATATTCAGACAGAAGGTCAACAAAACAAAAGAACCTGAACAACACTTTAGGCCAAGTGCATCTAATAGGCATATATAGAACACACTGCCTACCCTCATCATGGCCACAGGAGCAGAATACACATTCTTCTCAAGCACAGATGAAAGTCTCCAGGATAGGTAACATGTTAGGTTAAAAATAAATAAATAAATAAGCCTTAACAAATTTAAGAAGATTGAAATCATACCAGGTATATTTTCCAACCACAACTGAATGATATTAAAATAATTTTATTATTTTATTTTATTAATATTTTTATTAATATGCAAGGAAGAAAACTGGAAAATTCACAAATATGTGGAAATTAATACACTCTTGAACAATCCTTAAGTCAAATAAGGATTTGACTTTTTCGACAGAAGATATCTTGATACAAACAAACCGTAAAATACTACATACAGAAACATATGGGATGCAGCAAAAGCAGTACTGAGGAGGACATTCATAGCAATAAAAATAATAAAGATCTCAAATAAACAACCTACCTTTACAAGGCAAAAGAACTAAAAAAGGACAAACTAAGACCAAGTTGAAAGAAATACTCTCCAATATATAAAGAAATCATTTTTCCATCACTTTTAGGTGGTCTTGAAATAAGGAACATATTAAACAATACACCTTCAAGGAAATAGCAGATTCATGAATATGAAATAATCTATAGGGGAACAAAGAGTTGGATAATATTTTGTTCATCCTGGATCAAGAACAGTAGAATAGAAAAAGGAACAACCCTATATGCTAAACACCTCAAAATAGAAGTTAACTATTTGTCAAAGAAAAGGTGAGTTAGTCAAATAATCTAACATATATAATATTAATTATATAATAAATATATATAATTTGAGGCTGCTGCAATACAGCAGTGCATTAATTTAGTACATTAATCACAATGCGTAATACAGTATGAAATGTCAAGTGCAAAAAAACTCATATCTTCCACAAGTACAACTTCAAAATGTACATTTTAAAAGATGTCTATTGTACAGTGAATATGTGAACTGAATAGACACAGACATTACTTACATTCTTTTTCTGAGTGTGGATGAAGAAATATTTGGCAAGATTTCAAATCTGATTTTTTTTTTACAGATCAGACATTTTAGCTGAAAGAAGCTTTACCCCTTTACACACAGCTACTCTTTCATGTGTATTTTTAAAAATTTAAATACAGAGAATGCATTTATGAAAATACAGATCTTCAGGAAAAGTCTATGAAGCAAATACTAAACAGACATATTTAATCAAATTTATATTTTAGGATTAAAATGAATGGTAAGTGTAATTTTACCATGGAAAGTCTGTTTTAATAATGAAGTATACCTAACTTCAAAGTGAAAGATTTCTAACTAATCCAACAACACATTAAAAACCTAAATTCCTTTGACCTGTTCAACACAATAAAAGTCAACACAGTTTTGCTGTTACAGAATCATGAAAAGAATAACTGTACTGAGCATTTGTATTTACTTATTAGTACCTTTTTTTTAAGTTTTATTATAGAAAATACTTAATTTTCTATGCTGTTTGTTTTGAAGTGGTTTCTTAAAATATTAGTAGATAATCTAAAAACTTTGAAGTATTTTTCTCTACCACAGTCCCCTCAAATACAAAAAAAATAAACAAATTGTTTCTAAGTCACAATCATGTAGAAATTTTTCCATCAAAAGTGAACCAAACAATTTTTAGATTTTTTGTAAGTAAACTGGGAAAAAACATTTCGATTTGCATGAATATGATTTTGGGTAGATGGCACATTAAATGCCTATAATATTAAAAATAAATGATATGAATAAACTATTCTCCCCCCAAATAACATGAATGCAAGTATGTCTGTACTCTAAAAGTTTTAATATTTACCAAAATCTGGAACTTTCCCATATTTTACTGGATGATGTAAACTTAATTAACTCCAGTATTTTATGGAATGATGTAAACATAATTAATAGACTAGCAAGCACTATATTTTCAAAGCTTTCCTCATTGCTGGTGGGAGTTTGTTTTTCTCAAGTGAAGTTTTTAAGACTCTTCAAAAGTTTTAAAAATGTTAGTAATTTGATATTTGTTTTCTGTTTTCTTTAATTCCCATTCACAATTAGGTACTGGAATATTCAGTTATTTGTATTAGAAAAACTTAGGAATAAACCAACTATACAAAAATGGAGAAAATTTAAATAAATAATCTTAAAAGATTATATGCTATAATATTAATAGAGTAAAATCATACTTATAGTAATATAGAATAAATAATATGAAAAGAGAGTATGAAATTATTTATACAATATTATCCTTATTTAGGCAGTCTTCCCAAGTGGCTCAGACAATAAAGAATTCACTTGCAATGCAGGAGACTTGGATTCGATCCTTGGATTGGGAAGATCCCCTGGAGAAGGTAATGGCTACCCACTCCAATATTCTTGCCTGGAGAATCCCATGGACAGAGGAGCTTGGCAGGCTACAGTCCATGGGGTCACAAAGAGTCAGACACGACTGAGAGACTAAGGGCACACACACACACACACATACATACACACACACACACCACATCCTTATTTAGGCACATGAATAAACTCTCAAACACTCTGAAATCAAAAAAGACTAGAATGAAAAAGGCAGAAACCTTGCTAACAGGAGTGATATAATAATATATGATTTACATATATTTTCATTCTTTATGTATCTTAACTTTCTATGACCTCCACAATAAACACATTGTATCTGAAAGGAAAACACACACACAAAAATCACAAAATCTTATATCCTCCAACTGCAGATTTTACAAGAAAGCAATTGTTCCCCAAAACAAAATTTATCCAGAATAACTCTAACACAGAAACATGTGCTCACTTCAGTTCTGACTTAACTCATCTGACATTGAATATAACCATCTCCCCCACTGCAAATGAACAGGTTATAAAAAACTGTAGAAACTGTCATTCTTGCTTGTTTCCACATTATATTAAGGCTTACCTTCACAAAGTTTCTGCTTAATCACCTCCCTTATTTTGGATATTGCAATGTAGTCTTCCACATAAAACACATAGGTGGATGAAGGCTTGTTGGCAATAGCTCTAAGTTCTGCCTCTTCTGTTTCTGACCCAACACCAATGGCAAATAACGTTATTCTACTATCTCTTGCTGCTTCTGCAGCATTCTTGACTTCATCTTGGGATTTACCATCCGTAAGAACTACTGCTATCTTGGTCAGAAATCGTGAGGACTTGGCAAAAAGGTAATCAAGGGCAAACTGGATGGCCTTTCCAGTCCGTGTGTTTCCTCCCAAGTAATGTATTGACTCCATGGCAGCCATCAAGCTCTCTCCCGACTCATGGCTCCCCAGGGGGAGCTCCAGGACAGGGTAGTCACTGTACTGGACCACTCCAACCTGAATAAACTTCGGTCCTATGTCAAAGTTCTTGGTGATATTGACAAGCCACTTTTTCACTATTTCAAAGTTTTCTGGGCCAACGCTGTAAGAGCCATCCAAGATGAAAACTAAATCTGTCGGAGCAGTACGACAACCTAAGTGAGAAAGAAAATCATCAGAGTACATGTGTTACAGAAAGAACAAAAAGAGGAAGGTTTCAAATACATGAATTTTTAATTAACCAGATTGGGGAATCCTTTCACAATGTATATGTATATAAAGTCATCACAGTGTATACCTTAAATATCATACAATTTTATATATCAATTATATTGAATACCTCAATAAAACTGAAAATTTTTAAAGTAAAAGATACAGTAAGCAGTTCATAAGAGTTTTGTGAAGATTAATATGACACACTGTTTAACTTATGAAAATTCTTTATAAATGAGGGCTATGATTTTTGTTGATATTTTTGAATTATCTTAAGGATTAATGAATGAATCAGCTTTAAAATCAGACATTAAAAAATGGGTGCTTGCATTGTTGGTGGGAATGTAAATCGATGTAGCCCACTACGGAGAATAGTATGGAGATTCCTTGAAAAACTAGGAATGAAACTGCCATATAACCCAACAATCACACTATTGGGCATATACTCAGAGGAAACCGTAACTGAAAAAGACACATGTACCCCACTGTTCATTGCAGCACTGTTTCCAATAGCTAGGACATGGAAACAACCTAGATGTCCATTGACAGATGAATGGATAAAGAAGTTGCCGTACATATACACAATGGAACATTACTCAGTCATGTAAAGGAACACACTTGAGTTAGTCCTGATGAGCTGGATGAACCTGGAGCCTATTATACACAGTGAAGTCAGAAGGAGAAAAACAAATGCATATAAATGGGATCTGGACGGCCCAGTTTGCAGGGCAGCATTGACGGCAGACCTGGAGGGCTTCCCTGGAGGCTCAGGCAGCAAAGATCTGACTTCAGTGCTGGAGACCTTGGTTTGTTCCCTGGGTTGGCAGGATCCCTTGGAGAAGGGAAAGGCTACCCACTCCAGTGTCCTTGCCTGGAGAATCCCATGCACAGAGGAGCCTGGCAGGCCAGTCCATGGAGTCGCAAAGAGTCGGACACTACTGAGCGACTTGCACTTTCATTTTAGTGCAGACATGGACATAGAGGACAGACTTGTAGACACAGTAGAGGAAGGAAAGGGTGGGACAGATTGAGAGGATAGCATCAGAACATATGTACATTTACAATTTGTGTACATTTATATTTACAATTACCATATGTCAAACAGACAACCAGTGGGAATTTGCTGTATGATGCAGGGAGCTCAAACCCGGTGACCTATGACAACCTAGAGGGCTGGGATGGGATGGGAGTTGGCAGAGAGATTCAAGAGGGAGGGGTAACATGCATACCTATGACTGACTCATGTGAACGTACGGCAGAAACCAACACAACATTGTAAAGCAATTATCCTCCAATTAAAATTAAAAAAATCTTTTTAAATGATAGATAAAAAACAAAAAAAAATGGATGCTGCATATGAATATGACATTTAGATATCTCTTTGTAGGGGCAGGTATTGTTATAAAGCAACGTTTTATTCTATTTCTCCAGAGAATAAATGAAACCACAAAATATTTTAATAAATAAATGCATCATTTTCAGCTATACACTAACATCATTATCAATGAAATATGTTTAGTTAAATGCTAATCTGAAATATTTGTAAAAATACATATAAACCAATGAATGGGGAAAGGAACTAAGAACAAACTTTCTGCCAACTTCAGGACTCACCTAGCCAGCAAAGGCACACACATTCTTGACACAGTTGAGAAAATTTATATGAGCCAAGATCATGAAAGCAGCCATCTGTGTACTACACACAGAATGAACGTTTAAAGGTCTGATCACTCATCTTTAGCCACTTATGTAGTAAAACATTCCTCGTGTGAAGTGAGTCAAGTGCAAAGAGGTAAAGCCATTCCTCTCTCCATAAAAATAAAGACGTATTAAGATACCAGGAATCATGTGAAATCAGCACATCTTTGAGTTCTATCAAGAAAAAAGACTATCTGTGGTACAAGTTATACCCAGATGTACACACGTGAAAAGAACAAAAAACAAAAACTTTCTTAACTCTCTTTTCCACAGTATACAACACGCTTTTAACCCTATTTCATTCTTTCAGTGTGTTTATAGTGAAGACCTGCTCTCTAGGGACTGACTGGCTTCAAACACACCTGAGATATCTCTAAAAGCTCCCAGCCTAGTAAGACAGACAACGAGCTAGTTAGAGAAATGAAAAGAATCATGAGAACATACAGGAGGAGGTGGCAACCTAACTGGAAAGTCAGGGGTGGTTCTGTGGGAAAGCAGACAGGCAACCTGAGATCAGAAAGCAGCTTTATCTAGGTCAAGAGGAGGACATTCTACTCAGAAGGAAAGCAAGGGCAAAGTTCAGGAGGTGAGAGACAGACCCAGCCCTGTAGAAACGTTGGTTTGTCCCGGTGATTCTGTGGTCGACAGAGAGTACAGGGTGGAAGAGCCGCACTTGCTGCCTGCTTCTCTAACTTTTGCACTTAAGGCAGCAAAAATACTATTGCTTATGGCCCGCAGGACAAGGATGCCATGCCCTTGGAAACAATGATTTGGAAAAGGAGGAAGTGAGTCAAGGTAGTGAGATACAAATTTTAAGTCGTGTGATTTTACTCAGATGAGGTGGTGTCGCCATGCAGAGGGGTGTGAAGGACACTCCTTCAGCAACCTCTGTCATGGGGACTGTCGCCAGACTTCAGGGCAGGTACTGCAGAAATAGGATTCTGCCCAGAGACAAATTGTCCAAGGCAAGGGAACTCAGCTCTCCTGCTATCTTTGGAAGGTGGATGAGGATGACAGGGTTACGCTTTTATTGGTGTTTTGAGGGAGAGACAGGACAGGAAGGCTGTGTTTGCTGGCTCTTCGAGGTCACCCTTCTCTGATGCTCTGAAGTGTGTTGTGCCTGGAACTGTGAGTGTTTGTGTATCACTTGATTCAGTGATCATAAACTTGTACAGGGTTATTCTTGGCCATTTCTACTCCAGTCCGGAGCCATGGGGCCTATATTTCATATCTGCAAGATTACCCAAGAGGACAGACACAAAAGCAAGTGCTGCCATTTATAAACCACAGATGAAAGAGCACTCTGAGAGATCCCCTTGTAAGAGAGGCTGGATCACCAGAGTCACAGGAAAGGAATTCATTGAAGACAAAAGTGTTGGTGTTAGTCGCTTAGTCACGTCTGACTCTTTGCGATCCCATGGACTGTAGCCCCACCCCGCCCCAGGCTCCTCTGTCCATGGAATTCTTCAGGCAAGAATACTGGAGTGGGTTGCTGTTTCCTTCTCCAGGGGACCTTCCTGACCCAGGGATTGAGCCCAGGTTTCCTGCATAGCAGGCAGATTCTTTACCATCTGAGCCCCCAGGGAAGCCCACTGAAGATGAAAAGCTGGGTTCAAATATGAGCTGCAGCTCTAACCAGATGTATGACACTGTGCAAAGCCCATGCCATTTATGAATTTCTTTTCCCACTCAAAAAAACAAAGCATGTCCACCTCATGGAATGCTTGGGTGGAGTGAACTATGAAAGTGTTCTGCAAACATTAAATGTTATTGTTTTAATAAATTTTAAGTCAAGTTGAATCAAGTTGCCAAACCTGTTTTCTACTGTTAGAGGAACACTAATTCATTTATAAAGAGAGTTTATATTTATGAGTTTTAAAATATGAATATAAACCCACTTTTTAAAAATTTTTATTTATTTATTTTAATTGGGGGACAATCACTTCACAACACTGTGGTGGCCCCTGCCACACATTGACACAAATCAGCTATGGGAGCACATGCACCTCCCCGCTAACCTGGACCCCCTCCCACCACCCTCCCCACCCCATCCCTCTGGGTTGTCCCAAAGCACCGGCTTTGAGTGCCCTGCTTCAGGCATCCAACTTGCACTGATCATCTGTTTCACATATGGTAATATACATGTTTCAATGCTTTTCTCTCATATCATCCCACCCTCGCCTTCTGCCAGATAATCCAATAGTCTGTTCTCTACATCTGTGACTTTTGGCTCCATTGCATATACGATCATTGTCACTGTCTTTCTTAATCCCATATATATGTGTTAATATACTGTATTGGTGTTTCTCTTTCCCACTTATTTCACTCTCTATAATAGGCTCCAGCTTCATCCACTTCATTAGAACTGACTCAAATGTGTTCTTTCTTATAGCTGAGTAATATTCCATTGTGTATATGTACCACAACTTCTTTATACATTCATCTGCAGCCAGACATCTAGGTTGCTTCCATGTCCTAGTTACTGTAAACAGTGCTGCAATGAATGTTGGAGTATATGTGTCTCTTTCAACTCTGGTTTCCTCAGTGTGTATGCTAGGATGTCTGTAAAAGATGACCTGGATAGCAGAACTACAATTAGCAGCATTTGGGACTTCCCTAGTGGTGAAATGGTTAAGACTCCACCTCCCACTGCAGGGGAGCAGATTCAGTCTCTTGTCAGGGAACTAAGATCCCACATGCCCCAAGGTTTGGTCAACAAAAAAACAAAATCCAGCTTTCCTTCTCCCATGCAAGCTTTCCTACAGGCAATCAGAATAAGAGTCAACACACTGAGCTGTCACTCAGTTCAGTTCAGTTCAGTCGCTCAGTCGTGTCCAACTCTTTGTGACCCCATGAATCCTAGCACGCCAGGCCTCCCTGTCCATCGCCATCTCCTGGAGTTCACTCAGACTCATGTCCATTGAGTCAGTGATGCCATCCAACCATCTCATCCTCTGTCATCCCCTTCTCCTCCTGCCCCAAATCCCTCCCAGAATCAGAGTCTTTTCCAATGAGTCAACTCTTCACATGAGGTGGCCAAAGTACTGGAGCTTCAGCTTTAGCATCATTCCTTCCAAAGAAATCCCAGGGCTGATCTCCTTCAGAATGGACTGGTTGGATCTCCTTGCAGTCCAAGGGACTCTCGACTCTTCTCCAACACCACAGTTCAAAAGTATCGATTCTTCAGCACTCAGCTTTCTTCACAGTCCAACTCTCACATCCATACATGACCACAGGAAAAACCATAGCCTTGACTAGATGGACCTTAGTCAGCAAAGTAATGTCTCTGCTTTTGAACATACTATCTAGGTTGGTCATAACTTTTCTTCCAAGGAGTAAGCATCTTTTAATTTCATGGCTGCAAATCACCATCTGCAGTGATTTTGGAGCCACCAAAAAATAAACTTTGACACTGTTTCCACTGTTTCCCCATCTATTGCCCATGAAGTGATGGGACCGGATGCCATGATCTTTGTTTTCTGAATGTTGAGCTTTAAGCCGACTTTTTCACTCTCCTCTTTCACTTTCATCAAGAGGCTTTTGAGTTCCTCTTCACTTTCTGCCATAAGGGTGGTGTCATCTGCACATCTGAGGTTATTGATATTTCTCCTGGCAATCTTGATTCCAGCTTGTGTTTCTTCCAGTCCAGCGTTTCTCATGATGTACTCTGCATATAGGTTAAATAAGCAGGGTGACAATATACAGCCTTGACGTACTCCTTTTCCTATTTGGAACCAGTCTGTTGTTCCATGTCCAGTTCTAACTGTTGCTTCCTAACCTGCATATAGATTTCTCAAGAGGTAGGTTAGGTGGTCTGGTATTCCCATCTCTTTCAGAATTTTCCACAGTGTATTGTGACCCACACAGTCAAAGGCTTTGGCATAGTCAATAAAGCAGAAATAGATGTTTTTCTGGAACTCGCTTGCTTTTTCCATGATCCAGCGGATGTTGGCAATTTGATCTCTGGTTCCTCTCCCTTTTCTAAAACCAGCTTGAACATCAGGGAGTTCACGGTTCACGTATTGCTGAAGCCTGGCTTGGAGAATTTGGAGCAGGACTTTACTAGCATGTGAGATGAGTGCAATTGTGCAGTAGTTTGAGCATTCTTTGGCATTGCCTTTCTTTGGAATTGGAATGACCTTTTCCAGTCCTGTGGCCACTGGCACAAATTTGCTGGCATATTGAGTGTAGCACTTTCACAGCATCATCTTTCAGGATTTGAAACAGCTCAACTGGAATTCCATCACCTCCACTAGCTTTGTTCATAGTGATGCTTTCTAAGGCCCACTTGACTTCACATTCCAAAATGTCTGGCTCTAGATTAGTGATCACATCATCATGATTATCTGGGTCATGAAGATCTTTTTTGTACAGTTCTTCTGTGTATTCTTGCCACCTCTTCTTAATATCTTCTGCTTCTGTTAGGTCCATACCATTTCTGTCCTTTATCAAGCCCATCTTTGCATGAAGTGTTCCCTTGGTATCTCTAATTTTCTTGAAGAGATCTCTAGTCTTTCCCATTCTGTTCTTTTCCTCTATTTCTTTGCATTGATCACTGAAGAAGGCTTTCTTATCTCTTCTTGCTATTCTCTGGAACTCTGCATTCAGATGCTTATATCTTTCTTTTCTCCTTTGCTTTTTGCCTCTCTTCTTTTCACAGCTATTTGTAAGGCCTCCCCAGACAGCCATTTTGCTTTTTTTGCACTTCTTTTCCATGAGGATGGTCTTGATCCCTGTCTCCTGTACAATGTCACAAACCTCATTCCATAGTTCATCAGGCACTCTATTTATCAGATCTAGTCCCTTAAATCTATTTCTCACTTCTGCTGTATAATCATAAGGGATTTGATTTAGGTCATACCAGAATGATATAGTGGTTTTCCCTACTTTCTTCAATTTGGGTCTGAGTTTGGTAATAAGGAGTTCATGATCTGAGCCACATTCAGCTCCTGGTCTTGTTTTTGTTGACTGTATAGAGCTTCTCCATCTTTGGCTGTAAAAAATATAATCAATCTGATTTCGGTATTGACCATCTGGTGATGTCCATGTGTAGAGACTTCTCTTGTGTTGTTGGCAGAGGATGTTTGCTATGACCAGTGCATTTTCTTGGCAAAACTCTATTAGTCTTTGCCCTGCTTCATTCTGTATTCCAAGGCCAAATTTGCCTGTTACTCCAGGTGTTTCTTGACTTCCTACTTTTGCATTCCAGTCCCCTATAATGAAAAGGATATCTTTTTTGGGTGTTAGTTCTAAAAGGCCTTGTAGGTCTTCATAAAACTGTTCAACTTCAGCTTCTTCAGCATTACTGGTTGGGGCATAGACTTGGATTACTGTGATATTGAATGATTTGCCTTGGAGACGAACAGAGATCATTCTGTTGTTTTTGAGATTGCATCCAAGTACTGCATTTCAGACTCTTTCGTTGACCATGATGGCTACTCCATTTCTTCTGGGGGATTCCTGCCCGCAGTAGTAGATATAATGGTCATCTGAATTAAATTCACCCATTCCAGTCCATTTTAGTTCGCTGATTCCTAGAATGTCGACGTTCACTCTTGCCATATCTTGTTTGACCACTTTCAATTTGCCTTGATTCATGGACCTGACATTCCAGGTTCCTATGCAATATTGCTCTTTATATCATCGGATCTTGCTTCTATCACCAGTCACATCCACAACTGGGTATTGTTTTTGCCTTGGTTCCATCCCTTCATTCTTTCTGGAGTTATTTGTCCACTGATCTCCAGTAGCATACTGGGCACTTAATCCCATGAACGGAGAAGCCCGGTAGGCTGCAGTCCATGGGGTCGAGAAGAGTCGGACACCACTGAGCGACTTCACTTTCACTTCTCACCTTCATGCCTTGAAGAAGGAAATGGCACCCCAGTCCAGTGTTCTTGCCTGGAGAATCCCAGGGATGGGGGAGCCTGGTGGGCTGCCATCTCTGGGGTCGCACAGAGTCGGACACGACTGAAGCGACTTAGCAGCAGCAACAGCAGCAATGACCTGGGGAGTTCCTCTTTTGGTATCCTATCATTTTGCCTTTTCATATTGTTCATGGGGTTCTCAAGGCAAGAATACTGAAGTGACTTGCCATTTCCCTCTCCAGTGGAAGAAGGGAATTTATATGCCTATGTTATTTACATAGATTATCTTGTTATCTCTATGAGATAAGTTCACAGGATGGTCCTGATAATCAATCCTGTGAGTAGGTACTTTACCTGCATATCATGAAGATTATATAAGTGACTCAACAATGGTGGGTTAATATTACCACAGAATTTTCTTAAAATGACTTCTGATAGCTTTTCCTCCCAGTTAACATGTAGCATAGCAATTCATTTATTTCAGGCAATCACAGCATCAAAGACAGTAAGAATAAGATCCTTAAAGCCAATACTTAGGCTCCTTCTATTTCATTCCCCAATCAATGTGTTGATTAAAAAAAAAAAGACAATGCTGATAATTCTTACTTGATCTTATTTCCCCGTCTTCAGCTAACACAGAATTCTGAAGAAGCAGGACCGAAATTATCCAAAGAAATGTAGTATGGTGGGCCATGTTTCTGTTTTTGCTTTAGGACTCCTAAAAAAGAAATAAAGAGGCAGGAAAAAAAGAAAGTTAAATATATTAGAAAAATAAAGACAAATACCTAATAATCATAAGTTTGAATTTGGAAACTACAATGTTAGTTAAAACCCAGTTAATTTTTACTAATCTTGGAATTAACTTATGTGTCCAAATAGCCACATTTTATCTATATTAATGAAAGGCAATAAATCAGAGCTAAGGAAGAACATGATAAATTTTTTAATTCATAATCATCTTGGGAAAGCAAAAACTTCTCTAAAACTTTATGCTTTGCTCAAAATACTTACTAGAATCCCCTCTTTTAACACAGCCTGTAGAGCCCTATCATCTTCTTTCTATTATCTCAGGGGCAACACATCAGTCAGTTCAGTTCAGTTCAGTCGCTCAGTCATGTCCAACTCTTTGCGACCCCATGAACTGCAGCATACCAGGCCTCCCTGTCCATCATCAACTCCCAGAGTTCACCCAAACTCATGTCCATTGAGTCGGTGATGCCATCCAGCCATCTCATCCTCTGTCATCCCCTTCTCCTCCTGCCCCCAATCCCTCCCAGAATCAGGGTCTTTTCCAATGAGTCAGCTCTTCATATCAGGTGGCCAAAGTATTGGAGCTTCAGCTTCAGCATCAGTCCTTCCAATGAACACCCAGGAGATCTCCTTTAGAATGAACTGGTTGGATCTCCTTGCAGTCCAAGGGACTCTCAAGGGCAACACATATCCTTCTTTTAAATGTGGATTTGCATTTAAGAAACACGCAATGGGAATCTGGATTTAAAAAAAAAAAAGTCTATATGATAAAACTGAGTGATGGGATTTCATTTTTTTAATGGCTGTAATAATTATAAACATTAGGACCTATTTTATTTAACTCATCAACATTCAGCTATGTGACTTAAGCATGTTTTCTAAGTTAGTCCTGGGACTTCACTCCTGGTTAAAGTTTGTATCGTTGCCAAAGACTGTCACTCCCAACAATGAGAACATGCCAGATAAACTATAGGATTTTAAAACCCAGCAGAAAAAAACAGGGTTTATAGAAACCTAAATGAGCTGAATTCCAAAAGTTATTAATAGGACAGAACTCCTTTCATTCCAGGAGGAGGAAGAATTTGCCACAGTATAGAAGAATCCAAAGTTAGTGTGACAGACGAGAATTCTGAGAGGCCCGAGCCACAGAGCAAGGATGCCCTCAGTCAGCAATTTTCCCCATGAGCCTTATCAGGGTACATGGAATAGACAAGTAATACAGAGAAAATTGAGAGTGGGATAAAACAATCTAGAGAGATTCTTTCCCTCTCTCTCCTTCTCCAGGTACCCAGGGAATTCCTCAAATACACATCCTCATCTTGCTGAAGGTTAAGGGAGAAGCAGCAGAACTGAGAAAAGACCTTCCAAGGCACACTGGGCCTTCACTACAGTGGAGAGACACATCTCAAAAAGCAGAAAGGCAAAGAAAGGATGAGAGAAAAGAACTCAAATACAAAAAGTGGAAACTATACTGACAAACTGAGAGAAATCTTAAAAGTGTCTTCCAAGATATGAGAAGAAACAAGAAATTTTACTCTGATCAGGAGAAAAACAATATAAGCAGATGCAGAGACAAAGAAGGCTGAGTATCGAAGAATTGAAGCTTTTGAACTGTGGTATTGGAGAAGATTCTTGAGAGCACCTAGAATTGGGAAAAAATCAAACCAAACAATCCTGAAGGAAATCAATTATGAATATTCATTGGAGGGACTGAGGCTGAGGCTGAAGCCCCAATACTTTGGCCACCTGATGTGAAGAACTGACTCACTCAAAAAGACCCTGATGCTGGGAAAGACTGAAGGCAGGAAGAGAAGGGGACAACAGAGGATGAGATGGTTGGATGGCATCATCAACTCAATGGACATGAGTTTGAGCAAGCTCCAGGAGATAGTGAAGAACAGGGAAGCCTGGCCTGCTGCAGTCCATGGAGTCCCAAAGAGTCAGGCACAACTAAGCAACTGAACAACAACAAGAAATGATCTCGATATCAGAAGCACCAAGCAGGGTCATTTATAAATAAAATGACGATGATAAACATGTTAAAGGATCTAATGAGTAAGATGGACAACAATATGCAAAAATGTGAAATTTCAAAAGAGGGATACAAACTATTAAAAAAAGATGCGAATGAGATGCCTGCAATGCAAATATATATTTAAAAAGAACTAATGCAGTGAGTTTGCATATATCAAAAGATCAGTAAGCTTGAAGATAAATCAATAGAAATTAACCAAGTTAAAGTTGTGGGGAGATGAGTGAGTCATGCAGGCAACAGAGCTTCTGAACTCTCTGGGACAGTATCAAGTGGTCTTCATTTATTAACAGCACACAGCTAATTAGCTTCTCATATGGAAAGGAGAAAGTGAATAAAGAAATATTTTTAAATACAATGGCCAAGAATTTTTCAGTTGACAAATCCTTCCACCAATCAGATCAAACAAACCCCAAACAAATACTTTGTAATTATGATACACCTAGGTGTATCATAATTAGTTGAAAGTTTAAGAGTAAATTCTTAAAACTAACCAAAGGAAAAAATGCATGATGTATGAAGGACAAACAATAAGAATTTTAGAAAAAATTTTCATGGTAAAAAATGGGTAATGGATCAGAAAGACATAAAATTTTAAATATGTAGGTATCTAATAATAAAGCTTCAGAATACATGAAGAAAAATGGGGGGAAATTTTTAAAATGACAAATTCATATCAAAGTGTGAGATTTCAACATTCATTTCTAGTAATTATTGAATTAGACAAAAAAAAAATTTGTAAGAGTACATGCATGCATGCTAAGTCTCTTCAGTCGTGTCTGATTCTTTACAACCCCATGAATTGCAGCCTGCCAGGCTCCTTGTTTGTGGGATTCTCCAGGCAAGATACTGGAGTATGTTACCATGCCCTCCTCCAGGGCGTCTTCCCGACCCAGAGACTGACCCCACATCACTTATGTCACCTCCATTGGCAGATGGGTTCTTTACCACTAGCACCACCTAGTAAGGGTACAAAAGGTTTAAGAAACATTACCAACCAACTTCAACTAATGGACAAAGAACACTCCACCTAAAAACAGTAGAATATACGTCCTTTTGTTGTACAGATGAAAGTCACCAAAACAGACCATATGCTGGAGAAAAAAAACAAGCCTCAAATTCCAAAGAAATGAAACCACACAAATTATGTTCTTTGACCTAAATGACATTAAATTAGGAAAAAAGGACTTCCCTGGTGGCCTAGTGGTTAAGACTCTGACTGGCAGTGCAGGGGACACAGTTTTGATCCCTGGGACAGGAATATTCCACGTGCTGAGGGGTGACTAAGACAGTAACGACTCCTGAGCCCACAGGTGCAGCTACTGAAGCTCACACACCCTAGAGACCAGATTCTGCAACAAAAGTCCCCGCAGTGAGAAGCCTAAGCACCACACTGGAGACTAATCCCTCTCACAGCAACTACAGAAAGCCCAAGCACAGGCAGCAACGAAGGCCCAGCACAGATAAATTTTAAATTTTTTTAAAAAATTAATGAATTTTTTAAAAAGGGAAGAAAATCCCAAAATACTTGGAAATTAACCAATATACTTCTAAGTAATTCATGAGTTAAAAAGAAAATCAGAGGAAAATCTTAAAATATTTCAACTGATCATTTTTTTAATCAAAAATTTATGATGCATTTAAACCACTACTAAGAGGGCAAGTTTAACTTTAAAAGTGTATTTCATAAAAGAAGAAAAATGAAAAATCAATATCTAAGCTTCCACCTTAATAAGCTAAAGAAAGAACAACAAATTAAACCTAAAATATTAAAAAAGGAATAATCAATGAAATAGAAAATTGAAAAACAATATGTGTAAAGAGTTAATTCTTTAACAAATAAATATACTTATAAATCATAGCAAGAATAGTCAAGAAGTAAGACAGAAAACATATATTACCTGAGTCAATATGGAAACAAGAGATGAAAGTGAAGAGGAGCTAAAAAGGCTCTTGAGGAAAGTGAAAGAGGAGAGTGAAAAAGTTGGCTTAAAGCTCAACATTCAGAAAACAAAGATCATGGCATCTGGTCCCATCACTTCATGGGAAATAGATGGGGAAACAGTAGAAACAGTGTCAGACTTTATTTTTTGGGGCTCCAAAATCACTGCAGATGGTGACTGCAGCCATAAAATTAAAAGACGCTTACTCCTTGGAAGAAAAGTTATGACCAATCTAGACAGTATATTCAAAAGCAGAGACATTACTTTGCCGACTAAGGTCCGTCTAGTCAAGGCTATGGTTTTTCCTGTGGTCGTGTATGGATGTGAGAGTTGGACTGTGAAGAAAGCTGAGCACCGAAGAATTGATGCTTTTGAACAGTGGTGTTGGAGAAGACTCTTGAGAGTCCCTTGGACTGCAAGGAGATCCAACCAGTCCATTCTGAAGGAGATCAACCCTGGGATTTCTTTGGAAGGAATGATGCTAAAGCTGAAGCTCCAGTACTTTGGCCACCTCATGTGAAGAGTTGACTCATTGGAAAAGACTCTGATGCTGGGAGGGATTGGGGGCAGGAGGAGAAGGGGATGACAGAGGATGAGATGGCTGGATGGCATCACGGACTCGATGGACGTGAGTCTGAGTGAACTCCGGGAGTTGGTGATGGACGGGGAGGCCTGGCATGCTGCGATTCATGGGGTCGCAAAGAGTTGGACACGACTGAGCGACTGAACTGAACTGAACAGACTTTAAAGGACAGTAAGGAGACAAATGAAATGGTCAGTCTTAAGACTGAAAGTGAAAGGCCCTCAGTCATGTCCAACTCTTTGTGACCCCATGGACAATACAGTCCCTGGAATTCTCCAGACCAGAATACTGGAGTGGGTAGCCTTTTCCTTCTCCAGGGCATCTTTCCAAACCAGAGATAGAATGCAGGCCTCTCACATTGCAGGTGGATTCTTTACCAGCTGAGACACCAGGGAAGCTCACTACTTACTGAAACTGATCTAAATTGAAATTATTAAAGAAATTGAATTTTTATTCAAAAATTTTCCCGCAAATAAAGCACCAATGCCAGATAGTTTCATCAGTAATTTCTACCAAACATTTAAAAATAAATGCTTTTATGAAGCAAAATTAAATGAAAATAGAGGAAAAGAGAACTCTCCTCAACTTCTAGTATAAGGCCAACATAACTCTAACAAAAAACTAGACAAAGATATTACAAGATAAAACTATAGTTCATTATCCTTCACGAGGCAAGGATGTAAAAATACAGAATGAATCGTTAGCAAATAAAATCTAGCAATATATGAAAAAGATCATGACCAAGTAAGGCTTAACCCACTGATGCAAGATTATTTAATGTTTAAATCTCAGGACTTTCCTGGTGGTCCAGTTGTGAGGACTCTACCTTCCAGTGTAGGGGTCACAAGCTCCATGTCTGGTTGAGGAACTAGGATCCCCCATGCTGCAGGGTGAATAAGACTTAGGATCCCCCATGCTGCAGGGTGAATAAGACTGTGTGCCACAACTCCTAAACCCCACTGCCTCAACTAGAGAGCCTGAGCGCTGCAAACTACAGAGCCCACGCATTCCGGAGCCCAGAAGCTACCTGTGTACCACAAGGAAGACCCCGCATGCTGCAACTAAGACCCAGGGCAGTCAAAAATAAACAAATGTTTTGGTTTGTTTTTTTTTTAAATCTCAGCTGATGTAATTTACAACACTGCTGCTGCTGCTAAGTCGCTTCAGTTGTGTCCAACTCTGTGCGACCCCATAGATGGCAGCCCACCAGGCTCCCCCGTCCCTGGGATTCTCCAGGTAAGAACACTGGAGTGGGTTGCCATTTCCTTCTCCAATGCATGAAAGTGAAAAGTGAAAGTGAAGTCACTCAGTCATGTCCGACTCTCAGCGACCCCATGGACTGCAGCCCACCAGGCTCCTCTAACCATGGGATTTTCCAGGCAAGAGCACTGGAGTGGGTGCCATTGCCTTCTCTGAATTTACAACACTAAGAAAGTAAAAACTATTTGCATGGACATCTCAATTTACACAGCAAAATTATTTAATAAAATTTAGCACCCAATCATGATAAAACTCTCAGTAAACTAAGACTAGGAGAAAATTCTTCAATTTGATTAATGCCATCTATGAAAAATCTATAGCTCAGATCATATTGAGCAGTAAAAGACTAAATGCATTCTCTCCCAAGTCAGTAAAAATTAAGGCCATATTCTCATATCACTTCTATTCAAAAATGTACAGAAAATCCTAGCCAGTGCCACATTCCAAATAGAAATAAAGGGTATAAAAAAAAACTATAAGAAAGAATTAAAACTGCAATTATTTACAGACAACATGATTATCTACATAGAAACTTGAAACCTACTAAAACTCTAGTAGAACTAGTAAGTAAATTTAGCAAGGTCACAGGATACAAGGTTAATAGTGTTTTAAAATATATATATATACAATACAATGGGAATATAATATATGCAATATATTAAAGTATTCAATACTATTAAAGCACCATAAATCTAGAAATAAAGTTATTGAAAATTGTGAACAATCTCTACACTAAAATATACAATACATTGTTGAAAGAAATTAAAGATCAAATAAATGGAGAAATCTATATTCCTGGATTAAAAGACTCAACATTGGTTACATCTTTATCTTCCTCAAATTGATCAATAGATTCAACACAATCCCAATCAAATCTTGACCCCACCTTATTTCATATGCAAAAATTAGATGAAGTATAAATCTGAAGGTAAAGCTAAAATTATAAGCTTTCTAGAAGCAAACATAAGAGAATAGCTTCACAATCTTTGGATTAGGTGAATTTTCTTAGGACATAGAAACCACTATCAATTTTAAAAGTGGATTCACACTGGATTTCACCAAAATTAAATGATACCATAAAGAAAATAAGTCAATATTTAGAGTAAAATACTTACAAAATGACTCATACACAGACTAACTCCTAGAAATCAACAACAGAAAACAATCCAATTTTTTAAAGAGCAAAAGTCTTGAACAAACTTTTAAAATTATTAACAAAATATAGAAATAGCCAATAAGCATAGTACATGGTTCTCATCATCAGTTACCAAAGAAGTGTATGCTAAAACCACAATAAGATATCATTTCACACCCACTAAAATGGCTAAAATTTAAAAACTGACAATATCAAAGGTTTATGAGTCTATGTAGAGAAATTGGAACTCACACATTTATAGTAAGAGTGTAAAATGATGTAACCACTTCAGAGAAGTGTTAAGTTCAGTTTCTTACAAAATTAAACTATGACCAGCAATCCTTTCACTAAGTATATAACCTAGAGTAATGAAAACATGTGCCAACAAAAAGACTTTAGCAATGTTTATAGTAATTTTATTCATAATAGTTCCAAACTAAAAATAACTCAAATGCCATCCACAGGAAAGTGGATAAACAAGTTGTTGGTTATTCAAGTAATGAAACAGAGCAACAAAAAATAAACTTTTATTATATTCAACCACATGAATAATTGTAAATATATTCTATCTAATGAAAGGAGACAAACACAGAAGAATACACAGAGCATGATTCCAGGTATATGAAGTCCCAAAACAGAAAACTGCCATATTAGGAAAAGCTTGCCTTTGATGGGAAAAGTAGGCTGGAATGTAGCACAAATTAATCCACTGGTGTTACAAATAGTCTACATTTGCAGTGATGACTCTTGGGTGCATAGATTGCAATAGGCTTAAAAGCTGTAAAATTTGTTGGACACAATTTATATCTCAGTGAAAAATAATGAGTCCAAAATCATCACCATCATTTTTTAAATTAGACTGGCCCTCTCAACAAAGAGCTTATAAAGGTCAAAAAATGTCATTAAGAAAGAAGCATTTTTGGTGAGTCATCACCGAGATGTACTGTTTTATGGCAACAATGTGTACTAATAAATATTGACTAACTTCCTTCCCCAAAACCTCAAAATTAAGTTATTCTGCTCCTCTACCAAAAATATCCTCATTATTTCTACGTAGTATTTAATTCCTTCAGAATCCTTGGGCTAAAGTGAATTGTCTGATTGCTTTATATTTTAGTTGACAACCATCAATGTAGACGATATAAAAAGGGCATTAAATAAATACCACCACCATGTTATTTCACCATGGAAAAATAACTCATATATTTAACAAATACATTTTACAGTTATTTAATTGGACATATGCTTATGCATCCTGGGGGAGGAGAGGACATGGCAACCCACTCCAGTATGCTTGCCTGGAGAATCCCATGGACAGAGAAGCCTGGCGGGCTACAGTCCATAGGGTCACAAAGAGTTGGACACGACTGAAGTGACTTAGCATGCATGCATGCTTATGCACGGAGTATATAAACTGCGGCATATTGAGTTTTATCATTTTCTTCTATCTTTTGGGGGAGCTTGTTAAACATATGGATGACTTAACCCTACCCACTGGCTTCAGATTGCAGGGCAAGGGGACAAACACTTAAAAAGCTTCCCATAGGCTAATGTCCACCAAAGTTCTAAAAATTCTGGTATTAAAAAAAAAAAAAAAAAGACACTTCCTAATCCTGTATGGGATTTCCCTGGTGGTTCAGCAGTGAAGAATCTGCCTGCAATGCAGGGGCTGCAGATGGGAGTTAGATCCCTGAGTCAGGAAGAACCCCTGGAGGAGAGCATGGCAACCCACTCTAGTATTCTTGCCTGGAGAATCTCCATGGACAGAGGAGCCTGGTGAGCTACAGTCCATGGAGGTGCAAAGAGTCGGACAGGACTGAGGAGACTTAGTATGCATGCATGCCTTCCCCTTATAGAGAAGCAGGTTAACAACCCTAAATAGCATAACTCAGACTCTCTACATTCAAAACTGACTACTCAGAGAGTAATCAGGCAGCCTTAGCATCCTTCAAATGTTAACAGTCACACAAATAAGAGATTCATTAAAAGGCAGACTCTGATTCAGTAAATTTGGTTTGCCACCTAAGATTATTCATATGAATGAAGGCCTCTAGGGAACATAGGAACACACACTGTCCTTAAACATGAAAAAGTCTGTTTTGGAAAATGTTACTTAAAGAACTTCTTCATGGATAAGGATAAAGGGGGAAATTACTTTTAATAGTATGTAGGAATTTAAACTGAGCTCTCCTGCTAATAGAAAATATATACTAGGCTAACCACCAAGCAATCCAGATTATAGATTTAACACTGCCCCTAACCCACTATAATTCAATATCCTTCTTACAGTGTTCTAAAGCTCAAAAAAAAGGAAATGAAACTGGTGATTTGTAATCTTCAACTATGGAGATGATGATCTATATACTGTAACCTCATAGGATTATTGTGATAAGGAAAACTTACAGTGTCAAATGCTTGAGACTACTCTATGCCATTTAATCTTGGGAAGTGTTGAGGAAATTATAAGGCTGACTTAGAGAACATGACTGGCCTGTTACACACACTCTATAAGCAACAGACTCAGAACTTACACTCAGATTCTCTCACTCCACAATGCTTTACAATCTTCATTCAGCAACATTTCTCAAGTGCCTATTATGTAACAGACACTCTTTCAGGTACTGGGAATTCAGAAGTGACCAAACTAGATAAGGAATCTGCTTTTGTGGTGCCTACATACCAGAGACTAAATAAATGATTGAGTGAGACCGTTTCAGACACTGGAAGAGGCTCTAAGGCAACTTGGCCAGGAGCAGAGCAAGGGCCGCTTTCAACATGGACCTCAGAGAAGGCATCTGAAAGGATGCCCTGCAAGCTGACTCTTGAAGGAATTGAAGGAGCCATCCTGCCTGAAACTGAGGACCAGCTCTCCTTCTGTGGATGGAGCAACTCTGTTTGTTCCAGGGACAGATGGAAGGTTAGTGACAGAGAGGTGAGGGAGGAAGGGGAGGAAGGGCAGGAGCTATACCGAGGCAGCAGGACCCCAGCTGGTGTGTTTCATTTCCAACTGTTCCCCCTGAATGCACAGTGAATCCACAGAGGGTGTGTTATATTGAGAACCTTTCCCCCTGAATGCACAGTGAATCCGCAGAGGGTAGGCAGCTCCTGTGCATTAGGGCGAGGTCTTCCCATTGTGTAGAGCACCCCCCTTTCAATATCAAAGAGATCTCTAAACGTTAAGCATTAGGTGACTCTCGAGAAATGAGATCAATTGATGATTATCCTCTTTTACTTTTCATCTCTCTTCCATTTTCTAAGGTTATAAAAATGGTACAGAGAATCTATTTGCTGGGCAGGAAGAGAGACATAAATGTACAGAACAGACTTGTGGACACCGGGGAAGGAGAGGGTGGGATGAACTGAGAGAGCAGCGTAGACATATACACATTACCATGTATGAAACAGACAGTTGGCGGGAATCTGCTTTAGAGTACAGGGAGCTCAGCTCGGTGCCCTGTGACGACCTAGTGGGATAAGGGCAGGAAGGGAGGCTCCAGAGGGAAGGGACATATGTGTACATATAGTTAATGCAATTCATTGTACAGCAGAAACTTACACAATGTTGTAAAGCAACTCTACTCCAATTAAAATATATATACATGTTATATTATGTTCCACTGCCACGGTCACTAATACTTTGTTAAGATCAAAATAAATACTCTTAAGTCAACTTCTGAGAGCAGTGGATACAATGATAGCAACTTCCTTGTCTCCTTGCAATGAATGGGTCTCACTGGGTCTGTGGCCGGAGAGGCATGGGAATTCGCATAGGAGCACCAGGAATGCAACAAGCTTTGAAAACAAGGGACTATCGGGAAAATGCCATCTCAAAATGTGGTTGCTAAGCTTGGTCATAAACCCACCAATAAATTTGAAGACTAAAAATAGTCCCCTCTTGAGACACTAACACTCATGCTTATTTATAAGCACATATTTATATGCTCTGTCTTTGAACTAAATTGTAAAACAGGAAAAGGTGGGGAAACTGAAATTCTGGACTTCATGTTTTTACACACACACACACACACACTCCTATTGTGTTCCATATTTTTAGCATCAAGGTGGTAGGCATGCATGCTAAGTTGCTTCAGTAATGTCCAACTCTTTGTGATCCTATGAACTATAGGCTATCAGCCTCCCCTATCCATAGGATTCTCCAAGCAAGAATGCTGGAGTAGGTTGCCATGCCCTCCTCTAGGGATTGAACCCATGTCTCATGTCTCCTGCATTGGCAGGTGGGTTCTTTACCACTAGCACCACCTGGGAGGCCCTAAGATGGTAGGAAAGTGTTAGTTGCTCTGTTGTGTCTGACCCTTTGAGACCCCATGAACTGTAGCTGGCCAGGCTCCCTTGTCCATGGGATTCTCTAGGAGGAATATTGGAGTGGTTTGCCATTCCCTTCTCCAGGGGATCTTCCCAACCTAGGAATTGAACCCAGGTCTCCTGCATTGCCATCTGAGCCACTAAGGTGGTGGGAGCAGTATCAACTGGGACAGATAGAACTGAAAATGGAAAAATGCTGGCAAACCAGTGAAACAATTAGGAATGGTTCATAGATATATGTAAAGTTTGGTTTGTGTGAGTAATCATTAAAACAACACAACTGAAGTTATATCTTCTGGAATTTCACAGGTCAAATTAAGCTCCCCAAAATATGTAATTAATCAAGGCCATATCACACAGTATCCATTAGAGCTGTACAACAAAAAGTGAATGGCAGTAAGTTGGTGGAGTTACTGAAGTTTGGTGGGGAGGTTTAAAATCCCATCTGGCCATAGCAGCTTCTAAATATTCAAGCAGTGAAATAAGGTACATGTCTGTGTAACCATTTAAAATGAGGCCAGTAAAAGATAGTCAAGGAACATGGAGTACAGTGTATTTTATTGGCCTGTACCAGCAAGTCCACTAAAATCAAGCCATGGGATCCTATTGGTAGTTTTAAGCTGTGCATATAAATGTAGCACCTTTTCCTATCCTCAAATTCTTCTTTTATTAACATATATTAGCCTAATTTTTATTTTTTCCTTAACTTGGTTCTAATTTTTACAGTAAGGCATATAAAAAGCAAAGACATCAATTTCCAAAGGGAAAGCTAATAAAATTTTGAAATTCTAATTCAGGTCGAATTGTACTTCAACTTCCTAATCTCCCAATTTTTCCATGATATACCAGAAAGTGTGCTGGAAAACAAAGCATGCATTGTGAGTTCTGGTCCTCGATGTGCCTGGTATGCCAACTTAGAAAATAAAATGTAAGAATTTGTAAAGCTAAAAAGCAATACAGGATAATAAAGAGAAAATAAATTACATAGACAAAAGAGGAGCCAGGGTAAACGAAAATGGGTAGAAGAAGGCAACTAATGCCAAACTGATATGAAGAAAATCATCAGTAAGCAACTCTAGCACCCCAAAATGGTTTCTCATACCATTTCCCATTAAAAGAAATCAGGCTCTTTAGAGAGAATAGCAGATTCTGTGTCTGAGGGACCGAAGACAGAGGAATCTTGTCACTCTAAAAACAAGGAAAATCTTAAGAGTGGCCAGGATTAGATCAAAATGACCCAAAAGCTAAACTGAGGGGTTCCTATTTGCTGAAGATAAGACCATCTGACCATTGAAAGTGATAACGACTACAATGGACTGATGTACAACAGTTTACTAAACCTATGAGTTCATGATGATAAATAAAAAAATAAAAATAAAAAACATACATTGGCCACCTTTGGAGACTGCTAGCATACAAATGAAGAAAAAGAATCAAATATTCATCCTACTTTTTCTACATGGATAATAATTCAGAGTAATAATATAGTTAATGAGGCAACAGTTAATAAATGCTAGAAGAATATAATAGAATTAGAAAAATCATATTTTGCAACTACTAATGAATGAGTTGTTGTTGTTCAGTCACTAAGTCATGTCCAGCTCTTTGCAACCCCATGGACTGGAGTGTGCCAGGCTTCCGTGTCCTTCACTATCTCCTAGAGTTTGCTCAAACTCATGCCCATTGAGTCTGTGATACTATTCAACCATCTTAGCCTCTATCACCCCTTTCTCCTCCTGCCCTCAATCTTTCCCAGCATCAGGGTCTTTTCCAGTGAGTGAGCTCTTCATATCACCTGGCCAAAGTATTGGAGCTTCAGCATCAGTCTTTCCAATGAATATTCAGGGTTGATTTCCTTTAGGATGGACTGGTTTTATCTCCTTGCAGTCCAAGGAACTCTCAGAGGTTTTTCCAGCACCACAATTTGAAAGTATCAATTCTTCAGTGCTCAGCCTTCTTTATGTTCATAATATAATATGGCAAAGAACACCAGTGCTGCCAGTATGACTGGGTGAAAAGTTAGAGACGAAATCAGAACACATGCATTGCTTGACTGCACCTGAACCCACTCCCCTACCTTATTTAGCATCATTAGAGTGAATAAGATGCATGCTGCTCCCAACATGACATAATAGGAGCACATGGCCATCTGTGAATTATTTTTGGCCAATTAAAAAAGAACACCTGAAACTACTCAAGTCTCTGTATTTACCCAATGGTAAGAAACTCCATCCTGTCTTAAATGACACCAAGTTAAATGACACCAAGATGATGAAATCAGTGAAAGGGGAAATTTGTACAATTAATAAACAAGTGCCATAAAAACAAAAGAGAAATTAAATGTAATTGTGGACATTGTTGGATCCTGATTGAAACAACAAACTGTACATATTTTTGAGACAGAGAAAACTGAACATGGACTGGGTATTAGATGACATACACCATTTTTAAAACTTCATTGGGTGTAATAGAAGCATGGTGGTTTGTTTGCTTCAGCTTCTTAAGTAATTGAAGAAAAAAATATAAATGTTGATTATACAAATATAATAAAAGTAGAAGCCACCCAGCGGAGGAAAATATTCGTAATAGATACAATTTTAAAAAATTGTATCCAAAACACAAATTTTCTATTCTAAATGTTTTCTAAGATGAATAGCCAACCCTATTTGTTTTGTCTTTTTCTTACTTTAGAACTTTTTAATGGCCAGCTGCTGCTGCTAAGTCACTTCAGTCGTGTCCAACTCTGTGCAACCCCATAGATGGCAGCCCACCAGGCTCCCCATCCCTGGGATTCTCAAGGCAAGAACACTGGAGTGGGTTGCCATTTCCTTCTCCAATGCATGAAAGTGAAAAGTGAAAGTGAAGTCGCTCAGTCGTGTCTGACTCCTAGCCACCCCATGGACTGTGTAGCCCACTAGGCTCCTCCATCCATGGGATTTTCCAGGCAAGAGTACTGGCGTGGAGTGCCATTGCTTTCTCCAGGTTACTAAAAAATATGTCACAACATTCCTGGGTATGGCTAATAGCAGATTGATACTCACAGAGCATGTGCGACAATAATGTAAACACCCAGCCATCATGGAAAAGAAGATAATGCATTGAATTATTTGCATGCATGCATGCTAAGTTGCTTGAGTCATGTCAGACTCTTTGAGGCCCTATGCACTGTAGCCCATCAGCCTCCTCTGTTGATGGGATTCTCTAGGCAAGAATACTGGAGGGGGTTGCCATGTGCTCTCTCAGGGGATCTTCCCGACCCAGGGATTGAACTGCATCTCTTATGTCTCCTGCATTGGCTGGAGGGTTCTTTACCACTAGCGCCACCTGGGAAGCAAGAAAACAAAACAAAACAAAAAGCCTCTTACCTGGTTTCAGTGTTTCTACTCTAAGCTAATTAACTAAATTGGGAGCACTGGCATGGAGATGGGACAGGGTTGAGGGCTGTAGCTTGAATAAATGTGTGACATACATCAGTTCAGTTCAGTTCAGTTCAGTCTTCAGTTGTGTCCAATTCTTTGCAACCCCATGAATCCCAGCACACCAGGCCTCCCTGTCCATCACCATCTCCCGGAGTTCACTCAGACTCAGGTCCATTGAGTCCGTGATGCCATTCAGCCATCTCATCCTGGGTCATCCCCTTCTCCTCCTGCCCCCAATCCCTCCCAGCATCAGAGTCTTTCCAATGAGTCAACTCTTCGCATGAGGTATCCAAAGTACTGGAGCTTCAGCTTTAGCATCATTCCTTCCAAAGAAATCCCAGGGTTGATCTCCTTCAGAATGGACTGGTTGGATTTCCTTGCAGTCCAAGGGACCCTCAAGAGTCTTCTCCAACACCACAGTTCAAACACATCAATTCTTTGGCACTCAGCCTTCTTCACAGTTCTTAGTATAATCATCCCGTTTTTTGAAAAAAAACAAATGTTATTTCCCTGGGTCATTCTCTGAAAATTCAAATTTCTTTTCCCTCTTTAAGTTGCTCTTCCTCACAACTTCTACTTTCAAATTAAACTTAAATTTAAGGCCACCTGATTAATAAAATACCTCTAGACTTTCATCAAAACTCAGTGAATGTGTATGCCCACATCAACAATTTTTAGCATGATGTTTTATGAATATTTCTTTTTCTGATCTTTCTAACCAAGTTTGATGAGTTTCAAAAATTGTGAAATGGTCAAATGAACACTGGAGAATAGGATGGCAACAATTCAAATTTCCTGGAGAGTTTAAGAGACCTGGCTGAAGCTGAATAATTACTGCTAAATCATTCTTAATTCTAAAAGCGTCAGTGCAAAGCATTTTATTAACATTCCTCATACCCAAGTTATAATTATGATACACTAGAGGGTTTCCTAGAACTACTTTATGGTAGCTTGGGGCCTCAATAATTCATATGTACTGTGTACTTAGGTTCATTTTTAAAGGTTTAGATCATTATTCTTCTGGTTTTGAATTGTCATGGATCTATGACTGCTGTTGAGAGTTAACCATTGACATATTATTTAATATTAACTGCTAGTCAGAAAGAGACCACCGCTCAAAAAATAAGATTTCTATGATATAATGGAGATGAACCACTTAATAAATGATTTTATACTATAGTTTTGCTACAAATATAAAAATTTATCCTACCCTGAGCTATCTTTGGTTTACAGGAAAAATTCTAGGCTTGTTAAACAAATAACACATTGATAAAGAAGATTTCCTAAAGGAGAAAATGGCAACCCACTCCAGTATTCCTGGCTCGGAAATCCCATGGACAAAGGGGCCTGGTGGCCTACAATGCATGGGGTAACAAAGGAGTCTGAAACAACTTAGCAACTCAGTTCAGGTCAGTCATGTTCGACACTTTGCGACCCCATGAATCGCAGCACGCCAGGCCTCCCTGTCCATCACCAACTCCCGGAGTTCACTCAGACTCACGTCCATCGAGTCCGTGATGCCTTCCAGCCATCTCATCCTCTGTCGTCCCCTTCTCCTCCGGCCCCCAATCCCTCCCAGCATCAGAGTCTTTTCCAATAGGTCAACTCTTCGCATGAGGTGGCCAAAGTACTGGAGCTTCAGCTTTAGCATCATTCCTTCCAAAGAAATCCCAGGGCTGATCTCCTTCAGAATGGACTGGTTGGAT
Source organism: Ovis canadensis (assembly GCF_042477335.2). Lineage (NCBI taxonomy): Eukaryota > Metazoa > Chordata > Mammalia > Artiodactyla > Bovidae > Ovis > Ovis canadensis. The sequence goes on along the minus strand of NC_091264.1, from coordinate 19,326,265 downwards.
CTCCTTGCAGTCCAAGGGACTCTCAAGAGTCTTCTCCAATACCACAGTTCAAAAGCATCAATTCTTAGGTGCTCAGCCTTCTTCACAGTCCAACTCTCACATCCATACATGACCACAGGAAAAACCATAGCCTTGACTAGATGGACCTTAGTTGGCAATGTCTTTGCTTTTGAATATACTATCTAGGTTGGTCATAACTTTTCTTCCAAGGAATAAGCGTCTTAATTTCATGGCTGCAATCACCATCTGCAGTGATTTTGGAGCCCAAAAAAATAGTCTCCCACTGTTACCACTGTTTACCCATCTATTTCCCATGAAGTGATGGGACCAGATACCATGAACTTCGTTTTCTGAATGTTGAACTTTAGGCCAACTTTTTCACTCTCCATTTTCACTTTCATCAAGAGGTTTTTTAGTTCCTCTTCACTTTCTGCCATAAGGGTGGTGTCATCTGCATATCTGAGGTTATTGATATTTCTCCCAGCAATCTTGATTCCAGTTTGCACTTCTTCCAGCCCAGCATTTCTCATGATGTAATCTGCATAGAAGTGAAATAAGCAGGGTGACAATATACAGCCTTGACATACTCCTTTTCCTATTTGGAACCAGTCTGTTGTTCCATGTCCAGTTCTAACTGCTGCTTCCTGACCTGCATATAAGTTTCTCAAGAGGCAGGTCAGGTGGTCTGGTGTTCCCATCTCTTTCAAAATTTTCCACAGTTGATTGTGATCCACACAGTCAAGGCTTTGGCATAGTCAATAAATCAGAAATAGATGTTTTTCTGGAACTCTCTTGCTTTTTCCATGATCCAGTGGATGTTGGCAATTCGATCTCTGGTTCCTCTGCCTTTTCTAAAACCAGCTTGAACATCAGGAAGTTCACTGTTCACGTATTGCTGAAGCCTGGCTTGGAGAATTTGGAGCAGGACTTTGCTAGCATGTGAGATGAGTGCAATTGTGCAGTAGTTTGAGCATTCTTTGGCATTGCCTTTCTTTGGGATTGGAATGAAAACTGACCTTTTCCAGTCCTGTGGCCACTGCTGAGTTTTCCAAATTTTCTGGCATATTGAGTGTAGCACTTTCATAGCATCATCTTTCAGGATTTGAAACAGCTCAACTGGAATTCCATCACCTCCACTAGCTTTGTTCATAGCGATGCTTTCCAAGGCCCACTTGACTTCACATTCCAGGATGTCTCGCTCTAGATTAGTGATCAGACCATCATGATTATCTGGGTCGTAAAGATCTTTTTTGTACAGTTCTTCTGTATATTCTTGCCACCTCTTCTTAATATCTTCTGCTTCTGTTAGGTCCAAACCATTTCTGACCTTTATCAAGCTCATCTTTCCATGAAACGTTCCCTTGGTATCTCTAATTTTCTTGAAGAGATCTCTAGTCTTTCCCATTCTGTTCTTTTCCTCTATCTTTGCATTGATAGCTGAAGAAGGCTTTCTTATCTCTTCTTGCTATTCTCTGGAACTCTGCATTCTGATGCTTACATCTTTCTTTTCTCCTTTGCTTTTTGCCTCTCTTCTTTTCACAGCTATTTGTAAGGCCTCCCCCGACAGCCATGCGGCTGCGACCCTGCGCACTAACCACAGCCAAGAGGAGTGACCCCACGTCCGAGGTCAGGGGCAACGGCCGAGAGTGCCAGGCTGCAACGGCGCAGGAATGGGGGAGCCACCCCGTGTCCGAGGTCAGTGGTGGCCGGGAGGAGACACCCCGCGTCCGAGGCCAGGGGCGGTGGCCTAGAGGAGCTACCTTGAGTCCCAGGCCAGGGGAGGTGGCCTAGAGGAGCTACCCCACATCCGAGGTCAGTGGCGGCCGGGAGGAGACACCCCGTATCCGAGGTCGGGGCGGCGGCTGAAAGGAGCTACCCTGCGTCCGAGGCCAGAGGCGGTGGCCGAGAGGACCTACCCCACATCTGAGGTCAGGGGCAGCCGGGAGAAGCCACCTCTCGCCCGAGGCCAGGGGCAGTGGCCCTGAGGAGCCACCCCACACCCGAGGCCAGGGGCAGCTGCCAGGAGGAGCCACCCCAAGCTGGAGGCCAGGGGTGGCAGCTGGGAGGAGCAACCCGAGGAGCTGTGGCTGAACAGGCGCAGGAGGGAATAGAGGAGCTACCCTGTGTCCGAGGTCAGGGGCAGCAGGAGAAGTCACCTCTCGCCCGAGGCCAGGGGCGGTGGCCCTGAGGAGCCACCCCACACCCGAGGCCAGGGGCAGCTGCCAGGAGGAGCCACCCCAAGCTGGAGGCCAGGGGTGGCAGCTGGGAGGAGCTATGGCTGTGCAGGCGCAGGAGGGCCTAGAGGAGCTATCCCACGTTGAAGGTCAGGAACAGCGGTGGTAAGGAGATACCCCTCGTCCAAGGTAAGGAGCAGCAGCTGTGCTTTGCTGGAGCAGCCATGAAGAGATATCCCACACCCAAGGTAAAAGAAACCCAAGTAAGATGGTAGGTGTTGCAAGATGGCATCAGAGGGCAGACCCACTGAAACCATACTCACAGAAAACTAGTCAATCTAATCACACTAGGACCACAGCCTTGTCTAACTCAATGAAACCAAGCCATGCCCTCAGGGAAACCCAAGATGGGCAGGTCATGGTGGAGAGGTCTGACAGAATGTGGTCCCCTGGAGAAGGAAATGGCAAACCACTTCAGTATTCTTGCCTTGAGAACCCCATGAACAGTAGGAAAAGGCAAAATGATAGGATACTGAAAGAGGAACTCCCCAGGTCAGTAGGTGCCCAACATGCTTCTGGAGATCAGTGGAGAAATAACTCCAGAAAGAATGAAGGGATGAAGCCAAAGCAAAAATAATACCCAGCGGTGGATGTGACTGGTGACAGAAGCAAGATTCGATGCTGTAAAGAGCAACATTGCATAGGAACCTGGAATGTCAGGTCCATGAATCAAGGCAAATTGGAAGTGGTCAGACAAGAGATGGCAAGAGTGAATGTCGACATTCTAGGAATCAGCAAACTAAAATGGACAGGAATGGGTGAATTTAACTCAGATGACCATTATATCTACTACTGCGGGCAGGAATCCCTCAGAAAAAATGGAGTAGCCATCATGGTCAACGAAAGAGTCTGAAATGCAGTACTTGGATGCAGTCTCAAAAATGACAGAATGATCTCTGTTCATCTCCAAGGCAAACCATTCAATATCACAGTAATCCAAGTCTATGCCCCAACCAGTAACGCTGAAGAAGCTGAAGTTGAACGGTTTTATGAAGACCTACAAGAACTTTTAGAACTAACACCCCCGCTCAAAAAAAAAACAAGACTTAGCAACTAAACAGTAACAATAATCTATCTGCTACAAATAAATGCGTTAAAGCATTATGTGGCTTAAAAATACTAGACTAGGTGTTAGAAGACAATATTTAACCTGATTTTGCCATTATTAGAATTTAAGCAAGAGAGAAAGAAAGAAAAAAATAAAAAGACTGCTCTCTGGGACTTGAGTTCTTTTCTATGAAAGAAACAAATTTACCAGTTTGGAATTCTGTGAATCTGTGATAATCAGCAAATTCAATTTACATGTATCTTTTGTGAGCTTTTTTAAAAAGAAGAGTAACATTGTACCAGGAGGCTTCCCTTGTGGCTCACTGGTAAAGAATTCACCTGCCAATGCAAGACAAGAGGGTTTGATCCCTGGGTTGGGAACATCCCCTGGAGAAGGAAAAGGCAACCCACTCCAGTATTCTTGCCTGGGAAATTCCATGGACAGAGGGGCCTGGAGGAATATAGTCCACGGGGTCACAAAAGAGTAGAACGCAACATAGTGACCAAACAACAACAAAATAATATACCACTGCATTGCTGCTTTTTAAAAAAAAATTATAGATATTTAATAAACAAGTATCAGAGCCAAGATACTATATTTCAGTGGATAAACAAACAAATATGCAGTGTTGATTAGATATACTATGTAATGTTCCGTTCAGCTCAGCTCAGTCGCTCAGTCATGTCTGACTCTGCGATCCCATGGACTGCAGCACACCAGGCCTCCCTGTCCATCACCAACTCCGGGAGTTTACTCAAACTCATGTCCATTGAGTCAGTGATGCCACATCCAACCATCTCATCCTCTGTTGTCACCTTCTCCTCCTGCCTTCAATCTTTCCCAGCATCAGGGTCTTTTTGAGTGAGTCAGTTCTTCACATCAGGTGGCCAAAGTACTGGCGTCTCAGCTTCCGCATCAGTCCTTCCAATGAATATTCAGGACTGATTTCCTTCAGAATGGACTGGTTGGATCTCCTTGCAGTCCAAGGTACTATCAAGGGTCTTCTCCAACATCACAGTTCAAAAGCATCAATTCTTTGGCACTCAGCTTTCCCCATAGTCCAACTCTCACATCCATACCTGACTACTGGAAAAACCATAGCTTTGACTAGATGGACCTTTGTTGGCAAAGTACTGTCTCTGCTTTTTTTTTTTTAATTGGAGTCTACTTACTTTACAATATTGTAGTGGTTTTGCCATACATTGACATGAATCAGCCACAGGTGCACATGTGTTCCCCATCCTGAGCTCCCCTCCCACCTTCCTCCCATCACATCCCTCAGGGTCATCCCAGAGCACCCTGTCTCATGCATCAAACCTGGACTGGCAATCCATTTCACATATGATAATATACATGTTTAAATGCTATTCTCTCAAATCATCCAGCCCTTGCCATCTCCCACAGAGTCCAAAAGACTGTTCTATATATCTGTGTCTCTTTTGCTATCTGGCATATAGGGATATCATTACCACCTTTCTAAATTCCATATATATGCATTATTATACTGTATTGGTGTTTTTCTTTCTGGCTTACTTCACTCTGTATAATAGGCTCCAGTTTCATCCACCTCATTAGAACTGACTCAAATGTATTCTTTTTAATGGCTGAGTAATATTCCATTGTGTATATGTACCACAGCTTTCTTATCCATTCGTCTGCTGATGGACATCTAGGTTGCTTCCATGTCCTGGCTATTATAAATAGTGCTGCCATGAACATTGGGGTACATGCCCCCCTTTGAATTCTGGTTTCCTCAGTGTATATGCCCAGCAGTGGGATCGCTGGGTCATATGGCAGTTCTATTTCCGGTTTTTTAAGGAATCTCCACACTGTTCTCCATAGTGGCTGTAGTAGTTTGCATTCCCACCAACAGTGTAAGAGGGTTCCCTTTTCTCCAGACCCTCTCCAGCATTTATTGTTTGTGGACTTTTGGATAGCAGCCATTCTGACCACCGTGAAAGGGAACCTCATTGTGGTTTTGATTTGCATTTCTCTGATAATGAGTGATGTTGAGCATGTTTTCATGTGTTTGTTAGCCATCTGTATGTCTTCTTTGGAGAAATGTCTGTTTAGTTCTTCGGCCCAATTTTTGATTGGGTCATCTGTTTTTCTAGAGTTGAGCTGCAGGAGTGCTTGTATATTTTTGAGATTAATTCTTTGTCAGTTGCTTTGTTTGCTATTATTTTCTCCCATTCTGAAGGTTGTCTTTTCACCTTCCTTATAGTTTCCTTCATTCTGCAAAAGCTTTTAAGTTTAATTAGGCCCCATTTGTTTATTTTTGCTTTTATTTCCATTACTCTGGGAAGTGGGTCATAGAGGATCCTGCTGTAATTTATGTCAGAGAGTGTTTTGCCTATGTTTTCCACTAGGAGTTTTATAGTTTCTGGTCTTACATTTAGATCTTTAATCCATTTTGAGTTTATTTTTGTGTGTGGTGTTAGAAAGTGTTCTAGGTTCATTCTTTCACAAGTGGTTGACCAGTTTTCCCAGCACCCCTTGTTAAAGAGATTGTCTTTTCTCCACTGTATATTCTTGCCTCCTCTGTCAAAGATAAGGTGTCCATAGGTGTGTGGATTTATCTCTGGGCTTTCTATTTTGTTCCATTGATCTATATTTCTGTCTTTGTGCCAGTAGCATACTGTCTTGATGACTGTAGCTTTGTAATATAGTCTGAAGTCAGGCAAGTTGATTCCTCCAGTTCCATTCTTTCTCAAGATTGCTTTGGCTAGTCAAGATTTTTTTTTGTATTTCCATACAAATTGTGAAATTATTTGTTCTAGTTCTGTGAAAAATACCATTGGTGGCTTGATAGGGATTGCATTGAATCTATAGATTGCTTTGGATCTCTGCTTTTTAATATGCTGTCTAGGTTGGTCAGGGGCTTCTCTGGTGGCTCAGAGGTTAAAGCATCTGCCTGCAATGTGGGAGACCTGGGTTGAATCCCTGGGACAGGAAGATTCCCCTGGAGAAGGAAATGGAAACCCGCTCCAGTATTCTTGCCTGGAGAATCCCATGGGCAGAGGAGCCTGGTGGGCTACAGTCCACGGGGTCGCAAAGAGTTGGACACAACTGAGCGACTTCACTGTCACTTTCACGTTAGGTTGGTCATAGCTTTTCTTCTAAGGAGCAAGCATCTTTTAATTTCATGGCTGCAGTCACCATCTACAGTGATTTTGGAGCCCGCTACATGGCCCCCCCCCCAAAAAAATATGTCTCTCATTGTTTCCACTGTTTCCCCATCAATTTGCTAAGAAGTGATGGAACCAGATGCCATGATCTTAGTTTTCTGAATGTTGAGCTTTAAGCCAACTTTTTCACTCTTCTCTTTCACTGTCATCAAGAGGCTCTTTAGCTCTTCTTCACTTTTTGCCATAAGGGTAGTGTCATCTGCCTATCTTATGTTATTGATATACCTCACAGCAATCTTGACTCCAGCTTGTGCTTCATCCAGCTGGGCATTTCACATGATGCATTCTGCCTATAAGTTAAATAAGCAGGGTGACAATATACAGCCTTGACATACTCCTTTCCAGATTTGGAACCAGTCTATTGTTCCATGTCCAATTCTAACTGTTGCTTCCTGACCTGCATACAGATTTCTAAAGAGGCAGGCTGGGTGGTCTGGTATTCCCATCTCTTGAAGAATTTTCCACAGTTTGTTATGATCCACACAGTCAAAATCTTTGGCATAGTCAATAAAGCAGAGGTAAATATTTTTCTGGAATTCTCTTGCTCTTTCAATGATTCAATGGATGTTGGCAATTTGATCTCTTACTCCTCTGCCTTTTCTAAATCCAGCTTGAATATCTGGAAGTTCATGGTTCATGTACTGTTGAAGCCTGGCTTGGAGAATTTTGAGCCTTACTTTACTAGTGTGTGAGATGAGTGCAATTGTGTGGCAGTTTGAGCATTCTTTGGCATTGCCCTTCTTTGGGATTGGAATGAAAACTGACCTTTTCCAGTCCTGTAGACACTGCTGAGTTTTCCAAATTTTCTGGCATATTGAGTGCAGCACTTTCACAGCATCATCTTTCAGGATTTTAAATAGCTCAACTGGAATTCCATCTCCTCTTCTAGCTTTGTTCTTAATTATGCCTCCTAAGGTCCACTCGACTTCGCACTCCAGGATGTCTGGCTGTAGGTGAGTGATCATACCATCATGATTATCTGAGTCATGAAGATCATTTTTGTATAGTTCTTCTGTGTATTCTTGCAACCTCTTCTTAATATCTTCTGCTTCTGTTAGGCCCATACCAATTCTGTCCTTTATTATGGCCATCTTTGCATGAGATATTCTGTTGGTATCTCTAATTTTCTGGAAGAGATCCTTAGTCTTTTCCATTCTACTGTTTTCCTCCATTTCTTCACATTGATCACTAAGGAAGGCTTTCTTATCTCTCCCTGCTGTTCTTTGGAACTCTACATTCAAATAGGTATATCTTTCTCTTTCTCCTTTGCCTTTCACTTCTCTTCTTTTCACTATTTGTAAGGCCTCCTCAGATGACCATTTTGCCTTTTTGCATTTCTTTTTCCTGGGGATGGTCCTTATCACTCCTCCTGTACAATATCACTAACCTCCACCCATAGTTCTTCAGGCACTCTGTCTTCAGGCACTTGTAATGTTCACCATGAAGTAAAGAGTGCTTTCATTTACAATTATTCATGATTACTCTCATCCACTTCATCATTCCTCGTCTGAGCTCCTCCCAACCAATAACATTTCCTACTTCACTAATGAGTTTCTGTGTAGAATTGTCTCTCCAACTAGTATGCATACTAGTCAGTACAGGGCTGGTATTCAACCCTGGTCCACCAGTTGCTATCTTGGGCCTATTCTCAAACCTCATAGTTTCTTCGTCTGAAAAATGAAACAGCTATTCTAGGACTATTGTGAAGATTAAATGAGATAGCAAAACTCTGGCTCGCATGAGGTTAAATAATGCATAGCAAGCACTTTACATTTCACTGTTCACTCTCCCTAGATTCCTAATTACAAACAAGAAATTAGTTTATCTGTCTTTTGAATCCTGCAGAGCCCTCGACAATGCTAAGTTCCCAGAAGGCACTGAAATATTTTTTGCATCATTGGTTTGATAAGAATTTATTGAGAACAAACTTGTGTTACACTTTGGGGTCAGCATGGGAAGAAAGTAAAAATGAAGATGAATGTTACAGTTCTTTCACTGGAGATTTCTAAATCAGCCAGCTACCACACAAGGATATTAGAATCATGAAGTAATTTTCACATAACTTGGACCAACTGTAAGTAGAAGTTGACCAAAGTATTTAAAAATCCTAGACAAAAATAACAAAAATGCGGATTAATACCCAAATAGGAAAGATTTTAGGCTATGGCCATTGTTTATCTCCTTTGATGAAAGTCCCTTGGAGTTAAACTCTAATGGGCAAAATGTGAATTTTTGTATAATTGGAAATCTGTTTTCTTTTTCTTGGAGTAGGACTCACAGGAAAAAACATTGCAGAGATTCAAGTTCCATGATAAAGGAGAAAAAACAAAATGGGTTTTCAGAGATGGGATGAAATCATGTTTCCATAGAAACTCTGAACTTTTTTGTTATGGCCCAACTTAGCTGGCAATTTTGGCTAATTTCAACTATAAAAATAAATATGGCAACTTAAAAAGATTTACCCCATTTTATCATGAATATAATTTCCAAATGAAAGCTAAATACATGGAAAGCATCTCACTGGATTTGACTTATTTTTAAACTTCTTTAATCATTACCAACTTCACCTGGCAAAGATATCATTTAAATTGGAAACAAATCCAATGAACTAAGATGTGCCAGAACAAACAGAATCTAGAATATGGTTCTATTCTGATTCTAATGCTGGAGCAAGAACAAGTGCAAAGACTTCCTCTACTACAGACCAGCAGATTCTGTGGGTTTAAGAGCTTTTATTGAATCATGATAACCAAAACAGACTCACAATTCTACCCCAAATGGCAAGGCTACCTTTCTTTTTCATTTAAGGTTATTGTTTTCAAATTAGAGATCCATTTGATCACTGGACTATTAGGCCACAAATAGGTACCAAAATGTTTATGTTTTATATAAATATATTTTTTCATATGTTTTACTTCATTAAAGGCATACCCTTATTCAAGGACTTCATCATCATGCAGGGGTCAGCTCCAGTCTTTGAATTTGCTTATTATTTTCTTTTTTTTTTTTTTTTTTTTTGCTTGACACCATGATTTCAGACCTAAGTCAGAAGAGCCAAGGACCAGGCAAATATAATTTTTTAATTAAATATTTAAATAATTTTTTAAATTGTGAAAGGTCAAAATACAAAAAAATATTAAAGTAAATAAATAAATAAAATTGTCCAATCACACAAACTCGCTCAGCTCTTCCCCATGTCCGATAACCAGCTCACAATCCCATGTAACTAAAGTTGAACCTTCTAGGCTTTACCCAACCAACAGTTTCCAAGCTGGGAAACTTACAGTTAATTCTCAAAGGATCATTCTTCCCTTGACTCTCTTGCGTGCACGCTCCTTTATCTCTCTCCCCTCTATGGCCAAGGATCATGAGCATGGGCAAGATCTTCATCTGTTTCCCCCTATTTCCCCACATTCTTTTAAAGCCTCCCCAGCTGCAATGCAAGGTCTGACTCCAGCGTGCTACTGACGCTACCCATCAAGCACGCCAGTGATTTCCTAATTGCCAAAGTAACCCAACTCTCTCTGGCCATCTCTCTTAACCTCCTTGTGTTGGGCTCATATAGATGGCTTTTTCTGTTTTGAAACTTTCATGCTAAGGCTTTCTGTCACCATTCACCCTGGGAATGACATATTTTCAGACTCCTCTGGGAGTCCCTCCTACTATCCTCTGTGTGTTTAGGTTCCTGGGGGTTAGCAAAGAGTCTCTACTTATCTTTTTTCATTGTTAGTTTTGTTTGTTTTATTGGAATATAGTGGCTTTACAATGCTGAGTTAGTTTCTGCTGTACAGCAAAATGAATCAGCTCTCTGTATACATATACCTCTCTTTTCTGGATTTCCTTACCATTTAGGTCGCCAGAGCACTGAGTAGAGCTCCCTGTGCTATATGGCGGGGATGGTTTAGTTGCTAAGTCATGTCTGATTCTTGCAACCCCATGGTCTGTAGCCCTCCACGCTCCTCTCTCCGTAGGATTTTCCAGGCAAGAATACTGGAGTGGGTTGCCATTTCCTTCTCCGGGAGATCTTCCTGACCCAGGGATTGAACCCAGGTCTCCTGCACTGCAGGCAGATTCTTTACCGACTGAGCTACCAGGGAAGCCCCCTGTACTATACAGTCAGTTCTTACTAGTTATCTGTTTTACACATTGTGGTGGATACATGTCAACCCAGTCTCCCAGTCCATCTCACTCTCTCCTTCCCACCTTGGCATTCATACATTTGCTCTCTATGTCTGTGTCTCCATTTCTGCCTTGTCAATAAGTTCATCTACATCATTTTCCTGGATTCCACATTTTGGGGCTCGTATTCAATATTAGTTTTTCTTTTTCTGACTTACTTCACATAGTCTCTACTTTTCTTATCTGCAAACTCTCACTAGAGAACTTTATCCTCTCCTACAACTTTAGCTTCTGCTTTGATAACACTGAATCCCAAATGTTTATCTCCAGAGTACCCTTCACTCCTCCATTCAAGAGTCCATTTTTAAATAATTATATCCAAAAGTCTAGTGAACATCAACTTTTATGCAGCCGACGTGCATCTCATTTTCATCAAATCTTGAAGTGAGTTCAAGATCTATTTCTGAAAAATGGCAATTGTCTTTCTATTCTGTATTCAAGTAATGACTCTACCATTTACCTAGCTATCCTAAATCAGAACCATGAATGTCTATTTTATGTTCATCCGCTCACAATGGACAACAAAACCCTGAAGACTCTACTTTCTCTATATTCACCGACTACTGTCTCCTATTCACAAGCCTACCATCATAGGCTTGGGGCTTTTTCATTTCATATCCATCCATATTACTGAAACAGATGCAGAAAAAACATTTGGGAATTTCAACACTTACTATTTTGAAATATACAACAGCCATTACTTATTTTAAAATAAACATATAAGTGTTTTAATATGATAAAATAAAAAATCAATAGGAAACATAACAATTAATGGTAAAATATTAGAAGAATTCTCTTTGAATGCAGTCAGAAAGAATATAAAGATGTCTGCAATCATCTCTGTTTAGCACTTAATAGACATCCCATCTCGGAAAGTAAGATAAAAATAATGTATAAGAATTGAGAAAGAAATGAAATTACCAATATCATTAGAAAAACTACATAAATAAAATTTTCCATAAAAATAATTTAAAATAACAGATTTTGGCGAAGTTGTTGCATACAAAGCTAAGTTGTTTACTCTCAAATTCTTATTCTATGCATGTGTTTTGAAGATATTCTTTACAGTGGCAATAAAAATAATGGTATGTCTAGGGTGAATAGAACAAGATTATAATTGAAAGGCAAAATGTTCTAAATTTATGAAAAAATGAATGCATTCATATGACAAGACTTGATATCATAAAGGTGACAAATTTTCCATCAAATGAATCTAGGCATTCAATGAAATTCTCATTAAAACCAAGATGTTTTGTGTATGGATGTGGGTGTGAAACTTGATAAGTCTAATCAAAAATTTCAATGAAAGCAAAACAGACCAAAATTAGCCAAGACAATTTTAAGGAAGAAAAATAAGTAATAGATTTGTACTAACAGATTGAAGGTAAAAGGAGAAGGGGGCAGCAGAGGATGAAATGGTTACATAGCATCACTGACTCAATGGACATGAATTTGAGCAAAGTATGGGAGATAGTGAAGGACAGGGAAGCCTGGTGTGCTGCAATCCATGGGGCCACAAAGAGTCAAACATGACTTTGCGAATAAACAACAACAGATATTGTTTCATTTAAAACTCTGGTAATTATAAAGATTCAGTATCAGTAAAAGTTTTGACTAGAATAACAGGTCTGAAGAAAGATTCAAAAAACAAACCCACCTATGTATAGGAACTTGTTATAACAGAGAAATGGCTTTATAAATGAGTTGTGAAGAGGTGGACTGTTGGATAAATGTGCTGTAATAGGTAAGCATATGGGGAAGGGTAAATTGAATAAAACTGTACCACTATTCACACTCTGTAGCAAAGGCAAGTACAGATGGATGAGAGACCTAAATGCCTGTCCATATTTTCACTCCCCACTGTGATCCCTAGTTTGTTCATTAGTCTCTTCTGGACAGAGATATATCTGAATCTCACTTCTTCCCAATGTATTTCATAGTGCTTTCACATACTAGAAATTCAATAAGCGGGTAATGGGTGGAGATACATACAGACTTTTATTGCTAAAAGTCAGCCTTGCTTCCTACCAGCTTTCAGTTATTGGAGAGATGTTCTTTGCCAGAAAAGTACTGGACATACACACTAGTCCAGCCCTAGGGGACTCTGAGAGTTTGGGTGGCCTCTGGCTGTCTTCCCACAAGCTCACTTATCAGATTTCCAAGTGATGCTACCACTTCCATTGCACCTATACTGTCTTTGGGTGTCCATTCCTGACTCACACCATCTATATGCCGAAGTACAATTACCTATAGATCAAAATGAAAGCATTTTAGGAGATTTTCTCAAATATACGCACTTCTTTATCTTCCTGCAGCATTGCTAGAAACCATAGCATAGTTGAAAGAATACAGGCTTTTTGTTAAAATAGATTTAAGTTATTCATCTACCACTTACTCGTGGCTTAAAGCAAGGTTGTTAACATCTCTGAAGCTTACTTTTCTTCTCTCTAAAATCAGAAATAAATGTACCCTTTCTACCTTGAAGGCTTGTTGGGAATGCTAAATAAATTGGCATAAAAACAACTAGCAAAATCTCTTGCTCATGTCAAACTCAATAAATAGTATTTTTCTTCCCTTCTTTCCTTAAATTTTTTAACACCAGGATTTGCAAAACTATGAGTGAAAAAGGAAAAAAAAAAAAAACACGACAACAACGATGGCTATACTTGAAAAGAATCCCCCTTCCCTGAATATTCATAAATCATTGTCTGTAAATTTTAAGATGTCTATCACTTTTCTGTAAGTAATATACATTCATGTATATGTGTGTTGTCCAATTGCCTGAATAGCTTTGAGTGTAATAAGGAAGAACACATGTGATTCCATGTCAGATCTGTTTCTTTTACTTTAACCCTTGTGTTCTGTTGCCTGTGCTTAGTCATGCTGGCTCTGCACCACTTGTGAAGGCAGGTTGCCTGAAACATACAGGATGGCCCATTCTCAGGGCTCTGACCTTTAAGGGTCCATTCATATAGAGATAAAAATTTTCAGAACAGAAAATAACATTTGGAAGTTTACAGAGACATCATGACCTGACTCACATGGACAGTTGCAAGAACAAAGGATTCCTATATCAAGAACTTGGCAACAACCAATCATGCCCTTCCCTCACCTTGCCTTTAAAAGTGCTTTGCTGAAACTCTTTGAGGAGTTTGGTGTTTAGGGGCACAATCCACCCATCTCCTTGCATGACCCTGCAGTAAACCTTTCTCAGCTCCAAACTCTGATGTTTTGGTTTGTTTGGCCTCACCAGGCATCGGGCACGTGAACTTGCATTCAGTAATGTAAATTCCCATATGGCAAGGTTTAAAACCACTAATTCCCTAAGCCACACTATGCTTTACATGCTAGAGGCCATCAGTTAAATATTTTGATGGCTCATCCACCACTGGTGTTGAGTTTCATTTGTTTTCACAATGGTGATAGATTTATACTAATCCATCTTCACCTTCTAAGATGACTTCTTTTAAGTTCACACATCTATGTAATGATTGGCTAGGACAGAGTATACAAAATGTCGTTGTGGAGGACTACAAAGTCAACTGGCACATGGGACATTTTCCCACACCAGTGGTCAGGTTCCAACCTATCAACCAAGCCACCCCAGATACCATTCAATCCCACAGAGAAAACAAACATTATTTTTGGAGCAGAGCTTATTTTTAGAAAGTTTATATCTTAGCTTTGAAATTGTAAATCAAGTAGAATCAAAAGGTAATACAACAAAATATAAAAACAGCAAAAAGATATCCATTCCCTATTCACATACACAGAAACTTCCTTTTTGGCCCAAGATGACTCTTAAAACCCAATTCACACTAGGATGACTCAAAGAGATGCTGAGAATCCCATTCTCTCTCCTCCTACTCTGGGCTCTGTTATTCCAATAACTCCCATTGGAATAATCACAGAGCCTCTTGACTATGGTCAACCTCACACAGATGTGAGGGTGGACAGTTGGATGTAGCTAGGGCTAGGTCAGCATTATTTACTGCCTCTAAGGAAGATTCCAGTTCAAGTCTCATCCCTAACCACCTGCAGAATTGGAGCTATATTTTCTTGACATTGTCTTTTTTTCCAGGTCAAAACACATGAGAGCTAAGATACATTTTCCACATCTGTTTGCATTTGTAAACAAAAAATTGTTTTAATTATGAGATCATTTGCCTCAACATTATTCATATTTGTATATTTTAAATTTTTATTGAAAAATTTTTGATTTCCCATGTTGTGTTAATTTCTGTCTCATAGCAAAGTGATTCAGTCATTATATATATATATATATATATATATATTATATATATATATATTCCTTTCATATTCTTTTCCAAGAATATGGGTTATCACAGTATACTGAATACAGTTCCCTGTGCCATGCAGTAGGACCTTGCTGCTTATCCATCCTACATGTGATAGTTTGTGTCTGCTCATCCCAAATTCTCAGTCCTTCCCTCCCTCCACCTCCCCTCACCCTTGGCAATCACAAGTCAGTTCTCTAGATCTGTGAGTCTGTTTCATATTACTTTAAAAATTACAAGCTAATTACAATCATTTCTTTCTGCAAATTAAGAACATGACAAAATAAATGTGTATATTTAGAAGGCGAACCCTAGTTACATATTCCAAAACAACTCACAAGTATTTCCTGTATTAATCAAACATATCATCTCCAGTGGCATCATATTCTTCAAATGTGTGCATTCCGAGATGGGAGGCCAACCCGAGTACATGAGGACTAAAGATGATAATTTCTCATATAGTGACATGCTATACAAGTATTAAAAATTCTGCATCCCCAAATGAGTAGATACCCAGTCATTGATCTATACTATAAAACTATCTGAATACAATTTAGTGTCCTTTTCTTTAAAGAAGAATGCATTTAAAATATTTATAGAACGTCAGCTTGGTACCAAGTCCTAGAAAGGTACCCAAATTTTTCTACAGTACCATGCCTTCAAAGTGTAGAGTATAAAGTTGTTGTTTAGTCACTAAGTTGTGTCCGACTCTTTGAAACTGCATGCACTATAGCCCACCAGCCTCCTCTGTCCGTGGGATTTCCTGGGCAAGAATATCCGAATGAGTTGCCATTTCCTTCCCCAGGGGATCTTCCCCACCCAGGGATCAAATGTACATTCCCTGCATTGGCAGGTGGATTCTTTAATTCAGAATGACCAGGGGAGCCTCATAGAGAAAACATACTTGATGAACATTCAGTAGCTTTATACCCCTAACTGTTCTATAATATTAATTCCATGTATAAAAGTTTTAAAAGGTATAGTTCCTTTGTTAAAAACAACTTCAAGTCAGAATAACTCATAAGTGTTGTTCATCATATCATTATTTTCTTCTTAGTACATTTCTCAACAACCCAAATTCAAAAGCTTTTCCTTAAATTAACTGTATAGATCTACAAGGCAACATCTCCCTCTTAGATAGGGGGAAAAAAATGTATTCCTCATCCATTTCAATCATAGAGAAACACCTAATAGTACTCTGTAGTTCCTATCACATGAGCACCATTTTCATCAAAGCTTTTAACTGAAGAAGAAGTTATTATTTATATGCCCTGTTCATCCTATTACATTAAGAGCTTTGAAAAGGCAAAATGAAAGGATACTGAAAGAGGAATGACCCACGTCAGTAGGGGCCCAATATGCTACCGGAGGTAAGAGGAGAAATAACTCCAGAAAGAATGAAGGGATGGAGCCAAAGCAAAAACAATACCCAGTTGTGGATGGGACTGGTGATAGAAGCAAGGTCTGATGCTGTAAAGAGCAATATTGCATAGGAACCTGGAATCTCAAGTCCATGAATCAAGGCAAATTGGAAGTGGTCAAACAGGAGATGGCAATAGTGAACGTTGATATTCTAGGAATCAGCAAACTAAAATGGACTGGAATGGGTGAATTTAACTCAGATGATCATATCTACTACTGCGGGCAGGAATCCCTTAGAAGAAATGGAGTGGCCATCATGAACTCCTTATTACTAAATTCAGACTCAAATTGAAGAAAGTAGGGAAAACCACTAGACCATTCAGGTATGACCTAAATCAAATCTCTTATGATTACACAGTGGAAGTGAGAAATAGATTTAAGGGACTAGAGCTGATAGACAGAGTGCCTGATGAACTATGGACTGAGGTTCATGACACTGTACAGGAGACAGGGATCAAGACCATCATCATGGAAAAGAAATGCATAAAAGCAAAATGGCTGTCTGGGGAGGCCTTACAAATAGCTGTGAAAAGAAGAGAGGTGAAAAGCAAAGGCGGAAAGGAAAGATATAAGCATCTGAATGCAGAGTTCCAGAGAATAGCAAGAAGAGATAAGAAAGACTTCTTCAGTGATCAATGCAAAGAAATAGAGGAAAAGAACAGAATGGGAGAGACTAGAGATCTCTTCAAGAAAATCACAGATACCAGGGGAACATTTCATGCAAAGATGGGCTTGATAAAGGACAGAAATGGTATGGACCTAACAGAAGCAGAAGATATTAAGAAGAGGTGGCGGGAATACACAGAAAAACTGTACGAAAAGATCTTCATGACCCAGATAATCACGATGGTGTGATCATTCACCTCGAGCCAGACATCCTGGAATGTGAAGTCAAGTGGGCCTTAGAAAGCATCACTACAAACAAAGCTAGTAGAGGTGATGGAATTCCAATAGAGCTGTTTCAAATCCTGAAAGATGATGCTGTGAAATTGTTGCACTCAATATGCCAGAAAATTTGGAAAACTCAGCAGTGGCCACAGGACTGGAAAAGTTCAGTTTTCATTCCAATCCCAAAGAAAGGCAATGCCAAAGAATGCTCAAACTACCGCACAATTGCAGTCATCTCACACGCTAGTAAAGTAATGCTCAAAATTCTCCAAGCCAGGCTTCAGAAATACGTGAACCATGAACTTCCAGATGTTCAAGCTGGTTTTAGAAAAGGCAGAGAAACCAGAGATCCAATTGCCAACATCTGCTGGATCATCCAAAAAGCAAGAGAGTTCCTGAAAAACATCTATTTCTGCTTTATTGACTATGCCAAAGCCTTCGACTGTGCGGATAACAATCAACTGTGGAAAATTCTGAAAGAGATGGGAATACCAGACCACCTGACCTGCCTCTTGAGAAATCTATATGCAGATCAGGAAGCAAAGTTAGAACTGGACATGGAACAACACACTGGTTCCAAATAGGAAAAGCAGTACGTCAAAGCTGTATATTGTCACCCTGCTTATTTAACTTCTATGCAGAGTACATCATGAGAAACACTGGGCTGGAAGAAGCACAAGCTGGAGTCAAGATTGCCAGGAGAAATATCAATAACCTCAGATATGCAGATGACAACACCCTTATGGCAGAAAGTGAAGAGGAACTAAAAAGCCTCTTGATGAAAGTGAAAGAGGAGAGTGAAAGAGTTGGCTTAAAGCTCAACATTCAGAAAATGAAGATCATGGCATCTGGTCCCATCACATCGTGGGATATAGATGGGGAAACAGTGGAAACAGTGTCAGACTTTATTTTGGGGGACTCCAAAATCACTGCACATGGTGACTGCAGCCATGAAATTAACAGACGCTTACTCCTTGGAAGAAAAGTTATGACCAACCTAGAGAGCGTATTGAAAAGCAAAGACATTTCTCTGCCAAGAAAGGTCCTTCTAGTCAAGGCTATAGTTTTTCCAGTGGTCATGCATAGATGTGAGAGTTGGACTGTGAAGAAGGCTGAGCATTGAAGAATTGATGCTTTTGAACTGTGGTGTTGGAGAAGACTCTTGAGAGTCCCTTGGACTGCAAGGAGATCCAACCAGTCCATTCTGAAGGAGATCAGCCCTGGGATTTCTTTGGAGGGAATGATGCTGAAGCTGAAACTCCAGTACTTTGGCCACCTCATGCGAAGAGGTGACTCATTGGAAAAGACTCTGATGCTGGGAGGGATTGGGGGCAGGAGGAGAAAGGGACGACAGAGGATGAGATGGCTGGATGGCATCACTGACTCGATGGACATGAGTCAGAGTGAACTCCAGGAGTTGGTGATGGACAGGGCAGCAGGGCATGCTGCAATTAATTCATGGGGTTGCAAAGAGCTGGACACGACTGAGCGACTGAACTGAACTGAACTTATACAATATTACTAAAAATAAACAATACAAGATACATCTTCAGTTCAGTTCAGTCGCTCAGTCGTGTCCAGCTCTTTGCGACCCCATGAATCGCAGCATGACTTGCCGCCCTGTCCATCACTAACTCCCGGACTTCACTCAGACTCATCCATCAAGTCAGTGATGCCATCCAGCCATCTCATCCTCTGTCGTCCCCTTCTCCTCCTGCCCCCAATCCCTCCCAGCATCAGAGTCTTTTCCAATGAGTCAACTCTTCGCATGAGGTCGCCAAAGTACTGGAGTTTCAGCTTTAGCATCATTCCCTCCAAAGAAATCCCTGGGTTGATCTCCTTGCAGCCCAAGGGACTCTCAAGAGTCTTCTCCAACACCACAGTTCAAAAGCATCAATTCTTCGGCACTCAGCCTTCTTCACAGTCCAACTCACATCCATACATGACCACAGGAAAAACCATAGCTGTGACTAGATGGGCCTTAGTCGGCAGAGAAATGTCTTTGCTTTTCAATATGCTCTCTAGGTTGGTCATAACTTTTCTTCCAAGGAGTAAGCGTCTGTTAATTTCATGGCTGCAGTCACCATGTGCAGTGATTTTGGAGCCCCCCAAAATAAAGTCTGACACTGTTTCCACTATTTCCCCGTCTATATCCCACGAAGTGATGGGACCAGATGCCATGATCTTCATTTTCTGAATGTTTAGCTTTAAGCCAACTTTTTCACTCTCCTCTTTCACTTTCATCAAGAGGCTTTTTAGTTCCTCTTCAGTTTCTGCCATAAGGGTGTTGTCATCTGCATATCTGAGGTTATTGATATTTCTGGCAATCTTGATTCCAGCTTGTGCTTCTTCCAGCCCAGTGTTTCTCATGATGTACTCTGCATAGAAGTTAAATAAGCAGGGTGACAATATACAGCCTTGACATACTCCTTTTCCTATTTGGAACCAGTGTGTTGTTCCATGTCCAGTTCTAACTTTGCTTCCTGACCTGCATATAGGTTTCTCAAGAGGCAGGTCAGGTGGTCTGGTATTCCCCTGCTTTTCAGAATTTTCCACAGTTGATTGTTATCCACACAGTCGAAGGCTTTGGCATAGTCAAAAGCATAAATAGATGTTTTTCTGGAACTCTCTTGCTTTTTTCATGATCCAGCGGATGTTGGCAGTTGGATCTCTGGTTCCTCTGCCTTTTCTAAAACTAGCGTGAACATCTGGATGTTGGCAATTTGATCTTTGGTTCTTCTGCCTTTTCTAAAGCCAGCTTGAACATCTGGGAGTTCACGGTTCCCATATTGCTGAAGCCTGGCTTGGAGAATTTTGAGCATTACTTTACTAGCATGTGAGATGAGTGCAATTGTGCGGTAGTTTGAGCATTCTTTGGCAATGCCTTTCTTTGGGATTGGAATGAAAACTGACCTTTTCCAGTGCTGTGGCCACTGCTGAGTTTTCCAGATTTGCTGGCATATTGAGTGTAGCACTTTCACAGCATCATCTTTCAGGTTTGAAATAGCTCAACTGGAATTCCATCACCTCTAGTAGCTTTGTTCATAGTGATGCTTTCTAAGGCCCACTTAACTTCACATACCAGGATGTCTGGCTCTACGTGAGTGATCACACCATCGTGATTATCTTGGTCGTGAAGCTCTTTTTTGTACAGTTCTTCTGTGTATTCTTGCCACCTCTTCTTAATGTATAATATATAATAAAAACAGTATTATATTTATTGTTAATATATTTAATTCATTCATTCAACAAACATTTGTCACTCACCAAATGTAGCCCATGCACAGTGCATTTCATGGGACCTTATGTACTGCTGCTGCTAAGTCACTTTAGTCGTGTCTGACTCTGTGCGACCCAATAGACCCAGCCCACAAGGCTCCCCCATCCCTGGGATTCTTCAGGCAAGAACACTGGAGTGGGTTGTCATTTCCTTCTCCAATGCATAAAAGTGAAAAGTGAAAATGAAGTCACTCAGTCATGTCTAACTCTTCACAACCCCATGGACTGCAGCCCACCAGGCTCCTCTGCCCATGGGATTTTCCAGGCAAGAGTACTGGAGTGGGGCGTTTAATAAATGTCACTTTCGACACTGAGTCAGATAGCCAACCATGACCTGTGCTAGGCATTGTTATTGTTCAGTTGCTAAGTTGCACCTGATTCTTTGCAACCTCATGGACTGCAGCACACCAAGCTTCCCTGTATTTCACTATAAGGAGCATACAAAAGATGTACAAAAAAATTTGATGATATAGAAACAGAAAATAGCTTATGGAAGTCCAAGCAAGTAACTAATACTGGTTAGCAGGGGCAACTCGGGAAACATGTGTGCAAGGACTGAGAGTCATCGCTTCAATATCAAAATACAAAGCAAGTTCAATATCTCTGAATAATACTGCAATAGGAAGAACGAATCTGATTCTACATTAGATCTGTTCCCTTTAACCCTTGTGTTCTGTTGCCTGTGCTTAGTCATGTTGGCTCTGCAACTTTTGTAAAAGTGTGCTATATATCATTTATCTTGTTGGAGGTTTGCAGGAACATCGTGACCTGACCTATGTAGATGGCTGCGAGAACAAAGGATTCTGACATCAAGAAGTTTGCAGCAACCAACCATGCTCCTCTCTTATCTGGCCTTTAAAAGTGCTATGCTGGGGGGAAAAAAGTGCTGTGCTGAAACCCTTCAGGGAGTTTGGAATTTTGCAGGGCATGAGGCATCCACCTTCTTGCTTGGCCCTGCAGTAAACCTTTCTCTGCCTCAAACTCTGGCACTGCAGTATTGTTAGGGTTCCCTGTGCGTCAGGCACATGAACTTGCATTTGGTAATGATGTCAGTTCTATGCTTACTTTATGTCAACCTTGCCTAAAATTTCTTAAAGACTCAAGGGAAGCCATCAATTGTTTTACATTTTATTTAGGAATAGTCTTCTATAACTAAGAAAAATGGGAGGAATACAAGATGTTGTCCATCCTCAGGTTGAACTTATTCAAGAACAGATGTTTGGTGCCCCCTAAACATCCATCTTTAGACCATTCTAATTGCCACAAGATTCTTGTTGAATAGTTCCTGAACAATAGCTGACTTCATTGAGATCCTATAGGAACCAGGCAATGAACTAAACAATTATATACATTACTTTGCTTAATCCTACAAGCCCTGGACATAGCAACTAAACTATTGGTTCTATTTACAATGGCACAGTGTGACTCAGAGAGATTTCTGAAAGCTGATCACACAATGACAGAACTAAAAGTTTGAGTCAAGTCCCTCTGAGGCCATGTGGCCCCGGTTTTCCACCACACTCATCAATGCTGCATTTAAGGCCACACTCTGCCTCTTATTAATTAATATGCTGTGGTTCCTCTTTATGCAGTAAATGCACTACTGTTTATTAAGTCCAGGGTTTCTCAACTATTGACATCTGAGACCAGGTGAGAATTTATCATGGAGTCTGTGCTATGCATTTAAAATGTTTGTAGCATCTTTGGCCTATTACCCATTGGATGCCAGTTGTACCCCTGAGGAACAAAATCAACCGCATTAAAAAAAACCACCAATTCAATAGAGGCTTGCCTCAAGGATTGGCACTTAGAAGACCTTGATGAATAAAACTTCATTTGAACTTTCTAAGTCTTAGGTTTTATCCTAGAAGTCAACTACCATGTTCATAATCCTTTGCCCAAAGAGTAAAGCAGTAAAGTAAAAACAAAAATTTGTTGGTTAGCCTTCTGTTTCAGATTTGACATAAGCTCTATACTTTTACTATCAGTGTTTCTGGGTTGTGCTTTCATTTCAGAATAAAACATTCTAAAAAGAGTAGATTAGATATTTCAAAAAATAATAACTTAAAAGGAAATAAATGAACCTACCACACACAATTTCATTGCTTATGTTTGCTTTTCATTTTGGCCCATGAACAGGTAAGTCCTTTTAAAATTGAAAGTATTTTCCTTGTAATCTATTCTGATTTCACAAACAACTAATTGTAAAACATTATAATAATATTGCCTATAAAAATTTTTATTATATTTTACTCACTTGCATGATAGTGATGTGTAGATTTCTGGAGATTACGAGTGAAATGACATAAAACATACAAGACATACAAAAGACAGACAGGACACCACTCTGGCCAGAGGAACAACTGGGCAAACTAATTGCCGTTCATTATTATAAAGCCCTCCTTAGGCAGAATTCCAGACTGTAAGAATAAGCCTTTTCAGTACAGTGCAGGTACATACATGTTATCGTATAGCAAAGGGGAGTGAAATCTCTGTCTACTGAAGAGTCTGCCCAAGCCCTCATCTCCTTCTTATCTCAAGAAGGGAATGCTCCCTCGTTTGCAAGGGACCATTAAACTCAAGGCTGTGTCCAGACTCTTTGGCAGAACGCCTCGTATGCAAGGACACTCAGTCTGAACAGAGAGACCCATTTGCAGGCACATCTCTGCTACCCTATTAACCCTTCAGTGATGGTTATTTTTTTCGTGTTTTTCAATCTATACATCTGTAAAGCTCTAAGATATCATGCCTAGAATGAAATTGTTATATAATCTGAGTCTTTAGTACATTTAAATAATATAATATGAAAGAGGTTCTACTTCTCTAAGTTTTAGATGTGTAACCCATCTCTGTGATGAAATTCAGATTTCCCATTAGAAGACATATAATTCATTAAATCAGTTGATAGGATAGCACTAAATGAATATTCATCTGGCTACATTTAAGGCTAAGAAAAAAATAATGTACAAAAAATACTCTGGCTTTGAGCCTAGGGGATTTTCAGTGTGACTGTCAGTTGGATATATTTACATTCAGTTTAAGCCCAAATTTTTTTGAAAAAAAGGGACTCTCAGGGAGGTATTGGAGGAATTTCAAAGTAGATCACAGATTAGAACTCCCAGATTTCAAAAAATGAAGCTTAGTTGATGACTTTGGCAATGGTAGGCAAATAAACTGGTTCTATATACTTTCCTTTTCCCATCCTTTACATTTCTGTTCTCATTCTAAAGAAATCTCACTTGAGTGACTCATATTTTTATTTTTTATTAAATGCTGAGAAGGTACATACTGAGGGAAGACATATCCTTGGTCTATTCAGAATGAAAAAAAAAAAAAAAAAAACCCTGCAACCCCTAGATGAGCCATGATGGGACCAGTCACTTCTGGCATAAACAGTAGTCCTACCAATAATACTTTTCATGATAATCAATCCACATATTAGTTGTGTTCATTTGAAAAATGGTTGATAGTGACAATAACACCAGTGGAAGGGAGGATATAACACATCTTTTTCTATATTCTTTGCTTCTTTATCATCTTGATTTTATCTTTCTCTTTCCACTAAAGAGTAAAAGTGTCCTTTATGGAGGCAATATGAAGGAAAAGTCCTGTAATTTCTTATTTTATATTTTTATTCATTCTTTATTTGGATGCCATAGGCCATATTCTTCAACTTATAACATGCTTTGTGCAAAGCACCAGTTTATTTGCTTTTCCAAATAACTAAATCATTAAATTTTAATATAAAATTATATGAAGTTTTATGTCATTTTCTGTATATGTTGGCAAACAAAGTACATTAAAGTTTTTTGGAGGCCACCAGTAAATTATTTCAGCAGATTTGGTTTTCACAGTTGAAGGAATAATTCTAATTTCAAAAACTATATAACATTGTTAATCAGTGTAAAACTATACTTGCATAATGTATTCATAGCAAATTGCCTTTAAATCAAAGATACTCAGGAATATTATATAATTTCAATTACCAGAGTAATAAAATGCACCAAGGTTCCTCTGGGTAATCACCAAAAACATTTCCACCTGATAAGAACTAAATTAATTGATCTGGAATGTATATTAAAATTTCCCATTTTAATTTAACTGTAAAGCACTGGAGGACAGTTCTACATGGAGTTTCCGTGCCTTTGAATCAGCTTTTGTCCAGACTATTCCCAAGGATGCTGGGAATATCCCAAATAGCTGTGGTGATAAATAGTATCTCACTGCTGGGATGAGGGATTTGTTTCCTGGCTGGTTTAGTAAAGATGACTACTTCTTCCAGTACAAATGTTGGACAAGCGTTCCAGTACGCTTTTTATAAAAGAGATTTCCTAAGTTCAGAGATCCTCAGCTGTGGCATAAACCATTGTGTAAGCAGAATCTACCTGGGTCCCTCCACATCACTCTCCTGGGACTAGGGGAACAAGATGAACCAAAGCAAATATGAAACTCAGACTGTCCGCTGTGTTGTAATAAAGTCCTCTGCCTCTGACCCAGGAGTCTCCGGTATACCAATCTGAAACAATGGCAGACTAACTTCTTAGACTGCAAGAGGGTGAAATCTCAGACTCTTCACAATCTTTGATGTAAACACAGTAGACAAATAATAATTTTTTTTTAAATAAAGAGGCCAAATCACTGTCTCTAAATGAACTCCATTATTCATTATGTGGATTTACAATTTTCTTTTTTTTTTTTAATTTTAAGTTTTTTTATTTTTAAAATTTTAAAATCTTTAATTCTTACATGCATTCCCAAACATGAACCCCCCCTCCCACCTCCCTCCCCATAACATCTTTCTGGGTCATCCCCATGCACCAGCCCCAAGCATGCTGCATCCTGCGTCAGACATAGACTGGCGATTCAATTCACATGATAGTATACATGTTAGAATGTCATTCTCCCAAATCATCCCACCCTCTCCCTCTTAAAGATATATTACAGTCCATACTTTTAGACACAATTAAAGCAAAAATACTAATTATTTTAATACTTCTCATTCTGATATCTACATACCTTATTTCAATAAGTGACATACTTAACAAGCCTCAATCTCTTTGGAACATGGTAGGCATGAACAATAAAATCATATCTAATACTTGAAAGCTGGATTGTGTTTTTAAAAATCAGATTTGACCCAACCAAAAGTTAAAAACAGTGACACTACATACAAGCTATTGTTATCTTGACATTGCTCTATTTTACAAGTCCTTAGCTGGAAAAAACACATCACGATGAGCCATTTGATGAAAATAATGACATATTAGATTTCATTCTGACAACTATGCTGAAATGTTGTAGTTGGACAGTCTCCCATTCTATGTAACTCCATTATCCAAATGCATTTAGCAAAAGTACTGCTAGTCAATAAGCAGAGACATAAAGACAAAATTCTGACCCTCCAGGAAAACAAAATCAGAAAAATTTCTCTTTTCTGAAAACCCTAAAAATGATCATTCTAACCACTAACTTCATTTAAACACCACTGACTCTTTCAAAGCCACAACTTAAATTTCTCCCCACAAAACCCTTAAAATGTTCCATTTTCCTTTAACATTATACAAGTTAAAATAACGCTGCTATTCAAGCAAACAACTTCCTCAGTACTAAATGGCCATTTCTTTAAATCCATTTGAAACCCTGGACGGATGAGAAACTGTCTCACCACTAGGCCAACTGCGCATCGTTGGTTCAGAGCACCTGCTATTGAGTGAGGCACTGACCCCAGGTTTCTGAAACCCTCTATAGAGCTTTACCTTTAGTGGTTGCTACTGGTTTGTCAAGTAAGGAACCTGGAAAGCTTTTAAGTAGCTAAGTTCTTTGCTCAAGTGCAAAGAGAACATACAGTAATTGGTGAATGAGAGCAACAAAAACCTACTCTGAGCACAGCATTCTGGCATGTGACTGCCTTTAGGTTGCCACCTGGCTGAATTTTCTGCTTGTTTCTGGCCAAAGGAAGTCTGTTTTCAGATACTCAATGAAAAGAATATCAACTACATTATAAAAGAATTTGGTCAAGACTCAGCACAACATTGTCATTTTTTAACAAAAGGACTTCAGATGGTAAGAATGTGTCGCTAATATGGATCACTGGCAAAATTTTGGAAAAAAATTTAATTAATTTATTTTAATTGGAGGCTAATTATTTTACAATATTGTGGTGGCTTTTGCCATAAATTGACACAAATCAGCCACAGGTGTACATGTGTCCCCATTCCCTAACCACCCTCCCCATCCCATCCCTCTGGGTTGTCCCAGTGCACTGACTTTCAGTGCCCTGTTTCATGTATCAGACTTGGACTGGTGATCTATTTCACATATGTTAATATACATGTTTCAATGCTATTCTCTCAAATTATCCAGCTCTTGCCATCTCCCACAGAGTCCAAAAGTCTGTTCTTTATATCTGTGTCTCTTTTGCTGTCTCGCATATAGGGTCATCATCATCATCTTTCTAAATTCCATATATATGTGTTAATATAGTGTATTGGTGTTTTTCTTTCTGACTTACTTAACTCTGTATAATAGGCTCCAGTTTCATCCACCTCATTAGAATTGATTCAAATAAGTTCTTTTTTAATAGCTGAGTAATATTCCATTGTGTATATGTACCACAGATTTCTTATCCATTCATCTGCCAATGGACATCTAGGTTGCTTCCATGTCCTGACCATCATAAACAGTGCTGCAATGAACATTGGGGTACACGTGTCCCTTTCAATTTTGGTCTCCTCCATGTGTATGCGCAGCAGTGGGATTGCTGGGTCATATGGCAGTTCTGTTTCCAGTTTTTTAAGGAATTTCCACACTGTTCTCCTTAGTGGCTGTACTAGTTTGCATTCCCACCAACAGTGTAAGAGGGCTCCCTTTTCTCCACACCCTCTCCAGCATTTATTGTTTGTAGACTTTTGGATAGCAGCCATTCTGACCAGCATGAGATGATACCTCACTGTGGTTCTGATTTGCATTTCTCTGATAATGAGTGATGTTGAGCATCTTTTCATGTGTTTGTTAGCCATCTGTGTGTCTTCTTTGGAGAAATGTCTGTTTCGTTCTTTGGCCCATTTTTTGATTGGGTCATTTATTTTTCTGGGATTGAGCTGCATGAGCTGTTTGTATATTTTTGAGGTTAATTCTTTGTCAGTTGCTTCATTTGCTATTATTTTCTCCCACTCTGAAGGCAGTCTTTTCACCTTGCTTAATAGTTTCCTTCATTGTAGAAAACTTTTAAGTTTAATTAGGTCTCATTTGTTCATTTTTGCTTTTATTCCCATTACTCTGGGAAGTGGGTCATAGAGGATCCTGCTGTGATTTATGTCAGAGAGTGTTTTGCCTATGTTTTCCACTAGGAGTTTTATAGTTTCTGGTCTTACATTTAGATCTTTAATCCATTTTGAGTTTATTTTTGTGTGTGGTGTTAGACAGTGTTCTAGTTTCATTCTTTCACAAGTGGTTGACCAGTTTTCCCAGCACCCCTTGTTAAAGAGATTGTCTTTTCTCCACTGTATATTCTTGCCTCCTTTGTCAAAGATAAGGTGTCCATAGGTGTGTGGATTTATCTCTGGGCTTTCTGTTTTGTTCCATTGATCTATATTTCTTTGTGCCAGTAGCATACTGTCTTGATGACGGTAGCTTTGTAATATAGTCTGAAGTCAGGCAGGTTGATTCCTCCAGTTCCATTCTTCTTTCTCAAGCTTGCTTTGGCTATTCGAGGTTTTTTGTATTTCCATATAAATTGTGAAATTATTTGTTCTAGTTCTGTGAAAAATACCGTTGGTAGCTTGATAGAGATTGCATTGAATCTATAATTGCTGTGGGAAGTATACTCATTTTCACTATATTGATTCTTCTGATCCATGAACATGGCATATTTTTCCATCTGTTTGTGTCATCTTTGATTTCTTTCATCAGTGTTTTATAGTTTTCTATATATAGGTCTTTTGTTCCTTTCAGTAGATTTATTCCAAAGTATTTTATTCTCTTCAACACAATGGTGAATGGGATTGTTTTCTTAATTTCTCTGTTTTGTCATTGTTAGTGTATAGGAATGCAAGGGATTTCTGTGTATTAATTTTATATCCTGCAGCTTTGCTATATTCACTGATTAGTTCAGTAATTTTCTGATGGTGTCTTTAGGGTTTTCTAAAATTTTAAATTTTAAATATATTCATGGCTTGTAATATTCACATGTATTAATAATTTAATAGAATATCTTATTGTTTTAAAAATAGATACACTTTTAAAAATGTATCTATTTATAGAAGTTAGTATCATTATTGTGCCTGCTATTCAATACTATGTGCTTTTCTCCACCATATTTTAAACACTCTTCCCAAAAATCAACAGAGTATAAAAACTAAACAGAATAGTTTATATAATACAAATACTAAATAGAATTGCTTAAAAAATCTGTATGTCTTGACTAATTTTCAAGCTCAACATCAAAAACATTACCAATGTTAATGCATTCACCAAATAGAAAAATACAGAAATGATCAAGCACAGCAGAATACCATCTGCATAGCTGCAGTGAAGTTTATACTAAGATCAGTCACTCTGATTCCCTCACCTGGAATAATAAGAATATTATATTATTTCTTTCTAGAAACTAAATACAGGTAACTTTGTAGAAAATTTCCCTTATCCTTGAATTTATATGGATCTATCTGCCCAGAAATTCCACTTTTCAAGAGATAAGTATTTGTCCTTCTCCTTCATAATCCTAGAGGAAAAAAGATAACTACTATGAAATTCTTCAATTACTTTATGAATTAAAACAATAGAAAATAAACCAGTTTCTCAATTATAGTGATGTTACCTGGCTTTTTAGGACAGAATTCATCGGGGATGTTGAGACTATAAACAACATCAAAATGTCAGCCTTCCTGGGAAAACTGGTCAACCACTTGTAAAAGAATGAAACTAGATCACTTTCTAAAACCACACACAAAAATAAACTCAAAATGGATTAAAGATCTAAACGTAAGACCAGAAACTATAAAACTCCTAGAGGAGAACATAGGCAAAACACTCTGTGACATAAATCACAGCAGGATCCTCTATGACCCACCTCCCAGAATACTGGAAATAAAAGCAAAAATAAACAAATGGGATCTAATTAATATTAAAAGCTTCTGCATAACAAAGGAAACTATAAGTAAGGTGAAAAGACAGCCTTCTGAATGGGAGAAAATAATACCAAATGAAGCAACTGACAAACAACTAATCTCAAAAATATACAAGCAACTTATGCAGCTCAACTCCAGAAAAATAAATGACCCAATCAAAAAATGGGCCAAAGAACTAAATAGACATTTCTCCAAAGAAGACATACGGATGGCTAACAAACACATGAAAAGATGCTCAACATCACTCATTATCAGAGAAATGCAAATCAAGAACACAATGAGGTTCCATTTCACACCAGTCAGAATGGCTGTGATCCAAAAGTCTACAAGCAGTAAATGCTGGAGAGGGTGTGGAGAAAAGGGAACGCTCTTACACTGTTGGTGGGAATGCAAACTAGTACAGCCACTATGGAAAACAGTGTGGAGATTCCTTTAAAAATTGCAAATAGAGCTGCCTTATGACCCAGCAATCCCACTGCTGGGCACACACACTGAGGAAACCAGAATTGAAAGAGACACATGTACCCCAATGTTCATTGCAGCACTGTTTATAATAGCCAGGACATGGAAACAACATTGATGTCCATCAGCAGATGAATGGATGAGAAAGCTGTGGTACATATACACAATGGAGTATTACTTAGCCATTAAAAAGAATACATTTGAATCAGTTCTAATGAGATGGATGAAACCGGAGCCAATTATACAGAGTGAAGTAAGCCAGAAAGAAAAACACCAATACAGTATACTAACACATATATACGGAATTTAGAAAGATGGTAATGATGACCCTGTATGTGAGACAGCAAAAGAGACACAGATGTATAGAAAGGACTTTTGGACTCTGAGGGAGAGGGCGGGATGATTTGGGAGAATGGCATTGAAACATGTATACTATCATGTAAGAAACGAAGTGCCAGTCTATGTTCGATACAGGATACAGGATGCTTGGGGCTGGTGCATGGGGATGATCCAGAGAGATGATATGGGGTGGGAAGTGGGAGGGGATTCAGGATTGGGAGCTTGTATACACCCGTGGTGGATTCATGTCAATGTATGGCAAAACCAATACAGTATTGTAAAGTAAAATAAAGAAAAAATTAAAAAAATTTTTTTAAAAATGTCAGCCTTCCGGTCTAACCAGCAGACTTGCTAACTAGCAGGTCTGCTTTGAGTCACATTGCATTCAGAAAATCCTATTTTCCTAACTTAATTTAGTTTGAATTGTTCGGGGATGGCTTTTGTGTTCTTTGGTTTGCTTTGCTTTTATGAAACAAAGCACTGCTTGGTATCTCTAGCATTACAGTTTATATGAAAATCAGATGCTCTTCACATCCATGAAGAGCAAGGTGTCAAAGCTAAGTTAGGCAAGATTTGTTAGTATTTAGAATGAAGCTTTTAAAAATGATTTTTATTAAAGTATAGTTGATCTACAATTTGCATTAGTTTCAGGTGTACAACAAAGTGAACCAGTGATACTTATACATATACCCACTCTTTTTTAGCAAATGAAACCTTCGATGAGACAACCAGACATAAAAATGGGTCAATGAGAAAAACTGGGAAGAACTTTCTGGGAAGACTTTTTTCTTAGTAGTCAAGATTCTCATCCCTACAGGATGGCTTCAAACAACTGAATGGACTCTGAATCACCCAAGTCCTTTTCCAAGCCTTTAATGGCGACATGGAGGGTCTTCAAAGGAATTAAGAGAGCAACTTTCTCAACAACTAAAAGCAGAATGCAGTTCCAGATCACCAAATCTCTGCAATGCGGGTTTTGTGACCTTGACTCAGAGCCACTGGGATGGGATGTACCAGGAAACCACAATGCTTGGCAGATGCACACTTCATGTGCAAACATTTACCAGATGTGCAGTTCATCTGATCTATGCTCAGCAGTAGAAACAAACGTGAATTTGCTGTGTAATCTGACATGCCTGTTCCTCCATGAACCAGCAGGTGACAGGTCTGATCTCACATTTAAGGTATGCATTTGGAGCAGAGAAAATTTCTTAAACTCCATTCTCACCCCAGTTATAACCAATCCCATATGCTTGTTAAGCCTGAAATTCTACCAAGAAAGATTTGTTTTTGTAGATCAAGAATTCTATCCATGTTAAAATGGAAATTCCCTTGGGAGATATAACTGTTAATCAGTTATTTATACTTCAGTGTAAATGATTTTAAATCCTGTCTTGACAGCTGGTTTTGATAAGGAAAACACATGAAGCTTTGTTGTTTGGATTGTAAGAAGGAAGAAAAAATCTTCAGGAGATAAAAGTTAATAAATGAATAACTCCTTTACCACTATTATTCATCTATTCAATCAATAATATTCATGACCACCCCATTTCAGACAATAGGGCATTCATCCTAGGCAATAGGGATACAGAGATGGAAAAGCATAGTTAATGGCCTTTACAAAATAGGTTGCACTTCCTACACTGTTGGAGGGAATGTAAATTGGTGCAGCCACTATGGAAAACAGTATGGAGGTTCCTCAAAAAACTAAAAACAGAGTTTTCATATGATCCAGCAATCCCACTCTTGGGCATATATCCAAGCAAAACTATAATTCAAAAAGATACATGTGCCCCTATGTTAACAGCTGCACTGTTTACAATAGCCAAGACATGGAAACAATCTAAATGTCCATCCACAGATGAATGGATAAAGAAGATGTACATATCTGGAGAAGGAGATGGCACCCCACTCCAGTCCTCTTGCCTGGAAAATCCCATGGGTGGAGGAGCCTGCTAGGCTACAGTCCATGGGGTTGCAAAGAGTCAGAGATGACTGAGTGACTTCACTTCACTCATTTCACTCACTTCATACTTTATCACTGGAGAAGGGAATGGCAGCCCACTCCAGTATTCTTGGCTAGAGAATCCCATGGACAGAGGAGCCTGGCAGGCCATGGTCCATGGGGTCGTAGAGAGTTGGACACAACTGAAGTGAATGAGCATGAGCACATACATGCAATGGAATATTGCTGCTAAGTCACTTCAGTCGTGTCCAACTCTGTGCGAACCCATAGACGGTAACCTACCAGGCTCCCCCGTCCCTGGGATTCCCCAGGCAAGAACACTGGAGTGGGTTGCCATTTCCTTCTCCAGTGCATGAAAGTGAAAAGTGAAAGCGAAGTCGCTCAATGGTGTCTGACTCTTAGCAACCCCATGGACAGCAGCCTACCAGGCTCCTCCATCCATGGGATTTTCCAGGCAAGAGTACTGGAGTGGGGTGCCATTGCCTTCTCCAGTGGAATATTAGTTGGCCATAATAAAGAATGGGAAATGCCATTTCCACTTACTTCACATACCAAGCAAAGTAAATCAGAAAGAAAAAGAGAAATACCATACAATATCACTTATATGTCAGATTTAAAACAGAACACCAATGAATATGTCTACAAAACAGAAACAGACATAGAAAACAGACCTGTGGTTGTCAAGAAAAAGGGGTGGAGGTGGGATCAATTGGGACTTTGGGATTAGCAGATACAAACTATTATATATAGGATGGGTAAACAACAAGGTCAGTAGGTGCCCAATACACTACTGGAGATCAGTGGAGAAATAACTCCAGAAAGAATGAAGGGATGGAGCCAAAGCAAAAACAATACCCAGTTGTGGATGGGACTGGTGATAGAAGCAAGGTCCAATGATGTAAAGAGCAATATTGCATAGGAACCTGGAATGTCAGGTCCACGAATCAAGACAAATTGGAAGTGGTCAAACAAGAGATGGCAAGAGTGAACATCAACATTCTAGGAATCAGCGAACTAAAATGGACTGGAATGGGTGAATTTAACTCAGATGACCATTATATCTACTACTGTGGGCAGGAATCCCTTAGAAGAAATGGAGTAGCCATCATGGTCTACAAAAGAGTCTGAAATGCAGTACTTGGATGCAATCTCAAAAATGACAGAATGATCTCTGTTTGTTTCCAAGGCAAACCATTCAATCACAGTAATCCAAGACTATGCCCCAACCAGTAATGCTGAAGAAGCTGAAGCTGAACAGTTCTATGAAGACCTATAAGACCTTTTAGAACTAACACCCCAAAAAGATGTCCTTTTCATTATAGGGGACTGGAATGCAAAAGTAGGAAGTTAAGAAATACCTGGAATAACAGGCAAATTTGGCCTTGGAATATGGAATGAAGCAGGGCAAAGACTAATAGAGTTTTGCCAAGAAAATGCACTGGTCATAGCAAACACCCTCTTCCAACAACACAAGAGAAGACTCTACACATGGATATCACCAGATGGTCAACACCGAAATCAGATTGATTATATTCTTTGCAGCCAAAGATGAAAAAACTCTATACAGTCAACAAAAACAAGACCAGGAGCTGACTGTGGCTCAGATCATGAACTCCTTATTACCAAATTCAGACTTAAATTGAAGAAAGAAGGGAAAACCACTAGACCATTCAGGTATGACCTAAATCAAATCCCTTATGATTATACAGTAGAAGTGAGAAATAGATTTAAGGGACTAGATCTGATAGATAGAGTGCCTAATGAACTATGGACGGAGGTTTGTGACACTGTACAGGAGACAGGGATCAAGACCATCCCCATGGAAAAGAAATGCAAAACAGCAAACCGGCTGTCTGAGGAGGCCTTACAAATAGCTGTGAAAAGAAGAGAGGTGAAAAGCAAAGGAGAAAAGAAAAGATATAAATATCTGAATGCAGAGTTCCAAAGAATAGCAAGAAGAGATATGAAAGCCTTCCTCAGCAATCAATGCAAAGAAATAGAGGAAAACAACAGAATGTGAAAGACTAGAGATCTCTTCAAGAAAATCACAGATACCAGGGGAACATTTCATGCAAAAATGGGCTCGATAAAGGACATAAATGGTATGGACCTAGCAGAAGCAGAAGATATTAAGAAGAGATGGCAAGAATACACAGAAGAACTGTACAAAAAAGATCTTCAAGACCAAGATAATCACAATGGTGTGATCACTCACCTAGAGCCAGACATCTTGGAATGTGAAGTCAAGTGGGCCTTAGAAAGCATCACTATGAAGAAAGCTAGTAGAGGTGATGGAATTCCAGTTGAGCTATTTCAAATCCTGAAAGATGATGCTGTGAAAGTGCTGCACTCAATATGCCAGCAAATTTGGAAAACTCAGCAGTGGCCACAGGACTGGAAAAAGTCCATTTTCATTCCAATTCCAAAGAAAGGCAATGTCAAAGAAAGCTCAAACTACCACACAATTGTACTCATCTCACATGCTAGTAAATTCATGCTCAAAATTCTCCAAGCCAGGCTTCAGCAATACATGAACTGTGAATTCCCAGATGTTCAAGCTGGTTTTAGAAAAGGCAGAGGAACCAGAGATCAAACTGCCAACATCCACTGGATCATCAAAAAAGCAAGAGAGTTCCAGAAAAACATCTATTTCTGCTTTATTGACTATGCCAAAGCCTTCGACTGTGTGGATCACAATCAACTGTGGAAAATTCTGAAAGAGAGGGGATTACCAGACCACTTGACCTGCCTCTTGAGAAACCTATATGCAGGTCAGGAAGCAACAGTTAGAACTGGACATGGAACAACAGACTAGGTCCAAATAGGAAAAGGAGTATGTCAAGGCTGTATATTGTCACTCTGCTTATTTCACTTCTATGCGGAGTACATCATGAGAAATGCTGGGCTGGAAGAAGCACAAGCTGGAATCAAGATTGCCAGGAGAAATATGGTTAACCTCAGATATGCAGATGACACCACCCTTATGGCAGAAAGTAAAGAGGAACTAAGCCTCTTGATGAAAGTGAAAGAGGAGAGTGAAAAAGTTGGCTTAAAGCTCAACATTCAGAAAACGAAGATCATGGCATCTGGTCCCATCACTTCGTGGGAAAGAGATGTGGAAACAGTGGAAACAGTGTCAGACTTTATTTTGGGGGGCTCCAAAATCACTCCAGATGGTAACTGCAGCCATGAAATTAAAAGATGCTTACTCCTTGGAAGAAAAGTTTTGACCAACCTAGAGAGCATATTGAAAAGCAAAGACATTTCTTGGCCAACAATGGTCTGTCTAGTCAAGGCTATGGTTTTACCAGCGGTCATGTATGGATGTGAGAGTTGGACTGTACAGAAAGCTGAGCACCAAAGAATTGATGCTTTTGAACTGTGGTGTTGGAGAAGACTCTTGAGAGTCCCTTGGACTGCAAGGAGATCCAACCAGTCCATTCTGAAGGAGATCAGCCCTGGGATTTCTTTGGAGGGAATGATGCTGAAGCTGAAACTCCAGTACTTTGGCCACCTCATGCGAAGAGTTGACTCATTGGAAAAGACTTTGATGCTGGGAGGGATTAGGGGCAGGAGGAGAAGGGGACGACAGAGGGTGAGATGGCTGGATGGCATCACTGACTAGATGGGAGTGAGTTTGAGTGAACTCCGGGAGTTCGTGATGGATCGGGAGGCCTGGCATGCTGCGATTCATGGGGTTGCAAAGAGCTGGACATGATTGAGTGACTGAACTGAACTAAACTAAACAACAAGGTCCTATTGTATATCACAGGGAACTATATTCGATATCCTGTTATAAACTATAATGGAAAAGTATATCAAAAGAATCTGTATATATATATGTGTGTGTGTGTAACTGAGTCACTTTGCTGTACAGTAGAAATTAATACAATATTATAAATCTATTACACTTCAATAAAAATTTTTAATATGTAGAGTTCTGTGGAAAGACATGAACTGCACAGTTACCACAGAAGAGGAGAGATGTTAATGGGCATATGGGCAGGGTGCCAGGGGAGCTCAGAGAAATGAAGCTCTAACTCCCCCTGGGAGAGGAGACAAGAAATTTTTCCAAGAGGACGTAAAGTCTGACCTGTGACTTGAAGGAGAACCAGGGATTTGCAGGTAATCTTAAAAGGAGAGAAAGATAATACCGAATCATACCCGGAGCACGATTAACAGGCAGAATGTGTTCAGTGAAATAGCTTTCCTGAAGTGAGATTCCCAGAGGGAAAGCTGTGGGGACTGAGGAGTTCTGGCTGCTATTATAAAATTCCAGACAGCAGGGGGTTTGACCACAGACATTTACTTCCTCACAGCTGTGGAGGCTGGCGGTCCAAGGGTGAGGTGCTGGCTTGGTGGGCTCTGGTGAGGCCCCCTGTTGGTGGGCCACCATCTTGCTGGCGGTGTGCATTGGATGGTGTCTCTTCTCATAAAAACAGAATCCTGTAATCTCACCCTTATGTCCCTACTTAACCTAATCTTGTCTCCTTAGAGGCCCTACCTCCAAATACAGTTGAAGGCTTTAACACATGAATTTGGAGGAGACACAGTTCAGTCCACAGCAGGCCCTGAGTGTGACGAATGCCAGTGATGCAAACAATCCATGAAGGGTCTTTAAATCAAGTGAAGAGCAACGGATTTTGTCATTAAAGCTCATCCTGGGATTCTTCAGAGGGATTTCCCAATAGACATACTCTGGGTCACATTTTATAAAGTTCACTGTGGAGGCATAAGAAAACAGAAAGGCCCCCAGGAAGCAGGAGGACTTGAGGCAGAATGTCTTTTTCCACTCTTTCACTGGAGTGGAAAGAGACTTGGGAGCTGAGACAGGCCAAGAATGATAGTTCATCTCTGAGTGTGGGGGAGAAATAAGAACGACCCACCTCTGGTCCTTTCCAAGAGAAAGAACTCGGAAGGAAAACCAAATTGTTTGCTGGGAGATGAGCAAGTAGAAATAAAATGCTTCTTAGTTTTTAGGAAAGCAGATATAAGCATCATATGAGGTATGTACATATGGAACTGTGTAGTGTTTTTAGGCAAAGTTAATATCTTAAATGAAGGCTCTTTTCTGCCAGCAGAATACATAATTGAATTATCCTCTACCTATCAGGAAAGGTTAAACTATACTGAGGAGCAAATATATCCAAGAATTGAATTGCCTTTTAACAACAAAGTTTGTTTTTTGCTCATATTCTATGTACACTGTGGGCTGGCTACTGGTTCTGCTACACATGACTCATTTTCAGGCCCATTCTAGGAACATGACCATTTTCAATGATAGAAGTAAAGAGCTCTAGAGGGTCTCAAATATTCCAGTCCAGAAACATATGTCAATTTTCCACTGAACTCATTGACCAGAACTAATGTGAGGTCAGAAGATGTCAACTTATCATGGACCTGAAATATACTTTGCAAACAAAGTTAACAATGATCACATATAACTACACATTCATCACCCTCCCCCAAAAAATATATGGAAGAAACTTTATAGCAGTTGTTCAAACTGCAACTTAGCAGGTCATAACCAGTGTTGTGTGTGTGTGTGTGTGTTTTCTCCTTCTCCAACAGAATGAACAGAAGAGGAAATGTCAGAACATCATGCATGTAGAAAAGGTGGGTGTTTGTCATGAGACAATATTTAATATACATCTATCAAATAAGCACAGATGTGCCACAATATAAAATATCTTCCTGTGGGTCCTGTAAAAAACCTTTTGAAGCAACTGTTCTATGGTAGCTGTAAGTAAGCCAGTACATAGAAACATAACAACTGGGCTACTCTAATCCAAAGTTCTGTGACTACCACAGAAGACTAAAGAAAACATGGTATTCCTTCATAGCATCAACTCAAAGAACTGAGTCCAAGTTTTACTCTTTCTTTAATATAAAGATCTCTCAATAATAAATCAATTAAGAAATATCACGAACAGTGTGGCAGGGAAGGATTGGGAGTCCATGTTTAGCAGATACAAAGTATCTTATATAGAATGGATAAACAACAAGGTCCTTCTCACAAGGAACTATATTCAACATCCTATGACAAACCATAATGGAATTGAACATATTTTATAATTAGCACTCAAACTCTATATCTTAAAATTCAGACTGGCCATATTTTCATAAGAACTCACACATATGAAGAATATGTATACCACTGAATATGACATATTTGATTAATACAGGAAACACTTGTGAGTTGCCTTGGAATCTGCAATTAGGCTCTCCTTTTAAATAGATGAATTTATTTTTCATGTTCTTAATTTTCATAAAGAAATGACTGTAATTATCTTGTAACTTTTAAGTAAAATGAAACAGACTAACAGATATAGAGTGGTTGCCAAGGAGGAGGGGGAGTAAGGAAGGGATGGATTAGGAGTTTGGGATTAGCATATGCAAACTAGAATGGATAAACAACAAAGTCCTACCATATATAACAGAAAACTATATTCAGTATCTTGCGATTAAACCATAATGAAAAAGAATATGAAGAAGAATATTGTATATGTATAACTGATTCATTTTGCCATACAGATGAAATTAACACAAAGTTGTATTTCAAATTTTTTAAAAAGAAATACCATGAAGTGACATATTTTTGGCACCTTCCAAGGTTTAAGGATTCCATGACTTTTTGTTTCTCCTATAATAAAAAATTCAAAGCTTCAAAAGATTTTCCTTAATTATACAAAGCCATTTTATTGGTGAGGAATATATACAATTCTCATGTTAATTTAAGTGGCACTCTTGATCAAGATGAACAGCAATAAAAATATTTTACTTTGTATTGTTATTAACTTATAAAACATTGTCATGGGTGATTTTTATCAGGCTCACGTATGTTTAAGGCAGAATGTATATTTCAAAATTACAAAATAGCTGTTGGATCTCACTCCTTGTCATAGACTTAATATTCCCAATTTCCAAGAGTCTATTTTTATCTTCAACTAAGAATATACAAATGGGAAACATGCACATACTATGTGTTTGTTTATGGGGGAAATGCAGTATTTTTAAATTTAGTTTCAAATTTCTTGTTTCCAAAATGAATTCATCTTAACTCTTACTTTCTAGCTTCCATGTGAAACAGTTGTAATATTTATAGTGCTTATTTAAATGCAAGAGTTTCAATCAATGTCAGTGTTTTCTGCCCCTCCCCCAAATATACTATCATCCTTTTTCCTATATACCCTTCATAGCTCTGCCAGTCCAAAAGCCAGCCTTTTGTCTCTATGAGGGAAATGCTTGCTAAACAGCCAAGAGTAACATGTAAATGTCTCATGTAGTACATCTTCATTAACCTCCCAGATGGCTCCACCGCCTCATTAGGTATGCCAGAGATGTTTCCTGAGGAAAAAAAGAGCCAACGTGAACAATCTACCATCCTGACATTCAAGAGAACCAAATAAAATGTGACTAACTGTGCTAAAAGAATGGAAAATGAAAAGCCCATCTTCCAAAATACACTAGTGTACAATTTTTTACCATATAAAAGGAAGCTCTGACATGGAAAATGATGAACATCCTGCATTTGTTAATTAAAGAAGTATTATATTGAGTTCAATAACAGTAACTTGTTTTAAAGTGATGAGTCAACAATATTCAGTTCCTTCCTGGCCATATTCAGCCAGGTGCAGGGAAAAAAGGACTGTATTGGCAGCTGGACCATCTGTGTCCCAGACCCAGCAAGGTCACGAAGATACTGTTGGAATCTGGGCAAGAAAACAAGGCTGGCTGGACTTCAGCATATCCTCTATCAAACCAGCGGGAAGAGATGAGTGAGCTGGAGAGCACTTCCATTTCAAATTGGCTACAGTTCTGTTCTCTGAAATGACTTATTGAATGACTTGTTCCATTAAATACAAGGCTAATAAGTAGCTTCTTAAATTCCTCCAAAAGGTCATTTTTTCCCCATTGTTCCAAATTGGATTTACTAGATCTAATAGACTCTGAATTTTCTATAAGTATTTTGTAATCAAAATTAACATACCTATTTCTATTACATTCAAAGAGCTTCAAAGATATGCCCAATATCATTGTGATCTCTTTTCATGAAAGTATTTCTTTGTTATTGCTAACCTATGAGACCAAAACATAAACCCTTGAAAATGGTCCTCCTTCTAAACAAATGACAAGATCTACACAGACCCAACTGAATGCTTGCAGTAGGGTTTTGTATCCTTAAATGTGAGATTTCTTAAACTATTTTACACTGTTCTCCTCAACACACATACACACAAATGTTACCAACAAATACCACAGTCGAATTTTTATCTTCTGCCAACTAAGATGCCAGTAAAAACTAGTCTAGATATTCTTAAATAGCAGAGAGCAGTGGGGATGTGCATTTGAGCTGTGTGCTTCATTCTTACAGTTGAATAAAACTATCCCTGGTATTCTGGAAAATGACAACACTATACTTCAAATGAGTAAATAATGAATATTTCCTAGGAAAAGCCAGCCCACAAGAACTAGAAATCATTCTACATTGTAAATATTTTGGTCCACACCTTGGCAAATGAGATCAGTGGAAAGTGTTTAAAAAGATATCTTTAAGTCCCTGTAATGTGAGATAAGTGTGATAAAGAGACTGAGTTGTTATATATTTATAAAATTATAAATTATTATTTTCATAATTAAAATTATAATTATTAAATATTCATTAAAATTCTTACAGAAAGGAGTCCTCAAAGTTATCATAATGCCCAAATTCAAGACAGTATCATAATGCCACAATTCAAGGCAAATTTATCATCTACAAGGCAAGAA
The DNA here is from genome assembly GCF_042477335.2 of Ovis canadensis. Classification (NCBI taxonomy): domain Eukaryota; kingdom Metazoa; phylum Chordata; class Mammalia; order Artiodactyla; family Bovidae; genus Ovis; species Ovis canadensis. The sequence continues at coordinate 19,285,065 of NC_091264.1, read as the reverse complement.
ATTCATGATGTGGGAAACTCTCATGACTCCCATTGTTCACTCCCAAACTGGTTGGTTACATCCAGTCTCTTACACAGACTTTCAAATTCCATGGTGAAAGCAGAAACAGCTGCACTGGACTTGGTTCCTGTTGGGAAACTGATGTTTCTCTAGCAAGTGCCAAGAGCAGACTCAGAATTACAATATGTCAGACATTATCCAGAATGAGATGTTCTAATTTTCCTATAACATCCAAATGCTATTCACAAGAAATTGCAAACAATATCCTTAAAGCCATATCACACAAGAGCCCAAGGGGGCAATTATGGCTGTCCAGATATTTGCTCAGAACAGAAGTAATAATGCAGGTGCTAAAATGACTTTTGCTCTGCTCCACAATTACAGGTACTTTAGAGTAACCTTGTCAGAGTAACACTGGTTGTGGCCTTTTCAGAATTTCACGGCCTATATTGCTGGGGAGGCAGGGTTGCTCAAAGATGGAAGGTTCTCAGAGCAGGAGGAGGAAAAACACTCTGACAGAGGTGGACAAAATGAGGGATAACCGTGGCCTCTTGGACATTATGCAGCTCTTTCTTTGGATCTCTGGGGAAGCTATGGGTTCTTTGACTGGATGGGTAGAGCTTGACTCAGGTTCACCATGAACAAACGCAAGAGGAACAGAGAATAAGCATGTCCAGATGACATGACACCAGCATGTAGTACAAATCACAATCATTGAGGGTAAGCTACAATATATGGAAAAAACACCCATACAGTAGTAAATATGAAACTGCAAAAACAAAGATGTAAATGATAAAAAAAAGACAGCACCATAGAGGAAGCCCACAAACTCAGCAGATGTAGTAACTAACACCTATAGAAACAGAGTTAATAACAGTCTGAAAAAGACTAGCTTAAATGTCATCCATATTTAGAGATGTGTGTAAGAATGTTTGAATACAGATATTAACATATTCAGAAATGTATGTGAAAATAATTGAAGAGGAAAGTACCTAGATGGAAAATCAAGCTGAAGAATTCTACCAGACCACAAGCAAAAAGACACAGATCTTACAAAATATTTTGAAAGTTTTCAGAAAGAAAACATACAATGATATATGTGTAGAAATAATGTATGAAAAGGTAAAATAAAAGCTTTGAGAGCTAAATAAAGATTGTAATCTTCAGATTTAGAGGGCCTCAAAAGTAACAAATTGCTTGAACAGGGAGGAAAAAGATCTTTTAGAGCAGTATTAGTGAAAAATCAGAATTCAAAGGATAAAGCAAAAAATCCTAAGATAGGGGGAGTGGGAGGGGGTGGGCATAGAAAAGACATATAAAAAGAAATAAAATTCAGATTTCTGCAGACTTCTTAGCACAAAAGTGAGGCCAAAAGATAATGGATCCAAATCTTCAAAGTTATGCATGAAAATAGTTTTGGACTTAACCAAAGCTACTTTCATTTTTTAATATTTTGAACATTTGAGGAATAAAGAACTCAAAAGTCTACTATCTCTGCAAAAAAAATCACTAGAAGATAAAACTAAGAGCCAGTTGTGAAACAGAAATTTTCTTAAAAATCAATGAACATGCCACCCTCCAAAAACTATTCCTTCAAAATAAAAAACTTCATTATAACATTGTTAGTGAAAAAACATTAGTAACATTCTGGAAATAAAACATAAACCCTCAAACCGGTACTGGCTGTGGGATGGGGGATGGAGGGAAGTGAAGGTGATAAAAGTCATGTAAATAGGATAAGTAGGTCATCTGAGGGGGAGGGATAGATCTCAATTGGCTATCCCATGGCAAGAAAATGCAAGTTTTAACTGATTTATAGAAATGTAATAATAATCACTATTACACAAAGAAGAATGTAACTTCCAGAGATAATTGGTAGGGGAAGAAAATGAAGCAAACTTAATTCAGTTCAGTTCAGTCGTTCAGTCATGTCCGACTCTTTGCGACCCCATGAATCGCAGCACACCAGGCCTCCCTGTCCATCACCAACTCCCGGAGTTCACTCAAACTCACGTCCATTGAGTCAGTGATGCCACCCAGCCATCTCATCCTCTGTCATCCCCTTCTCCTCCTGCCCCCAATCCCTCCCAGCATCAGAGTCTTTCCCAATGAGTCAATTCTTCGCATGAGGTGGCCAAAGCACTGGAGCTTCAGCTTTAGCATCATTCCTTCCAAAGAAATAAGAGGGCTGAGCTCCTTCAGAATGGACTGGTCGGATCTCCTTGCAGTCCAAGGGACTCTCAAGAGTCTTCTCCAACAACACAGTTCAAAAGCATCAATTCTTCGGTGCTCAGCCTTCTTCACAGTCCAACTCTCACATCCATACATGACCATAGGAAAAACCGTAGCCTTGACTAGACAGACCTTAGTCGGCAAAGTAATGTCTCTGCTTTTGAATATGCTATCTAGGTTGGTCATAACTTTTCTTCCAAGGAGTAAGCGTCTTTTAATTTCATGGCTGCAATCACCATCTGCAGTGATTTTGGAGCCCCCCAAAATAAAGTCTGACACTGTTTCCACTGTTTCTCCATCTATTTCCCACGAAGTGATGGGACCGGATGCCATGATCTTCGTTTTCTGAATGTTGAGCTTTAAGCCAACTTTTTCACTCTCCACTTTCACTTTCATCAAGAGGCTTTTTAGCTCCTCTTCAGTTTCTGCCATAAGGGTGGTGTCATATGCATATCTGAGGTTATTGATATTTCTCCCAGCAATCTTGATTCCAGCTTGTGTTTCTTCCAGTCCCGCGTTTCTCATGATGTACTCTGCATAGAAGTTAAATAAGCAGGGTGACAATATACAGCCTTGACATACTCCTTTTCCTATTTGCAACCAGTCTGTCGTTCCATGTCCAGTTCTAACTGTTGCTTCCTGACCTGTATACAGATTTTTCAAGAGGCAGATCAGGTGGTCTGGGATTCCCTTCTCTCTCAGAATTTTCCACAGTTTCTTGTGATCCACACAGTCAAAGGCTTTGGCATAGTCAATAAAGCAGAAATACATGTTTTTCTGGAACTCTCTTGCTTTTTCCATGATCCAGTGGATGTTGGCAATTTAATCTCTGGTTCCTCTGCCTTTTCTAAAACAGCTTGAACATCAGGAAGTTCACAGTTCACGTATTGCTGAAGCCTGGCTTGGAGAATTTTGAGCATGACTTTACTAGCATGTGAGATGAGTACAGTTGTGCGGTAGTTTGAGCATTCTTTGACATTGCCTTTCTTTGGAATTGGAATGAAAACTGACCTTTTCCAGTCCTGTGGCCACTGCTGAGTTTTCCAAATTTGCTGGCATATTGAGTACAGCACTTTCACAGCATCATCTTTCAGGACTGAAATAGCTCAACTGGAATTCCATCACCTCCACTAGCTTTTTTCATAGTGATGCTTTCTAAGGCCCACTTGACTTCACATTCCAGGATGTCTGGCTCTAGATTAATGATCACACCATCATGATTATCAAACAAAGATGGAAAAACTAAGAATAACAATTATAATAAAGAATAAGAAAACAAGATAGACATAGAAAGATAAAGTAAGATGCAAAGAAAGAATTTGAACATATTAGCAATTGTAATAAAATTTAACAAGTTAAATTTGACTATTTAGAATTTAGAAATATTTCAGATTTTTTTAAAGTCTACCTATATGCTTCTTATAAGAAATCCACCTAAAATTCAGTGACAACAAGTATTGAAAATAAGCAGTCAGAGAAATAATTCACTAGGAAAATGCTAATAAAACAAAGTAGGCATACCACATAAAATAGAAGGCAAAAAATGATCAAACAGGGCCAAGAAGAGAATATACTGTATTTATAAAATACTCATTTCCTAAGCAATAAGTTTTAAAACTGTATCCTTTTTTCTTTGAATATTTTGACATGAACATTTATATATATAAATTTGTTTGCTATTTTCTACTTATATCTAAAGACACATTTACTGTTAAACACCATTTTTAATGCCATTGCATAATCAATGCAAATATCAACCTTGTCTCTAATACTGAACATTTAGAATATTTCCTATGTCTTACTTATACAAATAACAGAATAATAAACCATTCTAGACAAACTTTTTCTAAAATGAAAGAAAGAAAAAGAGGCAATGAATTGATAACCCAACTGATAAATCCACCAACCAACTGAACCTCAAATTCTCAGATCTTCAGTCCATCAGACAGAGAGGGAAATGGATGCTGGTAACAGGGGAACTGTCTGATATTGTCCCTCCCAACACAGACCCTTCTAAGGATTTTAGAACCACAACATGCACACCAGCCGATCCACAGCTAACACCAGACTCTGCTCTCCCCCGTTAAATCATCTCTATGAATGAGTCAAAAATAACCTGATTAATGTATTGCAAACCTTTGTCTTCCCTCTCAGTATTTCTTTTAGTAAGAATGCTAACTCTGTAAAACAAACACAAGGCAAACATTAGGGAAGAAGAGCTGAAATGATTCACAATGGTCCGCAAAAAACTTTCCACATTGCGTCCTCACACCTACCCTCCCTCTTCCTTCTATTCAGTATTCCTTCCCGTCACAGATTCAGAAATGGCCAGCGGGACTGAATATTTCTAAAATCAGAGGGACACAAATCTTTGTACTTTTGCATAGAGGATAGTCCATAAATAAATCACCACTGGAATAACAGAGCTGTAAGGGTCTTCCAAGCAAGGTATGGCACAATACTGAAGGCAGAAATGTGCATTCACGCTGATATACTAATTATTCTCTGTAATGAAGGAATATTTCACAATAATGAAACTGTAATATTAACCAGTCCTACACTCAATATGTCAGCAAATCTGGAAAACTCAGCAGTGGCCACAGGACTGGAAAAGGTCAGTTTTCATTCCAATCCCAAAGAAGAGCAATTCCAAAGAATGCTCAAACTAGCATATAATTATGCTCATTTCACATGCTAGCAAGGTGATGCTCAAAATCCTTCAAGTTAGGCTTCAGCAGTATGTGAACTGAGAACTTCCAGATATAAAAGCTGGATTTAGAAAAGGAAGAGAAACCAGAGGTAAAATTGCCAACATATATTGGATCATAGAAAAAGAAAAGGAATTCCAGGGGGCAAAAACCATCTATTTCTGCTTTACAGACTACACTAAAGCCTTTGACAGTGTGGATCACAAAAAAAAAAAACTGGGAAATTCTGAAAGCGATAGGAATACCAGACCACCTTACCTGTCTCCTGAGAACCCTGTATGCAGGTCAAGAAGCAACAGTTAGAACCAGACGTGGAACAATGGACTGCTTCAAAATTAGGAAAGCTGTATGTCAAGGCTGTATGTTTTCACCCTGCTTATTTAACTTCTATACACTGTGTATTGTGTGTGTGTGTGTGCGTGTGTGTGCGTGTGTGTGTGCACATGCACTCAGTCATGTTCGATTCTTTGCACCCTATGGACTGTAGCCCAGCAGGTTACTCTGTCCATGGGATTTTCCAGGCAAGAATACTGGAGTAGATTGCTATTTCCCTTTCCTCTATGCAGAGTACATCATGCAAAATGCTGGGCTGGATAACTCATGAGCTGGAATCCAAATTGCCAGGAGAAGTATCAGCAACCTCAGATATGCAGATGATACCAGTCTAATGGCAGAAAGCAAAGAGGAACAACAGAGCTTCTTGATGAGGGTGAAAAGAAGAGTGAAAATGCTGGCTTGAAACTCAGCAATCAAAAAACTAAGATCATGGCAACCAATCTCATCAATTCATGGCAAATAGATGGGGAAAAAATGGAAACAATAACAGATTTTCTTTTCTTGGGCTCCAAAATCACTGTGGATGGTGACTGCTGCCATGAAATTAAAAGATGCTTGCTCCTTAGAAGAAAAGCTATAACAAACCTAGACAGCATATTAAAAAGCAGAGATACCACTTTGTCAACAACAGTCCATCTGGTAGACACATCTGGATGTGAGAGTTGGACTGTAAAGAAAGCTGAGCACTAAAGAATTGATGCTTTTGAACTGTGGTGCTGGAGAAAACTCTTGAGCATCCCTCGAACAGTAAGGAGATCAAACCAGTCAATCCTAAAGAAACCCTGAATATTCATTGGAAGGATTGATGCTGAATCTGAAGCACCAATACTTTGGCCACCTGGTGCGAAGAGCCGACTTAATGGAAAAGATCCTGATGCTGGGAAAGATTGAGGTCAGGAGGAGAAAGGTGTGACAGGGGATGAGATGGTTGAATGGCATCAATGGACATGAGTTTGAGCAAGCTCTGGGAGATAGTGAAAGACAAGGAAAGCTGGTGTGCTGCAAACCATGGCGCCACGAAGAGAAGGACACAACTTAGCCACTGAACAATACAACAACGTTAACCAGGAAGGCAGAAAGTTTATGTTTGTCTGCTTAAATCTGCCCACTCTAGGTTTTTCCTTACTGTTTTCTATTGACCATACATCTCAAGAAAGTATTATACTCATCTTACAGCTTCAAATGTTCATTATTCATTTTCTCTAAAATTCAATAAAGTTGTATGTACATACTCACCATTATGGAAACCCTCACCTCAGCATCAATGACCTCCTCAGGTTCCAAAGAAGTGCCTCCTCTCACCCACCCCCATACCCTGCTCCTTTATCTCCTTTTGCTTAAGATCATACCCTCCATGAGAGCTACCCTTCCTTGAGATAATCAATCCTTTTACAGTGCCCTTGGCAACATTTCTTCACTGTTTCTCAAAAGATAGCATCTGTCTTGATTGGTCTTCATCGTCTAGACTTTTTCCGGTTAGCTTGTGATTGACAGATTTGTGCTCAGCTGGAAACATCACCACCCTCTCTGCTTCAGTGACCATTTCTACAGAAGGGCTCCAGATCCTGTATTTGGAAATATTTCCAGCTCTCCCTTCAATAAACCCTCCCTTCCCATCAAGCCCTTAAACAAATCATACCCATTCCCAGTTTTAAGTCTGTTTCACAATATATCTTCATTTGTGAGATATAGACCAGTGCTCAAAGCCCAAGTAATAAACAGCAGAAACTTACAGAAAGGAGAAAAGAAATGCCACTGAAGATCAAGAGCATGTGGGCTTCTGGGAAACCCGCAAGGCTGAGGGATTAAATCAGCTGTCAGCTGGCTGCCCTGACGTCTCCTCTGACTGCCCTGTGCCCGAGCTGCAAAGCTGGTGCCCTGGCTTTTCTGGTTGTTAAACATTCTAAACGTCACTCCTTTTTGCAAGCACTTACAAACCTTACAAGAGGAATATGTCCTAAACAGTACACAATGTTTTTAACTACCAAGAATAAATCACATTAAACTGACCTGCACTTTTTTCACTTTTTTAAAAAGTGGTATTGATGTATAGTTGATTTACAGTGTTGTTAGTTTCAGGTGTACAGCATGGTGGTTCAATCATACATAGACACATATTCATTCTTTAACAGATGCTTTTCCCATACAGGTTATTACAGAATATTGAGTAGAGTTCCCTGTGCCGTATGGTTTGACCTGTACTTTTTTGATAGGATTGGGCTTCCTCTGTGGCACTAGTGGTAAAGAACCCTCCTACCAATCCAGGAGACGTAAGAGATGAGGGTTCAATCGCTGGTCAAAAAGATTTCCCTGGAGGAGGGTATGGCAACCCGTTCCAGTACTCTTGTCTGGAGAATCCCATGGACAGAAGAGCCTATGGACTATGGTCCATAGGGTCACAAAGAGTCAGACACAAATGAACCGACTTAGCAAGCACACACACAAGGCTGATATCATGAGAAGACTGTACTTATGACACATCAAAAATGAGAGCAGATAAATGTAGTCTGGATATAAAACTAATCCAATGGCTCCCCCATGGTGAGTAACAGTGGCTGCCAACCTGGCGAGAGGTTTCTGGCAAGATATTTTAGAATTCTGCCATGTGTCCTGCCAAGTTCATTGGTTATCCATAATTTGAGTGAGGAAAATGATGACATGCAAATCAAGTTTCTAGATAAAGAAAAGCTAAAAAAGATTTCTAACTGATTGAATGGAAGCCTGTGGATAAGATCTCACCTGGATAAATAATGAACCAATCACAATAAGACAAAATTCAAAAGAAATACACAAAAACCCTGGGATCCAAAATTTGGATTGTGGAATGCTTAAAAGGAATCCGTTGGCCTAACAGCAGGAGGGCTGAGCAGACAAAAAGGCCTTAGCTAATGGCAAACTGAAGTCATTTGTGTGAGCTAGCTGCCAAAAATTAGTTTGCTCTTGGGCCACAGTGAGAAAAGAGCAGGGCTACACCCTTTCTATTTAGCAACCAATGGTCAGAAAGAATCAATACTCAGCATGTCCAGGGAAGGTGGACCAGGCTGGAGAAGTAACTGTAAACCATGCAAAAGACAAAGAAAGAAAGACGCAGTTTTAGAATACCATGTTCCACTTGTCTTCAAATCCTGGCATGACTGGATTTGAAGTGGAAGAGATTTTTTTTTGTCCCTGTTACTCCTAGAGCACAGAATAAGGACCAGTGCATGGGCATCCCAAGGAGGAATTTTTCAGTTTAACCTAAGAAAATCATTTTTAATAAATAAGGATGTTTAAAGCTGAACGTTTCCCATCCTTAACGGTATCTGGCATCAGATCATGTGCTCATTAGTTATGCTATTGGGAGAGATTAAGGCATCAAGCATCATTCGTATAAACAACGTTTGTATCACAAATGACAATTACTTGTAAGGTAATTTCCAGCCCTGTGATTTATGTTGACTATTGCGTGCATCTAAACTGAACCATGCTTCTAGAAGCAGGCTCATGCCACACCTCCTCCATGAAGCAAAGTATGACACAGACCAAATCTTCCCTGGCACCAACCTCCAGCATTAAACCATCTGGAGCCTTACTTTGCTTCTAAACTTATATTTGAAATAGTTCACCTCCCAATCATACCATAAGCAACCTCAGTCTACCAGGTACCCAGGGAGCCAGGGAGCTTGCTGACTCATCACTCCCTCCCCCACCCCCCGCCCACAGCACAGAATCAACATTTTTATAATTATCAGTAGCTCCTTTTTGTGAATGGGAGGAAAGACAATAACAGCTTTCTTGGGAGCACTTGTCTCCCCTCTGCCCTTTTGATATATCAAAATTCCTTGTTTTTGCATTTAAAACTTCCCAACTCCCTAATGGGGGCTTCCCAGATGGCACAGTGATGAATCTGCCTGCCAATGCCAGAGACACAGGGTTCCATCCCTGGGTAAGGAAGATCCCCTGGAGTGGGAAATGGCAACCCACTCCAGTATTCTTGCCTGGAAAACTCCTTGGACAGAGGAGTCTGGTGGGCCACAGTCCGTGGGCCACAGTCTGTGGGGTCACAAAGAGTCAGACAAAACGATTGTGCAACTGAGCACACGGGCAACTCCCCAGTTAGGACAATGATCACAGAAACTGAAGCCCATTCTTGCAGCTTTTGCAGATAATAAAATATGCCTTCTTTCTTTCCCTGTTAGCACACATAAAGAAATGGCTCTGAGAAAACAACTCCCAGGAGAAAGATTTTAAAAGGAAAAAAGTCAAAATTTGAAATTGTCTACAGTAAAAGTAGACTTTATTGATTACACCAAAGCCATTGACTGTGTGGATCACAACAAACTGTGGGAAATTCTTCAAGAGATGGGAAACCAGACCACCTGACCTGCCTCTTGAGAAATCTGTATGCAGGTCAAGAAGCAACAGTTAGAACTGTTCATGGAACAACAGACTGGTTCCAAATCAGGAAAGGAGTACGTCAAGGCTGTATATTGTCACCCTGCTTATTTAACTTCTATGCAGAGTACATCATGAGAAATGCCAAGCTGGATGAAACACAAGCTGGAATCAGATTGCTGGGAGAAATATCAATAACCTCAGATATGCCAATGACACCACCCTTATGGGAGAAAGTGAAGAGGAACTAAAGAACCTCTTGATGAAAGGGAAAGAGAAGAGTGAAAAAGCTGGCTTAAAACTCAACATTCAGAAAACTAAGATCATGGCATCTGGCCCCATCACTTCATGGCAAACTGATGAGGAAACAATGGAAACAGTGACAGACTTTATTTTTTAGGGCTCCAAAATCACCGCAGATGGTGATTGCAGCCATGAAATTAAAAGACGCTTGCTTCTTGGAAGAAAAGCTATGACCAACCTAGACAGCATTTTAAAAAGCAGAGACATTACTCTGCCAACAAAGGTCCATCTAGTCAAAGCTGTGATTTTTCCAGTAGTCATGTATGAATGTGAGAGTTGGACTATAAAGAAAGCTGAGTGCCAAAGAACTGATGCTTTTGAACTGTGGTGTTGGAAAAGACTCTTGCAAGTCCCTTGGACTGCAAAGAGATCCAACCAGTCCATCCTAAAGGAAATCAGTCCTGAATATTCACTGGAAGGACTGATGCTGAAGCTGAAACTCCAACACTTTGGCCACCTGATGTGAAGAACTGACTCATTGGTGCTGGGAAAGATTGAAGGTGGGGGAAGGTGATGACAGAGGATGAGATCGCTGGATGACATCACCAACTCAATGAACATGAGTTTGAGTAATCGCGGGGAGGTGGTGATGGACAGGGAGGCCTGGTGTGCTACAGTCCATGGGGTCGCAAAGAGTTGGACACAACTGAGCAACTGAACTGAACTGATGTATGGATATGAGTTGGACTATAACAAAAGCTGAGCACTGAAGAATTGTTGCTTTTGAACTGTGTTAGAGAAGACTCTTGAGAATCCCTTGGATTGCAAGGAAATCCAACCAGTCAATCCTAAAGGAAATCAGTCCTGAATATTCGTTGGAAGGACTGATGCTGAAGCTGAAACTCCAATACTTTGGCCACCTGATGAGAGGAACTGAGTCATTAGAAAAGACCCTGATGCTGGGAAATATTGAAGGCAGAAGGATAAGAGGATGACAGAGGATGAGATGGCTGGATGGCATCACTGACTCGATGGACATGAATTTGAGTAAACTCCAGGAGTTGGTGATGGACAGGGAAGACTGGTGTGCTGCAGTCCATGGGGTTGAAAAGAGTCGGACACAACTGAGCAACTGAACTGAACAGTAAAAGTAGCAGAGTTTTACCCTCTGGAGAAGCAGGGTTAGGATTCTTCTTCCCTGCATTTGAGAAGATGGCAACCCTGTAATAATCAGATTCCTTGAGGATACTGTCTTGAGAAATAGATTGGCCTTGCTTAAGGATTGGCAACACGAAAACAACTATAGAGAGGAAGGGGAAAGAGGCTCTTCTTGCAGCTCTCTTTATGATACACGCTCATCTTTGTGGAAAAGTTGAAGATGGAATGAAGTGGAAAACATGCACACATTTATTCTTAAAGTCATTAGTATTCAAAGCGTTTGAACATATGAAATTATAATTGCTTCACTAGTCTTGCTTAAACTGTTTTAGGCTCAAGTATGGATTACATGGCAGGTTTCTAGATAGGAGATATGAAATTCAACTTGGCAGCCTTATCCAAGATGATGTAGAAACATTTAAAACACACAAACTCATTGTAATACTCAAGCTTAGCATTTAATGATGTAATAGGTCTGGCCGAAAAATGTCCAATGTGAAATCACACTATCCAGCTAAAAATTAAAAATATTTCGAGGCACAGTTAAGGAAATACAGATGCACAAATGGCTCTCACTAGCCTATATTGGTAACTGGCCAGACATTCACTTAATTGACGAATTGAGAATGAATCAGAGCTCAAAAATATTTACATTTTTTTCAAGGCTCTGACATGTGTAGTCTAAAAATAATTGATTCTGATTTTCCCAGCGTCTCCATAACTTCCTTCTATTTTAAGCCATGATCACTTCAATTCAGTTCATCATGGGTTTTTGTTTAGTTTTTGGATAGATAGACTATGTGCCTAGTCTAAACACTTTGTAGAAACTTACTGATATACATTATACATATAGAGTTCATCACAGTTTTGAGAAGAGCATAGACCCAGGGACCCCCAATAATAAACCTTCAGATTAGTGGGTATGGGAGCAATTAACATATGAAATCAACCATGACACCCTCTTTGAAGCACTCTACTGAGAGCAGCAATATACTAGAGTTAAGAGTTCCGTGATATGATACCAACCCTGATAGACAAAGCAGACGCAGTGAAATTTGCAAAGAGATTGTGAGTCCTGGAGGACAGGGATTGTGTCTCATTTTTGCTGCATCTCTAGGATCTGGAATTAATCCATGGAAAGAGCTGGAAAAATATTTGCCTAGTGGATGAATTAACGCATATCCTATACAGATACATAAAATTCTGGGCTATGGCCACACAAACGTCTCTAGTTGAGGAGGCAACTGGATACTGAAACCCAGAGTTGCATCTGCCTGGAAACGAAGCAATCTTCTAATTTTCAGAGCCAAAAGAGGGAGTAGTCATGCTTCCCAGGTGGCGCTAGTTGTAAAAAATCCCACCTACCAACGCAGGAGATATAAGAGATGCAGGTTTGATCCCTGGGTTGGGAAGATCCCCTGGACCAGAGCATGGCAACCCAACTCCAGTATTCTTGTCTGGAGAATCCCATAGACAAAGAGCCTGGCAGGTTATAGTCCATAGGGTTGCAGAGAGTCAGACACGACTCTAGTGACTTCACACATGCATGCATAAGATGGACTATCCAGGACCCTGACCAACGAGACCTCTACAATTGCTAAAATCTAGGAGCTCATGACAAACCACCTGCAGCTGCAGGTCGGACCTAAGGACACTTCCAACTCTACCCAACAACCACTGGGGATTGTGCCATATGGCAAAGGATGCTGGCCTCCCAGACTCCAAAATGAGTACTTAGAGTCACAGGAGTTGCTCTGCAAAGCCTCTGTTGGCACCCCTAGAGCACTGCTAGCTTCAGGAGACACGCTCCCCTGCATCCCCAGCACAAAGTGGAGAAGGGTGAAAGTCTGGGTTCACCTCTCCGCCATGACCCAGGCTGCCTGGAGGATATCCTCATCTAATGAAGCAGCAAGCTTTCCACAAGGTAGATATCCACGTCAGACATGTGAACAAGATCAGAAGTAGCAAGAATACTACACTTGTGGTAATAACTAATTTGAGTACCTTTCCTTGCCAGGCACTGTGTTTAAGAGTTTGTGTGAATTATTCCACTGAACATTCTTGACCACAGCATGAAGTAGGTCCTTTGATCCTCTCTTGACAGATGGGCAAATTAAGCTTTAAAAGGTTAAGAACCATGAACAAGGTCACACAGGTGCAAAGCGGCAGGGCCAAGACTACATAACCCCCCCAACCCCAATCTCAGCGATAATCTTCAATGGCTTTACAGGATTAGGATACATAATATTCTTTTGGCACTCACAAGGAGTAAGAAAGTGATGTTCTGCTTTTAATAAAAATCACACCTATCATTTTCACCAGATTTTACTATCTCTTATTAGTGTGTCTGGTATTTCAAAGTACATCTCACACAAGTGCTTTGTGAATTACAGAAATGTAAATTAATCACATTGTAACATCATTATTTCTCATTTGTATTAGTATTCAAAATTACCATTTCATATGCTTCCTCTAAAAAGCATGTAGTTATGTATTTATTTTTTGCATTATAAAGGTAATACATGTGTATTAAAAAATAGAGGAAACAAAGAAAATCAGGAAAGAAAATATCTATCATACTACCTCCAAAATGCAACTATTAATATTTTGAGAACATACAATTTTGAGCTCAAAAATATAATATGATTACTCATATAAACATGATTTCACTTATAAACCCATACTTGAGAATAAGAATTTTTTTCCAAGTGTTGAAAAGACCAGTGAATATGTCTTATATAATTCCCATATGGAGACCAAAAAAGTTTGTTTAGGGCATCATGAAAAGGAAAATACAATTTTCTTGAAATAAAAAGATCTGCTATCTCATTATTTCCCATGCACAGTAACATCCATCTTCAGCAAACATTCAAGAATACTGTTATAGGAATCTTTGGAAGGAATGCTACATTTCTCCAGAGACTAACTTCCTAAAGGGTTTTACTCAAACTGACTTCACCTCTAAACACAGATGGTCTAAGCTACAACTCTTCATATGATCCATGATGGTCTCAAATGGTGCTTTTCAGCAAGAAAAAGAAAATGAAAGAAGACTTTACAATCACGCCTACCAAGTCTGTTTTACTACAGGCTTTTCTGATAAGCAACCAATTTAGTAAGTTAGTGGTAGACTGGGATGAGAAACCAGGTTTCCCATTTCCTGGTCCATAGCCTTCTTGGAAATAATGTATGTCTATTTATTTAGTACTTCATGTACAAATACTATTACTATTATTCAAATGGCGGAATGAAAACAACATATAACTTAGATTGTAGGTCACATTCCACATTGACAAACTTGCAGCCACTAAGTTATACAAGAGTTTAAATAAGTTTCCACGTGCCTCCATATCTCATCAAGAGTTCTAAGAAACGAATCACCAGTCTAGGTTCGATGCAGGATACAGGATGCTTGGGGCTGGTGCACTGGGATGACCCAGAGGGATGGTATGGGGAGGGAGGTGGGAGGGGGGTTCAGGATTGGGAACACATGTACACCCGTGGTGGATTCATGTTAGTGTATGGCAAAACCCATACAGTATTGTAAAGTAAAAAATAAATAAGTAAATAATTTTTTTAAAAAAAGGAAAGATAAAGAAAAAAAAAAGAGTTCTGAATTCCACATTTTCTTTTCATCCCTGCTCTCTCCTCATTCCAAAGGGACTTAAGTAGGAAATGTATGAACCACTCTACCTAAGACAGTTACCTTGGCATCTCTGCTCCTCACGAAGCATCTTTCACTGTCTCTCATTTCGAACCTTAGTCCAGAAGTGCTGGCTAACAAGAGATTTCAACAGGGAAAGAAAAGAAAAGGAACTATGAAAGGACGGAAAGGCAGTGTCAGAAAAAAAGGAGAGTTCCTCCAGAGAAGTGCAGGAGTCATCCGCATTCTCAGGACCTTGGGTTGTTCTCGTCCCCACAGTGCCTCCCTCTGGGCTAACTTCTCCACTTCTTGCCATAATATAAATTCAAATCAAATTCACCTCCTAATGGACACAGGTTGCTTCCATGTCTTGGTTATTGCATATAGTGCTGCTGTAATCTGTCAATGAATAAAGATATGGTCTACGTACAGAATGGAATAGTAGACATAGAAAAGAATGGAATAATGCCACATGCAGCAACATGGATAGACCTAGGGATTATATACTCAGTGAAGTAAGTCAGGCAGAGAAAGACAAAGGCCATATGACGCCACTTATATGGCGACTCTAGAAAGCATCATACAACTGAACGCATTTACAGAACAGAAACAGGCCCACAGAAGCAAAAACCATACTTACCATTACTGAAGGGGGAAAGGGGGGACGGATAAATCAGGAGTTTGGTATTAACAGATATACACTACTGTACATAAAATAGATAAACAACAAGGACTTACTGTATAGCGCAGAGAACTACACTCAATATCTTGTAATAACCTATAAAAGAACATATATACTTATATATACACATATATATTTCACACATATGCATAACTGAATATTGTGCTGTACACCTTGAGCTAACATAATATTGGAAATCAACTATATTTCAATAATTTTTTTAAAATCATATTCAGCCCTTTCTAAAGATTAATTCAAGACATTATGTTAAATGAGAGTCAAAATGGTTTGAAAAGAAACACAGTGACATGACACGTCATGCCGCGCTTGTTGATTTTCATAAATTTAAATCAAAACTATTTTTGCCTTATACATTTTTTCACTTAAAAATAGGTACAAAGTGCTATTTTTATATAATAAATTTCAAGGAGCTTTCCATTTGAAAAAAAGAAAACTGCCAATTGGCTCTCAATAGACTTACTAAACTGAACAAAGTAACTTCTCTGAATCCCAGGGGACAGTCAGGCTGGACAGACACTTCAGTGTGATTATTGGCTGAACACTTACAAAGAATGTTCCTCCTTTCCTTACCTTTAATATTGTATCTAATTCTGGGTACTGGTGAGTGCCTAGACAACCCCTTGAGTTGGAATCAAACTGCCTCTTCTTAATTCAGTAGAGAAATACAGCAAGGTTTAGCATTTGTAAAACATTCAATACTTTGTTTCATTGAATCACATATAGATTTGAAAGTTACCATAAAAATATAAAATGTATATTCTGCGTGTTTGTTTTTATTTACCCCCGTTACATAATAAAAATGCAAAAGGCTACATTTCCAAAGAATATATTTAGAAGAACTTCCTATAAAGCTCAAACTTCACTAGAAGTTTTTACTTAGAATTTAAAAAGAAAATCGTATCAGTTCTTAATCTTTTCTGACACCAATAACTGTAAAAACAGTTAACAGGTAACGTAACACTGCAATCGTGGCTACACTGACCTATATCAAAACAAGACAAGTCAAAACAAAAATTAAACAGTGAATCAAACACAAGAACCTGGCAGGATTCCCAGAAGGTCACCAAACTTGGACTTGAGAAAACTGTCCATGTTTCCTGAAATTTTCAAAGATACCTCTGAGTTTTTCATTAGTAAAAGCCAAACTGCTAAAGTAACGGCAAAGAGGAAAAACTCAACTAGATTCTTAACCTAGCCAGAAAAAACTTATCCTTTTCACAATGGCTAGCTATATGTTTATTTTCTTACACTTAGCTCTGGTGATGTCAGTGAATTTTCATTTAGAAAAGCTTTTCAATAAATAACCCTGAAATCAAAAATCAAACTGGGTCAAGGGAGACAGGCAGGTCCATAGGATTCCTAGGGCACTTCATCTGGGATTATGTGCTTCTACCACCTTATCTGATTTTTCAGAAGACAAGGCAGTTGAATGAAAAATGTTCTGAGCAAAATACAGGAAGCCTGTTGTTATCTGGTGCCACCACCAACTGTTCCTGAGCTTTTAGCCAAGAATGAGGTCCCCAAGACTGTTTCCCCATTTCAGCTGGACAAATTATAATATCCCTAAAAATGCTATGAGTGCATAGGAACTCCATATAGACAGGTAAGGGGTAATGGTACACAGCCTCTCTTTTTCAAAGCACATGACAACTACATTTCACAATAAATTAACCCAACTGATTAACTTTTTAATCAGTTTGGGCATCAACATGCTACAACTCTGATCTCAGGTGATTCCAATGTTTAGTCCAGTTTGGGACCTCGTGGGTGAAGCAGTCATTCTCCGAGTGTGGCCTCAGGCCCGCAGTAGCAGCATCTGGGAACTTTTAGAATGTTGTTCAAAAGTTTGTATTATTTTCCAAGAAAGTTGAAGGACTTCATTTATTCAGAAACAAATTCTCTTACTAGCTTAAACAGAAAAAGCATCAAATGACATAACCTGAATTAGCACTGCCTTTTCAGGATCTAACTTTCAGAGGTGAAAAGAGAAAAAGAGAGCATCAGCTTAAACCATTAACCTCCAAGGTGGAATGATAGGAAATACTTATTAAGCATTTACTGTTAGTAGAACTTTATGTTCGTTGACTCATTTACTCCTCATGATAACCCCCCTGATGTAGGTACTATTCCCCAATTTTAGGGCTTCCCAGGTGGTGCCAGTGGTATTAAAAAAAAAAAAAACCCACCTGCCAAAAGCAGGAGACTTAAGAGGCACAGGTTTGGGCTCTGGGTGAGGAAGGTGTCCTGGAGGAGGGCATGGCAACCCACTCCAGTATTCTTGCCTGGGAAATCCCATGGACAGAGGAGCCTGGGGGGCTACAGTCCATGAGGTCACAAAGAGTCAGACATGGCTGAAGTGACTTAGTATGCATTCACCCCAATTTTACTAAGGAGGAAACAGAAACAAAGAAAGGTTACACAACTGGTCCAAGTTCAAACAACTAGTAAGTGCCAGTCAGGACTCAAGGCTTGGCATTGTGGTTGAAAAGTGTGTGTCCATAACTGTGAGATGGAGAAGGCTCAGCCACAGAGCCAATTCTCTTTTCATGAGACTGGATCGCTTGCCAGGAATAAATATTTCAACTTGTTTCCCATAAGAATGCTAATGAAACAAACTAAAGAGTTACTACTGCATGCTGAGAAATATAATCCAAAAATAATAAATACAAAATAAAAACTTATATCCCTTTCCTGTGATGTGTTTTGCTCACATGACTTTCCAGGTTGGCCCTAATGGTAAAACCGTCAACTCTGGAACAAAGCGGGCCATCAAAATAAATGGACTGAAATGAAGACAATCAGAACCTTTCTAAGTGAGCCAAGTTATGAAAAATAAAGGCAATTAAGCTCACTTCTTTATGATTATCTCTGCTCCAGCCCTTGTGCCTGCAAGCGGAGAATCATAAAATCACCATGGGGTATTAGCATCTTTCCAAACTGTCCACTCACTGGGCTGCCTCATCTTGTCGCTGACTTGCAACATTACAGATGCTCAGCTCTTGAGTTAAATTATCCAGGATACATAATTTGATTATTGAGCCTTTTAATTTGCTTCCACATGCCTTCATTTTCCCCATGAAGAGAAGTGCCTCTGATCTTCCTTTTCATGCCCAGAGCCACTCCTCATCTTATACATAGTAAGCCAAAAAGAAAACCCTACTTACATTAAGTTACAATTACATCTAATTTAATAACATTAAATTCTAATCATATTCAATTTAATAACATTACATTGTAACTTCCAAAGTATCCTAATGAAGACCTGATTTCCTGAATGGAGTAACCAAGATGTTTATGTGCTGAAACCTGTATTATATTTAGTCTTCTAGAAGTCACAGAAGACTGTTAACAGAAAGAGTACAATCTCTTACATTTAAAGATGGAAGATGAGTCCTAAAATTGCACCCCAAGTTGGAAATATAATAGTCAACTTATCACTAAAATTAAAGGTGAATCGAGATGTATTTCAAAGTACAGAGTCAAGTGGCATATTTTTTGGAATTAATCCCCATTTTTTTTTTCTTTACTAGAACTCTGGTTCTAAGAGGATCGCCCAGATCAGTTCCAACCAAATATTGTAAAAGGAGTTGCTTCTTCTGTGTGTGGTTCTGAAGTATTGTGAAATTATTGCAGCTAAGAAAGAAAAGGACAGTTCAATGGCCTCATCTGCCCTTTCTGCCAGTTAAGGCTTGTCCTTGCTGTGTCCTCAACTTGCTCTCTCTCACATTATCTTGAACAAACCTTGATATAACTAGATAGGTTTCATTTTTTCTCTCTCAAGAACCTAGGAAACACCAGGTAGGACTTCTAAACTGATGTTCTTGGAAGCCACAGCATGCCAGGCCTACCATTTGAACTGTCTTTTATAAGGAATGATATTCTGGAGAGCCAGATTTAAGGCTGTTTAAATTTGAATGTGAAGATTATAAATTCCACCAGATGGTAAAACCTTTACCATACACAGTGGGTAGATTAAAAACTAGGCTGTTGACTTGAAGATAATCTACTAGAAAAAAAATTTTTCTAGAAAGCTCTATATAAAACATAGAGTAAAATTAGGAAGATAATTAGAGGATGTCCATATATTCAGATGCTAGTAAGAAGGAAAAACTGTAAATTCTAAGGGTGAGGCTGACACGTAAATACATGGAAATAAAAAATGTGACCATGTTCTCAACATAGTTTTCATTCAAAGTGTTTGGGGATTAGGTCTTTCTTTTCTTTTTAGTTGGAGTGTGTGTCTGTGTGTGTGAGCACATTTCGGACTAGCAAATATTTCATTGACTATGCTGGAAGCATTATTTCCTTTAACTCTGACAACAGGAGAACTGTGGCAGTGCCCATTTTGCAGATGTGGAAGGTGAGACTCACAGAGTTATACCCCTGCCCCAGAGCTCAGAGAATCAGAAGAACAGATTGTGAACCTTCAGCTTGGGCCTCAGATTGAGGCTCCTAGTCCTCACCACAACCTGTATTCCCCCCAGTTCTCTAAACACAAGCTTGCAACCTGCCCCTTAAAGGTCTCTATACTTCATCACAAATTGGCTCTGACAATAGCAGCTTGCAAAGCAACTGTTCGAGCAGTGTTCACCCCAGCACACGTGTGCTAGGACCACAGTCACGCCTCTTCTAGCTTTGTTTTCAACATCAGATTTTCAGATCCATTTAAGCCTATTTGCAAAGTCATTCTATTTCTGTACTAACGACTTATGAACAGCTGGAATTTTTTTTTTTTTGGCCAAAATTTTGAAATCTCAGATCTCTATCTTAAAAAAAAAAGCAGCCACTCAGAGAATTCAGAGACCTGCAAGGCTGAATTTCCTTGCACTCTGGAGAACTGGCATGAATCCCTGAAACCTCCAGTTGCTCATACCTCATATGAGTCCTGTAACGTGTACTGATGACAGGGATGATAGGGAGCAGCCCCATCAGGGGCCAAGCGTTGGTGTTATTGCAGTCAGGAGATTCTTAGGTGCATGTCTTCTTTGGCTTCCTTTCAACTCTTAAAAATAGAAAATGTTTACTACAGGAAAACTCGCTCCAGGTGATGGCTAAGTCTCCACCCTTTTCAGAATTCTCCAAAAGTCCGCGGCATTTTTTTTTTTAATATGGGTAGAACCCTACTGATAAATATCTAAGATTTTCAGAAAAGGGGTCCGTTTCCTCCCTTCTCTGGAAGGAGATCCAAAGGCGTCTGCCCTTCCCTCCGCTGAAACCCGACCCACAGCCCTCTACAGTGAGCCAGCGCTAGCATGACCTGCAGGGTCCAGGAACACAGAGGGCTGGTCCCTACTCCGCAGTTTCAGATTCGGGTAGTCTGTGCCTCCCAAGCGGGCCCCCCGAGTTTGCATATCTGAAAGTTCCCAGGGGAGGCTGCTGCTGCTGCCAAGAGACGCCCCTTGCTTGGAGAAGCAGGGCTGGCACCCACTGGTTCCTAAACCACACCACCTGGCAGTCACCTGGAAAGTGTGTAGCCCACTCCCACAGATTCCGATACAACTGACTGGGTGCCGTCCCGGATTTTTCACGCTCCCCTTAGTGAGCCTCCAGGGCCGCAGTCTCAGAGAACCTGCGGGGCACCGCGCACACCCCACCACCCCGCGTTCGGCAACACGCTCCCTGCGACGCACGTGCGGACACCAGAGCCCCTTCTAGAAAGACCGCGCGGCCCAGAGAGCTGAGCTTAGGGGAGTAAATCACCGCGCACCATCCATTTTCAGAGGCCAGAATGCTCCGAGCAGAAATCAGAGTCCAGAGAAGCTCCGGGGATCATGCGACCGCCCAGGAACTTTGCAGGACAGATCCCGGGTCCCAGCCTCCATCCTGGGCGCCGACTCTGCCTGCCGGTTCACCCGCCGCCTCCGCACGCGCGGGAGGAAACTGCGCCCTGCAGACGCGGGAGCTCCAGCCGGAGGTCCCCGGTTTGCAGTCACGGCAGGGACTGGGGAGAAGGGGCCGCCTTACCTGGCGCGCGTCCCTGCTCAGGGGTGCTGTCGCGGCAGCGGCGAGCCCCGCGCGGGCCCGGGGGTCCTGGAAGTGACCGGCCGCGGCCCTGCCACCACCTGGGCCGGAGCCGGTCGGCCGCCCTCCCCTCCCGGAGCCCGGAGCCCGTCTGCCCCGGGCGGCCGGTGCGGAGCGCGCGGGACGCTCCCGGCCCCGGAGGCGGAGCCCGAGATAAGGTTCGCGCCCCCACCCGCCCCCTTTCAGCGAGCCGAGGCCGGAGGGTGGGTTTTGGACCCGAATCCCCAGGGCGAGCTGCCGGGGAACCCCGCTACAAGCCAGAGGAGCTCACGTCCCGCTGGGACTGGCGAGAGGCGGGCCCGGCATTCCCGGGAAGCAGGTCAGGGCAAGGCCGCCTGGAGGTGGAAGGCGCCGGGGCGAAGGAGGCGCGACCCGAGCGCACCCCTCGCGCGGAGTCAGGGAGCCCCAGGCCCGCCTCCGGGCGCCGGATCAGTCACCTGGTCCAGCGGCCGACCTGGGCACCTGCCTTTGACCTAAGCTGCCGGAACACCCGAGGGAAGTTCGCGCTCAAATAAATAGGCAGTTACCTTGGAGGACTTAAAGGTGGCAGGGAAAGTCCGAAATAAGGTGCCTGATAAACGGACGGTCTGCGCTCTGCCCCCCTTTAGTCCGTCCCTCGCGGGGCAGCCAGAAAGTTCTTTAACCATCACGGGCGCTCAGACCTGCAAGCGCTCTGGCCCTGGCTGACTCTCACCCGTCACTCTGATTTCTCATCCTGCCCGCTCCGCCCAAGACCTTTGTGCCCTCCCTTATCCGCACCACCTGATGCGAAGAACCAACTCGTTAGCAAAGAGCCGGATGCTGGAAAAGATTGGAGGAGAAGGGGAGAAGGGACGACAGACGACGAGGTGGTGGGATGGCATCATGGGCTCGATCGATGGGCATGAGTTTGAGCAAACTCGCGGGGAGATGGTGAAGGACAGGAAGCCTGGTGTGCTGCAGTCCGTGCGGGCGCAAAGAGTCAGGCACGACTGCGCGTCTGAACACCAGACAAATCCACACCGGCGTGTTCTAGTCGCACTCGATTCTTCTTTTGCCTCCAAAGCTCTGCTCCAAGCGTTATCACAGGTGCCTTCATTCAGGTCCCAAAGGTCCCTTCCAGAGAGTCCTTCCTGCATACGCCCTCCAGAGAGAACCACCCAGGACCCCTGACCCTACTTTACCTTCAACAGATCACTATCTGAAGTTTTACGTGTTAGATGCTCAGGTGTCTTGCATTCGTCTCAAGGTGAGCCCTAAGAGACGGGGAAGGCTCCTGTCCTCTTGCTCCCAGCTTTATCCTCCTCAGCTAGAACACTATCTGAAATATAGTAAGTGCTCAGTGAATCTGGGCTGAATGAATGTACAAATTAATTTCTCCCTGGGAAGAAATACTCTCATTCAGTAAGTGAGTCCTACTGAATTCAAGTCAAACAGGAAACTTGGAGTTTGGGGATAATCATCATTTCCCACATTCCCTCCTTCATTTGTTGATCTGTTGATCTGTCTCCTACCATGTTCTGTTTTCTCACAAAACACCCTATTGATGGGTCCATCTCCTCGCATCTTAAACTGTTGCTCTAGAATAGCTTGTTTGAACTTACTCTAGACTCTTCTATCCCAACTCACTATATAATTATGCTCTTACAACTTCCTGAAATGCCCCAGTCAAGTTTGTGAACAATCTCTTACACACTTGTCCTTGGGTATTTCCGGGGTATTCATTCCAGGACCCCAGCAGATACCAAAATCCACGGATACTCAAGTGCCCTATATAATGGCACATTATTTGCATATAAATATGCACATCCTGCCATATAATTTAACTCATTTATAACTTGTAATACATAATACAATGTAAATGCTAAGTAAATGTATTATAAATTATAAATGCTAAGTAAACAGGGCTTCTCAGGTGGCACTGGTGATAAAGAACCAGCCCACCAATGCAGGCGACATAAGAGATGTGGGTTCAACCCCTGGCTGGGAAGATCCCTTGGAGGAGACCATGGCAACCCACTCCAATATGCTTCCCTGGAGAACCCCATCCAGAGGAGCCTGGCAGGCAACAGTCCATATGGTCGCAAACAGACACGACTGAAGCAACTTAGCAGGCATGTACACTAAGAAAATAGTTGCAAACACACAGCAAATTCAAGTTTTGCTTTTTGAAACTTTCTGGATTTTTTTTAAAAAACATTTCCTCTCTGTGGTTGGTTGAATCCAAGGACGCAGAGCCTATGGATACACAGCCCATGTCTCTACTCAATGGACCAGGGGTGCTTAACCAGACTGATTCAGGATGCTGGCGATGGGGTCTACAGATCCATAGCTTGCAGAAGCTCCTCTGAAGCTGTCCGAGTACATACTTTTTGTTAAGCACTGTTGCAAAGGCTCCACATCACTTCTTTCTTTTCCCTTGTGCTCTCTCATTAGCCTTTCACCTAGTCGGCCCCTACTGTGTCCTTGGATAGTTTCTTACCATGCCCTTATCGACCCAGTATCCCAACTGTCCACTGGACGTCTTCATTTGCATGAATGACAGGCAGTTGGAATGAAATGTGGTCAGACTTGCATTCATTGTCTTTTTTTCCCTCCAAGACAATGTGCTCCTCCTTTCTGCTCCCCTGTCTTTCTCAAAGGCACCACCATGCATCCAATGGGGCAAGGTCAGACTTTGCCAATGTTTCTTCTCTGAAGTGCCTCTGACCTTCTTCCCATTGAAATGCTGACTTTGTTTCTACTGCACTTAACATCAGCTCTGAGCTCCTGAACCTTCTCCAAGACACTCTCCACCCTCTGGGCTTGCCACTTCCTCCCCACCTCCTCATCCCTTATCACAGATCACAGGAAACTTCTGCTTCCCCAGACCCTCTGTGCCCAACTTCAGAAACTAAAGAAACTGTGATATATTTCATTTGTGTTAGTTTAAGCTGCTAAATTTGTAGCAATTTGTTATACAGCAATAGAAAACTACTACAATAGGCAACGACTGTAAGCCCAGCTATTCTAGCAGAGTGTGAATTTTCTGAGCTATTTACTTTAATAAATATATTTTAATATATGATTAATA
Organism: Ovis canadensis; assembly: GCF_042477335.2. NCBI lineage: Eukaryota > Metazoa > Chordata > Mammalia > Artiodactyla > Bovidae > Ovis > Ovis canadensis. The sequence continues at coordinate 19,260,595 of NC_091264.1, read as the reverse complement.
TCATTGAGTTATCATTCCATAAAGATCTCTTATGAATTATTTCATTTTTATTTATTTAATCATTTAGTTCATTTATTTAATACTTACAACTCAACATTCAGAAAACTAAGATCACGGCATCCGGTCCTATCACTTCATGGCAAATAGATAGGGAAACAATAGAAACAGTGGCTTTATTTTTTTGGACTCCAAAATCACTGCAGATGGTGTCTGCAGCCATGAAATTAAAAATGCTTGCTCCTTGGAAGAAGTTATGACCAACTTGGAAAGCATATTTAAAAACAGAGACATTACATTGCTGACAAAGGTCTGTCTAGTCAAAGCTATGGTTTTTCCAGTACTCATGTATGGATGTGAGAGTTGGATTATAAAGAAAGCTGAGCGTGGAAGAATTGATGCTTTTGAACTGTGGTGTTGGAGAAAACTCTCAAGAGTCCCTGGGACTGCAAGGAGATCCAACCAGTCCATCCTAAAGGAGATCACTCCTGAATTTTCATTGGAAGGACTGATGCTGAAGCTGAAACTCCAATACTTTGGCCACCTGATGTGAAGAACTGACTCATTTGAAAAGACCCTGATGCTGGGAAAGATTAAAGGCAGGAGGAGAAGGGGATGACAGAGGATGAGATGGTTGGATGGCATCACCAATTCTATGGATATGAGTTTGAGTAAGCTCTGGGAGTTGGTGATGAACAGTGGGGCCTGGCGTGCTGCAGTCCATGGGGTCGCAAAGAGTCAAACACAACTGAGTGACTGAACTGAACTGAATATTTTCTTTCAGACTGGCATCAAAATATTTAAATTTAATAAATAGAAACTGTGTGCCAAGTTTCCCAATTCTAAAAAAATATGAATTTCATTTTATTTTTATTTTAATATGTATTTATTTATTTGGCTGTATTAGGTCTTAGTTGCAGCACTTGAGATCTTCTGTTGGGGCCTCTCTAGTCGTGGCATGTGGGCCCTAGAATGTACGGGCTTAGCTGCCCCATGGCATGTGGGAATCTTAGTTCCCTGACCAGGGATCGAACCCAGGTACCCTGTATTGAAAGACAGATTCTTAAGCACTGGATGACCAGGCAAATCCCTCAATTTTTGTTTAATATTATTTAGTTATCATGAAAGTGAAAGTGAAAGTCGTTCAGTCGTGTCCAACTCTTTGCAAGCCCAGGGACTATACAGTCCATGGAATTCTTCAGGCCAGAATACTGGAGTGGGGAGCCTTCCCTTCTCCAGGGGATCTTCCCAACCCAGGGATCAAACCAGGTCTCCCACATTGCAGGTGGACTCTTTACCAGCTGAGCCACAAGGGAAGCCCTTAGTTATCATATCCCTCAGCAAATATTTTATTATTTCATTTTATTCAATAATTTAATATATTTATTTAATATTTATTATATGTTTTCTTTATTAAGACAGGGGTATAAGCATTTAAATTTAAAAATTAGAAAAGTCTATGTTTGTCAAGTAAAATTTCCTGATTTTTGTTTGAGAGTATTATTGTACCCAAGCCACAATGGGGCCTCTTCCTCCTCAATGACAGAGATCTAAGTCATAGAGCCCAAAATTAGAAAACAGGAAACAGAGTCTCACCTTTGTCTCACCTCAGCTTCATACTAACCCAGGCTGTAGATTTAGGAGTTATGTTACAAAAATACTGCCTGTAATTGAAATACTGCCATCTTAGGAATACCTTCTGCCTTGACTCTTCAGGACTCACTTCTGCTTGAGGTCCAGAAAAATAGACCATTGTATATTTGCTAATATATTTGCTATATTATTACAGTTTAAGTGTCAACAACTAAAAGCATCTTTCATCCATCTACACCTGCTGAGCCACACACCTACACCTAGCAGTCAAAGTCGTGGAGTGTAAGGTATCTATGCTTCTCACCAGCTCATTCCTGTGGGAAGAGTAAACCAACATTCACTACGTGAAGGGCTGGACCTAATGCAATAAGACAAAGGGTCCTGCAAGTAGGCTTACTTTCAGGTTTTTCCCTTCAGTGAGCTAATAGACCCTTTTTGCTTTCATTAAGCTCCTTTGGCTTGGGTTTCTGTTGCTGTCAACCAGAAGGGCTCTGCCCCAAAGCAACTCTGAAGGTGAAAGACACTTAGGAAAACAGAATGTCAACATAAAACTGTCTTGTGCCTTAAGTCCAATCTAACTTTCACTGCTAACTATTAGTGCTGAATATCACAGCTTAGCACCTATAATGGGTATTTTTATAACTTCAGTTAAAAGTGCAAAAGCCCAAGGAAATTTGACATATTTTCTAATTTCCCCAGGCTATCGGCAAGTCTTATTTCTGAAGGCTTGTTCTTAGATCCAACTGTAAGACCCCCACATTGGCAAAAAAAAAGATGCAAAAACAAAAATGACAAGTATATCCAAAAGTGCATCCAAGTATACTCTAAAAGAGTTTGGAGATAATTCCTCCATTTTATAGCTTCTTTCTCCCTTAATTTCAGAGTTCCAAGTTTTCCTGGACAAGAGAACACTGAAGGAATTTACGTTCCCCACGGTTTGGGTCACATTTCTTATATTTTTATCTTAGGGCTGAAAGGCAAATTCAACTCTCCTCAGATTTAAACCATAACACAGAAATGAGAAACTAGACTATTTCTAACCCGTGATTTCTTGTGAGGCCTCTTCCCACAGAAATTCTTCAAAAGATGCTTCATTTTGGCTATCCAAGTGGAGAGGGAAGTGGAGACGTGACTGGCCTCTGTGTCGGAGTCATTTATACACAGGCATCTTCAAAAGTAGGAGGAAGATCAATGATTTGTTGGTTCATCCATCCATGATTGAAATGTATCTGAAGTGAAGACATATTTACTGGTTTTCCTTTGAGTTACGGTTAAAAATTGGAAATAGAGTCTTATCAACTAGGACTTTACAGGGCCCAAAATTCTTTTTAATTCAATGAATCTATTTATTTTTAATTTTTATTTCCTATTGGAGTATATTTGATTAACAATGTTATGTTAGTTTCAGTTGTACAGCAAGATGCTTCAGTTATCTGTATATATGTACCTACTTTTTCAAATTCATTTCCATTTAGGTTGTTATAGAATTTTTAGCAGAGTTCTCTGTGCTGTACACTAGTTCTTTGTTCGTTATATACATATTAAATCCAGTAGTATATATCTGTTCTCTTAATCCCAGCTCCTACTTTACCCCTCCCTCTTTCCCCTTTGGTAACCGTAAGTTTGTTTTCTAAGTCTATGAGTTTATTTCTGTTTTGTAAATAAGTTCATCTGTATCTCTTTTTAGATTCCCCATATAAGTGATATCATGTGATATGTGTCTCTCTCTTTCTGACTTACTCAGTATGATAATCTCTAGGTGCAGCCATGTAGTTGCAAATAGCTCTATTTAATCCTTTTTTATGGCTGAGTAGTATCCCATTGCATCATGAATGAACATTTATCCCTGAATTCTTAATAGGAATGGTTAGTAACAGGCTAGGATAGGTAATGAAGAGCTCAATTTCCATTAACTTTGAAGCGAATATATCAATATGTGAGAAAAAAATTGTTTCAAGCACCAATGGGTGTGTGTGAGAGGGAAAGAGGGATAGAGAGAGAAAAGAGAAAGAGAATGGGAGAGAGGAAAAAAAGAGAGAGAATGGGAAATATTTAAAGATATTGAAGTTATTTAATATATTTTTTGAAAACTCTAAAAGTCCCAGTTCCTTAAGTTTTCTTAAATGCTGTATTTTCATTTCTGTAGTCATTTTCTTAGTACCCCTCTGAGATTTCTTCAAGTGCTGCATATGTTCCCAGATCATAATTCATCCAGAAAATTGTCAGTGCTAACTTGCAGAGGACACCCTACAGTATGCTGCTTACTTTCAAAAAAATAAAAATCAGTCCTATACTATTCAGCTTCACAATTTCATGCTCATAATCCCTTGACTTATTTTCTGTCATCATCTGACATTTATTATCCAACTTGCATTTTTTCTCCAGGTAAATGACTCAGCACTCAGCCTCTTAAATTTTAATTCTGTTTAATTCCAAATGCTTTTTTCTAAAGGTCACTTTAGAGATATTTCATCATATGTCATATGAAAAATTAGGATAATGGATGAAAGGATGTCTCTGTCTTTCCAGATCTAAAGAGCTTGAACTTCTGTGTCCTCTGTGGGGACTGTCACATTAGCGATACAATCATACCTACTGCATTTTTTTTCTTACTTCCCACGTTCTGTAAATCATAGCTAATTTAACAAACTATCTTCTAGATTGATCACTTTCATTTCAGAGTTTGGTATAAAATCCTTTTTTCCTAACCTTCTGGATTCATCATTGTCCTTCAAATCCCTTTGTGTGTGTGTGTACTTTTGTGGATTTTGTCCCAGAGCCCTGGGAAGATGATTTTTTTTTCTTGAAGATGTATGTGCCTTCTTTATTAGAACTTGCGGTCATAAATTAGGACGCCTGCCTGCATGACATCCTGTTGTAAGCAACACAGGGAGAAATCTCTCCCTCACACTCTGCCAAAGTCTCTCCCTGGCTAAAAGCCTACTTGGGACGCCTCCTGGGGTGGCGAGGGCGGGGTGGAGACTTGGCAGGCTGCACAGGGCCTCGGAGACGCCAAGTGACTCAGAGGAGCTCTGCCGGGACAGCCAGCCGTCTGCTAGAACCTGTGTACAGGAGAGACGTGGCTTCCCCCTCAGCCCTTCTGAAAGCTCAGGTTTGAGCACCTGCTGGAGCCTGAATTTGAGAAAGCCTCCATGCACCTGCTCACAGCGATCCGCACAGAAGGCCCAGCCCCACACTCAGCGCAGCCGGTCCCTGAGAGGGGAGATCCGCACGGGCCCCCCCCTACAGGCTGCCTGCAGACCTGCACTGTGAGGAGCCTGGGAGACCTGCTGCGCCCAGCTGAGGGAGACCCTCACCCAAGGCCCCATCCAGTCACAGAAGCGACCTATCTGACGACGCATGGGAGGTGAGAATTCTGCGGTCTCCCTAGGACTTTTTTTCTGATTTTTTGAAAAGGAAGAGTTAAGGGCTCAAGAGTATTTTCAGTAGAGACTGCTGCATTAGTTGCTGAATAAAGCAATGAGTTTCTCTAGATGGCAACCAGCCTAAGACCAGGCTAAAATGATTAACGATATTTCTTACATGCAGAATCTAAAAAAAAATGATACAACTGAACTTATTTACAAAACAGAAACAGACTCAGAAAATAAACTTATGGTTCAGTTCAGTTCAGTTCAGTCGCTCAGTCATGTCCGACTCTTTGCGACCCCATAAATTGCAGCATGCCAGGCCTCCCTGTCCATCACCAACTCCCGGAGTTCACTCAAACCCATGTCCATCGAGTGCGTGATGCCATCCAGCCATCTCATCCTCTGTCGTCCCCTTCTCCTCCTAACCCCAATCTCTCCCAGCATCAGAGTCTTTTCCAATGAGTCAACTCTTTGCATGAGGTGGCCAAAGTACTGGAGTTTCAGCTTTAGCATCATTAATTCCAAAGAACACCCAGGGCTGATCTCCTTTAGAATGGACTGGTTGGATCTCCTTGCAGTCCAAGGGACTCTCAAGGGTCTTTTACGAAAGGGGAAGTGTGGTGAGGATGGATAAACTGGGAGATGGGGACTGACATGCACACACTGCTATATTTACAACAGACAACCAACAAGCACCTGCTGTGTAGCACAGGGAACTGTGCTCTGTAGTAACCCAAATGGGAAAAGAATTTTTGAAAAAGAACAGATATATGTATACGCATAACTGAGTCACTTTGCTGTACACCTGAAACTAACATAGCCCTGTAAATCAACTATACTCCAATATAAAATAAATTTTTTTAAAAACAATTTGTAGTAGATGTATTATATTATGTGATACATATTAGGTATGAGGTTATGTGATACACCTTGATGTGCTATAAAAAAATAATAAAATAAAATGATTAAATTTAATTAATTCAATGGTCTCATAATACTTTTCAGTCCCAGTCCCTCTAAGACAGGCTGGAACCTGGGACCTAAACTTATGGGCACTGAAGGGGAAAGGTGGGGGGAATAAATTCGGAATTTGGGATTAAAAGATATACACTATTGTATACAAAATAGATAAATAACAAGGTCCTGTTGTATAGCACAGGGAACTATATTCAATATCTTGTAATAACCTATCAGGGAAAATAATCTGAAAAAGAATAAATATATATTATTCTATTTATATAACATATATATAGTACATGTATGAATCACTCCGCTGTAGTCCTGAAACACTGTAAATCAACTATATTTCATTAAAAATACATTTTTTAAAAATTGGATTCTCTAGAGCATAAATCAGTTTCATATTAAGGACAGTTAAAATCTAGACTTAACATTTTGAAGCTTAAATATCCATTCTCCAACCAAATACCATTACAGTGAGAGTCACTAGGCCCTGGGTATGGGCACAGTTCTATCCTTTTTAGCCCCTATGGGAGTGATACTAACAACGCTTCCCTCTTCATGACATGAGAATGTTCATCAGTAGAAGAAGAGGGTGTGGGCAGATTCAGGTGGAATTTTTAAGGCTGAGCATAAAATCAGTCATGCAAAATATAGGTATGTTCATGTAGACCAGCAAAGGAGCCCTCACCTCAGATTTACACAGAATCAGATGCAGACCCTGATGAATCTTTTATTTCTCCTTCTCCAATAGACGTTGCTGCTTGCTGTGACTGAGGAGCAGGCGCATTGTTTGAGGTTTCAGTACAGGAAGTGTTAGCAGTCAGGGCTGCGTTGAAAGGAGAAGGGAAAATGATGAAGGATGTGAAACTTACTCCCCAGAAAATCCTCATAACTAGCAAGGCTAGACTTGACTAATACTGCTTCATTATCAAACTGATGATAGTTTAAGACAGGGTAGTACAAAGATTATCTTTCCAAAAGCAAAATCTATGCAGCTCTTGTATGCTTCCAGTGGGAGTAAAACTTGTTTGAACTTTCTGGAAAGAAATTGGTATGCATACACCAGGAGCCCTAAAATATTCATAACTCATATTGACAGAGTAATCAGATTTTTAGGAAAATACCAGAAAAGTAGGCAAAGATTTCCATCAAAAGATATCAGTTAAAACATTAATTATAATAGGCAAAATAATAAAGAAACAAACAGAAGCCCCCAAATTGTAGACTGATTAAACCAGAAGTCAGCAAAGATTTTTGGGGGAATTTTGCAAAGAGTATATGTATTAAATTTTGCAGACCGTGCTGTGTCTGTCCCAACTACTTCTCTGTCTTCATGGCAGGAAAGCAGCCCAGGAAAGAAGTGGACATGGTTGGGTTCCCATAAACATTGCTAGTGGACACTGAAATGTGAATTCATAGAATTTTCAAATAACAGGATATACTATTCTTTGATTCTTTTCAACAGTTCAAAAATGTAAAAATTATTCTTAGCTCAAGGCTTTTACAAAAGCAGGTAGACATATTTGCCGACTATGGTGGCTCATAGGTAAAGAATCCACCTACAATGCAGGAGCTTCAGGGTTTAATCCCTGTGTTGGAAAGATCCCCTGGAAAAGGAAATGGCAACCCACTCCGGTGTTCTTGCCAGCAAAATCCCATGGACAGAGGAGCCTGGTGGGCTACAGTCCATGGGGTCATAAAGAGTTAGACATGACTGACCACACACTCAGTTAAGCTATGGTATCATCATGAAAATGTTATGTTCGATATTCAGTATCAGCCAAAACTACACAATTTGAAAACTGAGGAGCCTAAAGAGGGGAGAGGAAACTGGAAGATAATATGGTAAAGATTTATAGTATTTTGTAATAATGCATTTTTCTAGATTGAAAGATTATGGATGATAAGGATGATCTTTCTCTTCATCTTATTTTTTATATTTTTGAAATTTTCTACAATACATGTTATTTTATGATTAAAAATGATATTTTAAGGGGAAATTATTTGGCTAAGAAGATGCATTTTTTTTCTCATTCTTTTAGACATTACTCAGAAACTCTGGACATGCTGAAATTCTTGACAAAGCTCACACTGTGTTTTAGGAATAACTTTTAAACAACACCACTTTTTTTTCAACAGAAGCTGACAATCAGAGGCACATGTCTTTTAAATACTTAGATCGTAGCCCCAAAGTCAGCCTGTCTCCCTCATTGTTTCATTTCCCTCCAGCCGTGAGCACCCTTTGCCTCTCCCCAGCTACTTCGCACATGCATGCAACCCGTGCTCCAAGAGAATTACAATATCCATTCTTCATGCTGATACAATAACTTCACCTCCAACTTCTCACCTTGCCTGCATCCAGCCCAGCGCCTCGGTTGCCCTCCTGCAGCCTCAGACTCACTGTTGAAAGACCACAAGCACGCCCCCGCCCCACTCACCCCCCGTTCTCCCACTCCCTACTCATGGGCAGCTAACAAGCAACCCCCTGCTTGCTCTGCCAGTGCTGTGGTGTGTGTACCAGATAGCGAGTCACCCTGCAGGACCTCTGGAAATGGCTTTATATTTATTTTAAAAGGAGGTTTGGAATCTTGCTATCTTAACTCAATTGAATAATTAGCTGACGGGCAAACTTCAGGCATCCAAGCCAGCATTCCCCAAGCATATTTCACAAACGCTTGTCCTATGAGATATAGCAAAGGGGAAAAAAAATCTGTGTTTAGATCATTTTGAGAGATATTGAATACCATATTCCCTTTTAAAGACTCACAGTTCTTATATATGTGTGTGTATATATATATATATATATATATATATATATATATATATACATACATATGTATATATATGTAAGAAAGTTTGGAAAAACCCAAACAAACTTTCTGGCCAACCCATGTGTGTGTGTGTGTGTGTGTGTGTGTGTGTGTGATGTCGTGTGCAACTCTTTGTAACCCCATGGACTGTGAGGGGCCCACCAGGCCTCTCTGTCCATTGGATTTCACAGGCAAGAATATTCATGTCAATGTATGGCAACAACCACTACAATATTGCAACGTAATTAGCCTCCAATTAAAATAAATAAAAACATTTTCCAAAAAAAAAAAAAAAAGAATACTGGAGTGGATTGCCATTTCCTTCTCCAGGGCTTTTTCTCCACCCAGGAATCAAACCCCTTTCTATTGTGTCTCCTGCATTGGCAGGCAGATTCTTCACCACTAGCACCACCTCACATATACGGCTTTGCAAAGTCCAAAAGTAAAGATTTGTATATAACTTTGTTCAGTTCACTGTATCTCCAACTTATTTTCAGTCCCCCTTTACCCCAACTGGCCCCTTGCCCTTTGTTTTGATGGGGAACATATAAACATCCAATACATCCAGCAGAAGCAAGCACTCCCAAGGAACACTCTTGGGGATACACTGCTCTGGCCAATCAGTTCAGTCGCTCAGTCGTGTCCGACTCTTTGTGACCCCATGGGCTGCAGCACACCATCCCAGTCCGTCACCAACTCCTGGAGCTTACTCAAACTCATGTCCATCAAGTCAGTGATGCCATCCAACCATCTCATCCTCTGTCATCCCCTTCTCCCGCCTTCAATCTTTCCCGGCATCAGAGTCTTTTCTAGTGGGTCACTTCTTCACATCAAGAAGAATGGCCAAAGTATTGGAGTTTCAGCTTCAGCATCAGTCCTTCCAATGAATATTCAAGAGTGATTTCCTTTAGGATGGACTGGTTGGATATCCTTGCAGTCCAAGGGACTCTCAAGAGTCTTCTCCAACACCACAGTTCAAAAGCAACAATTCTTCAGCACTCAGCTTTCTTTATAGTCCAGCTCTCAAATCCATACATGACTCCTGGAGAAATTAGCTTTGACTATACAGACCTTTGTTGGCAAAGTAATGTCTCTGCTTTTCAATATGCTGTCTAGGTTGGTCATAGCTTTTCTTCCAAGGAGTAAACATCTTTTAATTTCATGGCTGCAGTCACCATCTGCAGCGATTTTCGAGCTCCAAAAAATAAAGTCTGTCACTGTTTCCATTGTTTCCCCATCTATTTGCCTTGAAGTGATGGGACCAGACGCCATGATCTTAGTTTTCTTTTTTTTTTTTTCCTTGTGAACGAAATTTTTATTTACATGTTGTATCTAGAAGCAGATACATAAATTCTTTATACGATTAATCTCCAAAAATGTGCAAGAAATTACTATCGTTTGTGGTACTTAGTTTTCTTAATGTGGAGTTTAAAGCCAAGTTAAAGCCCTGGCCAACAAAAGAGCTGATTTGGAAAGGATAGGATAACAGGCTCTAGCATCCCTCAAGCCATTCTGCATAGGACTGTGATGGTCCCAGAGTCTGAGTCAGACCCATCCTGTCCTGGGGTCCACTGCACCCCCAACTACCTGAGGCCCGGTGCCATCTGCCTTTCTACCAGGCCCCGAAGTGTCTTCAGCTGCCTCCTTCTCCACCTGCTGCTTTTCCTTCCGTCAATCTCTGACTCCGCACCACATGAGCCATCTCTCTTGTACATTCCCATCATTGCTGAGGAGTCACTCACTGATTGTGCATTTAAATTTAAATTTAAGGCCCCATTTAAGGGAAGCCAAGGCTTCCCTAGGCTGCTGCCAAAAATTAGCATATGTTTTCAGTATTTATGAGACATACACAGCTGACATTTTTAGAAAATTACATTCCATCTGCAAAAACATATGTATCCAACTGTGGTGAGATTAGATGTTCTGCATTTATTTTTCTAAGAATTGAGCGCTCCCAATATACAGTGTTTTCTGAATGCATCCCATTGTTTCGTTTTTGGCAGTATCTCCCAACTATCCAATCACCAGGGACAGTTACACATGGACCCTTAAGCGAATTAATAACTTCTTAGAAAAACACGTACTTTCCCCAAAAGCAAGTTTCTCCAAAGGACACAGATGAGAATATTGTTGTTACTTAGGATTGTTTTCACAAAACCAGTTATGTCAGATGGCAAATATGTGCCCGTTATAACTAGACTTTAAAGAAACTGATGGCCAGTTCATCATTTGTTGGTTTCCAAGCCACAGTGTGATATCCTGGATTCGTTCTGGGTATTTTCAGGAAAAATCTCTTTATCAAGGAACATAAGCATGACATACGTCCTCACATGAACATTTGGATTCTGTCCCAAAGTGTAGGCATGACCCACGGCCATGCCACCACACACACGGTGTGTTCCAAATTCAGCAACAGTGAAAAAGAGTTAGATCCAATAATTTTAATAAGAGAGCTGAACAGGAGAATATTATTCAGGAATCTAGGGTTAAGCCAAATTATTTTTTATCCTCCCTCAGGAAATTACTCTATACCTGGTAGAGTTGTTCTTTTGTAACCAAGGACTTAAATCAAAAGATAGTATTAGGTAGAAATAACTCAAAGGAAGTTTATCACAGACAACGTGGAATCTCCAGTGAAGACTTTTAAGAAAGTGGAAGTAGAAGATAATTTTCTTCTCAAAGTAGCCCCTTTTCGGAGTGCAACCTCGCTTTAAACAATGAAAGCAAGTTTTCAAAGTCTATATGAAGTCTTCTGGTTTTTTAAACATCCTTGCCTTACTTTTTAGAAAATAAGAGTAAACTATAATCCCACCACAAATCCGAAGATCAGCCAGTGGTCTCTTAAGCCACACCTCCCTGACTTGCCTCTGGCAGACTCACCCTGCCTTGGTCCTGCTGTTGCTCACTCTCACCCCAGGTGTGATCAAAGTCCAGAAGCTGACAGTGCCACCAGGAAGATTCACTGCTGTACTAGTCAGGATACGCTGGGAGACGCTGCAATAACAAACCAGGCCCCAAATGTTGGAGGGCTTAACTCAACAAAGGATTCTTGATCACATGCCATCCCTTGGAACACATGGTCTCTGATCCCTGTAGCAGATGAGGAACATGGGCTTGACCCTGCCTCGGCCCAGAAGTGACACAGGTCAGCTTTCACACGTCACTATACAGAACTGCAAGAAGGCTAGGCAAGATCAACTTTCCTGTCCTACGAAATGCAAATATGCAAAGAATCACTGCTGAATAAAACAGACATGAAGTTTAATTGTTAACGTATCCAGTTCCTCAAACCTCTTATCCTCAGGTTCACAAATACAATGCTGCTTTCTGTCTGGTTTATATGTCCCATGCACTCAACATTTAGGTCCTGGTTTAAATAGGGTTTCTTCTGAGGATCCTTGAAGAACCCACCTTACTTCAACCTAGACCCTCTTCTCTCATTTGCTTTTCCCACAAGAATACTAGCTAGCATTTATCACCTGCTCTGTGCCAGGTCCTGTTCTGGGCACTTCTTATAATCCTCACAGTAAGCCACTGAAGTAGTATCCTACTAATTGAAGTTTCCCTAGAAAACAGCCTGCACCCAAAGCACGCACACTAGCCTATGTGTACGCTAGTGAAAGCACACTAGCATACACACTGTATTAGATGGGCAATGCCCGGGAAGCAGGAGGGTTAAAAGAGGGTGATGGGGCAGGGAAGAAGGGAAACATATGAGGGACGGGGATACCGAGTCGGCCACAGCTTACTGACAAGCTGGGTGCTCTCAGGAAATCTAGAGCTACTCAGGGAGACAGAGGAGCACAAATTGCTGTGTCTGTGAAAAGTCCATCCCAGCTCCAAACAGACCAGGCAGCCACTCTGCAGGACCCAAGTCTATCAGCAAGGCCACATCCTGGCTCCGTGCCTAACGGAAGAAGATCAGATGTCACCAGGACAGTTCCAGCTGGAAAGCAAGATGAAGCCATGGATCCGGTTGGTTCAGGTAATTGTAATTTACTTGCAGTTTTCGGAGGAAGACACTGATGCTCAGAAATATAAAACTGAACAAGATGACACAGCTAGAGAGTAACAGGATGTGAACCAGGAAAACTGGCCCCCAAGCATGGAATCTTCAACCACTAGCCTGCCGCAGGAATGCAAATTCCAGAAGAACAAGGACCACTTGAGTCCCAGCACCTATCACAAATACAGAGCTCATCACCGTTGACACTCAGTCAACATTTATTGAATGAATGAATGAGCTGTAAATAAACGGCATTTCGAGAAAGCTTAAATAATTCAGTAAGAAGGAGAGATCACATTTTATTGGGGTGTTCTAGAAGGTTCCATGGGAGAAGGGACATCTGTGTCAGATAGTCCAAAGATTTAGAGAAAAGTCTGAAAATGGCACAATGGCCCTATTTGAAGATAGCAGGTTTCCTGAAATAGAGGGCCAAGGGGGAAAATGGGAAATAAATCTTCAAAATTACATTGGTATCAAATTCTAGAGGCTTTGCCATCTTCAGGATGGACGGATGCTTAAGGCAGAGAGAAGTTAAGAATTGCATGTGTTTCAAAAGAAGGTTCCACTTGCAGCAATGCCCACAGCCATGGAAACTGAGAACATTCCCCAGGAAGTCCCCAAATCATGGTCCAATTAAGCCATGTGGTATTATGTACTCCAGGAACTCTCCATTGTTCACTCTGTTCTAGGCAAAAGTCCATTTTTTTTTTGTTACCCAAGTTTCTAAAGCTTAGGATAGAGCTGTATTCTTGTTTTCTATCAGGAGAAATGGAAAACAGCTGCTTACCATTCTCTTTATAATAAGCTTTACACAATTCAAGCAGTCATTTAAACATTTTCCTGATATTTTATCATTAACCCAGCATGCAGCATGAGAAACTATAAGAAATCAAATAATTGTGTTGGCTTCATAAAGAGAATCACAGACACACAATGATTTTTTAAAAATCTATAAAGGATGAAATTATATTCCTTTATGGGACCATACTTCTAGTTATAATGTTTCCATTGTAATACATAAAGAATTGTCTTTATGATAAATGAAGTCTCTCTGGAACTGATTATAACACAGATGGAAAGCAAACTGGTGAAATAAATTTTTATTTAGAAGCATGAGCATTCCAGAAAAATCCACAAGTTCATACTGCCTTTATTTGCTTTCACATTTCCACTTAGTTAATGTCCTCCAGCATCTGTAGGAGATATAGAAATAGAATGGCCACAAGTCACCATCCACTACTCACTCCTGATCCCACTGTTTCCCTCAGACTTTAGCCTCTTGACCACGTTGGAAACAGTCTCCTGGTTTTCCTTCTACCCCTCTGACTGCTTCTCCCCCATCTCCTGGGGATACTATTCCGTTCCACCCACCAATGTCAGAGCTCCTCCAAGGTCAGTTCTAGGCTCTCTCTTCACCCTAGACTGTCTCCCTAAAAGACTTTGTTCACCAGATTCATAAATATATATCTGCTTCAAGACCTGGCCTCTGAAGCACCAGTAACTAGATGCTAATGTAACATTTCCATCCCAGTGCTTGCAAGAGCATGCAGAGCTCAACATACCTAACTTGAATTACGATAATGAACCCCCAGCCTCACCCTACTCTGGGGTTCTCCTCTCATCCCTGTCTTCTTTACTCCATACACCTACTCTAGTAATCTACTCCACAATCACGTCCCCAACATTTCTAACCTGTCATCCTCTATCCTCACCACCACCATGAACCTCATCCAACACACTGAAACAGGATGGTGAGTGGGAACTTTTTTGCTGCCCAGGAATCATCAGTGGTTCCTAATGAATCATTTCCCTTCTCAACACACAGGGAAGGGAAGGTACTTCTCATCAAGGGAGGGAGAGACTAGGAAAGACTCACTCAGAGTTTGGAGATGCTGACATGATGTGTTTATTTGAGCAGGAGGAGAAGACAGCTGGGGTAAGATGGGGATAAGACAGGACTGGCAATAAGGACTGGGGATAAGACAGGCAATGAAATTATCTCCAGGCTGCTTGGAAAAAGAAGGAATGTGTCATTTATCATGAGTCAAGTGAATGTCCCACAACACCTGATGGGACCTCAGGCAACAGAAGCTCTGGGCTGCCCTGCCCTGGGCAGATACCAAGAGTGGAGTTGGAAAACATCATGAAATCATGCAGACTCCTCATAAGGACCCAGAATATGCTTGCCTTTCACACATGAGTCACCAGAGGCCGGTCAGTGTTTGCCCAAGAAGTGGAATCCAACATCTCAAGGACCATAGCAAAGAAACTATCCGTTCCCCACCCCCACCCACAGAAAGGCCTGATCCAAGGACAGGCAAGAAGTTCCCCCATCCCCCTGCAAGGTGAGTGTAAGGTCTAGTTCAAAGACACGTGTTACACACGTGAATGCAGGAAGTATCATAGTTCCAAATCCCTTTGATGTTGTTTAGTCGCTAAGCCACGTCCAACACTTGCAACTCCATGAATTGTAACTTGCCAGGCTCCTCTGTCCATGGGATTTGAATACTAAAGTGGGTTGCCATTTCTTCTGCAGGGAATCTTCTTGACCAAGGGACTGAACCTGCATCTCTTGCATTGGCAGATGAGCTCTGCTGAGCCACCAATGTGAAAGTCGCTCAGTTGTGTCCAACTCTGCGACCCTATGAACTACACTGTCCAGGGAATTCTCCAGACCAGAATACTGGAGTGGGTAGCCTTTCCCTTCTCCAGGGGATCTTCCCAACCCAGGGATCAAACCCAGGTCTCCCGCATTGCAGGTGGATTCTTTACCAGCTGAGCCACCAGGAAAGCCCCTAAATCTCTTTACTTAAAAAAAAAACTCTATATCCAGTGGTTCCTATATGTGACAGATAACACCATCCTAACTCAGTGAACAGGCTTACTTCCACCTGTATCATTTAATAAGGTCTGTCTGGGCTTCTGCCTGGCACACTGGCTTGTTTTATATTTTTTCACTCAACTTGTTGATGACAACACTTTAAGAAGCAATCCCCCCCCCCACCTAGTTTGAAAACATGAAATAAAATGACTGATGTTACCTGGAGTCTTACAGTGCAAAACTTTTGAAGTAAGAAAATTAAATTGCATCTGCCAGTGAGAAGAAAAGTTAAGCAAATGCATACAGCTTAAGTTTCATTAAAGGTGGGAGAGATGAATTAGGAGGTTGGGATTAACATGTAAACATTACTATATATAAAATGGTTAATCAACAAGGACCTACTGTATAGCGCAGGAAACTCTACTCAATACTCTATAATAATCTCTAAATGGGAAAAACCATTTGAGAAAGAATTGATATATGTATATAAATACCTAAATCACTTTGCTGTGCACCTGAAACTAACGTAACAATGTAAATCAGCTATAATACTGAATAAAAATTGAATTAAAAAATTGTTGCATTAAAGTCTAAATTTAATAAAAAGGGGATCTTCTCTAACAGTCACTTAAGACTTTCTCACAGTGCTTTTAACCAGGCAGTTTGATGCTGGATAACCAATAGCCTTTCCAAGCCTGTGGTTTAGCAAAGCATCTAGTCTGATGATGATTTATAGCTTCATCAATGCTGGTGACAAAAGATATGGTGAATTAGTCAATGTTATCTTAGGTCATGGTGATGCTTCCCACCAAGAATCAAAGTGAAACTAAAATTCCAAACGCTGTGGAGAGAAATCAACTTCATAAGTGCCATAAACATCTAAATTAAAAAATGTAGGCTTTTTAGACAGTACTAAACCAGGAGCAAGAAGTTAGTAGACTGCAGCCCAAGGATCAAATCCCGGCTGCTGTCTGTTTGTAATAAAGCTTTATTGAATGTGGTCCCAAATGTTTATTTACATCTCATCCACAGATGCTTTCCCACCAAAATAGCATAGTAGTGCATTTATATCTGCCAAAGACTGGATGGCCGTCTATGCTTAAAATAGTTACTACCTGGCATTTTACATAAAATGTTTGTAGACTCCTGCTCCAGCTGCAACACAGAATATCCGGTTGTGTCCAGTTATGCCACTCTTTTGAAAGAAAAATGACCTAAGCACCTGAGCCTTTTCAGGCAAGACTCATTTAGACAGGTAGATACATATATATATAATTACATATACAATGGCACCCCACTCCAGTACTCCTGCCTGGAAAATCCCATGGACAGAGGAGCCTGGTGGGCTGTAGTCCATGGAGTCGCTAGGAGTCGGACACGACTGAGCGACTTCACTTTCACTCTTCACTTTCATGCATTGGAGAAGGAAATGGCAACCCATTCCAGTGTTCTTGCCTGGAGAATCCCAGGGATGGGGGAGCCTGGTGGGCTGCCGTCTCTGGGGTTGCACAGAGCCAGACATGACTGAAGCGACTTAGCAGCAGCAGCAGCAAGATACATACACAGTACACACATACACAGATGATGTTTAGTTGCCAAGTGTAGCCCACCAGGCTCCTCTGACTATGGGATTGCCTAGGCAAGAATGTTGGAGTGGGTTACCATTTCCTTCTCCAGAGGATCTTCCTGACCTGAGAATCGGACCCATGTCTCCTGCATTGGCAGGTAGATTCTTTACCATTGAGCCACCAGGGAACCCCATAGATGATAGATACATGTATGAGTTCAGTTCAGTCCAGTCGCTCAGTCATGTCCGACTCTTTGTGACCCCATGAATCGCAGCACGCCAGGCCTCCCTGTCCATCACCAACTCCTGGAGTTCACTCAGACTCATGTCCATCGAGTCAGTGATGCCATCCAGCCATCTCATCCTCTGTCCTCCCCTTCTCCTCCTGCCCCCAATCCCTCCCAGCATCAGAGTCTTTTCCAATGAGTCAACTCTTCACATGAGGTGGCCAAAGCACTGGAGCTTCAGCTTTAGCATCATTCCTTCCAAAGAAATCCCAGGGCTGATCTCCTTCAGAATGGACTGGTTGGATCTCCGTGCAGTCCAAGGGACTCTCAAGAGTCTTCTCCAACACCACAGTTCAAAAGCATCAATTCTTCGGCACTCAGCCTTCTTCACAGTCCAACTCTCACATGACTACTGGAAAAACCATAGCCTTGATTAGACAGACCTTAGTTGGCAAAGTAATGTCTCTGCTTTTGAATATACTATCTAGGTTGGTGATAACTTTCCCTCCAAGGAGTAAGCGTCTTTTAATTTCATGGTTGCAGTCACCATCTGCAGTGATTTTGGAGCCCCCCAAAATAAAGTCTGACACTGTTTCCACTGTTTCCCCATCTATTTCCCATGAAGTGATGGGACCAGATGCCATGATCTTTGTTTTCTGAATGTTGAGCTTTAAGCCAACTTTTTCACTCTCCTCTTTCACTTTTATCAAGAGGCTTTTTAGTTCCTCTTCACTTTCTGCCATACATATGTGTATATATATATATATATATATATATATATATATATATACACACACATCTGTCTATACACATATACGTACACACATACATGCACACATAGATGATAGATAAACACATGCACAGATTATAGATACATGCAAACATATGTAGATCATACATACACACATACAAGATAGACAGACAGATAGAGATACATATGAGGAATTTCTACCCACATGCAATATTTTTATTTGTAGTGTCTAAGAAAATGCATAATAAAGGATAGTGCTTTATTCAACTCAATTTAAGAATCATTTTTGTTCCTTAAAGAATGTATTTGGTGAAGATTATTTCCATCACACTATATCCGAGAAAAGGAAATAACTTCACCATTGTTTTCCTTCGAGAAGTTCACTTTCCTAGTTTCTATTGACAGCCATGTCTATATACTTTCTGTAACATACGACCAAGGCCTGAATGTACATATTTACTTCAAAACTATGGTTAGTTAAGCTTGACTTCAGTCTAAGGAGCAAGTTATGAGTATCCTCTTCAACTCCTCCTGCAAATAGAGCTCTGGATTACCAATCTCGGCTCTCAATTTAGCACACATTTATATACACAAAAATGTTTTATCCATCACATATCCTAAAATATAAAGGTGTTATGAAAGCTACACAATGGTGTTCAAAATAATAAAAATAACGCTAGCCAGCACTGACTCAGCACTAACCACGGGCTAGTGTGGCAAAGACCACCTGGCTCAGCATCAAACCTGCCTTCTCCGCATCCTCAGGACACAGCCTGAGTTCTAGCCAATGGATTGTTCCTGGTCCGGAGAAACCTCTTGTTCATGAGCTTTCCTCTTTCCTTTTGCACTGACTTGATGGAGATGAGCCTAGCAAGCTTGGGAACCACCGCTGAAGAGGGGGGAACCCCCCAAATGGAAGAAACCTGGGTCCCTAGTCACAATTTGGGCCCTCAATCTTGCCAATCAAGTTTCCCTCTTTCAAACTTTACATGAGTGAGAAATTAACCTCTGTGATGCCTGGCCCATTATACCTCTGGAGACGTGTTTGTTAAAACAATTGGCATAACTTTAACAGGCATTTCATTTAATCAAGAGGGTTTTACTATCACTACTGTGTGTTACCAGATGCACGAATGATTTCTATTAAGATCAACACAGTAATTTATAAAAATATGCTAAATCATGTGGATACTTCACAACTGTGTAGCAGATTTCTTAAATGTCTTGAAACTCCTTGATCTTAGAAATCCACATGATATTTTTCATTACTTTTTGGGTAAGTCATTTCAGACATTAACTTTCCTTATTAAAGCTAGAAAATACTAAATAAGTTCAAGATAAGCACATGAACTACACCAATGCCAATGATGGTTTGTGAATTCAGGTAAGTTGTGAAGGTGATGAACAGAGTCTTATATTTACACACCTGATAAGGGAATGATATTTGTACTAATTATACAAAGGCAACAGAGATCCTACTCAAACGATTTTAAGTGACTTCTCAAGTATTTAAATAATTCTGGTTGAAATGAAAGACCACTGGAGCATCTTTTCTATGTTGGAGCATGAAAGAATAATGTTGTTCAAAGTGGCAAATTCTGTCCTCTGAGTCTGGATTCTATTTCACAACAATTTTGGATATTTGATGTGGCTTAGATTGCAGTTTTCCTTTGTGCATTTTCCATTTGGCAAACACAAAATTAAACAAGCCTGAGAAGCTTTCATCTTCCCTTCCCATTAGCGTTCTGACCACCACATCCTCCCCCAGGCATTAAGTCTGCCTCTCCACTGATGTGAGCAGGCTAGAATCGATGGAGTGATGTTGAAAAACCCTGAAATAACAGCCGGGGGGTTACACTTCATGATCTCAGAGAGCCTCCTGGCTGACGTGGGCCTATGAGAAGCCAGAAGGGAGCAAGAGGTATGACAGGAAGGAGGGGGAGGTTGGAGAGGAAGAGAAAGAAGCCCTTTCTGGTAGGGTCATCCCTCCTTGTCCCCTCCTTTCAGGACCTGCTGCCTACAGAGGAGCCTGTGGGCTCTGCATCCCACTGTCCCCCACAATGGGCCAACTTCCTGATCATGCCTGAGAAGCTTTCCCTCGCTGTCCCCCTGCCCCCTTCCTCTAGATCTGCACGGTATGAAATATACACACTGCACATGCATACCACTTTGTACACTTCACAGAGCAATGAAAAGCGCTTTGCATTTTATAAGAATCCAGATGAAGAAACTAAGGCTGGGGAATGGCAGGG
Source organism: Ovis canadensis (assembly GCF_042477335.2). NCBI lineage: Eukaryota > Metazoa > Chordata > Mammalia > Artiodactyla > Bovidae > Ovis > Ovis canadensis. Next base: position 19,240,237 of record NC_091264.1, on the reverse strand, counting down.
ACTCTGCACACATCAGCATGATGCCTGGGAACCACCTGAGCCTGGGCTAAACGTCCGCAGCCCCCTTCTGACACCTGAATACCTTCAGTTCTCTAACCACCTCCTCCCTGGAGATGGCAATAAAACTCTCTGATCTCCCAGTCTTTAGATAGATAGAACATGCAGCAGAATGAAGTTCTCAGCCCTGAGCCAGGGATTCGTGGCAGTAGGAGGAGGGTGAGGGGGATCCCGGGGCTTGTTGGCAGCTCTGCTGGCCGCTGGCACCTCTGCCTGGGCCCCGGCTGTGGTTGGAATTGCCTGGAGCTGCCGCAGGGCCAGGAGTGTCTCTCTCTTGGCAGGGAGGCAGCGGCCGCTCCTCTCTGCTGCAGCCCTCAAGAGAACTATTCTGTGCCTGGTGCCAGATTTTATAACTTGGGGCTTGTGCAGGAAAAACACTGGAAATACTTATAGATGATTCACAAACCTCAGGTGCAAAATAAAAGCTGCACCCATTTAATTGTTTTAAAAACCAAACAAGATTCTCTTATCTCTAATTTCTGCTGATGAACAATGTTGTCTGCAAGCAGGCAGGCTCTCCAGAGACTCTAGTGAGACCAACAAGGGGCCAGGTCTCCATCCACTGGGATAGCTTTGTATCTGGTTATCTGCGTCAGATGAGAACTCTCCCTTTGTCTCTGAGATCACCACCTCGTTCAACAACCTAAATTCACGTTTCACAGCGATGAAAGGAAACCCAGCCTGATAAATCCCTTAGTCCCCTCAATGGTTCATTTGGACATGACACTCCTTCCCTCCTCTTCCCTTCCTTCCCCACCCCAGCCCCAGCCCCTCTCTCCCTGTTGAACACACACACACACACACACACACACACACACACACACAAAATGCAGGTGACATAAAAATGATTACCAAACTTGTCCTACACTCCTTACCTTCCAAAGAATCTGTTTTACTTAACTACCATCCGGAGTTAGCTACAGTCTTCTATTTACTTAATCACTTTTTCATGGACTTGATGATTGTTTATTCAGAGTCCAACACACTCCAGGCACTCAGCTACATCCCCTAATCTCCATCCTGCTTGCCTTTCCTGTGAGGTTCATGTAAAAATGTCCTTTTTAATATCACTCATTCAACAGATATTGACTAAGCCCCAAACTATTCAGATAAGTTTGAATCAGTGGCACGGGACCAGGTTTTTATTGCTCTGTTCTTTCCAAGTTTCCCAACGCTTCTCTAAATGCCTAATAGTATTGTGGATTCTTTTGCACAATTGAACGCATCTCAATGTAACTGCCACTTACAGAGCCTCCGGGTTTCTGCCAGGAACTAAAGTGGTCACTGGAGATGAAAAGCAGATCAGAGATAATCTCTGGCCTTGAGGGGCTTAGCATTTGAGGAGGTGACTGTAATATGCTGAATGAAGCCCAGTCAAAGGTCAGGAACACTGAAGGAAAGTGGATGGAAAACCAATGTGCCTTGCACACTGTGTGACCAGGCCAGGACCTAGAATGCATGATCTTGCATATGAGAGAGATTTTGTTACCATCATTCTACTGGTGAGGAAACTGAGTTTCAGAGGAGTGAAATAATTTACCCAGTCTCTATAAGGCAAATTTCCCTCCACCTCACCATATGCTCTCTCCTATGATGCTTGTAACTCAGAATCCCTGCCCTCTTGCACTTCCTGCAGCTTTCACAGTGCAGGTGTCCCGGCTGGGAAGACTTCAGACACAAGACCACAGCCTTGCATGGTGAATCCAACAGAAAGAGGGAAAAATTGAGACTTCATATATCTTTGAAGATAGTTACCTTTTCATGGATAACAACAACATCAAATAACAGTTATAAAGTTGCATTTTTACAAAGCCATTTCACCTTTAATGCACACATGTTAAAAACTACTAAGATTTTTTTTTTAGTAGTGTGGTAATAGGAAAAAGCCTCTTGACGAAAGTGAAAGAGGAGAGTGGAAAAGTTGGCTTAAAGCTCAACATTCAGAAAACAAAGATCATGGCATCTGGTCCCATCACTTCATGGCAAATAGATAGGGAAACAGTGGAAACAGTGTCAGACTTTATTTTGGGGGGCTCCAAAATCACTGCAGATGGTGACTGCAGCCATGAAATTAAAAGACACTTACTCCTTGGAAGGAAAGTTATGACCAACCTAGACAGCATATTCAAAAGCAGAGACATTACTTTGCCGACTAAGGTCCGTCTAGTCAAGGCTATGGTTTTTCCTGTGGTCATGTGTGGATGTGAGAGTTGGAGTGTGAAGAAAGCTGAGAGCTGAAGAATTGATGCTTTTGAACTGTGGTGTTGGAGAAGACTCTTGAGAGTCCCTTGGACTGCACGGAGATCCAACCAGTCCATCCTAAAGGAGATCAGTCCTGGGTGTTCATTGGAAGGACTGATGTTGAAGCTGAAACTCCAGTATTTTGGCCACCTGGTGCGAAGAATTGACTCATTGGAAAAGACCCTGATGCTGGGAGGGATTGGAGGTAGGAGGAGAAGGGGACGAAAGAGGACGAGATGGCTGAATGACATCACCGACTCGATGGACGTGAGTTTGAGTGAACTCCGGGAGTTGGTGATGGACAGGGAGGCCTGGTGTGCTGTGATTCATGGGGTCGCAAAGCGTCGGACATGACTGAGTGACTGAACTGTACTGAACAGGAAAAAGCAAGGAAAAAACTTCATCCCCAATCACCACCCATGGGCTCATGAACCCAAACAAGCATGTGAGATCTAGACATCAAGAGTGCTTTCAGAGTTTCATAAAAACAAAATGTCCAGTTCTGCTGATTTCTTTCTCATCATAGACAGTGAATGTTTTGCCATAACTGTACTAAGTCATCCATGTCCCTTATCCCAGGTAACCTCCTGCTGCCAACCTGTGGTAGCCCCTCCAGGACCTGTAAATTGAGTGACTGCCTCCTGGTTACAGGTTGGAAAAATAATAAATGATAGATCCATAATATGTCCCCAGACCCTGCACTAATTGAGTGTAGACTATGTGGAAATATAATATGGAAGAACAAATCTGACTCCATGTTATATCTGTTCCTTTTCCTTTAATCTTTATGCTCTGTTACATGTGCTCACTCTAGCTGGCTCTGAACTTTTTGTAAAAAAAAATGTTGCCTATAGCCTGAAATATACAGTATAGCCCATTCTCAGGGCTCTGACCTTTAAGGGTCCATTCATATAAAGATTAAAAAGTTGCAGGACAGACAATAACATTCGTCTCGTTGGAGGTTTATAGGAACATCATGACCTGATCTACATGGACAGCTGCCAGAACACAGGATTCCAGCACCAAGAAGGTTGCAACAACTAGCTCTGCCCCTTCTTCACCTGGCCTTTAAAAGCTGAAACTCTCTGGGGAGTTCAGGTTTTGAGGGGCACAAGCCACCAGTCTCCTTGCATGCCCCGTAATAAGCCTGCCTCTGCTCCAGACGCTGATGTTCGGTTTGTGTGGTCTCACTGCATCGGGCACAAGAACTTGCCTTCAGTTACAGAAGGCTGGGCAGCAGTGTGAGCCAGATGGTGCCTAGTCTTGGAAGATAAACCTATAGTGAAATAATTCCCACGCCCCAAGAAGAAGCTACAGAAAGATGGAGTAAAAATAGTCTGGAAATTCAAAAAGGAGAAATACTGAACTCTAAAAACTCTCTTAGAAAATCTTCTTCAACTTTGCTGTTGTTTTGGGAAATGACGTGTCCAGAGTGGGTTTTTAGGATTGCTATTTTCTAAGTGGTAAGTTTCCATTCTAAATATTTTGGAGGAATTCTAAAAGCTCTGGTGCCTCCAAATTACAGTTCCAGTCATGTCAAATAAGGAACTACTGATTGAGACCATACACAAAAGTCTGGTCCCAGATTGAAGAAGCACCTCAGCAATTTCGGATGCCATCAAAATTTTGGTATTATAGATATCAGTGAGGACTTTGTTGGAACCCTGAAGGAAAGAAGAAAAATACTGGGAAATTTTAAGCTGAAAAAGGGTGAACAAGATACTAATTTCAATTGGGAAATGGTGGCAAATTTTATTTAGATTTCATTTTCTCCAGCATTATGTTTCCATAATAACAGAATATCACTTTAAAGCAAATGTTCCCAGGGATAAAAAGAAGATTGCAAACAAAGGCATGAAGACTAGAGCCATTTTTCTATTGTTCTGTTATTACAAAACATGTGTAGCCAGAGAGGAGAGTTCTGGATGCCAGACGCATGGTGAGCGTGTCCAGCCCAAGCTCATGATGGGAAAGCTCCTCTGTGGTCAGAGAAGCGGGCCCTGCGTGAAGACGCATGCCAGATGCACTGTTTGAATGTTGGATTAAATAAACCAGATCCAGACACTTGTTAGTTTAACACAATTTTCAAGGCTTCTCAGGAAATGTATAGGTTTATTTGAATGATCTTTCAGAAAAGCATATTTATTACCTGGACATAAATCACCCAGCTGAGAGGTTATGTTCCTCCAACAAAAATGATTATCCCTTAGTCAGCAAGATTCCTTGCCACCTAAAACCATGCCACAGACTTGCTGCTGGGCAACTGAGCTAATAAACTCCAGTTCTTAGAAAATATTTGTCAATCATTCCCTTTATTACTATACAAAATAAGAATATGCTGTATCCACTTACTAGGCTACATAATAGCCTATTCCTTTTTTCCCATGGCTGTTTTTTCCCACGGCTTTCTCAGCATAGATGTACTTTTTTTGGATTAGTCCTTTTCATTTAAAATATTTTCAGTATAGGCCAAAAGAAACTTTGATTACCATTATAGAACATTATGGAGATAAAAAATATATATTCTAATAATCAGTGAATGTGCTCAAAATCTTCGATAAGTAATTTAGCAGTCTGTGTAAAAGATCTTCCAAGAGAAATGTACATTAAGCCAGTAATCCTCCTTTTAAACAGCTATATTAAGGGAATCAGAATTTGCAAGATTTACATGCAAAGTTCTCAGTGTAGCATTATTTATAAAAAGTGAAAAAATAAAGTCTAACAAAGGAGCATTAGTCAAAAATGAGTATTAACCCATTTACTGGAGTAATACATCATTATCAAATACTTACTTTCTTTCTTAACAAAGTATTTAATCATGTGAGAGGAAGAATAAAAATGCTTTTGGAAGCCATCTCTAAACTTGACAAAGAAGTATAGGCATGAACCAAAGGCATACTTAAAACCAATATGCTAACAGTATGAAAGAGGTCTGTTATGAATAATTCTTCAACTCTCCTACCTTTTATAAGTATTGGGTTGGCCAAATAGTTCATTTGGGTATTTCCATAAGATGTTACAGAAAAACCCAAAGGAATTTTTTGGCCAACCCATAAACATGTACTATTTTTAAAAAGAAAGACATAGACCACAAGTAAATCATTTCTGTCATTGGTGCTTAGTGATAGAAAAATAGGAATAATGGTTGGTAATAGGTGAGAGGACCACAATCAGTAAGGGCTCTCCAAGAGACAAACATATAACACACAACAATGTGAGGAGTCCTCTCTAGGAGGAACCATGTTTTCAAAACACCTTGCTGAAGAGAGCGCCATAACTCAAAAATGCCAATAGAAAAGATCCAGTCTCAGGAAGGCAGGGCAGAACACACACGCACACACCTCCCCAGCTAGAGCAAGCTTGCCAATTATTTTTATTTTCTCAATCAACAAATAATAAAGCTGTAATTACTAGGATGTGGACGCCTGAAGTTTCTTGTTCCCGCACTGTGTGCATGCTCAGTCATGAGCATACTCCCCATGGAGAAGCCACCAGGCTCCTCTGTCCATGGAATTTTCCAAGCAAGAATACTGGAGAGGGTACTGGAGAAGGTTGCCATTTCCTGGGGCTTCCCCGGTAGCTCAGCTGGTAAAGAATCCACCTGCAATGTGGGAGACCTGGATTCGATCCTTGGGTTGGGAAGATCCCCTGGAGAAGAGAACAGCTACCCATTTCAGTATCCTGGCAGGGAGAATGGTTGCAAAATGTCAGACTTGACTGAGTGACTTTCACTTTCACTTTGCCATTTCCTGCTCCAGGGGATTTTTCCAACTCAGAGATGGAACTCCTGTCGCCAGTATCTCCTGCATTTGCAGGCAGATCCTTTTACCACTGAGCCACCTGGGAAGCCCTGAAGTTTCTTAGTTGATGTTTAAAAGGAATCTTTGTACTTGAAAGCATAGTCTGAAAAATCTGTTACCTTGGGATCCTCTTTTTTCCTCATCACCTGCAGCCAGTTGGTTAGCAGGACAGTGTGAGTCTGTCCCACAAGTGTTTATGGAATGTGGCTCTCTGTCTCCATCCCCAGATCCAAAGCTTTTATTCACCTGGACCAGGGCAACAGCGCCTGGCAATGGAGTCATCCCTCCCCAGCAGTAAGCCCCGCCCAGTCTGGCACTTTCCTTCCAAAGTGTAAATCTCCTGATGTCCCTTCCTTACAATGTTTCCTCCTTGGCTTGCCAGTGGCTGCAGGAGACTCTTCACAATGGCAGTCCAAGCCATTTGGAAGCTGAACTCCAAATACCTGCCCGTCTTCCACCCAGAAGTTCCATCTTCTGGCTGAAATCAGCTCACCCTGCACCTCACCTACTCCAAATCACCTATCCTCCTCCAGCTGTGGCTCACTTTTCCAAGTTCTTGGGACCTCAGGAGTTTCTCTCCTCCTTTCTTTGCCTTCAGACTGACTAACTCAGATTCACTCAAGGTGGTATCCGATCATTAATATTTTTCTACAGTCCCAGGTGATTCCAACGTGTAGCCAAACGTTAAGAACCACTGATCTGTTCTCTGTCCATCTCCATTTATTTTTGTGTCTGTCTGTCTCCCGAGCACCTCCCCTTTCTCCCCTCTCCCCCACAAACTGAATCAGCCCACTTCAGGGACTCAACCAGTGGATATTTACAATGGGCCCTTTACATGCCAAGCATTTGCATCACCACATCTAACTTCTTCCTTCTCCTCCTTTCTGTCTGCCCAGCACTTAACATAAAGCCTAGCACAAAATAAGAATTCAATTAAAAATATGTTCTACTTATCCATGAAACATAAACAGACTCACAGACACAGAGAACAGACTTGTGGTTGCCAAGGGGGAGGAAAGTATTAAACGGCTGGGGTGAGCAGATGCAAACGATCACAAACATGATAGGGAAGTAACAAGGTACTATACAGCAGAGGGAGCTACATTCACTATGCCGTGATAAACCATAGCGGAAAAGAATATGAAAAAGAATGTGTGTGTGTGTGTGTGTGTGTGTGTGTGTGTGTGTGTGAATCACTTTGCTGTCTAGCAGAGATTAACTCAACACTGTAAATCAACTATACTTTAGTAAAATAAATTTTAAATGTATTCTAATACATTGAAATTGCAAGAGTTTTCCTCCAGCTTTTAGTTATAATCTTAAACAACCTCTTCTTAAAGAGCATCGTTTAGTAAAGATGTCAGGTTCTTGCCTCTTTTCAACATTATCTTAACTTTGTATATTTTAGTCTGGACAGGATCTTAAAATCTCACATCAAGGGATGGAATCCTGAGTTTTCTCTGAAGGCAGCATAAGAAATCCACAGTTTAAAAAACTGTAGTTTCCTAGTAGTTTTATCCTTGGCAAATGTCAGTATGAGAATTCTTCACAAATGTTTATATTCATCCCTTTTTGGTTAGGACACAAGGAGAAAACAATATGCCAAAAAAAAAGTGACTCTATTAAGTTAGTGTAAAGTCTTCTCCGGTACCCATGTGATGTAATATTTGTTTTAGTTTTTTGACGAGGCTGAGTGGCTTCCTTAGAGATAGCTGGGATTATAAGAGTTAGCATTGGGGCCCATCTTCGTGCCAAAGGTGGGTACCACGTCGACCACAGTGCCACTGTATCACACTCACCTCTTTGGCCAGGCAGGTCTTCTCCCGTTTGGCCACCCCGTGAGCGGATGTCTGCTCTCTCAGCCCAGGTCAGGGAATCACAACCTTGACCTCCAAGCACGCGGTCTGCTGCTTCCGGGGTGTCAGAGGCTCCACCCCACCCCAGGCTGTCTCAACCTCTAGGGCCAACCAGGAGAACGGCTTGAGCTTCTGGAGCGATGCCACGCTACCTGATCTTCAGCCCAGGGGCCAGTCATCTCCTGCCAGTCACCTCAAGGGTGTGCCACTCCCAGGCGTAGACCACGCACTGCACATGCGCTACTGAACCGCGGCCACCGCAGCTGCCGCCACGATGATGGAGGCGAGAGAGCTCATGACATCGCATTTAGCTACAAATGTCGTCAGCCAGCACCCTCCTGCAGCTCCTTGTTCTATTTCTAAGAAACTCCAAGTGCTCCTCCCAGCCCTTCACCCCCTCCTCAGGGTCACACTACCTCCCTTCCTGGACCTCCTCCCTAAGATCCTTCTCACCGGGCACTCTTTGCAATAAAGCTTGCAAATCTCCCAAACACCGCTTGCTTACTCTTTTCTTTCTGCAGTCCTCATCATTCCATTTTTAACCCTCCCACGGAAAGGAAACAGGAATGCAGACACCTTTCTCTTGTTCCTAAGACTTTCATGGGCTTGCCGGGTGGCTCAGCGATAAAGAATATCCGGCAATGCAGGAGAAACTGCAGGCGCAGGTTCAATCCCTGGTCGGGAAGATCCTCTGGAGGGAGGGGATGGCAACCCAGTACAGTATTCTTGCCTGGGAAATCCCATGGAAAAGGGAGCCTGGTGGGCTACGGTCCAGGGGGTTGCAAAGAGTCGGACACAACTAAGCAGCTGAGCACACGTGCACACGAGGCTTTTATAGTGACAGTTTATTAACTGCGGATTTCACTAGCTCAATCTGCCTCACGAAACAGAAGAGTCCAAAAGAGCAAAGGGCTTAAAGTGTTCCTTGAGAAGTCTTAATTAACTGGCCCATCAGAAATCCTGCTAGTGTTGTGGCTCCTAAATAGGCTGTCATGTGATTTTTCCACAGAGTTTAAACAGGGTGTGTTCAAAGCAAGTTAGAGAAGAGGACATTCATGAAAGAGGAGCTGAGAAGTCAGTTTGACTCAAAGTGCAGCTACATGCCTGAGCACCCTGCTCCCACTGACTTTCAGTTACATGCATGCATCTATGTGCTCAGACATGGGCACACATCAACAGCTGCACAAGCGCAAACACATACACACACGCTTACACATACTCTCAAAGGTACACACTCATCTGCACACACTTACACACTGACACACACCCGCACCTGCCTGTGTACCCGTGCACACACTTGCACACAGGTACAAGTACATACACTCACATCTTACCTGCCGAACAAGATTCTAGGTTCCATGAGGCTGGTACCATGGTATATCTTCTTGTATATAAGAACTCAATGCCCAGCTTATTTCATAAGTACTCAACAAATACAAATTAACTCAAAATGCTTACACAGTTTTCTACATTGATATTCAAATAACTTCAGTCCAGTTCAGTCACTCAGTCATGTCCAGCTCTTTGCGACTCCATGGACTGCAGCACACCAGGCCTCCCTGTCCATCACAAACTCCTGCAGCTTACTCAAACTTATGTCCATCTAGTCAGTGATGCCATCCAACCATCTCATGTTCTGTTGTCCCCTTCTCCTCCCGCCTTCAATCTTTCCCAGTATCAGGATCTTTTCCAATGAATCAGTTCTTCACATCAAGTGGAAAAAGTATTGAAAGCATAAGTTCTTCAGTCATCAACTGTCTTTATGGTCCAACTCTCACATCCATACATGACTACTGGAAAAACCATAGCTTTGACTAGATGGACATTTGTTGGCAAAGTAATGTCTCTGCTTTTCAATATGCTGTCTAGGTTGGTCATAGCTTTTTTTCCAAGGAGCAAGCGCCTTTTAATTTCATGGCTACGGTCACCATCTGCAGTGATTTTGGAGCCCAGAAAAATAAAATCTGACACTTTCCACTGTTTCCCCATCTATTTCCCATGAAGTGATGTGACCAGATGCCATGATCTTAGTTTTCTGAATGTTGAGCTTTAAGCCAACTTTTTCACTCTCCTCTTTCACTGTCATCAAGAGGCTCTTTAGTTCTTCTTCACTTTCTGCCATAAGGGTGGCATCATCTGCATACTTGAGGTTATTGATATTTCTCCCAGCAATCTTGATTCTAGCTTGTGCTTTATCCAGCCCACCCAGCTTTTCTCATGATGTACTCTGCATATAAGTTAAATAAGCAGGGTGACAATATACAGCCTTGATATACTCCTTTTCCTATTTGGAACCAGTCTGTTGTTCCATGTCCAGTTCTAACTGTTGCTTCCTGACCTGCATACAGATTTCTCAAGAGGCAGGTCAGGTGGTCTGGTATTCCCATCTCTTGAAGAAATTTCCAGAGTTTGTCTGGTCCACACAGTCAAAGGGTAGAATAATTCCCCTCCAAAAAATGTCTACATCTTAATATTCTGGACCTTGAATATGTTAACTAAAGATCAAAGGGGAAATAAGACTCAACTGACTTTGTGCCATCCTGGGTTATCCATGGGCCACGTGAGCCCATTGTGATCACAGGGGCATTTAAAAATAGAAAAAGGATGCTGACCAGATGAGAAGGTCAGAGTGATGTACTCTGAAAAGAACTCCATCCACCTCTGCTGCTCTGAAGGTGGGTCCAGAGGGCCACAAGCCAAGGGGAGCGGGTATCCTTCTGAGCAGAAAAAGGCAAAGATGTGGACTTTCCCTGGAGCTTCCAGCAGGAACAAGCCAGCAGACACCTTGATTTTAGCCCAGTGAGAGTTCTAACCTACAGAACTAAAAGGTCATAAATCTGTGTTTTAAGCCTTAAAGAGTTTGGCAATTTGTTCCAATAGTGATAGGAAACTAAGATGGGCCCTATATGGAAAGGAATTCATGGGGCAAAAGTTCTATTCCAGTGAATTTCATTAAAAAAAAAAAAGAAAGAAAAAAAGGAAATGCTGACCATTTGACTGTTTGGCCCACTAGGGTTTTCACAGGACTTCTGGGGTAGAGAACACTGCCCTGGGGAGTAGGTAAGGACAGATCTAGTAGAGTTTAAATAACAGGAAAGAAGAAAATCTGTTACAATTTTGATAGAATCACCAAAATGGTTGCCGCAGTTATGCTCTCCAGATGGATGAATTTCAAATGACTTGGCATTTGCTGCCTTTGAAGACACATTACCTGCCTGCACACCAGGCTTACTTGCCCAGGGGCCAGGAGAGAAAAGAGGCCGAGGAAGAGCCAAGAGAACCGCTGAAGCAGCAGCTGCTCAGCATGGTCACAGCCACCCCTTCTCTGTGGGGCGCCCAGTGTACCATGCAAGCCAAGGGTGGGGGGACTGGGAACCCCCCACATCTTGGAGGAAATAGAAACCTATGCTCCCAACCCTGGGGGGTAATGATGCAGGGCATTATGGGTAATGATGCAGTACAGGGATGCAGGGCATTATGGGTAGTGATGCATGGAAGCAGGGCATTGTGGGTAGCGATAAAGTACAGGGATGCAGGGGCATTATGGGTGTTGGCGAGCAATCCTGTTAAAGCTCCGACGTTGACATCACAGTGCCGGTGCCACCACAATTGACACACCACCATTGCTCGGATGGAAATCCTTAGTATTCTTAATGCAACATATGGATGGTTATCATTTTCTGAAGTGACACAAACTCCATTCCTCATAAGCTATGGAACATCGGCATGTTATTGATGGTCTCCAAGTCTTGATCCCACTAACTTGACAATAGAGTTAACAAACCTTCCCTCAAAGGATTAAACATGATACCTAGAGTGCCTAACAAAGTACCTGCACACATTAATAATAGAGGTGCAGCCAGTGGAAATTGCTCATTATTAGAATGTCTTCATTCATTCTCCCCGAAGTTAACCAGTCCCTCAATTCTCAAGGATATGAATCGAATACTACACTAACAGCTAAAAGGAGGCTCATAGAAACTGATCAGCTTTCTCTCCACTTTCTACTGTCATTCTTTGCTACTGAAGTAGAGCCAATGTACAATACTGTATAAGTTACTAGTGTACAAGATAGTGATTCACAAAGTTTTTTTATTATACTGTATTTATACAGTATATAGTTATTGAAAAATATTGTCTATACTTTATATATTTACCTATTTTTATTTTAATTTTATATATAGATTTATATTTTTATATTTATATATATTCTATCCCATGTTACACAATATATCCTTGTAGCTTATTTTATACCTAATAATGTGTATCCCTTCCCCCTCCCCCATTCCCTCCGCCCACTGGTAATCATTAGTTTGTTCTCCATATCTGCTAATCTGCTTCTTTTTTGTAACTGTCATTCTTGATAGTGACACTAGAATGCTTGCCAGCAATACACAGTGGGACAAAGCAAGGTTCTGGGAGAATCTTAAGACTGTACACACACTAGCAAGTCTTGCACTACAGTTAACTTGAAAGTGAAGTGAAAGTGAAGGTTGCTCAGTCGTGTCTGACTCTGCGACCCCATGAACAATACAGTCCATGGAATTCTCCAGGCCAGAATACTGGAGTGGGTGGCAGTTCCCTTCTCCAGGGGATCTGCCCAACCCAGGGATCGAACCCAGGTCTCTCGCATTGCAGGCGGATTCCTTACCAGCTGAGCCACAAGGGAAGCCCAAGAAAACTGGAGTGGGTAGCCTATCCCTTCACCAGCAGATCTTCCTGACCTAGGAATCGAGCTGGGGTCTCCTGCATTGCAGGTGGATTCTTTACCAACTGAGTTATGAGGGAGGCCCCTACAGTTAACTTCCAGGACCGAAAAAAACAAAGCCTGCTTCTTCCCCTAACAAGCACACTATGGGACTATTTTCTATCTTCTGTGGTTGTCTGAGAATACTTTGCTCTCAAATTTTTTGTAGCCTCCAACATCTAGGAAATCCCACAGTAGATGCTCCATTGGTATATCTGAATGAGTAAGTAAACAGAAAACAGATAAAAATGAACTGGGTTGGTCTTGCCACATCTTCTCGACCAGGGTTTCTCAACCTTGGCGCTATTAATATAAGGGTGAAATCATCCTTTGTTTGAGGAGTGTCTGTGCATCAGAGGATGTTCAGAGCATCCCCAGCCCCACCCCCAATAAAGTCAACCCCTCCCTCCCAACCACCACCACCAACTGTAAGAAAAAAACCACTGCTCTAAAGCAGAGGTCTTCAACTTTGGCTGTATATTAGAATCAATTAGGAAGACTTCTGAAAACCCAGTGCTGAGGCCACACCTCAGACCAACTAAATCTGACTCACTGGGGTGGCATCTAGTCATCGGCCATTTCCTAAAGCTCCCAGAAATGTGCGTCTGAGAACCACTTTTGATTAATAGCTGCTTGCTTCTGATACTGTGGTCAGTGGACCCAGCACCTGGGCATCACCTTGAAGCTTGTGACAAACGCAAAATCTCAGGCCCTGCTCTGACCCTCCTGTATCAGAGTCCAGGCAGGAACCCAAAAGAAACCACACCCATTATTTGAACAGTGAGCATTTCATACAAAGCATTGTTAACTAGGTATAAGCTTACTAACTAGGTAACTGAAAGAGTAAAAATAAAACTACAACAAATTAGGAAACAGCAACCACAGAGAGTAGGAATACAATAAAGGGAAGAGGTTGGACTATGACAGGGAAGCTGCTTGGCTAGCGCCGGGCGTCCCTGAAGGGCATAACGAAGTTCATGGCGAGCATGGTCAGACCTGGAAACCGGAAGTTGGTGCAACAGGAAAGTGCTCCTGCTGCTGCTGCTGCTGCAGACGGAGGAATCATTGCAGGGTGATGCCCACAATGCCCACAGGAGCCTAACGACACAGGCCCCTGCTCCCCATCTGGCTTGGCAAGCTCCCTCTAGCGCCCCCTACTGGAGAAGCCTAGCTCGGACCCAGTTGGCAAAGCACAAGAGTCCAGCCCAGCCTCCCAAAGCCGAGCTTGGCTGGACAGGTTTGGAGTTGCGAAACCATAGCTTAATCACAGGCATGTCCACTGATTCCGAATCCACATTTCAGCAAGATCCCCAGAGATCCCCGTGCACATCACACTAGGAGAGTTTTGCTTTAGAGATGGTCACTTCTTGTACCTATTCTGGCTTCTAGACAAGTTACCACAAGTTAGTCCATAGCTTGGCAGCAACACTGACTTTAATCTCCCATTCCTTCCTTAATGCCAAGAATATAAACCATGACTTCACCACGGTTTATCGTCTTACAAATAAGGAGTATTTTCAGTAGGGGAATGGGGTGAATGCCGTCTCCGTGTTCTCTTAAAAGCTGTGTGTGTTCCTGTCTGGTTTTCCCTGCTATTTCCAAGTATGACAAACAAAAGCAACTTGTCAGCCCTTTGTTTCTTCACCCTCCTTTAAATGACGGAGTAAAAGGAGAAACTTCAGTTGTGAAGTTAGTACTAACAAAACAGGGAGCCTCAAGGAGACTTGGGGTCCTTGAACTCGCCAGGGGACCAGTGGTATAAAAATGTAAATACGCAGGCATCTCGGCTTCTCTCTGAGAAAGCCCAAGGCGGGGGCCCTGCCTCTCCCAGCAGCTGGTGGATGCACCCTTTGGCCACGAGAGAGAGCAGGCGGGTGACCCAGGCCAGGGCTCGGCGCCCACACGGGGCACAGCTGGAGACAGTCCCCGGCCAGAACCGTCCTCCGTGGGAGCCTCAGCCTGTTCCCCTGGCGATGGCGTCACCCTGAGCGCAAGGGCTGGGCTGCTTTTGCGCGTTCCTGGTGCACTTCTGCCCCCTAGTGGACGTCCTGACTCCAAGGCTTACACGTAAATTGTGAAGTCTAGCCTTTTCTTTCACAACTTAAGTATTTCAGCCTTTCACCATTGAATATTAGGCTGTAGGTCTGTCATAAATAGACTTTATGATGTTGAGATATGTTCCTTGGATACCCACTTTGGTAAGAACTTTTCTCATGGTTGGATGTTGAATTTTATCAAGTGCCTTTTCTGCATCTATTGAGACTGATTATGTGGTTGTTGTCTTCTATTGACGTGGCGTATCACAATTTGCATATGCTGTAATTGTTCCTGAAAACTTCCGATCCTTCTATAAGTACATTTAAACTTACTTTAAAATTAAATATAAATATTAACACACCACCCCATCTGGGCTAGTGTAGTTATGTATGTATTGCATGTGTGCATACTGAATTGCTTCACTCATGTCTGATGCTTCGCAATCCTATGGACTGTGGCCCACGAGGCTCCTCTGTCCATGGAATTCTCCAGGTAAGAGTACGCAAGTAGTTTGCGATGCCCTCCTCCAGGGGATCTTCCAGACCCAGGGATCAAAGCTATGTCTCTTACGTCTGTTGCATTGGCAGGCAGGTTCTTTGCCACATATTTAATTTTATATGAATGGAAATTTACAGGATATCTTTATAATGAAAACACAGTTCATAAAAGTGTGAATGAAAACAAAATGACCATTTTCAAATTTGTGGAGATTCTTCATAGTTTAAAGATATACTGAGAGAAGAGCAGTTCCATATATGTGTATGTGTTGAGTTTTAGATCCAAACATTAAAAATTCTCTTTCGAGCTGAAGTAAAAATCACTGCAGATGGTGATTGCAGCCATGAAATGAAAAAACGCTTACTCCTTGGAAGAAAAGTTATGACCAACCTAGATAGCATATTCAAAAGCAGAGACGTTACTTTGCCAACAAAGGTCTGTCTAATCAAGGCTATGGTTTTTCCTGTGGTCATGTATGGATGTAAGACTTGGACTGTGAAGAAGGCTGAGCACCGAAGAATTGATGCTTTTGAACTGTAGTGTTGGAGAAGACTCTTAAGATCCCTTGGACTGCAAGGAGATCCAACCAGTCCATTTTGAAGGAGATCAGCCCTGGCATTTCTTTGGAAGGAATGATGCTAAAGCCGAAACTCCAGTACTTTGGCCACCTCATGCGAAGAGTTGACTCATTGGAAAAGACTCTGATGCTGGGAGGCATTGGGGGCAGGAGGAGAAGGGGACGACAAAGGATGAGATGGCTGGATGGCATCACGGACTCGATGGACGTGAGTCTGAGTGAACTCCGGGAGTTGGTGATGGACAGGGAGGCCTGGTGTGCTGCGATTCATGGGGTCACAAAGAGTTGGACACGACTGAGGGACTGGACTGAACTGAACTGAAAAAGAAATAACCTAGAAAGTATCAATTATTTTGATTCCAAGGTATACATTTGCACTCTAGGCTTGTGGAAGCAACTTGATTTTATCAGATTGTTTTTGTTTGTGTATAGGGTGATTTCCCACACAAGTTTTATTAAGCATAAATTCTTAGATTTTCAAGTTTTTTAAAACTACACATGACATACGACATTTAGAAATCCTTTTATTTGAGTAAATTGGTTGACAAATATGTTAATTAAAATATTATATAACATCTAGGGAACTAGGTGGCTCAGTGATCAAGAATCTGCCTGCCAATGCAGGAGACCTGGGTTCAATCCCTGGGTCCAGAAGATCCCTTGGAGAAGCGAATGGCTACCCACTCCAGTATGCTTGCCTGGAAAATTCCATGGACAGAGGAGCCTGGTGGTCTACAGTCAGACTTGACTGAGCGACTAACATAATGGAAAGGGATATAAGAAGGAATGCATGCGTGTGCCTAACTGAGCCACTTTGCTGTACTGCAGAAAGTAAAACACTGTAAATCAACCATACTTCAATTTTTAAAATAAATTAAAAAATAAGAATTTGGGGCTTCCTCTGTGGCCCAGTGGTAAAGAATTCATCTGCTAATGCAGGAGACACAGATTCACTCCCTGGTCTGGAAGATTCCCACATGCTGTGGGACAACTAAGCCCATGCGCCCCAACTGTCGAGCCTGTGTTCTCAAGCCCAGGGGCTACCGCCACTGAAGCCTGCATGAGCTCACGCTCTGCAGCAAGAGAAACCACTGCACGGAGAAGCCCGCACACGGCAACTGCAGAGTACCTCCTGTTCTCTGCAACTAGAGGAAAAAATTAAAAATAAATAAATAAAAGTATTTTAAAAAATAATTTAAAGTAAGAAAAAAATATATGACACTCTTCAGAGAACAATGTATGTGTAACTCACGATAACCATACATTTACTATAAAGAAACCACAAGCCCTATATTAAAAGGAAGAAAATCCCAGTGTTATATCTCATAAATTCATTATTCATTTATGATATTTAATGAAGTAAAACATGAGATTTAGATAACTTTGAAAATTCTCATTTTTTAAGGTAGCTTCACTCAAGTACTAACAAACATAAAAATCCTGCTCTTGATTTAAAAAGGAAAATTGTCAGAAAAATTTAAGAATTGTTAAGAAAAATGCAAAAAGAATAAGAAGACATATGAAAGCGGATTATTTGAATTTTTTAATTTCACTTAAATAAGTAAACGATGATAATTTCCAAACAGTTGGCTAATTACACAAAGTGCACTCAAGCATGAGAAACTTCTATAAAAAGGTAAAATGTTTTTATTGAGCTTGAACTATGATAGCTGAAATGTGCTGGCTCCTTTTGGAATTTACTCTGGCTCATTACAAAGTGCACATGGTGGAAAGTCCAAGTGGTGAGTCAAACTTAATTAAAATGAAACCAGGAAATTGATTTGAAATGGCAGTTTAGTTGAACCGGAACTGGACCTCAAAGTATTTTGTTACTCTACCAGTCATAATCATTCCAGACTCCTATCTTCACTTTAGTAAGCTAAATAAAGTCATCAGTTCAGTTTATATTTTGATACTGAATCCTACAAGATTGAATTAAGTAGCAAATCCCTGCTATCTTTGTGAGTTTATAGTAATATGTGAGGGTTTATGTTTTTTGCCCTTCCAATCAAATTTTTTACTCAATCAATCAATTCCACAGAACTAGAATTTTTAAAAGGTCTAAAAAAAATTGCATGTCAGATATGCGGTTTCCAAATATTTTCTCCCATTTCATAGGAAGATACTAAACATCTTATATATTTTTATATTAAATGAGGATTTGTTCAATGGATATAAAGATTTCAGTTAAACTAGATGAATTAGTTCTGGAGATCCACCATATAACAGTGTGCCTATAATTGTTAATTGTATAGTACTGTGCACTTCAAACTTTATTTGGAATTTAGATAGCTAGATCTCATGTTGTGTGCTAACCACAAAGGGAGAAAAATGGGATACAAGGAAACTGGGAAATGTTGGATGTCTATTATCTTGACTGTGGTCATGGCATGGCAAGTGTTGCCTGTGTCCAAATTCACCATGGGTTCATACAGTAAAAGCTATGTTCTTTCAAGTAGTCATGTGCGGATGTGAGAGTTGGGTCATAAAGAAAGCTGAGTGCCAAATAACTGATGCTTTCAAATTGTGGTGCTGGAGAAGACACTTGAGAATCCCTTGGACTGCAAGGTGACCAAGCCAGTCAATCCTAAAGGAATTCAACCCTGAATATTCATTGGAAGGACTGAGGCTGACGCTAAAGCTTCAATACTTTGGCCACCTGATGCAAAGAGCCATCTCATTGGAAAAGACCCTGATGCTGGCAAAGATTGTGGGTAGGAGGAGAAGGGAACGACAGAGGTTGACATGGTTAGATAGCATTACCAACTCAACAGACACGAATCTGAGCAAACTCTGGGAGACAGTGAAGGACAGAGAAGCCTGGCTGCAGCATGCTCATGGGGTCGCAAAGAGTCGGACTGAGCAACTGAACAGTAACAACAGCAAAATTGTATATATTAAATATGTGCAGTTCTTTGTATATCAATTATATTTCAGTAAAGTTGTTTTCGGGGGAGCCTGGTGGGCGGCCGTCTATGGGGTCGCACAGAGTCGGACACGACTGAAGCGACTTAGCAGCAGAGGCAGCAAAGTTGTTTTAAAAAGGAAATAATACATAATATTCAAAAATTCATAATGCATCTTCAGAAGTCTTTTCTCACTCTTCCTTTTCAAGTTTACAGAAAATTGAGTCGAAAGTACAGAGAACTTCCATCTACCTCCCCGCTTCGTACCACGATACACACACTCACTCACAGTTTCCACTACTATCAACATGCTGCATTAGTGTGATACACTTCTTACAACTAATGCATTATTGACACATAATTACTATCTAAAGTCCAAAGTTTACATTAGGGTTCATTATTTGTGTTTTACATTCTATGGGTCTAATAATACATTATGAATAACATATATCTACCGTTACAGTATCATAAGATGAGTTTCACTGCTCTATAATCCTCTGCCTATTCATCCCTCCCTGCCCTTGAATCCCTAGAAACCACAGATCTTTCTTCTGTTTCCATAGTTTTTCCTTTTCTAGAATGTCAGAGTTGTACTCATGTAGTATTTTTAGACTGGCTTATTTCACATCAGTTCAGTTCAGTCGCTCAGTCGTGTCCAACTCTTTGCGTCCCCATGAATCGCAGCACACCAGGCCTCCCTGTCTATCACCATCTCCCAGAGTTCACTCAAACTCACGTCCATCGAGTCGATGATGTCATTCAGCCATCTCATCCTCTGTCGTCCCCTTCTCCTCCTGCCCCCAATCCCTCCCAGCATCAGGGTCTTTTCCAATTAGTTAACTCTTCACATGAGGTGGCCAAAGTACTGGAGTTTCAGCTTTAGCATCATTCCTTCCAATGAACACTCAGGACTGATCTCCTTTAGAATGGACTGGTTGGACCTCCTTGCAGTCCAAGGGACTCTCAAGAGTCTTCTCCAACACCACAGTTCAAAAGCATCAATTCTTCAGCGCTCAGCCTTCTTCACAGTCCAACTCTCACATCCATACATGACCACAGGAAAAACCATAGCCTTGACTAGACAGACATTTGTAGGCAAAGCAATGTCTCTGCTTTTGAATATACTGTCTAGGTTGGTCATAACTTTTCTTCCAAGGAGTAAGCGTCTTTTAATTTCATGGCTGCAATCACCATCTGCAGTGATTTTATAGCCCAAAAGAATAAAGTCTGACAGTGTTTCCACTGTTTCCCCATCTATTTCCCATGAAGTGATGGGACCAGATGCCATGATCTTCATTTTCTGAATGTTGAGCTTTAAGCCAACTTTTTCACTCTCCTCTTTCACTTTCATCAAGAGGCTTTCTGTTTCACATAGCAGTATGCATTTCAGGGCTTCCCAGGTGGCGCTAGTGGTAAAGAACATGCTTGTCAATGCAGGAGACACAAGAGACGTGGATTTGATCCCTGGGCAGGAAGTTTCCCTGGTGGAGGGCATAGTAATCCACTCCAGTACTCTTGTCTAGAGAATCCTGTGGACAGAGGAGCCTGCCAGGCTATGGTCCATAGGGTCGCAAAGAGTCAGACATGACTGAAGCAACTTAGCATGCACACTTGCACGCATCTAAGGCCCCTCTATGTCTTTGCAGCCAGACAGTTCATTCTATAACTGCATAATATTCTATTGTCTAGATGTATCTCAGTCTATTTATATAGTTATCTAATGGAAAATGTCTTGGTTGCCTCCAAGTTCTGGTAATTATGAATAAAACTGCTATAAAAACCCACATACAGGTTTTTGTGTGGACATAAATTTTCAACTCCTTTTTAATTAATTACCAAGGAACGTGATTACTGAAGCATACGGTAAGAGTGGGCTGCCTAGGTGGCACAGTGGTAAAGAATCTACCTTCCAATGCAGGAGATAGGGATTCGATCCCTGGGTCAGGAAGGTCCTCTGGAGTAGGACATTTTCCAGAATTCCTGGAAAACTCCATGGACAGAAGGGCCTGGTGGGCTCCAGTCCATGGGGTCACAAAGGGTTGGCCATGACTGAGTGACTGAATACACACACACATATAGTAAGAGTATGTTTACTTTTGTGAGTCACTGCCAAACTGCCTTCCAAAGAGGCTGTACCATTTTGCATTACTGCCATCAGTGAATTGGTTTCTGTGGCTTCGCATCCTCACCAGCATTTGGTGTTGTCAGTTTTTTGGATTCTGGCCATTTCTGATAGTTATGCAGTGGCATCTCATTGTTGTTTTAATTTATAGTTCCCTAAATGACATATGGTGTTGATCATCTCCTCAATGTTTATTTTTTGGGGTAAAATATCTGTTCAGATCTTCTGCTCATTTTTTTTTTAATGAAATTGTTTTTCTTACTGATGAGAATTTAAAGATCTCTGTACATTTTGGATGCCAGCTGTTTATCAGATATGTGTTTTACGAAGGTTCTCTCCCAATCAGTGGCTTACTTTTTCATTATTTTAAAGGCATCATTCACAAAACAGAAGATTTTAATTTTAATGAAGTGCAATTTCAAACTGCTATATTAATTTGCTAACTAATGTGGGCGCCAGGTACTTTCTAACTTTCAAGGGAGAAGGGCATTAAAAAAGGCCAAAATGACAACATACTTTGATTTTTTAAAATACTATATATTAAGTTACAATGAACTCAAGTTATGCAGAATGAATAAAACCCAGGATAAGTAAAAACTAGTTCCTGTCATTCTCTGCCCTTCAAAGGTTGCTCATTCAGTTCCCCTAAACCTGCTTATCTCAGTCCCCTTCTACTCATCCCCTTGCCTTGTTTACTCTCTCCAGCTAAAATCAGGTGAAACTTGAGATTAATTTTCACTGACCTTAAAATGTGAGCAGTAGCCAACTGACCTTGCAAAAATGGGCAGGTACCTGTCTGTGAGCCAATATACATATTTTCACTTTGCTTAATGTTCTGCCATATTGTGAAATTCCAACCTGGGAAAAGTGTAGCCAAGAATAATGAAGATATTTACCATGTTTTTTTCATTGATCGTGATTTCTTTTTATTTGACTTCATGGGCAACTGATTGGTATAACTCTGACCAAAGAAAACCAGTTCTTAATTTATGATAATTCGAAAGTTAAAAATGTTAAAAAACAAGTGTGATTAATAATGATAATAAAATGACATATTGGAAAGTGGAAACAACTATACACAAAGAAATTATGGTTCTCAAAAGGTCACAACACAGTGGACTGATGGTATCTAAATGTCATTATTATGACTCAGAATGAGTCCTTCGAGCAGTTGAACATTAGGGTTTAAAAGTTGAGAGCTTCCTCATCATTAAAAAGTCTATAAGAAATGCTGGAGTGGATGTAGAGAAAAGGGAACCCTCTTACACTGTTGGTAGGAATGTGAGTTGGTGCAGCCACTATGGAGAACAATATGGAAGTTCCTTAGAAAACTAAAATTAGAGCTGATGTGATCCAGCAATCGCACTCCTGGGCATATATCCAAACAAAACTGTAGTTCAAAGATATTCACGCACCCCTATGTTCAAAGTAGCAGTATTCACAATAACCAAGACATGGAGACAAACTAAACATCCCCCAACAGATAAATAAAGAAGATGTGTATATACATATATAAAACGTGGAATTACTCAGCCATAAAAGAATAGAATAATGTCATTTACAGCAACATGAATGGACCTAGAGATTATCATAACAAGGGAAGTAAGACAGAAAAAGACAAATATTGTCTGATGTCACTCATAAGTAGAATCTAAAAAACAGTACAAATGAACTTATATACAAAACAGAAACAGATTCACATTCATAGAAAAGAAGCTTATGATTACCAAAGGGGACACAAGGTAGGGAAGGGTAAATTAGGGGTTTTGGATCAACTGACAGAAATTACTGTATAATAATAAACAACCTGGCACAGAGAACTTTGTTTAATACTTATAATAAGTTTTCTTGGAAAAAAACTCTGAAAAATATGCAAATATATATTTAAATCACCTTACAGTATATAAGAAATTAACTGTACTTCTGAATTAAGTGAAGTTAATTAACTGTACTTCGATAAAAAGTTGTTTGCTTTGAAAAAACACAAACTAGGACCTCTTCTTATAAATTCATCATCTTAGAGCTTGGAGGGATCTTAAAAGTTACACAACTTCCTGAAATAACTTGTGTTCAAAGCTATTTTATTAAAGAACAAATTTATATACCATCATAGTTAACAGAAACAAATAATTTTCTTCATCTGTCACTTGAGATAAAAGCTCATCTTATGTATTAATAATATTTGGCATGGATGCACCTGACGTAGAAGGCAATAAAGCTGGCTTTTTGTCTCCAAACTGACACATTTTAGCTGTGTGACCTTTAATAACTCATTTAATCCAGAGATCGCAGGGTCCAAACATAGAGCTGAATTAAAAGTGAAAGTGTTAGTCACTCCAGTTCCAGCTCAGTCACTCAGTCGTGTCCGACTCTCTATGACCCCACGAATAACAGCACACCAGGCCTCCCTGTCCATCACCAGCTCCCGGAGTTCACTCAAACTCATGTCCATCAAGTCCGTGATGCCATCCAGCTATCTCATCCTCTGTCGTCCCCTTCTCCCCCTGCCCCCAATCCCTCCCAGCATCAGAGTGTTTTCCAATTAGTTAACTCTTCACATGAGGTGGCCAAAGTACTGGAGTTTCAGCTTTAGCATCAGACCTTCCAATGAACACCCAGGACTGATCTCCTTCAGAATGGACTGGTTGGATCTCCTTGCAGTCCAAGGGACTCTCAAGAGTCTTCTCCAACACCACAGTTCAAAAGCATTAATTCTTTGGCTCTCAGCTTTCTTCACAGTCCAACTCTCACATCCACACATGACCACAGGAAAAACCATAGCCTTGACTAGATGGACCTTTGTTGGCAAAGTAATGTCTCTGCTTTGGAATATGCTATGTAGGTTGGTCATAACTTTTCTTCCAAAGAGTAAGCGTCTTTTAATTTCATGGTTGCAATCACCATCTGCAGTGATTTTGGAGCCCAGAAAAATAAAGTCTGACACTGTTTCCACTGTTTCTCCATCCAATTACCATAAAGTGATGGGACCAGATGCCATGATCTTCGTTTTCTGAATGTTAAGCTTTAAGCCAACTTTTTCACTCTCCTCTTTCACTTTCCTCAAGAGGCTTTTTAGTTGCTCTTCACTTTCTGCCATAAGGGTGGTTAGTCACTCAGTCACGACCAGCTCTTTGTGACCCCATGACTGTAGCCTGCCAGGCTCCTCTGTCCACGGAATTCTCCAGACAAGAAAACTGTACTACAGTACTGAGTTGCCATTTCCTTCTCCAAGAGATCTTCCCAATCCAGGGATCGAACCCAGGTCTCCTGCATTGCAGGTAGATTCTTTAGACTAAATTAGACCCCTATAATATTAGAGTAAATATTTTTTAATATAAGTTTATTTATTTTAATTGGAGGCTAGTTACTTTACAATATTGTATTGGTTTTGCCATACATCAACATGAATCCACCATGAGTGTACATGTGTTCCCCATCCTGAACCCCCCTCCCACCTCCCTCCCCATCCCATCCTTCAGGGTCATCCCAATGCACCAGCCCCGAGCATCCAGTATCATGCATGGAACCTGGACTGGCGATTCGTTTCACATATGATATTATACATGTTTCAATGCCATTCTCCCAAATCATCCCACCCTTGCCCTCTCCCACAGAGTCCATAAGACTGTTCTATACATCTGTGTCTCTTTTGCTGTCTTGCATACAGGGTTATCGTTACCATCTTTCTAAATTCCATATATATGCGTTAGTATACTGTATTGGTGTTTTTCTTTCTGGATTACTTCACTCTGGATAATCGGCTCCAGTTTCATCCACCTCATTAGAACTGATTCAAATGTATTCTTTTTAATGGCTGAGTAATACTCCATTGTGTATATGTACCACAGCTTTCTTACTCATTCATCTGCTGATGGACATCTAGGTTGCTTCCATGTCCTGGCTATTATACACAGTGCTGCGATGAACATTGGAGTACACGTGTCTCTTTCAATTCTGGTGTCCTCAGTGTGTGTGCCCAGCAGTGGGATTGCTGGGTCATAAGGCAGCTCTATTTGCAATTTTTTAAGGAATCTCCACACTGTTTTCCATAATGGTTGCACTAGTTTGCATTCCCACCAACAGTGTAAGAGGGTTCCCTTTTCTCCACACTCCCTCCAGCATTTTTTGCTTGTAGACTTTTGGATCACAGCCATTCTGATTGGCATGAAATGATACCTTATTGTGGTTTTGATTTTCATTTCTTTGATAATGAGTGATGTTGAGCATCTTTTCATGTGTTTGTTAGCCATCTGTATGTCTTCTTTGTTGAAATGTCTGTTTAGGTCTTTGTCCCATTTTTTGATTGGATCGTTTATTTTTCTGGAATTGAGCTGCAGGAGTTGCTTGTATATTTTTGAGATTAGTTCTTTGTCAGTTGCTTCATTAGCTATTATTTTCTCCCATTCTGAAGGCTGTCTTTTCACCTTGCTTATAGTTTCCTTTGTTGTGCAGAAGCTTTTCATTTTAATTAGGTCCCAGTTGTTTATTTTTGCTTTTATTTCCAATATTCTGAGAGGTGGGTCATAGAGGATCCTGCTGTGATTTATGTCAGAGAGTGTTTTACCTATGTTCTCCTCTGGGATTTTTATAGTTTCTGGTCTTATGTTTAGATCTTTAATCCATTTTGAGTTTATTTTTGTGTATGGTGTTAGAAAGTGTTCTAGTTTCATTCTTTTACAAGTGGTTGACTGGTTTTCCCAGCACCCCTTGTTAAAGAGATTGTCTTTTCTCCATTGTATATTCTTGCCTTCTTTATCAAAGACAAGGTGTCCATAGGTGTGTGGATTTATCTCTGGGCTTTCTATTTTGTTCCATTGATCTATATTTCTGTCTTTGTGCCAGTATCATACTGTCTTGATGACTGGCTTTGCAGTATAGTCTGAAGTCAGGCAGGTTGATTCCTCCAGTTCCATTCTTCTTTCTCAAGATTGCTTTGGATATTTGAGGTTTTTTGTATTTCCATACAAATTGTGAAATTATTTGTTCTAGTTCTGTGAAAAATACCATTGGTATCTTGATAGGGATTGCATTGAATCTATAGATTGTTTTAGGTAGTATACTCATTTTCACTATATTGATTCTTCTGATCCATGAACATGGTATATTTATCCATCTATTAGTGTCCTCTTTGATTTACAGTAAATATTCTATTCAACTAAAAATCATCACCAATCTATGAATGGAACATATACAGAGAAACTTTCTTACTTGTAACAGTGACAGGAATTTTAAGCTAGATAAATTTTAGAATGCTAGCATTAGATTTGAAAAAACAGAAATCAATTTTACTTGTTCCTCCAAATATTTAATTGGTATCCTTATGAATAAAATATTGTGACTCGTGTTTGTTGAATGGATAAATTAGCTCTGGTTGGTACTTGAAGACAATAACACAGAAAGAAATGGCAGAAAGACAGAGGTAACTGTCAATAGTATTATCACCATCCTCCTTCTCCAATCCAGCTAACCCTGATGATGGGCCCTTTTATTGATATATTTTATATAAAGAGAAAAGTCATTTATAATCATTGTGTACAGACAGAGATGAAAAGATAGTATTTTAATGTCCAAAAGGAGCATTTCATATTTTGATATTTTATGAAACCACATTGTATATGGATTTATATTTTCTGACCAAACTTTCACATTCAAAAATATCTTGTTTCTCACTTCTACTGGCTTCACCTAATTCTTCCTATGAAAAATTTCCCCTCAGAATAACTCCTAATCCTGGGAGCTCTTTATGTGTTTTACACTGGATTATTTTGTTTTCAGTTCAGTTCAGTTCAGTCACTCAGTCGTGTCTGACTTTTTGCAACCCCATGAATCGCAGCACGCCAGGCCTCCCTGTCCATCACCATCTCCCGGAGTTCACTCAGACTCATGCCCATTGAGTCAGTGATGCCATCCAGCCATCTCATCCTCTGTCATCCCCTTCTCCTCCTGCCCCCAATCCCTCCCAGCATCAAAGTCTTTTTCAATGAGTCAACTCTTCACATGAGGTGTCCAAAGTACTGGAGCTTCAGCTTTAGCATCATTCCTTCCAAAGAAATCCCAGGGTTGATCTCCTTTAGAATGGACTGGTTGGATCTCCTTGCAGTCCAAGGGGCTCTCAAGAGTCTTCTCCAACACCACAGTTCAAAACCATCAATTCTTTGGTGCTCAGCCTTCTTCACAGTCCAACTCTCACATCCATACATGACCACAGGAAAAACCATAGCCTTGACTAGACAGACCTTAGTCAGCAAAGTAATGTCTCTGCTTTTGAATATAATATCTAGGTTGGTCATAACTTTTCTTCCAAGGAGTAAGTGTCTTTTAATTTCATGGCTGCAGTCACCATCTGAAGTGATCTTGGAGCCCAAAAAAATAACCCTGACACTGTTTCCACTGTTTCCCCATCTATCTGCCATGAAGTGATGTGACCGGATGCCATGATCTTCGTTTTCTGAATGTTGAGCTTTAAGCCAACTTTTTCACTCTCCTCTTTCACTTTCATCAAGAGGCTTTTTAGTTCCTCTTCCTTTCTGCCATAAGGGTGGTGTCATCTGCATATCTGAGGTGATTGATATTTCTCCTGGCAATCTTGATTCCAGCTTGTGTTTCTTCCAGCCCAGCATTTCTCATGATGTACTCTGCATAGAAGTTAAATAAGCAGGGTGACAATATACAGCCTTGATGTACTCCTTTTCCTATTTGGAACCAGTCTTTTGTTCCATGTCCGGTTCTAACTGTTGCTTCCTGACCTGCATACAGATTTCTCAAGAGGCAGGTCAAGTGGTCTGGTATTCCCATCTCTTTCAAAATTTTCCACAGTTTATTGTGATCCACACAGTCAAAGGCTTTGGCATAGTCTCACCTTAACATTATTTAACATGTTCCTGAAATGAAAGTAAGCAGAGCTTCGGTTCTCACTCATATTTCCCCTGTGGTTAAGAGTGCTCCTTAAAATAAAAATATTGTTTTAACACATATGCAATATCATATGGAAATAGGTATTTCCACTTTGTAAGCTACTTTCTAAAATATGAATTAAAATAATAGAAAAATTAAACAAGTCTGGCCAACTTAGCCTTTTCTATTTTTAGTTGCCATGCTTTGTCTTTTAGTGCAAAATTCCACATAAGGCAAAGAAAAGACAGTAAATGTCAGCAAGATGATGGAGGAGCCAAAATGTGCAGGAAGCCAGCATGAATAGAAGAAATTCATTAGCAAATCTTCCCAAATGTGTTTATAAATAATTAAATTTTGGAGAAAATGATACAATTCTGGGATTTGCTTGAAAATCATGAGGGTCAGGGTGGAGGAGGAGGAATGAGCATAGGTGGAAACAGCACAGGCCATGGGGAGCCAGCTGTCTAAGCCAGTGATGAGTCCATGGGGTCTATTAGAGGATCCTTTCCACATTTATATACCTTTAAACTTTGTGGATGTAATAATCGAACTGGACATTTTCTCTCCAGATTGTCTTTTCAAAAAAACCTAAATTGCTCCCTCTGACATAAAGGCATAATAAAGCAGTCACACACAGTTTCATACACTAACTTCCTTCATCAATAATGGCATTAATCTTTAAATATTCTGCTGGCATTTTAAAATGCATCGAGATATCCCTCCATCCTCAGAATCATGCAAACAGGCTATGGCTTCCAGCCCCACATTAGCTCAGTACACATTTGTTGTTGTTGCTGTTATTCAGCCACTAAGTTGTGTCTGACTCTTTGCAACCCCATGGATTGTAGCACTCCAGGCTTCCCTGTCCTTCACTATCTCCTGCAGTTTGCTCAAACTCATGTCCATTGAGTCACTGATACTATCTAAAGATCCCATTCTCTGCTGCCCACTTCTCTTTTTGCCTTCAATCTTTCCCAGCACCAGGGTCTTTTCCAATGCATTGACTCTTCACCTCAGGTAGCCAAAATATTGCAACTTCAGCTACAGCATCAGTCCTTCCAGTTAATACTCAGGGTTGATTTCCTTTAGGACTGATGGGTTTGATCTCTTTCCAAAACACATAGGTAACCAAAATGAACAGATCAGGGCAGAATTCTTTAGTCTACATTTGATTGGTAATTGATTAGTATTGCTCCAAAATCTGTTTTATGGGTCCACTGATCAACCGATTGGTGACTATTTCAATTCATGAAATTCTCAAAATTAATTTGCTGCATCAGACCCATCTTGGTGCTTCCCTCAGTCCGCATCTATCAGATACTTCATTCTTTAATTTTTTTTGTCATATTTCATTCTCATTTTAAAATTTAATTATTAGGGTATTTACAATGTTGAATTTAGTTTCTGCTGTGCAACAAAGTGTTTCAGTTTTACTCTTTTTTGTGTTATTTTCCCATATGGGTCATTACAGAGTATTGTCTAGAGTTCACTGCGCTATACAGTGGGTCTTTATTAGTTTTTTTTTTTTATTTTATGTATAGTAGTGTGTGTATCGGAGAAGGCAATGGCACCCCACTCCAGTGCTCTTGCCTGGAAAATCCTATGGATGGAGGAGCCTGGTAGGCTGCAGTCCACAGGGTCACCAAGAGTCAGATACAACTGAGCAACTTCACTTTCACTTTTTGCTTTCATGCATTGGAGAAAGAAATGGCAACCCACTCCAGTGTTCTTGCCTGGAGAACTCCAGGGATGGGGGAGGCTGGTGGGCTGCCATCTATGGGGTCGCACAGAGTCAGACACAACTGACGTGACTTAGCAACTTAACAAGTGTGTGTATGCCAATTTCTTTAATCAACTCATTCCAGAAAACATATTTTGAGCCATTATGATGTGAAAGCCAGGTTTAACCCAGAGATTAAAATCACTGAGACTCACCTGCTGCTCTGAATGAAGTGGATAGAAAAACACATGGGAAACCATCTACCAGGCAACGTGGAATAAGTACCCTGGCGGGGTAGGCTGAATAATGTCCCCTCCCAAAGATATGCACAGCCTAATCCCCAGAACCTGTGAATGTGTTACCTCACATGGCAAAAGACACTGCGAAGTGTGATTAAATGAAGGATTTTGAGTTGAGGAGACTATCTGGACTGTTCAAGTGGGTCCAGTGTTATCAGAAGGATCATTCTAAGTGAAAGAAGTGCAACTGGGAAGAGTTATATTGATTTCATACTCAATATGTTTCTGTGACTTTAATCCTTGTTTTTTGCTTTTGTAGTATATATAATGCCTTGCCTTGAGGAATCCTGCCCCAACTCTGCCTGACCCTTACGCCAAAGTGCCTGTGTTTACCTCACAGGGAGATAACCTGGCCCTGCCCACTTGTGAAGGACATTCTTAACCTCCTGGTGTGCAGAATGGTGCTGCTGCCCATATGCTGCTTGCCAGCATGGCTCAGAAATTCACATTTTGGGGGAGCCAGGACCACAGATAGCTGTGGCCACGTCACACCACCCGTGAAATGTCTGTAAGGAAGTGAAACTAATGCACCCCTCTGCACCCCTCCCCTCTGGTTTGCTGTTCTAGGAGATATTAGCAAGCATTAAATGGTCTTTTTATTTTGTTTCCTTACCCCTCCCCCATCTCTGATCCATTAAAGAACCTGGCATCAAGGCCCCGACAAGATGGTTATTTTGAGACTTAGTCTGCCAGCTTCTCGGTCAGCCAGCTCTCCGAATAAAGTTGCAGTTGCTTGCCTCAACACCTCGTCTCTGGGACTAACCAGCTTATCATGCAGCAAGCAGAGCGAGCTTGGACTCGGTAACCCAGGGAGGTGGGAATGTCAGAGCCAGCGAGAGATCTGAAGACCCTACACTGCTGCCTCTGAAGGTAGATGGAGAGGCCACAAGCTCAGGAGCATAGGCGATCCCCAGCAGAGGGAAATGGCAAAGATTTACTCCTAGGGCCCCCAGAAGACATGCAGGCCTGCCAACACCTTGCTTCTAGCCTAGAAAGACTCAATTTGAGCTTCTGACATCTAGAGACTCCAGACCTAAGAACTTGGGATCTTAAATTTAAATTCTTTTATGCCTCTGTGTTGGTGGTAATTTGTTATAGAAGCACTAGGGAAGCACAGATAGAAACAAGGTTACTTGCAACCAGACATGTCAGGAGCCTTTTCAGGGAGCTTAAATGGAAACAAGACAGAGTTCACCATTTCTGCGTCCATTAGATGTGTATGGTCTAGAGACCAGCTGCTAACCGCAGTGGCTATTTTTTTTTTATTTTTTTTAAATATCAATCTTTTTATTTTTATTTTTTTTTATTTTTTTAATTTTTTTAATTTTAAAATCTTTAATTCTTACATGCGTTCCCAAACATGACCCCCCCCACCTCCCTCCCCACAACATCTCTCTGGGTCATCCCCATGCACCAGCTCCAAGCATGCTGCACCCTACGTCAGACATGGACTGGCGATTCAATTCTTACATGATAGTATACATGTTAGAATTCCCATTCTCCCAAATCATCCCACCCTCTCCCTCTCCCTCTGAGTCCAAAAGTCCGTTATACACATCTGTGTCTTTTTTGCTGTCTTGCATACAGGGTCGTCATTGCCATCTTCCTAAATTCCATATATATGTGTTAGTATACTGTATTGGTGTTTTTCTTTCTGGCTTACTTCACTCTGTATAATTGGCTCCAGTTTCATCCATCTCATCAGAACTGATTCAAATGAATTCTTTTTAATGGCTGAGTAATACTCCATTGTGTATATGTACCACAGCTTTCTTATCCATTCATCTGCTGATGGACATCTAGGTTGTTTCCATGTCCTGGCTATTATAAACAGTGCTGCGATGAACATTGGGGTACATGTGTCTCTTTCCATTCTGGTTTCCTCGGTGTGTATGCCCAGCAGTGGGATTGCTGGGTCATAAGGTAGTTCTATTTGCAATTTTTTAAGGAATCTCCACACTGTTCTCCATAGTGGCTGTACTAGTTTGCATTCCCACCAACAGTGTAGGAGGGTTCCCTTTTCTCCACACCCTCTCCAGCATTTATTGCTTGCAGATTTTTGGATCGCAGCCATTCTGACTGGTGTGAAGTGGTACCTCATTGTGGTTTTGATTTGCATTTCTCTAATAATGAGTGATGTTGAGCATCTTTTCATGTGTTTGTTAGCCATCCGTATGTCTTCTTTGGAGAAATGTCTATTTAGTTCTTTGGCCCATTTTTTGATTGGGTCATTTATTTTTCTGGAGTTGAGCTGCATAAGTTGCTTGTATATTTTTGAGATTAGTTGTTTGTCCGTTGCTTCATTTGCTATTATTTTCTCCCATTCAGAAGGCTGTCTTTTCACCTTGCTTATATTTTCCTTTGTTGTGCAGAAGCTTTTAATTTTAATTAGATCCCATTTGTTTATTTTTGCTTTTATTTCCAGAATTCTGGGAGGTGGATCATAGAGGATCCTGCTGTGATTTATGTCTGAGAGTGTTTTGCCTATATTCTCCTCTAGGAGTTTTATAGTTTCTGATCTTACATTTAGATCTTTAATCCATTTTGAGTTTATTTTTGTGTACGGTGTTAGAAAGTGATCTAGTTTCATTCTTTTACAAGTGGTTGACCAGTTTTCCCAGCACCACTTGTTAAAGAGATTGTCTTTTCTCCATTGTATATTCTTGCCTCCTTTGTCAAAGATAAGGTGTCCATATGTGTGTGGATTTATCTCTGGGCTTTCTATTTTGTTCCATTGATCTATATGTCTGTCTTTGTGCCAGTACCATACTGTCTTGATGACTGTGGCTTTGTAGTAGAGCCTGAAGTCAGGCAAGTTGATTCCTCCAGTTCCATTCTTCTTTCTCAAGATTGCTTTGGCTATTCGAGGTTTTTTGTATTTCCATACAAATCTTGAAATTATTTGTTCTAGTTCTGTGAAAAATGTGGCTGGTAGCTTGACAGGGATTGCATTGAATTTGTAAATTGCTTTGGGTAGTATACTCATTTTCACTATATTGATTCTTCTGATCCATGAACATGGTATATTTCTCCATCTATTAGTGTCCTCTTTGATTTCTTTCATCAGTGTGTTATAGTTTTCTATATATAGGTCTTTAGTTTCTTTAGGTAGATATATTCCTAAGTATTTTATTCTTTTCGTTGCAATGGTAAATGGAATTGTTTCCTTAATTTCTTTTTCTACTTTCTCATTATTCGTGTATAGGAATGCAAGGGATTTCTGTGTGTTGATTTTATATCCTGCAACTTTACTATATTCATTG
Organism: Ovis canadensis; assembly: GCF_042477335.2. Lineage (NCBI taxonomy): Eukaryota > Metazoa > Chordata > Mammalia > Artiodactyla > Bovidae > Ovis > Ovis canadensis. The sequence goes on along the minus strand of NC_091264.1, from coordinate 19,207,220 downwards.
ATGAGCTCTAGTAATTTTCTGGTGGAGTCTTTAGGGTTTTCCATGTAGAGGATCATGTCATCTGCAAATAGTGAGAGTTTTACTTCTTCTTTTCCAATTTGGATTCCTTTTATTTCTTTTTCTGCTCTGATTGCTGTGGCCAAAACTTCCAGAACTATGTTGAATAGTAGCGGTGAAAGTGGACACCCTTGTCTTGTTCCTGACTTTAGGGGAAATGCTTTCAATTTTTCACCATTGAGGATAATGTTTGCTATGGGTTTGTCATAGATAGCTTTTATTATGTTGAGGTATGTTCCTTCTATTCCTGCTTTCTGTAGAGTTTTTATCATAAATGGATGTTGAATTTTGTCAAAGGCCTTCTCTGCATCTATTGAGATAATCATATGGTTTTTATTTTTCAATTGGTTAATGTGGTGAATTACATTGATTGATTTGAGGATATTGAAGAATCCTTGCATCCCTGGGATAAAGCCCACTTGGTCATGGTGTATGATCTTGTTAATGTGTTGTTGGATTCTGATTGCTAGAATTTTGTTGAGGATTTTTGCATCTATGTTCATCAGTGATATTGGCCTGTAGTTTTCTTTTTTTGTGACATCTTTGTCAGGTTTTGGTATTAGGGTGATGGTGGCCTTATAGAATGAGTTTGGAAGTTTACCTTCCTCTGCAATTTTCTGGAAGAGTTTGAGGAGGATAGGTGTTAGCTCTTCTCGAAATTTTTGGTAGAATTCAGCTGTGAAGCCGTCTGGACCTGGGCTTTTGTTTGCTGGAAGATTTCTGATTACAGTTGCAATTTCCGTGCTTGTGATGGGTCTGTTAAGATTTTCTATTTCTTCCTGGTTCAGTTTTGGAAAATTGTACTTTTCTAAGAATTTGTCCATTTCTTCCACGTTGTCCATTTTATTGGCATACAACTGCTGATAGTAGTCTCTTATGATCCTTTGTATTTCTGTGTTGTCTGTTGTGATCTCTCCATTTTCATTTCTAATTTTATTGATTTGACTTTTCTCTCTTTGCTTCTTGATGAGTCTGGCTAATGGTTTGTCAATTTTATTTATCCTTTCAAAGAACCAGCTTTTGGCTTTCTTGATTTTTGCTATGGTCTCTTTTGTTTCTTTTGCATTTATTTCTGCCCTAATTTTTAAGATTTCTTTCCTTCTACTAACTCTGGGGTTCTCCAACTCTTCCTTTTCTAGTTGCTTTAGTTGTAGAGTTAGGTTGTTTATTTGACTTTTTTCTTGTTTCTTGAGGTATGCCTGTATTGCTATGAACTTTCCTCTTAGCACTGCTTTTATAGTGTCCCACAGGTTTTGGGTTGTTGTGTTTTCATTTTCATTAGTTTCTATGCATATTTTGATTTCTTTTTTGATTTCTTCTGTGATTTGTTGGTTATTCAGAAGTGTGTTGTTCAACCTCCATATGTTGGAATTTTTAATAGTTTTTCTCCTGTAATTGAGATCTAATCTTAATGCATTATGGTCAGAAAAGATGCTTGGAATGATTTCGATTTTTTTGAATTTATCAAGTTTAGATTTATGGCCCAGTATGTGATCTATCCTGGAGAAGGTTCCATGAGCACTTGAAAAAAAGGTGAAATTCATTGTTTTGGGGTGAAATGTCCTGTAGATATCAATTAGGTCTAACTGATCTAATGTATCGTTTAAAGTTTGTGTTTCTTTGTTAATTTTCTGTTTAGTTGATCTGTCCATAGGTGTGAGTGGGGTATTAAAGTCTCCCACTATTATTGTGTTATTGTTGATTTCCCCTTTCATACTTGTTAGCATTTGTCTTACATATTGCGGTGCTCCTATATTGGGTGCATATATATTTATAATTGTTATATCTTCTTCTTGGATTGTTCCTTTGATCATTATGTAGTGGCCTTCTTTGTCTCTTTTCACAGCCTTTGTTTTAAAGTCTATTTTATCAGATATGAGTATTGCCACTCCTGCTTTCTTTTGGTCTCTATTTGCGTGGTATATCTTTTTCCAGCCCTTCACTTTCAGTCTGTATGTGTCCCTTGTTTTGAGGTGGGTCTCTTGTAAGCAGCATATAGAGGGGTCTTGTTTTTGTATCCATTCGGTCAGTCTTTGTCTTTTGGTTGGGGCGTTCAACCCATTTACATTTAAGGTGATTATTGATAAGTATGATCCCGTTACCATTTACTTTATTGTTTTGGGTTCAGGTTTATACACCCTTTTCGTGTTTCCTTTCTAGAGGATATCCTTTAGAATTTGTTGGAGAGCTGGTTTGGTGGTGCTGAATTCTCTCAGCTTTTGCTTGTCTGTAAAGTTTTTGATTTCTCCTTCGTATTTGAATGAGATCCTTGCTGGGTACAGTAATCTGGGCTGTAGGTTATTGTCTTTCATCACTTTAAGTATGTCTTGCCATTCTCTCCTGGCCTGAAGAGTTTCTATTGAAAGATCAGCTGTTATCCTTATGGGAATCCCCTTGTGTGTTATTTGTTGTTTTTTCCTTGCTGCTTTTAATATTTGTTCTTTGTGTTTGATCTTTGTTAATTTGATTAATATGTGTCTTGGGGTGTTTCGCCTTGGGTTGATCCTATTTGGAACTCTCTGTGTTTCTTGGACTTGGGTGATTATTTCCTTCCCCATTTTAGGGAAGTTTTCAACTATTATCTCCTCAAGGATTTTCTCATGATCTTTCTTTCTGTCTTCTTCTTCTGGGACTCCTATAATTCGAATGTTGGAGCGTTTCATATTGTCCTGGAGGTCTCTGAGATTGTCCTCATTTCTTTTAATTCGTTTTTCTTGTTTCCTCTCTGATTCATTTATTTCTACCATTCTATCTTCTATTTCACTAATCCTATCTTCTGCCTCCGTTATTCTACTAATTGTTGCCTCCAGAGTGTTTCTGATCTCATTTATTGCGTTATTCATTATATTTTGACTCTTTTTTATTTCTTCTAGGTCCTTGTTAAACCTTTCTTGCATCTTCTCAATCTTTGTCTCTAGCCTATTTATCTGTGATTCCATTTTGATTTCAAGATTTTGGATCATTTTCACTATCAATATTCGGAATTCCTTCTCTGGTAGATTCCCTACTTCTTCCTCTTTTGTTTGGTTTGGTGGGCAAGTCTCCTGTTCCTTTACCTGCTGAGTATTCCTCTGTCTCTTCATCTTGGTTATATTGCTGCGTTTGGGGGGCCTTTTTATATTCTGGTAATTTGTGGAGTTCTCTTTGTTATGGAGCTTCCTCACTTTGGGTGGGGTTCTATCAGTGGCTTGTCAAGGTTTCCTGGTTAGGGAGGCTTGTGTTGGAGTTTTGGTGGGTGGAGCTGGGTTTCTTCTCTCTGGAGTGCAGTGGAGTAACCCGTAATGGGTTATGAGACATCAAAGGTTTTGGGATAATTTTGAGCTGCCTGTATATTGAAGCTCAGGGGAGTGTTCCTGTGTTGCTGGAGAATTTGCGTGGTATGTCTTGTTTTGGAACTTGTTGGCCCTTGGGTGCAGCTTGGTTTCGGTGTAGGTATGAAGGCATTAGATGGGCTCCTATTGCTTAATGTTCCCTGAATTCAAGAGTTCTCTAATGTTTTCAGGCTTTGGATTTAAGCCTCCTGTTTCTGGTTTTCAGTTTTATTTTTACAGTAGCCTCTAGACTTCTCCATCTATACAGCACCGATGATAAAACATCTAGGTTAAAGATGAAAAGTTTCTCCACATTGAGGGACACTCAGAGAGGTTCACTGGGTTATAAGGAGAAGAGAAGATGGAGGAGGTAGTTAGAGGTAACTGGAATGAGATGTGGTGAGATCAAAAGAGAAGAGAGCAAACTAGCCAGTAGTCACTTCCTTATGTGCGCTCTATAGTCTGGACCGCTCAGAGGTATTTACAGAGTTATACGGGGAAGAGGAGAGGGAGGAAGTGGACAGAGGTGACCAGGAGGATCAGAGAGAGGAATGAGTAGGAGAGAGACAAATCCTGCCAGTAACCTGTTTCTTAGGTGTTCTCTACCGTCTGGAACACACAGAGATTCACAGAGTTGGATAGAGGAGAGATGGGGGGAGAAAGAGACAGAGGCCACCTGGTGGAGAAAAAGGAGAGTCCAGAGGAGGAGAGAGTGGTCAAGCCAGTAATCTCGCTCTCAGGTAAACTGGGGTAGTGAAGTTTGGGTTTTTAAATGTACAAAATTGGCAATAAACACCTAAGAGCAAAGATTAAAAATCTAGAGTAGAGGTTGGATTTTCAAAGATACAATATTAAAGAGAAGCAGAAGGAAAAAGGAAGACAGAAAAAAAAAAAGAAAGAAAAAGAATTATTAAAAAACAGACAAACAGACAAACAATCAAAAAAAAAAATCAACAACCATCCAAAGACTATATATGGTGTTTGCCTTAAAAAAAAAAAAAGATCTTTTAAAAAAAAATAGTAATAATAGGTTATAGAAATAAAAATTAGAGGAGAAATAGAAGACTTAACAATTTTTAAAAAAGTTAGAAAAAAAAGAAAAAAAGAAAAAAAAAAGGAATGCTTTTAAAAATATTAAAAATATATATATCTGGCCCTTTCTGGTGTTATGGGCCGTGTGGGATCACTTCCAAGGTGGTTCCCTCTGATTAACTTCTTCTGTTTGCTGGTTTTTTAGGATCACTAGTTCAGTCGCGCTGTGGGGAGGGGGGATGCTGCAAACAAATAGCACTGTCGTATGTACACAGTATCTCTGCTCCGCTTGACCTGTCCTTTCTCGCGGCGCACAAACCGCTCCGGCTCTACGATGCTCAGCCGGGAACCGTCTGGGGCCGGCCCTAGGCTGCGTGCACTTCCCCGGTCCAAGCCGCTCAGGTTCGGCGCTCAGGCAGCCCTCAGAGGCACAGATTCAGCTGGGACTGTGCTTTGTGCCCTTCCCAGGTCTGGTCCAAGCTGCTCAGGTTCGGCGCTCAGGCAGCCCTCAGAGGCACAGATTCGGCTGGGACTGCGCTTTGTGCCCTTCCCAGGTCCGAGTAGCTCAGGAGTTTGGCGAGTGCGGTCGCCGCGGCTTGTCACCTTTTCTGCCGCTGCTGCTCAGCTTTCTGGGTGGACCGCTGGCGCACCCCGTGAGGCAGATTGTGACTGTCCAGCACCCCCAGAAGTCTTAGCAAAGGAGCCTGCTTGCAGTTAGGTAAGTAAAGTCTCTCCAGGTCTGCAATTGCCCCTTTCCAGTCCTTACGGCTCTGGCTGCCTGTCCCTGGCGGGGGATGGTCTGCAGCCGGCTTTTTCCGTTCCGTCCTTTGTTCTGTGCTCAGTCCTGGCGGTGTCTTATGTTCGAGCTTTTCGCACAGTAGCTATCCCACAGTCTGGTTTGCTAGCCCAAGTTAGATCGTTCTGGTTGCGCGTGGGGCGTTCCTGCCCGATTCTTACAAAGCTCTGCAGCCCGCGCCTCCCGCGCGTCCCTGCCCTGCCCCCACTTCCCAATGGCGGATGCAGGCGTCTGTGCTGCTTTTCCGCTGGGGGAGTTACTGTTGGGCTTGCAATCTCTTGGTTTTAATTATTTATCTATTTTTCCTTCCTGTTATGTTGCCCTCTGTGTTTCCAAGGCTCACCACAGACTCGGCAGGGAGAGTGTTTCCTGGTGTTTGGAAACCTCTCTTCTTAAAATTCCCTTCCCGGGACGGGCTTCCCTTCCCGGGACGGAGCCCCCTCCCCACCTCCTTTGTCTCCTTTTTCGTCTTTTATATTTTATCCTACCTGTTTTTGAAGACAATGGTCTGCGTTTCTGGTTGCCTAATGTCCTCTGCCAGCCTACAGAAGTTGTTTTGTGAAGTTTGCTCAGCGTTGAAATGTTCTTTTGAGGAATTTGTGAGGGAGAAAGTGGTCTTCCCGTCCTATTCCTCCGCCATCTTTCCCTCCCCCCTCGCAGTGGCTATTTAAATTTAAGCTTCTAAATAAAATTTTAAATCCACTTTCTCAGTTGTACTAGTCACATGTCAAGAGTTCAACCACTAGAAGTGGCTGATGGATGCTCTGTCGGATAAGATGCTGCTGCTACTGCTGCTAAGTCCCTTCAGTCGTGTCCGACTCTGTGCGACCCCAGAGATGGCAGCCCACCAGGCTCCCCCATCCCTGGGATTCTCCAGGCAAGAACAATGGAGTGGGTTGTCATAGTGTTAGCTAAAAAAAAAAAAAAAGAAAACGCAACCTAAAAATTGAGAATCGTGTTTTATTTGGTGAACAAATGTGAGGATTTAGCCCAGGATATAGCATCTCAAATAACTCTTGAGAGATTATTCTGAAGAGGGAAGAGAGGAGCCAGGATATGTAGATGTTTATGCCCCCAAAACCCAGTGGTTACTGTTAATTGAAGAATATATATCTCAAGTTAAAGAATTTAGCACTTTTCTGTGTTTGGGGAAATGTAAGAGTCTGAGCTCACTGCAATCACTCCTCTGACGCGCACCTTAGCTGCCAGGGCCAGCACCCTGTGCTCTCTCACCCTGAGTCTCCTCGGGGGCACCACTTGGGATGAGGCTGCCACTGAATGCTGAGTCGTGGACCTTCTCTGTTTGCATTCTGAGTTCCCCGGAGGGAGGGGGCTTCGTGTGAGGGTTTGATGGCTGCAACATTCTTTGTTTGCTGATAGAGTGGGTGGCATCTTTAGCTCACAGTAGGCATGGAGCAATTCCATCATCACAGAAAATTCTTTCAGGCCATCTGGCTTTAGATACTTGAGTGTCACTGATTTCTGTCATCCTCCAGGGATGTGACATCCATTGTACACATCCATTTGGATGCATCATCCCAGCCAGGTGGAGGGGACGGGGCTGGGGTAGATGCAGAAGCTTCTGCTTGACTTTCAGTTACCTGTTAATCACACTCAGCCTTTCACTATCAGTTCTGCCTGCACTTCAGAATGTACTGGGGAGTTTAAAAAAAATACTAATGTCCACCCAAAGCAACTGACTTAGAATCTCTAGGAGAAAGTTTGAATATTAGCATTATTAATGCTCCCTACATAACACCAACATCCATCCAAGATGTCTGAAAGGCATGTGAAGATCTGACAAGCAGGGAGACTTACAGAGTAGAAACAAATTCATCACAGTGCAAACTGTTCCCCATTATAATTTAATAGAACTATTACAGTAATTTTATTTAAATATATGAAATCTGGTATTGGAAAGATCTTTCTTTTTATTCTTTTAAAAGTTGCTTGGAGACTATTTACAAATACGTAATTGCAGCCAGAAAAACGTGTCTGACTAGTTAAGTAAGTTTTATGGCACAAACCTTACCATCCAATGCCAGGGGGTGTGTCCAGAACAAATGAAGAAATATGTATTTGTTAATATATTTGTGGATTGACAATTACTAATATTTATAATGTTGTTTTAGAACATTTAAAGTAAACATATATTTAAAGTATATAGTATGTACATTATTTTTTTTTTACTTTTAGCAGAAATCTGCTTGACTGTTCAGCCCATAAGCACACTTTAGGAGTATACATTAAAAACATAGGTTTTTAACCTTGACACCGATGTAGCAAATTAACAGAAACGTAAGTCACAAAAGCCAGGAATAATAAACAGCTATCAGCTTTTAAAAGACACGACATGGGTTTAATAATGAAATGCCAGTATATTTTTAAAGTACCATTTCCATAAAAACAAAACTTCCAAAAGTCCTAATGCTAACCCATCAAACAACAGTTCTGTAGAATACAATGGCTCTTTTCCTGGCCAAGATAAAACCACAAAGATCATGAGTGAAAAGAATAAACCAGAGAATACAATTCTTGGATTAGTGAGTAGGAACTCATTCCAGAATATGAGCTGCTTTTTTAGAACAATCGTTTGAAAACATGTGTTCCTGATATATTGATGGGAGTGGTCCAGATCAGAGCCTCTGGGAAGCGAAACACTTGGGACCCTGTGGTGCCACCTTCAATATTTTAATGCTTTCTCTACCTTACCTCGTGAGGTAAACAATGAAAAGGATAAAGAGCACTGAAAAAGTTGTTGCTGGGATTCCTTATGGGGATTAAGAAAACTTAGTCTATTCACGAGCAAATGGGACCTTGACAGAGTAATTTTCCTTCAACTGGATCTGTGGTATAGCTCTACATATTTATGAGTTCTATGGTGTTTTGAAGACAGCAGTTACTTAATGTGGCTGTAGCTGTATTAATATATACATCATACATATATAAATATATATTATATGTATATCTACACATATGTGTACACATATTAATATATTAATCATAATTATAATTAATGTATCACTAATAGCATTACCTTATATTACTGTTGCATATAATAATAATATAATCATATTTAATTCATGCAATTGGAGATTAATTATAATTAACATAAATTAACATGTCTGTATATATACATATAAGTTTCCCAAAAGTAGAGTGTTTTTAAAAACCTTTGTAAGCAGAAATGGCATAAAGTGAAGAAGCAACTATTATTAATTCATACAAAAAAATGTTTGAGTGTTCCCAGAGCCCCCAAATAACCTACCAATTCATACAAAATAGCACATAAAATGTTAAATAACACTACCATATGGTAAAAGCGGGAATGATATGAAAAAGACACAGCCTGTACAAAGTAGAAATAACATATACGCTGCGTGATTTCACCCACCAGCATTGGGAGGATAGCCAGCACCCTGGGAGGCTGAGCGGCGCTGATGGCAGGGTGTGAGGCTTACTCCTCAGAGGCTTGGGTGGCGGGAGGTACAGGACACAGGGTGCAAGAAAGACAGGAAAAGGTCACCTTTTAACAGCTCATCGTTGTCTGAATCAATCAGGGCAGGCAGGTCGCTAACATGCGCCTGATGGAAAGCTCGAGGCTCTGTCTGTTATGACTGGTGTGGCCGGTGTGGATGGCTTGACACGGCACAGGATGCTTCCGTGCCTAGCCCCGTGTGTTTTTCTAGCACACGATTCTTTGCATGCACAAAAAAACTCCTGCAAACCTCCCTGAACATGCACGGCCTTTCAAAACTAGAGTCAGACTTACCTGAAATCCTTGCATCACTGTCAAGCCCAGCAAAATTGCACAGAGTGCTTCCTTTCTGTCCCTGGAAGACTTCATTTTCGGGCTGTTCACTATTGCTTTCGATTTCAGTTTGTGTCCTTTCCACATACAACTGCATCCACTCTTCCTGTCAGATCTTCCTCTGTCTCTGTCAGATCTTGGTCAAGCGAGGCCATTTTTTTTCACACCAAGTGGAGGAACAGCACAATTTTTGACGATCAGAAGACACCTATAATCAAAGTTATTTTCTCTATGGTATTTTTCAACACAGGAGCTAATGTATCTACTCACGTGGGGGACCCTTAAACAACAGTAGGGGTGGGGGCACCTAACCTGCCCAATCAAAAGGACGAAAATCCAAGTGAGACTTTATAGCACACCCTTCAGAGCCACAGTTTTACATTCTGCAGATTCAACCAACAAGGGATGGTGTAGTATTATAGTAGTATTTACTGAAAAAATCGGCCTGAAAGTGGAGCCCCACAGCTGCTGAAGACTTTACACCCGAGAGCTGTGGTCCACAACAGAAGTCACTGCAATGAGAAGCTGAGCAGAGCAGCTGGAGAGTAGCCCCTGCTCTCTGCAACCAGAGAAAGCCTGCATGTAGCAATGAAGACCCAGGGCAGCCAAAAATAAAAAAATTAAATAATAGAATTAATAGTGGTCCAGAAGATATTGAAACTTAAGAATCTGACATTAAAAGAACCTACCCTTAAAAACTAAAGTTTGACCAACATTTTTTTGGACCTGTTAAGCACTGGGCTGAATTCTGACTCCACTCCCTTTAAGGAGCAAATTTTAAAAACAGATTAAATGGTAGATTAAGGGCAGAGGAATGGTCAGGATTCTGTTAGCACAAAGAAAGGATACTCAGCCTAATGTGACCTCAGGAAGACTTCTTGGAGGGAATGAAAATTGAACTGAGTGTTGAAAAACAAAGAGTTGCTATAGGCATCATTCTGCTGAGCGAGGATTATTGCTGAGGGTTTGGAGGGGTAGTGAGGTGTGGACAGAGAAAAGAGCAAAAAGAACTTAAAAAATTATATTTGTAAGCAAAGAATTATTTTAAAAACTTTGCAAACTTGAAACGTGGCATATGCTATAAAGGTGACAGGAAATGAAGCTGGAAAGAAAGGCAGTGACTAGGTGATAAGGACCCCGTGCACTTTGTTTTAGAGACCGAATGTTCTTCTTTGCACTTGGTCACATTTGCATTTTAGATTAGTCAGTCTAGCTGTAGGAGGAAAGATTTAAGTGGATCAGAATGGAAGCAGAGAGATGAGTTAGAAAGTTAATGCAAGCCAGCAATGAAGAGATTGTGAACTGAGGTAACGGCAGCAGGGAAGAGAACAAGGGGTGAACGCTGTGGTTATTTAGGTGATCGATAACCAGAAATTGGTGACTGATCAGATAAAGAGTGTGTAGAAGAAAAATGCTGGGACTTGTTCCCAGCTTTCTGCGGGGGCGACTGTTGCTATTTCTGGGTCCCTTTGAGTAAGAACATTTAATGAATGAAAACTTCCAAGTTCAGGTGTATAATTAGTACTGAAGTATCTCTTAGTGATACAGACAGATATATCCAGCATATACTTGATACACGCATTGGAAGCTCAGGAGAGGCATTAAGACACAAAGGAAAGAAAGAGAAATGTACCTGGAAGGTCTAACAATATTGGAGGTAATAAAAAACCAAATAATACATACTACATGAGATTGCCAAGAGAAAAGATCAACAGATAGACACCATTAGGGCACAGCAATTTGATCAGGTTCAATCCCTGGGAGGGAAGATCTCCTGGAGAAGGAAATGGCAACCCACTCCAGTACTCTTGCCTGGAAAATCCCATGGATGGAAGAGCCTGGTGGGCTACAGTCCATGGGGTCGAAAAGAGTCGGACACAACTGAGCGACTTCACTTTCACTTTCACTTTCAGGGCACATCAGGCTGAACACGCATCTAGAAGAAAGAAGGCCCTTGAAGAAACGAGGAAGGAAGAGTCAGGAAGACAGACAGACAACAAAAATTGGTATCGCGGACACCTACGGAAGAGGGCTTTTCAAGGAGAGATCTGGCAAAAGCACCAGAGAAGTCAGGAAGACAGCAGAACCCACATTCATCCATATTAGAAGACGAGGCCCACAGCACGCGTCTCTAACTGCTGTGACTGCTAAGCCAAGCTCCGAGAATCTCCGTTGGTTTCTCAGGATCAGTCAGGATGGGGTGGGGGAGGTCCAGCTAGCTGGCATGGTCAAAGCACAGGGTGGAGGTGGGGTGGGGGATAATCTCGGACTTCAGAGTCATGAAACCTTGCTTTGATTAGTCATACAACTGGCTCACGGGCAAGAGACTTGGGTCTGATCCTTTTGTCAGGAAGATGCCCTGGAGAAGGGGAATGGCTATCCACTCCAGCATTCTTGCCTGGAGAATTCCATGGACAGAGGAGCCTGGTGGGCTAAGGTCCGTGGTGTCGTAAAGAGACAGAGGCAACTTCGCGACTAAAGAACAATAACAAAAACAACTCTTTACAAAGATAGAAAGTTACCCTGTAATCTTCAGCTTCCAAAATTTGTAAAATCAAAATGAAATAATGAAAGCAGGGTGCCAACATGGTCAAATTCCAATGAGAACTCTTTCAGGATTACACACAGCGCCTTCTAACTATGTCTTAGGCTTCCCAGGTGGCTCAGAGTAAAGAATCTACCTACCAATGCAGGCAGTGTGGGTTCAATCCCTGGGTTGGAAAAATCCCCTGGAAGAGGAAATGGCAACGCACTCCAGTATTCTTGCCTGGGAAATCCCATGGACAGAGGAGCCTGGTGGGCTGCAGTCCACCAAGTTGCATAGAGTTGGACACAACTGAGCGTGCGTGCAACCAGCTGCCCTAGCATGGCAGATCTCTCTCTCCCCTCTTCTCTTAAGGGGCCCACCCTTAGCCCTCCCACCATTATGACCTCACTTAACATTAGTTATCTCTTTACAGGCCTATCTCCAGATATAGTCACACTGGGGATTAGAGCTTCAACATATAAATTGGTACAACAGGGACACAGTTCAGTCCATATCACAGCCATTCAGATCCCTGACTTGCACCAGCCAAGTCGCCTTTGTAATCTGTTCACTGATTAAGGAAGGGGTCCTGAGGTCAGAAACGTGGAGAGAGACATTCTTGTAGACCCTCCCCCACTTGCTTCTACCCTATTCGACCTATTTTCTCCTCCTTTCCTGCTTTGCAAAGAAAATGCTCTGGAATCAATAAAGAAGGTAATGTTTTTAAACTATTGTTCTTTTTCCTGAAAGAGAAAGAACATATATCCTCCTCTCCCTTAAAATAATGAACGGATTAATTTTCTTTTTTAATGTTCAGTTCAGTTCAGTTGCCCAGTCGTGTCCGACTCTTTGCAACCCCATGAATCGCAGCGTGCCAGGCCTCCCTGTCCATCACCAACTCCCAGAGTTTACTCAGACTCATGTCCATCGAATCGGTGATGCCATCTAGCCATCTCATCCTCTGTTGTCCCCTTCTCCTCCTGCCCCCATTCCCTCCCAGCATCAGAGTCTTTTTCAATGAGTCAACTCTTCGCATGAGGTGGCCACAGTATTGGAATTTCAGCATCAGTCCTTCCAATGAACACCCAGGACTGATCTCCTTTAGAATGGATTAGTTGGATCTCCTTGCAGTCCAAGGGACTCTCAACAGTCTTCTCCAACACCACAGTTTAAAAGCATCAACTCTTCGGTGCTCAGTTTTCTTCACAGTCCAACTCTCACATCCATACATGACCACTGGAAAAACCATAGCCTTGACTAGACGGACCTTTGTAGGCAAAGTAATGTCTAGGCTTTTGAATATACTATCTAGGTTGGTCATAACTTTCCTTCCAAGGAGTAAGCATCTTTTAATTTCATGGCTGCAATCACTATCTGCAGTGATAAATTTTTTCTTGATAGCACCTTGAGCCTGCATATTAAGCTCTCTTACTATTGAATAAGTGTGATGTATGATGTGGGTTGGACTTCCCCGGTGGCTCAGTGGTAAAGAATCTGCCTGCAATGCAGGAGACCCAGGTTTAATCCCTGGGTGGGGGGAGATCTCCTAGACGAGGGCCTGGCAACCCACTTCAGAATTGTTGCCTGGAGAATCCTGTGGACAGAGGAGCCTGGAGGGCTACAGTCCATGAGGTCACAAAGAGTTGGACACGACTGAAGTGACTTAGCACGCACATGATGTGGGTTTTGTAAAGAAAGATTCCCCGCCTGGGAGGCAGGAAGCTTCAGTTCTAAGCTAAGTTCTGTTGTAAATTATCTGCAGTAGACCAAGATACTTCAAGCTTGGAGCTTGTTTTTTCACTGTAAAGTGACTGGTTTGGATTCAACTGTCTTAAGATTTGTTCCCTTCCTTACGTAATATAATTCTAACAATACTGACAAGCGTTTCGGATTCAAAACACTGCTTCCATGGTCTTCAACACAGGATCATCTATTAAAGTCTGATGGGCCTAACTTGTGACTTTCCTAGGTAAGACCTACGTAGATATTGTGATATTATGGCACCTGGTGCATTCTCTAAGCCGCTTTCTGCACGTGGCAGCGAAGTAACTGTAATCCCAAGAACACACCACTAGAGGGCAGTGCAGCGACAGCGAGTCTCCGGTACTTGGTATTTCATCCTACAGCGCATCACCAGTACACACGGTGTAATGGTCATCAGAGTATCTGAGCACTAGCTGTATTATGTAGTGTCCTTGCAAACATAGATTATACAACTAAAAAAAAATCAGTGCTTCTGGGAATTATTTAAAACCAGCATGATAAATGTTGTAAACATTTTGACTGCCTATAAACAAGGTAAATGTCTGAACAGTAAATTCCCACAATTGACTTGTTTTCTTTCCCTCCAGATGTCTGATGATACAATACAGAAAAGCTCCGTTCTGTTTCTCTTTGAGGGCTTTTGCTTCACAAGGGCACTTCGCTATTCCCTGTGCAGGGAACCTTTGTGCTATAAAGCCCTGCCCCCTCCTCAGGCCCATTTTCCTGCCTCTTGGTTGGAATCCAGGACGGCAGATAACCCACAGAGGGGCCACCCAACCTGGAGAAAACTTGATACAAAGTTCCACACAAACATGGCCAAGGGAGAGTGGCTGCACTAATGAGATGCTCTGGTTCTGAAATCTTCATTTAGAATTATGGTGTCATCCAGTTGATGGCAGGAATAGATATAAAAGAAGAAAATGCAGTCATGATCTCTGTTTTCTTATCCTGATGACCCTTAGAAAGGCCCATCTAGGGACTTTCCTGGTGGTGCAGTGATTGAGAGTCCGCCTCCCAACGCAGGGGAGAGGGGTTTGATCCTTGGTCAGGGAACTAAGATCCCAAGTGCCACGGAGCAACTAAGCCTGCGTGCTGCGAACTACAGGGTCCATGTGCCACAACCAACACCAACGCAGCCAAATAAATATAGAAGTAAATAGCTTTTTTAAAGGCCTATCCTTAGATCTGTGTTGGGCTTCCCTCTAGCTCAGCTGGTAAAGAATCCGCCTGCAATGCGGGAGCCCTGGGTTTGATCCCTGGGTTGGGAAGATCCCCTGGAGAAGGGAAAGGCTACCCACTCCAGTATTCTGGCCTGAGAATTCCACGGACTGTATAGTCCATAGGGTTGCAAAGAGTCAGACACAACAGAACGACTTTCACTTTCTTAGGTCTAGGTTGAATCTGGAATCTTTCCCACTTCCAAACTACTGTTCCTATTCCTCTCTAGAACTGTACCTACCTTTGTTTAAGATTTCTCTTCCTCTCCCTCTTTCCCCTTCTCCTCCCTTCTATCTCTTAATCCTCCCCACTCTGTTCTTGCATGAGGATCTTGTCAATTATCTGAGTTAGATCTAATGAATCATTTTCCCTTCCTTCCCCCCCAAAAAGATGCTTTAAAAATACACACATGGGACTCGTGTTGCTAGAACCAATTTTCACGCTACGTGTGGTCCGTTAAAGTGTTATTCTATTGCCACGGCATGTCCTGGAATTGCAATGGAGTCTAGTGATAGCTATAACATTCTTGCATTTTCAAACAGGTTATTATTTTTCTGAATTACAGTTTTATAAAAAATACCAAGAGATTTGACATGAAGAGATCTGAGCAGGGGACTGGATTACAGAGTGTCCAAGTTTCAAGCCAAGTCTTTTCACAGGGGCCCTTGCTTCTCCAGAAATGTCATCTAGGAGATAAAGACTACAGCCCCCAGATGTTTCTCACTTTCACACTAGTCCACACTCCACCTCTAGGAAGTCATCACATAAGGGTTCTTACCCTCATGGTTCTGGTGGCCTCTGCTTCAGGTAAGCAGATCCCAGCCATGACTGTCTGAATTCCCCTCTCCTGATCTCAGGACGGCAGTTTGTCCTGCAAATTTCTGATGGATCAAGAAAAGCCACTGAAATCCAGCAATCGCACTCTGCGGCATATATCCAGAGAAAACCATAACTTAAAAAGATACATGCACACCAATGTTCATTGCAACACTATTTACAATAGCCAAGAAACAAACTAAGTATTCACCAACAGAGGAATGGATAAAGAAGATGCAGTGCCTAACCTCAGACGTGCAGAGGACACCACCCTTATGGCAGAAAGCAAAGAGGAGCTAAAGAGCCTCTTGATGAAGGTGAAAGAGGAGAGTGAAAAAGCTGACTCAAAACTCAGCATTCAAAAGACTAAAATCATGCATCCGGTCCCAACAGTTCAGTTCAGTTCTGTCGCTCAGTCATGTCCGACTCTTTGCGACCCCATGAATCTCAGCACGCCAGGCCTCCCTGTCCATCACCAACTCCTGGAGTTCACTCAGACTCACATCCATTGAGTCAGTGATGCCATCCAGCCACCTCATGCTCTGTCATCCCCTTCTCCTCCTGCCCCCAATCCCTCCCAGCATCAGAGTCTTTCCCAATGAGTCAATTCTTCGCATGAGGTGGCCAAAGTACTGGAGCTTCAGCTTTAGCATCATTCCTTCCAAAGAAATCCCAGGGCTAATCTCCTTCAGAATGGACTGGTTGGATCACCTTGCAGTCCAAGGGACTCTCAAGAGTCTTCTCCAACACCACAGTTCAAAAGCATCAATTCTTCGGCGCTCAGCCATCTTCACAGTCCAACTCTCACATCTATACATGACCACAGGGAAAACCAGAGCCTTGACTAGATGGACCTTAGTCGGCAGAGTAATGTCTCTGCTTTTCAATATACTATCCAGGTTGGTCATAACTTTTCTTCCAAGGAGTAAGCATCTGTTAATTTCGTGGCTGCAGTCACCATCTGCAGTGATTTTGAAGCCCCCCAAACTAAAGTCTGACACTGATTCCACTGTTTCCCCATCTATTTCCCATGAAGTGATGGGACAGGATGCCATGATCTTCGTTTTCTGAATGTTGAGCTTTAAGCCAACTTTTTCACTCTCTGCTTTCACTTTCATCAAGAGGCTTCTGAGTTCCTCTTCACTTTCTGCCATAAGAGTGGTGTCATCTGCATATCTGAGGTTATTGATATTTCTCCCGGCAATCTTGATTCAAGCTTGTGTTTCTTCCGGTCCAGCGTTTCTCACGATGTACTCTGCATATAAGTTAAATAAGCAGGGTGACAATATACAGCCTTGATGTACTCCTTTTCCTATTTGGAACCAGTCTGTTGTTCCATGTCCACTTCTAACTGTTGCTTCCTGACCTGCATACAGATTTCTCTAGAGGCAGGTCAGGTGGTCTGGTATTCCCATCTCTTTCAGAATTTTCCACAGTTGATTGTGATCCACACAGTCAAAGGCTTTGGCATAGTCAATAAAGCAGAAATAGATGTTTTTCTGGAACTCTCTTGCTTTTTCCATGATCCAGCAGATGTTGGTAATTGGATCTCTGGTTCCTCTGCCTTTTCTAAAACCAGCTTGAACATCAGGATGTTCCCGGTTCACATATTGCTGAAGCCTGGCTTGGAGAATTTTGAGCATTACTTTACTAACATGTGAGATGAGTGCAATTGTGCTGTAGTTTGAGCATTCTTTGGCATTGCCTTTCCATGGGATTGGAATGAAAACTGACCTTTTCCAGTGCTGTGACCACTGCTGAGTTTTCCAAATTTTCTGGCATATTGAGTGCAGCACTTTCACAGCATCATCTTTCAGGATTTGAAACAGCTCAACTGGAATTCCATCACCTCCACTAGCTTTGTTCGTAGGGATGCTTTCTAAGGCCCACTTGACTTCACATTCCAGGATATCTGGCTCTAGATTAGAGATCACACCATCGTGATTATCCGGGTCATGAAGATTTTTTTGTACAGTTCTTCTGTGTATTCTTGCCACCTCTTCTTAATATCTTCTGCTTCTGCTAGGTCCAGACCATTTCTGTCCTTTATCGAGCCCACCTTTGCATGAAATGTTCCCTTAGTATCTCTAATTTTCTTGAAGAGATCTCTAGTCTTTCCCATTCTGTTGTTTTCCTCTATTTCTTTGCATTGATCGCTGAAGAAGGCTTTCTTATCTCTTCTTGCTATTCTCTGGAACTCTGCATTCAGATGCTTATATCTTTCTTTTTCTCCTTTGCTTTTTGCCTCTCTTCTTTTCACAGCTATTTGTAAGGCCTCCCCAGACAGCCATTTTGCTTTTTTGCATTTCTTTTCCATGGGGATGGTCTTGATCCCTGTCTCCTGTACAATGTCACGAACCTCATTCCATAGTTCATCAGGCACTCTATCTATCAGATCTTGTCCCTTAAATCTATTTCTCACTTACACTGCATAATCATAAGGGATTTGATTTAGGTCATACCTGAATGGTCTAGTGGTTTTCCCTACTTTCTTCAATTTGAGTCTGAATTTGGTAATAAGAAGTTCATGATCTGAGCCACAGTCAGCTCCTGGTCTTGTTTTTGTTGAGTGTATAGAGCTTCTCTGGTCCCATCACTTCATGGCATATAGATGGGGAAAAATTGGAAACAGTAACAGCCTTTATTTGGGGACGCTCCAAGATCACTGCAGATGGTAACTGCAGCCATCTAGTTAAAGATGCTTGCTCCTTGCAAGGAAAGTTATGACAAACCTAAACAGTGCATTAAAAAGCAGAGGCATCAATTTGCTGACAAAGGTCCGTATAGTCAAAGCTATGGTTTTTCCAGTAGTCATGTGTGGATGTAAGAGTTGGACCATAAAGAAGGCTGAGCAATGAAGAACTGATGCTTTTGAACTGTGGTGTCAGAGAAGACTCTGCAGAGTCTCTTAGACTGCAAGGAAATCAAACCAGTCAACCCTGAAGGAAATCAACCCTGAATACGCATTAGAAGATCTGCTACTGAAGCTGAAGCTCCAACACTTAAGCCACCTTGTATGAAGAGCCAACTTACTGGCAAAGGCCCTGATGCCAGGAAAGATTGAGGGCAAGAGGAGAAAGGAATGACATGGATGAGATGGCTGGATGGCATCTTCGACTCAATGGACATGAGTTTGAACAAATTCTGGGAGATAGTGAAGGACAGGGAAGCCTGGTGTGCTGCCGTCCATGGGATCGCAAAGAATTGGACACGACTGAGAGACTGAACAACAACGACATTTATACACAATGGAATATTACTCAGCCATTAAAAAATAACGAAATAATATCATTTGCAGCAATATGGAGGGGGTCCCAGGTGGTGCTAGTGGTAAAGAATCTGCCTGCCAGTGCAGGAGACACAAGAGATGCGGGTTTAGTTCCTAGGTTGGGAAGGTCCCCTGAGGTGGGAAATGGCAACACATTCCAGTACTCTTGCCTGAAAAATTCCATGGACAGAGGAGCTTGGTGGGCTACATACTTTCCATGGGATTGCAGAGGTGGACACAAATGAATGTACATACACACACACACACACACACACACACACACGCACACCACAACATGGACGGGCCTAAAGATTATCACACGAAGTGAAATAAATCAAAGACAAATATCATATGACATCACTCATACATGAACTATAATTTTTTTCAAAACCACAATGAGGTACCATTTCATGCCAGTCAGAATGACTGAGATCCAAAAGTCTACAAGCAATAAATGCTGGAGAGGGTGTGGAGAAAAGGGAACCCTCTTACACTGTTGGTGGG
This sequence comes from Ovis canadensis, assembly GCF_042477335.2. Taxonomy (NCBI): domain Eukaryota; kingdom Metazoa; phylum Chordata; class Mammalia; order Artiodactyla; family Bovidae; genus Ovis; species Ovis canadensis. The sequence goes on along the minus strand of NC_091264.1, from coordinate 19,188,116 downwards.
AATGCAAACTAGTACAGCCACTATGGAGAACTGTGTGGAGATCCCTTAAAAAACTGGAAATAGAACTGCCTTATGACCCAGCAATCCCACTGCTGGGCATATACACTGAGGAAACCAGAATTGAAAGAGACATGTGTACCCTCAGTGTTCATCGCAGCACTGTTTATAATAGCCAGGACATGGAAGCAACCTAGATGTCCATCAGCAGACGAATGGATAAGAAAGCTGTGGTACATATACACAATGGAGTATTACTCAGCCATTAAAAAGAATACATTTGAATCAGTTCTAATGAGGTGGATGAAACTGGAGCCGATTATCCAGAGTGAAGTAATCCAGAAAGAAAAACATCAATACAGTATACTAACGCATATATATGGAATTTAGAAAGATGGTAATGATGACCCTGTATGCGAGACAGCAAAAGAGACACAGATGTATAGAAGTCTTATGGACTCTGTGGGAGAGGGCAAGGGTGGAACGATTTGGGAGAATGGCATTGAAACATGTATAATATCATATAAGAAACGAATCGCCAGTCTAGTTTCGATGCAGGATACAGGATGCTTGGGGCTGGTGCACTGGGATGACCCAGAGGGATGGTACGGGGAGGGAGGTGGGAGGGGGGTTGAGGATTGGGAACACATGTACACCCGTGGCACATTCATGTTGATGTGTGGCAAGCCAATACAATAATGTAAAGTAAAAAAAAAAAAAAAAAAAAAAAACCTTCCCAAAAAAATATATCAAATGACACACTCATACATGAAATATAATTTTTTAATTATGCAAACATATTTACGAAACAGAAACAGGTTTACAGATATCAAAAACAAACTTATGGCTACCAAAAGGGATGTGTAGAGGGGAGGGATAAATCAGGAGCTTGGGATTAACACACACACACAACTGTATATAAGACAGATAACCAACAAGGACCTACTGTATAGTACAGGGAACTCCATTCAGTATTGTATAATAACTTCTATGAGAATAGAAACTGAAAAACAATTAATATATACCTGCAACTCAATCATTTTGCCGTACATCTGAAATTAACACAACTACGTAGGTAACAATACTCCAATAATTTTTTTTTAAGAGAGAAAAGCCATTGATTTTTGATTGTTCAGTTTTCTCCTGTTGCAAGGGGAGAGTAATGACTTCCAAGCTCTTTACAGCCAAGAACAAAAAATGATTTATTGAACATTCACTATGTGCCTGGCAAAGTGTCTTCTAAGTTTCCATAGCTTTAATTCTCCCCAAAGCACCCCAGCAAAGCACGCACTAGTGTAAGCCCAGCAGTGCCTCCTCATGAGCAGCGCCTCAGCAACAGACCCCTCGATGGGCCCTCCTCATTTTAGGAAGGTTTTCGTTCCTTACACACCAGTTAGTCCTGTCATAACTTGGAGAAATTTCAAAGCCCATGTGGGTGACTCATCCAATACTCCAGACTCTTCACTCCTTGCCCTCTCCCCCCTCAGCTGACCACTTCCATTCTACTCTTACGGCCCTCCACCCCCAAGGCCACATCAAAGGCACGCTTGCTGTTGCAGACACTAATCTCTCCATAATCTCAAACACTGCATTTCCTGGCCAGCCACTCTCTTATCTCTCCAGCTCAATCCTCTAGTTCTTCTGCCCCCAAAACACTTCAGGGACTATATGTGAACAATCCATTCATCTTCTCTCTCTCTCTCTCTCTGTCTCTTTCTCTCTCAAACATTACCTTGTACTTATTTCTCTTCCCCTCACTGCATCCACTGAAGCCAAACAGTCTCCCTATTGCTTTACAGTTCCTATAACTTGCCACTCAGGACCCTTCTCTAGGTTTCGCATCTTCTGTGAAATCTCTTTACCTGGAAATCTCTTTCCTTTAATATCTACATGGCTTGTACCTTCATTTCTTTCAGAATTCTGCTCAACTGTCACCTTTGAAAAGCCTTCAAAGTTTGCTAACTTTTCTAGAAAGCAATGCACTCTCCCCCAACACTCCACCCAGTTCTCTCCCTCTTCGCTGCTTTTTTTTTTTTTTTTCCTCCAGGTCATCTTTGAGTCATGCTGTACTTTTGATGTCTTTTTAATTATGAATATACACCCGTGAAATATAAACTCTCTTAAAGTGGGGATTCTGGCCTGCTTTATTTATTGCCTTATTCCAAGTGCTACAACCGTGCCTGGACAAAGGGAGAATTCAATAAATATTAGCTGAAAGAAGACTAAACTTTACAGATGAGAAAACCAAATTTTATAGACTGCATATAAAATGGCTCATCCACTACGGGTACAGAACTGATCGAAGCTGCAAAACTTCTAGCTAAACATGGATCGTCATCACGACATAGTTAGGACTCAGCTGAACGGGCCTCTTGTGTTTCTGCACATCTCAACAAGCGGAGGCACTGGCTGTCCTTTGTCCCAGACTCTTTTCAAAGATATCTGTATACTGATTAGTCGAGAAATTAGAGGTCCTATCTCCCTCCAGAACAAAGGGCAGGCATCCTTGTGGCCTGCTATAAAATGTTTGGATTCCCTAAGTTCAGAGTTTCTCTCCTGTAATGAAACCTACCACACGTACAGGCACAAGCGGGACCTAACACATTGGTGCCTTGGAACTTTGGGCAATGGGATCTATTGCGGTAACTTGAGCATGCTGCTTGCCATGCTGTGAGTTATAAAGTCCATTGTCTCTGAGGAGGAAGTCGTGCCTGTCGCCATCAGCAAAACTTGGCAAGCTGACGTGTGAGCTCACAAGTGGCTCTCAGCCCAACAAAGTTATTGACAAGCCACATACTGCTGACTCCAAGTGCCCCAAGTGCATCCTAGCAGTTTCTAGTATTGATTCTTAGAAACCTAAATTAACCAGATTAAATTTACCTGAATAAATAAACCTAAATTTACCGTTTACTAAAATGGAACCCAACCCTTTATTGGATTCTCTGTACAGTCATGTAGTTGGCTATAGATGAAAGGTTTGACCCTTTGCCTACGTGTATATTTAAGCCAAGGTGCCAGGTGGACCCCCAGCAATGTGTTAAGACATAGGTGGGTTTCATTCCTGATGGACAGTCCAAGGTGACCCTTGCACCACTAACTGGACCGCAGAAGGGCAACCAGGCCCTGGTTCAGGCGTGTGCCACGGTGGCTGGAGACCTTCTGTCCTCATCCTGCTCGCCACCTCCTTCTCAACCTGGGATCTCTTTATTCTGGTCCAGGGGTAGGAAAGCTCACTCTGCAAACTCACTTCTAAATCCCTCTAGAATGGAAGAAGCTGGCACCTTTGTTTTCTGCCTGGCACTTTCCTCAGTGTAGTAGGGACTGAGCACAGATTGTTTGAGTTAAAAGAGGAAACCCTCAGGGATGAAATGGTCAAGAACTGAGGGTTTCCTCCTTTACCCCAGTCAGCCTCTGGCTCATAGACTGGGGCAGAGTGAGGGCAGTGCATTGCTTAGCAATGCTCTAAGGAGACAAGCTCTCCATCCCCTGGCCCTGAGCAGGAGGCACAAGAGAGCCTAGCCACCTGTCCAGGAGAGTGGCATGGAGCAGAGGCCACAGCCACACCTGGAAAGGGGCAGTGAGACAGAACAGGTGTCCCACCACATCCAGACAACCATGGGTCAGTGCCCACCTACCTCTATCACAGTGATGTAGCAATGCAGACCCCTTCTATAACTACGTCATTCTCCCAACAGACATCAAATGAACATTATTGTGACAACTGACCAAAACTGTAACAGAAAGCAAGAGTAATCTGGGGAAACTCATGGTTCTGTTTTAATAGCACACTGGATTACATATGTTGCCTTTCATAATTAAAGTTCTTTACACATTTCAATGCAGTGCTTATACACAACATGAAAATATAATTAAGTCTTGAAACCCTGTTGATCTTTCTGAAAGTAACCAATGGCAATAACTTTGAAAAGCTGGATTTTTCAGTTAGCTTACATTTGTTTTATTAAACTATAATTTTTAGCTCACACATAAGAATTTAAGCAACCTGGGAAATCATAAAAGCGCATTGAGTAGTAAACAACAGGATAACCACACCTCTCTAAGTCAGAGCGTAGCTGCAACAGCTGCCACGTAGTCCAAACACATCCATTGTTTCTCCCTTACATAAAATTTCCACTTTCCTAATTTCATCAGGCTCTCAAGTACTGCCAGAGGAAGGATTCTAAAAGCTACACTAATTATAACTTAGTGGCATTGCATCACAATGATCACAATATAACATCACAAATCAAAATGACAACCGTTTTTCTTACTGATTGATCATCTTACATGAAGATCAGTTAAGACAATCCATAGAATCCTTCAAAACATTTATTACTGGCAAAGTAATTATTTTGATTAAGTTAGGAAATTCTGAAAAACTCTTAATAAAATAACTCATCTGTTCAGTTAAAAGCACATCTTGATGTCTACTTGACCAGGTCAGGAGTGATGGTATGCAACAGAGGTCTGATTTAGTACTAAAATAGAGACTAGACAAACACCCCTAAATTTATCCCCAGAGTTACTGCCACTGGGCACCTGGAAACTCAACCCAGTGGTTATTAACAATATAGAAATGCATCCAACCTACTGGTCACATCATTAAGCTAGTAATTCATTTTCTATGACTCATAACTAACAATCAATGGAAAGAAATAGAGGAAAACAACAGAATGGGAAAGACGAGAGATCTCTTCAAGAGAATTAGAGACACCAAGCGAAAATTTCATGCAAAGATGAGCACAATAAAAAGACAAAAATGGTATGGACCTAACAGAAACAGAAGATATTAAGAAGAGGTGGCAAGAATACAAAGAAGAACTGTACAAAAAAGACCTTCATGACCCAGATAACCATACAGTGTGATCACTCACCTAGAGCACCTTCCTACATCATGCAATGCAAAGTCAAGGGGGCCTTAGGAAACATCACCATGAAGAAAGCTAGTGGAGGTGATGGAATTCCAGTTGAGCTATTTCAAATCCTAAAAGATGATGCTGTGAAAGTGCTGCGCTTTGTATGTCACCAAATTTGGAAAATTCAATAGTGGCCACAGGACTGGAAAAGGTCAGTTTTCATTCCAATCCCAAAGAAGGGCAATGCCAAAGAATGCTCAAACTACTGCACAATTGCACTCATCTCACACACTAGTAAAGTAATGCCCAAAATTCTCTAAGCCAGGCTTCAACAGTACATGAACCATGAACTTCCAGATGTTCAAGCTGGATTTAGAAAAGGCAGAGGAACCAGAGATCCAATTGCCAACACCTGCTGGATCATCGAAAAAGCAAGAGAGTTCCAGAAAAACATCTACCTTTGCTTTATTGACTATGCCAAAGACTTTGACTGTGTGGATCACAATAAACTATGGAAAATTCTGAAAGAGATGGGAATACCAGACCACCTGACCTGCCTCCTGAGAAATCTGTATGCAGGTCAAGAAGCAACAGTTAGGACTGGACATGGAACAACAGACTGGTTCCAAATAGGAAAAGGAGTACATCAAGGCTATATATTGTCACCCTGCTTATTGCCAGTCTGGATGAAGCACAAGCTGGAATCAAGATTGCCGGGAAAAATATCAATAACCTCAGATGTGCAAATGACACCACCCTTAATGCAGAAAGCGAAGAAGATCTAAAGAGCCTCTTCATGAAAGTGAAAGAGGACAGTGAAAATGCTGGCTTAAAGCTCAACATTCAAAAAACAAACATCATGGCATCCAGTCCCATCACTTCATGGCAAATAGATGGGGAAATAATAGAAACAGTGAGAGACTTTATTTTCTTGGGCTCCAAAATCACTGTAGATGGGAACTGCAGCTATGAAATTAAAAGACGTTTGTTCCTTGGAAGAAAAGCTATGACCAACCTAGACAGTATATTAAAAAGCAGAGACATTACTTTGTTGACAATGTTCCATCTAATCAAAGCTATGGTTTTTCCAGTAGTCATGTATGAGTGTGAGAGTTGGCCTATAAAGAAAGCTGAGCCCTGAAGAACTGCTGCTTTTGAACTGTGGTGTTGGAGAAGACTCTTGGGAGTCCCTTGAACTACAAAGAGATCCAACCAGTCCATCCTCAAGGAAATCAGTCCTGAATATTCATTGGAAGGACTGATGCTGAAGCTGAAAACTCCAATACTTTGGCCACCTGACGTGAAGAACTGACTCACTGGAAAAGACCCTGATGCTGCGAAAGAAGAAGGCAGGAAGAGAAGAGGTCAACAGAGGATGAGATGGTTGGATAGCATCACTGACTCAATGGACCTGAGTTTGAGTGAGCTCCGGGAGCTGATGATGGAGAGGGAAGCCTGCCATGCTGCAGTCCATGGGGTCGCAGACAGTCGGACGTGACTGAGCGACTGAACTGAACTGAATGACTCACAGTCACATGATTTCTAGAAAGTGACTTCAGGAGTACTATGAGTCATCCTTGCTAACATCCCTAACTTTACGTAATGTCTTTAAGTCCTATTTTGTCTACATTAAGCTGATTCATTGCTTTCCAGATGTCAGAACCCCTTCCTCCACTGAAGTCTGGAACATTTTCTCATTACATCCTCTATCCTCTGAAAACCGCTCAGCCTAAGCCACTAGCTTTAATGACTTCTCATCCAGAAAGACAGCCTCATGCCTTTCTCACACAGACTAGGCTCTGCTTCAGAGCAAACTTTACAAAACGTTCCTGTTTATCTACTATGTATGAAAATTTTCTCTCCTACCCACCAAATTCAATATCAAATATGGAAAATAGTCGAATAGCTGCAGACACTTGACATTCTGATTCAAAGTGTAACTTATGTTCTACCTTTAGGAGAAAATATGTTAATGTTTATTTTAAGGGTTTCACAATCTACCTCCCCCTCAAATTCTTAAATTATTTCTAGATCTTTCAAGAAATAGTAGAAAAAAATGATAGTTATATAAGCAAAGTATATAAACTTCTCTTCACAGTAACAGCTGGTTTCATAATCAACTATTTTTAAAAATATGAGTTCTTTTCAATGGAAGTCTCAAGTAGTTTTTGATCTATCACAATTCGAATTTGATACAACAATATGCATACTAAATGCTAGGTACAACACAAAACAGATTTTGCATGACAAAATTCCATGTGCAATTGTCTTTTCATTTGCGATCAGTTTTAAGACATTCCCAATCACAAGAGTGGTGCGGCATAATACGGCATTAATTCTTCACCTACTCTAGGCAACTCATAGGTGCTACAATTTATCAGTCATTTGCTGATTACAGATTTGTCTTTCACACTGCAGAAAAGAAATCACATAGAAACTCTACTTGTCATAGTTTTAAAAACTCTCAGCTGAGGAAATACTGAAATACTGAACAAACGTCAAGTCATACTGAAGCACTAATGTGAATCACAGAACAACCAGACTTTCTTCAATTTGATGGAAGCTGTATATCTGCAAACATGTCAAAGGCAGAAATACTTTCGAGTCTAACAAAATCAATTTGCAGAATTGATGGCAGCTCTAAAAATCTTAGAATTATTTCCTTTAAAAGTTTTCAAATTCTTAAGAAAAAGTAGTTACTTTGTAAATATTGATCTCTATTATTTAAGAACATTTTCCCACCTGCTGTTTTCAGATATTGAACTGAAAAGCATGCTCTCCAATGTTAAGGAGGAAGAAAAATACTCACCAGCAAACTCTGCTCGCTGAGCCCACAGCCTATGTTTGTGGAAGGACAGCTACTCCACCATGATCACTTGGCCGGCTGAATCCAAATCCTCAGCAACAGCAAGAGTCTGTATTCAGGGAAATAATTCCAAAAATGAAGGGCCATTATAGGTCACAGTCTTGGATTAGGGGCAGAACAAATCTGGGTTCAGATCCCAGCCAGGTGACCTAGAGCAAGTGATGGAACTGCTCTAATATCAGCTTTCTCATCTTTTTTTTTTTTATATCCTACTTTTTTTTATTTTACTTTATTTTACTTTACAATATTGTATTGGTTTTGCCATACATCAACATGAATCCACCATGGGTGTACACGAGTTCCCAATCCTGAACCCCCCTCCCACCTCCCTCCCCATACCATCTCTCTGGGTCATCCCAGTGCAAGCAACATCTACCTACAAATTGCTCATAATATTAATAGCATCAGGCACAAAGTACTAGGCTCAATTATGAGAGCTATTATCCATGACTAAATAACATGCATCTACTGCCATTTCAAGTTTCTTTAACTTTAATGACTACTTAAAAATACTTTAAAAATGAAAAATGAACCTATCTAAAAAACAGAGATTCACAGACATAGAGAACAGGCTTGTGGTTCCAATCTAGATCTCTTTTTTTTTTTTTCAGTCCAAAATTGAACAATCCAATTTTGAATAAAGTAGTGAAAGTGGCTTATGACTGATCTTTGGCTTATGACTGATCTTTGGGTCAATCAATCTTTCTCTACTTAATATTATATTATCTGTTTTTGGTTTTTATTGTTGTTGTTGTTGTTGTTGTTGTTTTTTGTTAGATGCAGCTTATCAGATTCAGAGAATTTAATTCTATTCCTATTTTTTAAACATTTTTACCAGGAATGGATGTTAAATATTTTCAAATACTTTTTTCTGTGTCTGAGAGGATAACTTGATTTTCCTTTTTAGTTTAATAATTTGGCAAATAACATTGATTGGTTTTCTAATGTTGAACCATATAGTAGTGATACATTTTCCTTTTTGTAAGTTGTTGCATTTAATCTGCTAAAAGTTTGCATAAATGTTTACTTCTATGTCTATAAGGAATTTCAGTTTGTAGTTTTCTTTTCTTATTACATCTTCATCTGGTTTTGGTATCAGGGTAATTCTGGTTGAGTTGGGTGAATGAATAACTTGGAATATTTTAACCCTCTTCTGCATTCTCAGAAAGATTGGGTAAAATTAGGTATTATTTCTGCCTTAAATTTTTCTAGGATTCATTTGTGAAACTACTTAGACCTGAAGTTTTCAATGTAGGTAGGTTTTTAACTATAAATTCAATACTTTTGAAGATATAATAAGGCTAGTCAGGGTATCTATTTCTTCTTGAGTGATCTTTATTGGAAACTTCAGAGAAACTGTTCATTTCATCCAAGTTGTTGAATTTATTGGAATAAAATTGTCCATAACATCTCTTTATTATCCTTTTGACATCTGTACTCTGTAGCTTCTATAGGGCTGTCACAGCTCTTATTTTTAACATGAATCATATGTATCTCCTTTCTGTTTATCTTGATCAGTGTGGCTAAAATTTCATCAACTTTATTCAACTTCTCAGTGAACTGGTTTTCGTTTTCATTCACTTTTCTTCATTGTTGAGTTTTCTATTTCATTGATTTCTACTCTGACATTTATTATTCCCTATTTTTACTTAATGTGGATTTGCTTTTCTCTTCTCTTAATTTCTTAAGGTAGAAACTGAGGTCACAGACTTCAGACTTTCCTTCTTTTCTAGTATATGTACTTAGTGCTATGAAATTCACCACAAAGTACTGTTCTGGCAGCATCCCATGAATTTTGATATACTGTTTTTATTTTCATTTAGTTCAAAATGCTGTTTAATTACAGTTTTATTATTTTGACCAATGAGTTAATTAAAGTATGTCATTTCAAGTATGTCATTTCATTTCTAAATATTTAGGGATTTTTGAGAACTATCATGTTATTCATTTATAATTTAATTCCATTGCAGTTAGATGACATACTTTGAATGATTCAAATGCTTTTAAATTTATTGAGACTTCTTTCATGACTCATAATACAATCTATATTGTCAAATGTTCCGTGTGCACTTGAAAATAATATGTATCCTGCTATTGTTCGATAGAGTATCTTATACATGTCATTCTGATCTAGTTGACAGTCTTACTCAAAACTTCTCTATCCATTTCTGTCTATCTGTACTATCAATTATTAAGAAATAATTATTAAATTTTCTGCAGTTCTATCGGTTGTATTTTGAAGCTCTGCTAGGTACACAAACTTTTAGAATTATTATGTCCTCTTTGTTCCACCTATTTTTCATTTCTGTCTTGTCTTTTTCCTGTTGTTTGATTTTCCTTTACGTTGTTGATTAGTTAAATGCTTTTTAAATTATTTTAGTCATTGTTGTAGTGTTTATAGTGTACTCCTTTAACTTATTACTATCTATTTTCAAATGATATACCACTTAAATCATGTAAGAATCTTGAAATAGTATACTCCTATTTCAATCCTCTCACCTTTGTATATATATTTTAATTATTTCAATTGTTTTACTTAAATTTTAATATATAACATAACTTTACATAAAAGCCTTGCTATATATTACTTTATTGTTGTTTACCTAACCAATTATTTCTTGAAGATATTTTACAAGTAAAAAAAAATATATATAGCCCTTAAGAGCTAAATGAATTCAAATCGAGTTACATATTCCAAAAGCATTTAAGAATAAGTGATGGCTCTTCCACAAAAACCTGTTCCTTCTCCTCGGTGAGTTTCTTTTATAAAAACAGTTGATTTCCATTATTGTGTTAATTTCTGAACAAAGCAATTCATACATATATACCCATATACATATTCTTACTCAAATTGTTTCCATTGTGGTTTATCACAGGATACTGAACATACTGTGCTCTACAGCAGGGCCTTGTTGTTTATCCATCCGATATATGATAGCTTGCATCTTGCTGTTTTCTATGTCACTAATGGTGTCACAATCAGCTAGTCTCTCAACTGGAACTCATATAACTTGCTTAAGACACTCTGTGCTACACCTCTGCCCCTCACATGTAATCGAACACAGCCCTGTCCATTTATGAACAGCTTATGAACTGTCGGCGCCTGCCTTGACCGCACACACACGGGGGGGGATCGCAACAGGAGCCCGGGTGGGCCCCACAGGTTCAAGAGTGCTATCTGCCTGGCCTTTCACAGAGCAGCTTTGCCAGCCTCCAATCTGAACTCGCAACGGCCACTCCGCCACCAGACCTCAGGCTCCTCTGTTCTAGATCTCCGGGTCCAGTCCACAGACTCCCGAGCCTCCCTCCAGGCCATGCTGTTCCCGCAGGGTCTGGTTCCCTCTTCCCACAGGAGCCTCCACAGCAGGGCCTCCTCCTCTGTGTCCCCCCGGGCTCCCCGCCCTGCACGTCCACCCCCCACTGCGCTCTCCACACACCTGGGGGGGTTCACGCTAGTGACCTTTGACCAGTATGCCTTCTCCTCAGTAAACTTCCCCAGCCACACTCTGTCTGCTAGGAAAGTGTCTGCTTATTCTTTAAGACATAGATAAAATCTCAGTCACCGGCCCCCAGGGTGTTTACTGAATGCTATTCATTTACTTCCATCACCTGATATAATGTGAATTCCCCAGGATTAGGCACCATCTATTATCATTTCCAGTCTTTCCACCGGTCGGATGTTTGGCACGCTGCAGGTACTAAATTGCCATTTTTGAGTGAGTAAAATGTATATAAATTAGCTCATGGGTTAGTGAATTCTACCCAGGAAAATATGTACGTGAATTGTAAAGACAGAAAGGCACTTGGGGGAAAAAGGAATAGACCCTATGGTAAAGACAAGATGTTGAAAAGTTATCAAAAATTATCTTAGAGAGATAAACTCAAAGAAAAATATAAAAGACCATGAATGGTATCTTGTAATCAAAGCCAATTTTTTTTTAATGATTTACTGGCATTAAATCAAATGCTATTTCCCAGAGCAACTTTACGTTATAAACTAAACATCAACTGTAACCAAAAGCCATCACAAAAATATAGTCATGGTATGAAAAAATCAATAGTTATTTAGATAACTATTGTGTTGGCCAAAAAATTCATTTGAGTTTTTCACAAACTGTTTTAGAAAAACCCAAAGGAACTTTTTGGCCACACTGATATTTGTGCTCAGAAATTCTTGTAGACTTTGACAATTAAGGTGTAAGTCTCCCTCTCTTTTCACACTTTATCTCCTGTCACCTTTATCCTCAGTATCAGAAGGCTTTGGCTCATAATTCACTGAAAAGGGAAGTTTTCCGGTACAAGATCTCACAACTTCAACCCCCTCCTCACACTTAACAAACACATCCTCAAATCTCCCTGGTCTTCTTCCATCTTCATCTGGGTAAAAAGTGGAACTGCCTCTTGTCCAGTGGTAATCTCTCCATTCATATTTTAAGTCCCAACTCTTCTCAATTTGTCAAGGACCTTCCTCTATCAATCAAGGGATTTGCTTCCTGAGCCTCCAGCCTCTTCCCTTCCTCTTGGCTCCACATGGTGGGTGTAAGGGGAGGAAGAGACATTTGTGCTTGGAGTGTTGGCAGGATGGGATGTAAAATGTCGATTTGGGAATGGAGATCTGAAAGACTTCATTTACAATCATGCAAACGGAAAAGGAGTTAGTGAGTGCAACATGGAACTGAGAACTTGGAGCGGATCCTGCTGTGCACCCACTGCTAGGGAATAAAGAAGGCAGAGGGGAAAGTAAAAAAAATAAAAGGCAACCAGCCAAGAACATGAAATCCAACGGTGGAGAGCTTCCAGAAGGCTGGTTGGTCCCCAGTGCCAAACAATACAGAGAGATTTTAAATGAAGGAAGTAAAGGCAACCCAGGAGAAGAGAAGCTACTTATGTCTATGAAGCCTGACAACATTCAGATGTAAACTCCATTTACAAATTCTTCACTGTCACGATTCCCGGCTGTGAGTTAGCTTCTCAGTACATGCGTGCTCAGTTGCTCAGTCGTGTCCAGCTGTTTGCAACCCCATGGACTGTAGCCCGCCCACCAGGCTCCTTCTGCCCATGGAATTTTCCAGGCAAGAATACTGGAGTGGGTTGCCATTTCTGGCTCCAAACATTTTTTAAAAGTGCCAGAGAAGCATCACCATACTCTGAGAGCCCAGTTTCAGCAGAGTCATCAGACCTCAAAGGACTGCAGTAAGAGGGAATATACAGGAAGTTGCTTACTGAGAACGGCCCTTTCTCTACACGATCAAATTTGGGTCTTCTCTATTGTTTGCAGAATTACTCACATTTTCTAATCCTTTCCCTCTCTTAGAACATGGGTCTCGAAGTCCTGCCACCATTGCCTCAGCAGCATTTCCATCATTTGTGAACTCTAAGAGTTTAAATAATCTCACCCTGGCTAACTAGGAAACTCATTAGCATGTGTAGTTCAGTTCAGTTCAGTCTCTCAGTTGAAACCAACTCTTTGCAACCCCATGCACTGCAGCACGCCAGGTTTCCCTGTCCGTCACCAACTCCTGGAGCTTACACAAACTCATGTCCATCGAGTCGGTGATGCCGTCCAGCCATCTCATCCTCTGTCATCCCCTTCTCTTCCTGCCTTCAATCTTTCCCAGCATCAGGGTCTTTTCCAGTGAGTCAGTTCTTCACATCAGGTAGCCAAAGTATCAGAGTTTCAGCTTCAGCATCAGTCCTTCCAATAAATATTCGGGACTGATTTCCTTGAGGATGGACTGGCTGGGTCTCCTTGCAGTCCAAGGGACTCTCAAGAGTCTTCTCCAACACCACAGTTCAAAAGCATCAATTCTTCAGGGCTCAGCTTTCTTTATAGTCCAACTCTCATACTCATACATGACTACTGGAAAAACCATAGCTTTGACTAGAGAGACCTTTGTCAGCAAAGTAATGCCTCTGCTTTTTAATATGCTATCTAGGTTGGTCATAGCTTTTCTTCCAAGGAGCAAGGGTCTTTTAATTTCATGACTGCAATCACCATCTGCAGTGATTTTGGAGCCCCCCAAAAAATAAAGTCAGCCACTGTTTCCATTGTCTCCCCATCTATTTGCCATGAAGTGATGAGACTGGATGCCATGATGCTTGTTTTTTGAATGTTGAGCTTTAAGCCAGCTTTTTCACTCTCCTCTTTCACTTTCATCAAGAGGCTTTTGAGTTCCTCTTCACTTTCTCCCATAAGGGTGGTATCATCTGCGTATCTGAGGTTATTGATATTTCTCCCAGCAATCTTGATCCCAGCTTGTGCTTCATCCAATTCAGCATTTCGCATGATGTACTCTGTATATAAGTTAAAATAAGCAGGGTGACAATATACAGCTTTGACGTACTCCTTTCCATATTTGGAACCAGTCTGTTGTTCGATGTCCAGTTCTAACTGTTGCTTCTTGACCTGCATACAAATTTCTCAGGAGGCAGGTCAGGTAGTCTGGTATCCCCATCTCTTGAAGAATTTTCCACAGTGTGTGGTGATCTACAAAGTCAAAGGCTTTGGCCTATAAAGCAGAAATAGATGTTTTCTGGAACTCTCTTGCTTTTCCTATGATCCACCGGATGTTGGCAATTTGATCTCTGGTTCCTCTGCCTTGTCTAAATCCAACTTGAACATCTGGAAGTTCATAATTCACGTACTGTTGAAGCCTGGCTTGGAGAATTTTGAGCATTACTTTGCTAGCATATGAGATGAGCGCAATTGTGCGGTAGTTTGAGCATCCTTTGACATTGTCCTTCTTTGAGATTGGAATGAAAACTGACTTTTTCCAATCCTGTTGCCACTGCTGAGTTTTCCAAATTTGCTGGCATACTGAATGCAGCTCTTTCACAGCATCATCTTCTCATACGTGAACTCCACAATTACAACTCACTGCTGAATAACCATTGACAGGAGAATGTTGGATCCCACCAAAAAAAGATATCCCACATCCAAGGGCAAAGGCGAAGCCCCAGCAAGATGGCAGGAGGGGCAAAGTTGCGTTTGGAATCAAACCCCATACCTGCCAGAGACGCTCGGAGGGTTCAAACAAAACATTGTCACGCCAGGACCCAGGGACCCCACAGAAACTGAGCCAGACTTTAATCTCCTTCAGAGGTACAGGTCAGCAGTGGCTGGTTGCAGGGGCAGGGGCTCTGGATGCAGCTACCTGGGTCACCCAGCCTGTGGCATAAGCCCTCTTGGAGGAGGTCGCCATTAACCCCACCATAGAGCCGCTGAACAGATGACCCATAAACTGTAGAACAATTATACCAAAGAAATTCTCACATTGTTAAGTTCTAGGGCCCAAAACAGATTTCCCAACCTAGGGATCTGCCAAAGGGACTGAGAACCCGTAGGGAACTTGACTTTGGAGGCAAGTGGGATTTGATTACAGAACTTCCACAGGACCAGGAAAGCAAACTCTTGGAGGGCAAAAGAAAACCATGTGTGCACCAGAACCCAGGAGAAAGGAGCAGTGACCCCACAGGAGACTGACTCAGACTTGCTGTGAGTGTCCAAGAGTGTATGGACTGTAGCCTACCAGGCTCCTCTGTCCGTGGAATTTTCCAGGCAATAGTACTGGAGTGGATTGCCATTTCCTCCTCCAGGGGATCTTCCCAACACAGGGATCGAACCCAGGTCTCCTGCATTGTAGACAGACGCTTTACCATCTGAGCCACCCGGGAAGTCGAGAGAGAGTAAAATTAGCCAAGATGGTGTGTAGAGGCTCTCTTGCCCCACGTTTTGTAAATAATGACTGTGTAATAGCTGAGATCACTTTGTAGCACTGCATATGCTCATCACGAGCTACCCACTTGGTCAGAGGCTACTGTGTGGGGCGAGGGTATATGAGCTCCACCTAAAAAGCAGCAGCATTTACTGCTGCTTAACGGTTGTGTCCGCTGGGTCAGCCGCGAGCAGAGAGGATACAGCGTGTCTGCTCTGTGGCTGCTGCATCAGCCAGGAGAGAATAAACGCTTCTGCAGCTCCTAAGGCTCCTTGAGTTTTCTTTCAGCTTCCCCACTTGCACCTCATCTACCATGGGGTCAGTGAACAATGCACACAGTGAGCTAGAGCAAGACAACTGGACATGTCAGCAGGTCACCCAGACAGCATGATAAACATATTACCCACCTGTGACACTATGATTAAGGCAAGAACTGCATCTTTGGTCCCCATCCATATTTCTTGCATAAAGCTCCTAAATCCTTGAGATGAGAGTGACATAAATGTTTTTGTTATGTGACTTTGAGGAGGCACCTAAGGATGGGGGCTGGTTGCCAGAAGAAGCAACAATGTGATTAGAGGGCTGGCACTTCATAGTCCCCTCCCCGACCTACATGGAGGAGAAGCGGGCAGGATGTTGGGTCATTCGCCAAAGGCCAATGATTTAATCAATCATGCCTATGCAATGAAGCCTCCATAAAAACCCCAGGAGGATGGGGCTTGGGAGCTTCTGGTTGATTGCCACATGGGTACCTGGAGAGGACATGCAATCCCTGAACCCTTTCCCCACGCCATGCCTTGCGCCTCTCTGTCATCTGACTGTTCTGGAGTTATAACCCTTTACGATAAACCAGTAATCCAATAAGTAAAATGTTTGAGTTCTGGGAAGTGCTCTAGCAAAATGATCACCCCCATGAAAGGGTCATGGGACCCTCTGATTTACAGTCACTCAGAAGTACAAGTAACAATCTGGACTTTGAATGGGCATTCGAATTCCAAGGAGGGGCTGAGAATCTGTAGTTGGTGCGTGAGAAGCACAGGTAACAACCTGGGCTTTCAAGTGGCCACAGAAGTGGCTGTGGCAAAGCAGTCTTGTAGGACTAACCCCTTCACTTCTGGGTATGATGCTCTCTCCAGGTAGACGGGGTCAGGATTGACCACAACCCAGCTATGGTTCCTGGAATCGTTGGTTAATGTGGAGAAACCCAACCTTGCATTCATAGGAAATGAGTGATAAAACTGTTGATCTCATAGCAAAGAGAAACGCCACACGTAAAACATTTTTTTAACCTATTAACCTGATACTCAAGGAAAAACATAATAATTTTGAGTTACAGTCAGCCTTATTACTTCTAGACCTTGATTCGGTGGCTTCAGGGAGCTGTACAGAGCAAGAAAATTGTGAGTTAAACAGAACCTACGATGAAGTTGAGTTGCTGCCCTTGGAAGAATGTCTGCATGGCCAACAAGAAGCTTGTCATGCAGCATCAGCTTATCATTTAGTAAATGATAGAATCTATTCCTCAGTTTCGTAGGCTCAGCCGTGATTTGCTGGTGTGCCAAGAGTGGGTCATTTCCTGGTACAGAGTAGCGCCAACCAGGCTCGCCAGTAACTGACTCAGAAATGAGCCCGTCTGAGAGTTGTAATAAAGATCTCAAGCCCCACATGGGTTGGATCACAAGTCAGTGCGGTCAGGACCTCTTCTCCCTGCAAAGCGTCTAAGCATCTTCTGCTGAAGATAAAATGGAAAACAACCAGCCCTTTAGATAAATCTGAACTTGAATGTTGACCCACAGCCTGCAGCCATCTGCCTGGGAGGCCAAACACGTTATCTACAATCAGCAGCCCAGGAAACCAGCCTGCCCTGAGTCAAACCTGCAGGAAAACCCAGACTGCTATCTCTAGGGACAATGCAGGAAGCCAAACAATAACTTTGGTAACAACCAGCCCCAAATGGCCCAGACTCATGTAAGAACTGATAGCTTTCAATCCCGGACCAACCAAAGAAAGACAAATACACACCGTAACCAATCACACAGGATGCCCTGCGTCTAGCAAGCCTGCCTACAGCTTCCCCTTGCCCCAGCCTCCAACCAGGGCACTCCTGAAGCCTTCCCCTATTCCCACCCTGAAGCACGACAACTCCTCTGTCTGCCCTTAAGTCTCTGCCAAAATGTTGGTGGCTGACTCCTTTGCTACCATGAGATCAGAATAAACCAGCTTCACTTTTCTCATTTGGTTGGTCTTAGTTTATTTCCAGAGCCTTATGGATAAGCCAGGTGAGCTGCCCATAATGATGTCTGCCAGGATACCTGGTCCAGTCTGTTCCAAATTGCTCAGGAATGCTGAAAGATGCCTCCATTCTGGAGTCCTAAGAATAAAATAACAATTTCATCTTAACCACAGAGTTTAGAGACTGCCTGGTTGTTGATTCCTTCCATTGTCTATTTGATGATGGTGACCATGATGACGGTGATGAGGGCAACAGGGATGATGGCTGCTGCTGCTGCTAAGTCACTTCAGTCGTGTCCAACTCTGTGTGACCACATAGATGGCAGCCCACCAGGCTCCTCCATCCATGGGATTTTCCAGGCAAGAGGGGATGATAGCTAGCATCAAATGCTCTTAGGTCCTCTGATGGGCACTTGCATCACATAATTAGCTCTTAAAGTGCTACAGTCCCACCTGAGGACACGTTAGAAATACAAGCTCTCTGCTCCCTCTGCTGACTGACTCACTCTCCAGCTGATTCTGATGCCGCTGAAGTGTATTCTTTACAAATGACTCCATTTTGTTCCCGTCTATGGCTGAGTAATATTCCTCTGTGCATATATATATATATCAGTTCAGTTCAGTTCAGTTGCTCAGTCGTGTCTGACTCTTTGTGACCCCATGAATTGCAGCACGCCAGGCCTCCCTGTCCATCACCAACTCCCGGAGTTCACGTCCATTGACTCAGTGATGCCATCCAGCCATCTCATCCTCGGTCGTCCCCTTCTCCTCCTGCCCCCAATCCCTCCCAGCATCAGAGTCTTTTCCAATGAGTCAACTCTTCGCATGAGGTGGCCAAAGTACTGGAGTTTCAGCTTTAGCAACATTCCTTCCAAAGAAATCCCAGGGCTAATCTCCTTCAGAATGGACTGGTTGGATCTCCTTGCAGTTCAAGGGACTCTCAAGACTCTTCTCCAACACTACAGTTCAAAAGCATCAGTTCTTTGGTGCTCAGCCTTCTTCACAGTCCAACTCTCACATCCATACATGACCACAGGAAAAACCATAGCCTTGACTAGACGGAACTTAGTCGGCAAAGTAATGTCTCTGCTTTTCAATATGCTATCTAGGTTGGTCATAACTTTGCTTCCAAGGAGTAAGCATCTTTTAATTTCATGGCTGTAGTCACCATCTGCAGTGATTTTGGAGCCCAGAAAAATAAAATCTGACACTGATTCCACTGTTTCCCCATCTATTTCCCATGTAGCGATGGGACCGGATGCCATGATCTTCCTTTTCTGAATGTTGAGCTTTAAGCCAACTTTTTCACTCTCCACTTTGACTTTCATCAAGAGGCTTTTTAGTTCCTCTTCACTTTCTGCCATAAGGGTGGTGTCATCTGCATATCTGAGGTTATTGATATTTTTCCTGGCAATCTTGATTCCAGCTTGTGTTTCTTCCAGTCCAGCGTTTCTCATGATGTACTCTACATAGAAGTTAAATAAGCAGGGTGACAATATATGGCCTTGACGTACTCCTTTTCCTATTTGGAACCAGTCTGTTGTTCCATGTCCAGTTCTAACTGTTGCTTCCTGACCTGCATACAGATTTCTCAAGAGGCAGGTCAGGTGGTCTGGTATTCCCATCTCTTTCAGAATTTTCCACAGTTTCTTGTGATCCACACAGTCAAAGGCTTTGGCATAGTCAATAAAGCAGAAATAGACATTTTTCTGGAACTCTTTTGCTTTTTTGATGATCCAGTGGATGTTGGCAATTTGATCTCTGGTTCCTCTACCTTTTCTACAACCAGCTTGAACATCAGGAAGTTCACGGTTCACATATTGTTGAAGCCTGGCTTGGAGAATTTTGAGCATTACTTTACTAGCATGTGAGATGAGTGCAATTGTGCAGTAGTTTGAGCATTCTTTGGCATTGCCTTTCTTTGGGATTGGAATGAAAACTGACCTTTTCCAGTGCTGTGGCCACTGCTGAGTTCCAAACTTGCTGGCACATTGAGTGCAGCACTTTCACAGCATCATCTTTCAGGATTTGAAACAGCTCAACTGGAATTCCATCACCTCCACTAGCTTTGTTCATAGTGATGCTTTCTAAGGCCCACTTGACTTCACATTCCAGGATGTCTGGCTCTAGATGAGTGATCACACCATCGTGATTATCCAGGCCATGAAGATTTTTTTGTACAGTTCTTCTGTGTATTCTTGCCACCTCTTCTTAATATCTTCTGCTTCTGTTAGGTCCAGACCATTTCTGTCCTTTATCGAGCCCATCTTTGCATGAAATGTTCCCTTGGTATCTCTAATTTTCTTGAAGAGATCTCTAATCTTTCCCATTCTGTTGTTTTCCTCTATTTCTTTGCATTGATCGCTGAAGAAGGCTTTCTTATCTCTTCTTGCTATTCTTTGGAACTCTGCATTCAGATGTTTATATCTTTCCTTTTCTCTTTTGCTTTTTGCCTCTCTTCTTTTCACAGCTATTTGTAAGGCCTCCCCAGACAGCCATTTTGCTTTTTTGCATTTCTTTTTCATGGGGATGGTCTTGATCCCTGTCTCCTGTACAATGTCACAAACCTCAGTCCATAGTTCATCAGGCACTCTATTAGATCTTGTCCCTTAAATCTATTTCTCACTTCCACTGTATAATCATTAGGGATTTGATTTAGATCATACATGAATGGTCTAGCGGTTTTCCTACTTTCTTCAATTTAAGTCTGAATTTGGCAATAAGGAGTTCATGATCTGAGCCACAGTCAGCTCCCGGTCTTGTTTTTGCTGACTGTATAGAGCTTCTCCACCTTTGGCTGCAAAGAATATAATCAATCTGATTTCAGTGTTGACCATCTGGTGATGTCCATGTGTAGAGTCTTCTCTTGTGTTGTTGGAAGAGGGTGTTTGCTATGACCAGTGCATTTTCTTGGCAAAATTCTATTAGTCTTTGCCCTGCTTCATTCTGCATTTCAAGGCCAAATTGCCTGTTACTCCAGGTGTTTCTTGACTTCCTACTGTTTCATTCCAGTCCCCTATAATGAAAAGGACATCTTTTTTGGGTGTTAGTTCTAAAGGGTCTTGTAGGTCTTCATAGAACTGTTCAACTTCAGCTTCTTCAGCATTACTGGTTGGGGCATAGACTTGGATTACGGTGATATTTAATGGTTTGCCTTGGAAATGAACAGAGATCATTCTGTCGTTTTTGAGACTGCATCCAAGTACTGCATTTCAGACTCTCTTGTTGACCATGATGGCTACTCCATTTCTTCTGAGGGATTCCTGCCCGCAGTAGTAGATATAATGGTCATCTGGGTTAAATTCACCCATTCCAGTCTATTTTAGTTTGCTGATTCCTAGAATGTCGACGTTCACCCCTGCCATCTCTTGTTTGACCACTTCCAATTTGCCTTGATTCATGGACCTGAGATTCCAAGTTCCTATACAATATTGCTCTTTACAGCATCAGATCTTGCTTCTATCACCAGTCACATCCACGGCTGGGTATTGTTTTTGCTTTGGCTCCATGCCTTCATTCTTTCTGGAGTTATTTCTCCACTGATTTCCAGTAGCATATTGGGCACCTACTGACCTGGGGAGTTCCTCGTTCAGTATCCTATTATTTTGCCTTTTCATACTGTTCATGGGGTTCTCAAGGCAAGAATACTGAAGTGGTTTGCCATTCCCTTCTCCAGTGGACCACATTCTGTCAGACCTCTCCACCATGACCCGCCCGTCTTGGGTTGCCCCGCAGGCATGGCTTGGTTTCATTGAGTTAGACAAGGCTGTGGTCCTAGTGTGATTAGACTGACTAGTTTTCTGTGAGTATGGTATCAGTGTGTCTGCCCTCTGATGCCCTCTTGCAACACTTACCATCTTACTTGGGTTTCTCTTACCTTGGGCGTGGGGTATCTCTTTACGGCTGCTCCTTACCTTGGATGAAGGGTATCTCCTCACCGCTGCCCTTCCCGACCTTCAACGTGGGATAACTTCTCTAGGCCCTCCTTCGCCAGTGAAGCCACCGCTCCTTGGATGTGGTTGATCTTCCCAGTCGCCACCCTTAGCCTCGGTCACAGAGTGGCTGCTCTCAGCCCCCAACCCTGGCCTCGAACACGGGGTGGCTCCTCCAGACCGTTGCCCCTGACCTCGGAATGGGGTGGCTCCTCTCAGCCGTTCCTGGCACTCTCGGCCGCTGCCCCTGACCTCGTACATGGGGTAGCTCCTCTCCGCCACGCTGAGTGTGCCAACCGTCGCAGCTGCTTATCACATCTTCTTTATCCATTTCTTTGCTGATGGACACTTAGATTACTTCCACATCCTGGCTACTGTAAACAGTGCTGCAATGAACATTCATAGACGTGTGGATGGACTGAGAGGCTGTCATACAAAGTGAAGTAAGTCAGAAAGAGAAAAACAACTATTGTATATTAATGCGTATATGTAGAATCTAGAAAGATGGTTTAGATTGTCTTTACAAAACAGAAATAAAGACACAGATGTAGAGAAAAATGTATGGATACGCAGGGTGGCAAGGGTGGGATGAATCAGGAGACTGGGGTTGACACATATACACCACTGACTCTGTGTGTCAAATAGATTAACTAACGAGAACCTTCATACTGTGTATATATACACTTCATAAAACCTATAGGAAGTATAAACATTATACTTTACAGATCAGTTTTTCCTAATGGAAAGGAAATCCAAAAGAAACAGGAACATGTGAATTCTTTCTTTCTTTCTTAGCTGTGCCGCACAGCACCCACTATCTTAGTTCCCTGACCAGGGATCCGACCTAGACCCATCAGTGAGACTGTAAAGTCTTAACCATTGGACCACCAGGGAATTTCTTACCATGAATTCATTTTAATTCACATTATTCTAAAATGAAAACTCTGAGGCCCAAGGCAACTAAGTAACTCGCCCAAACTCCCACATCCAGAAAGGGATAAAGGCTGAATTCCCACCCAGGCCGTCAGATTCTCTCGTTATGCAGAAAGATACAAAATTTTGTCCACTTTTCTTAAATAAATCTATGTGAACACTATTCCCTGTGTGAGATTTTAAGAAATTAAAATAGCAGAAGGATAAACATAAGAGGAAAATATTCTATTAAAGATTTTTTTCCCCCAGAGCCCTGAAGAAGCCTTGGGGATTGTTTGCATTGACTTTGCCCATTTTCCCCCTCAAGGCTATATAACAGTGAATTACTGAAAAACACAAATTGAGATCAGTCTCAACCAAATGAGATCACTCATGTGAAGATACTTTGTAAGGAGTCCTGAAGATTCAAGTTACTGCCATTATTGTTAGTAGAACCAATAAAAGCATCTGTAAAGTGATCTCCCTGTGACTGATGCTGCGTCTGCTCAGTGCCAGTAGGCTGGTCGAGGTGGGAGAAAGAAGTCTGTCAAGCCAGTCATTTGGTTCTGTCTAGTCCAAAACAATGGATAGATCATTTTTCATCCAATTATTTCAGCAAAACTAAGCCGTTGCTTTGTTTGGATGTTTCTGTGTGTATATCTCTGTGCCTTTTTCCATATTTAAGTCTCCAGGCATCCTCCCCTGCTTCCTTAACTGTTTCGTGGAACTGTTCTGAGTTTGATCTGAGCTTTTTCAAGAGGTTTGTCTCATTTCATCGTCTCTCTCAAGCATGCTTAACAAATATTTCTTAACATTCCTGGATGTTTTTCTTGACCCAGCAAGAACAATCATGAGTGGATGTGGCAGTACTGGGCATTCACAGTTTGCAAAATGTCCTGGGCAGTGAACCTCTTTGTTATTTAGGATGAGTTTCTCCAGGGCTCTACTGAATTAATAATAGAAATAGCATAGTATTAAATTTACGTGAAAACTTGACAGTGCACATAACACTATCTCACATTTCATGTACTTTAAGCATGTATTTTGCCCAATTCTATCCTAAATGACTATGTATAATATTGCGTTGGCCAAACACTTCATTAGGGTTTCCCCGTAATATGTTATGGAAAAACCAGAGTGGACTTTTTTTGCCCAAACCAATGTAATATGTAATGTGCTATATAGTTCACACATTTTTGAGTAAAACTTTTGAAATTAAAAACTAACAATAACAATAACAGCTACAACTACTGATTGAAGGTCTGAGATGTTCCAAGATCTTCCAGCCCTTGCTTCTACCCTGTAAGGCTAGAGGATGGAAGGGATCTATTAAAAATAAGACAACAGGCCCCAAATGGAGTCACTTATGCTATGCCCAAGGCCGACAAACTGAGACTTAATTACAGTTTTGGTTCTCCCAAAAATGGAATCTTAAACCAGTCAATCAGAAATCACTCCATCAGCTCCAGTGAGGTAACGCTCTGATAGACCCTGCCGGGTTTTTTGTTTTTTTTTTTTTTTTAATTTTCTTGTTCCCCCTTCCTTCTGCCAGAATTGAGCTCCATCTAGACCACCTCAGTGTTGGTTATTTTACTTCAACTTATCCTAACAACTGTATTATTAATCTCATTGACCTGAGGATGAAACTCAGCCACGCACCCTGCAGTCAACTGCTCCATGGAAGCAAGCAGAGGAATCCTGGGAGGAGAGGGTTAAGCTAACTCACTGGTGAGCTGACCACTTGGATACCACACCGACAAGATAAAATCAGTGCACACACCTTGTGTTTCCCTCTATAAAATATTTCACATGTATAAGAATTTACTTAGCAACTACACAACAATAGCAACAATAAGATTTTTGCCATCCAGCGTACGTATCATTTTACAGATGGGAAAACACTCCAGTGTGGCTTGGCAGTATATACTGTAGGTAGAAAATAGAAACTTAAAGTTAACATTGCTGTCTCCTTTTAGTGAAAAAAGAAATGGAGACACAGGAACTTTGCATGAGTCAGACAAATATCATATGATATCACTCATATGCGGAATCTAAAAAAAGATACAAATGAGCTTATGTACAAAACAGAGACTCACATAGAAAATGCTATGGTTACCAAAGGAGAAAGTGGGGGGAGGGATAAATTAAGAGTTTGGGATCAACATATATGCACTACTATATATAAACTAATGGTAAAATAATCTGCCTGCCAATGCAGGAGACTTAAGAGACACGGTTTCGATCCCTGGGTGGGGAAGATCCCCTAGAGGCGGTCACGGCAACCCACTCCTGTATTCTTGCCTGGAGAATCCCATGGACAGAAGAGCCTGGAGGGCTACAGTCCGTAGGGTCGCAACATCGAACACAACTGAAGCAACTTAGCACACACACATATATAAAATAGATAATCAACAAAGACCTACTGTATAGCACAAGGAACTACGCTCAATATCCTATAATAACCTAAGTGGGAAAATAACTTGATACAGAGTAGATATATGTATAATCGTATCACTTTGGTGCAAACCTGAAACTAACACAATATTGTAAATCAACTATACTGCAATATAAAACTTCTTAAAAGAAGTAAAGAAATTTTAAAAAATTAAAATTAAAAAAGTGATACTTTGTAAAATCAAACCTCCTGCAAGTTAATGAGAGCAGTGGAACAGTGATCTGAATCTCCTTTCTTCCACTGACATAATTTTGCCAACACACCACACTGAGAGGTCTGCACCCCTGGGATTACTATTTTCAACTCTCTGTACATGTGAGCCAGGAATCCTGGAGAATGTTTCCAATTAGAACCTTCCTGGGATCCCAATCAGTTCCTCAGCAGGAAAGAGGTTCTCCTGAAGCCTGGGACTGTGGGACCCACTGCAGACAGTCTAGCCTAGAGCTGGCAACTGGGATGGCTTCTCAAGACCACAGGAAAGTGACACTTGCCCTTCTATAGACTCACCTAGGGAGCATCTCCAAGGCTGAAAGGAAGGATTTCATTTGAAAGTAACCATCATCAGGGCCACCCAGAGAGACAGGGAAGGCACTTTAGTTAAAGCCACTAGATGTCTGTATCTGATCTTTGAGATCAACAATTCTGGGAGTTCTATAATGCTTTCTGTCTTGAGGAGTGGAGGGTCACTGGTGCCAGGCAAGAATCAAGTGCCTCCTTAGTCTGTCATGCTAATAACCTCCAGAACCCCTGATTACAATTAATGCAAAGCTTTGAAAAATTGTACTTTGCTTGCATATGAAAGCAATAACCGTCAGCTTCCATCACAATTTAAACACTGATGCTTAACTCTATCTTTGACTACATTCTGTTCTTTCTCTTTTTGTTCACCTGCTTTTGCCTGCAACTCTTAACTCCTTTGCTGGGATGGAGGTAAGGTGGCCTTGGCCCACCTCAGGTGCTTCTCTCTGATTCAGGAGCAAAGTCAACTTCACAGTAATAACCAATGAGAGACACTCACATTGGACTGTTGATTTCAGCTAGTTTTCATAATGAAGAGTAACTCCAATTTCAGAGTTCAAATTTGCTGTCAAAGTTCTCCTACATTTTAATTTTGTAGCTCAAATTTTTCAAGCAAAATACATTACTCAATATTATAGACATAAAAAATTATTTTTTCTGTACTCATTGGCATGGGTTCAATGTCTTTATTGTGTATTTCATCAATGCACAGTGTGCCCGCCATCATATAATAGTGATGTGTGTGTTAGTCACTCAGTCATGTCTGACTCTTCGTGACCCCATGGACTATAGCCTGCCAGGCTCCTCTGTCCATGGAATTCTCCAGGCAAGAATACTGGAGTGGGTTGCCATTCCCTTCTTCAAGGGATCTTCCTGGCCCAGAGATTGAACCCGGTTGTCCTGCATGAAGGTGAACTCTTTCCCATCTGAGCCACCATAATAGTGATAGTTTCTTAAAACTTACTATTATAATGAAAACATGAAACTCTGTTTCCAGAACTAGTGTTTCCAACTAATTCCAATTACAATTTTTTCTATTTTCTTTCTTGGCTGTGCTATACAAATAAGAAAAAGGAATGTTTCAAGAGAAAATGCCATGTAAAAATGTTCATAAAACTAAATTCTTCAGATACTTAAGTAAAATGTTAAGTAATATTCATCTAACTACAAAACAAGCTTTTCTTAACATTAATGATTAACAATGTGTAATCATATGTATATTTACATAACAGACTAAGAATCCTATAGTTTGTTTATAGTAAGTTGTACTAGAGATTATTTGTTAAGCAAATTTCAAACCCATTCATTTATCCCACACATATTTTTTGAATATCACCAGACGCCAGGTACTGTTTTGACTCTTGGGATACAGCCAAGAACAAAAAAAATTCCTCCTTTAGGAAGCCTGTTCCACTAAGGCCTATTTTTAATGTTGTCCTTTGCTTTTTAAATTTCTAGCCTCTTTCTTCCAGTCCAGAAGCCCCTCCAAAGCTGATGTTTCAAAGGCTCTGCAGTGGGCTGCTTTTTCACACAGTTCAAGAGGGTACACAAACTCAGATGCCAACTAAGCCTCTGTAGTTGTACAACCCATTAGTCTTCCAGGAGGAATCAAGCGTAGAAGAGCCCACCACTGTGCTGGAAGTGTATGGACTGGGATCTACCTAATTCTTGTGCCAGCATCTGATGCCCACCTCCCAACTGGCTTCAGTGATCCTCACTTCCTGGTATCCAAGACCTTGGGTCAGTGGCTTTCACACTGTGACCCATAGAATGTGAAATAAAAGACGCTTTCTCCTGGGAAGAAAAGTTATGACCAACCTAGACAGCATATTAAAAGGCAGAGACATTACTTTGCCAACAAATGTTCATCTAGTCAAAGTTAAGGTTTTTCCAGTAGCCATATATGGATGTGAGAGCTGGACTATAAAGAAAGCTGAACACGAAAGAATTGATGCTTTTGAACTGTGGTCTTGGAGAAGACTCTTGAGAGTCCCTTGGACTACAAGGAGATCCAACCAGTCCATCCTAAAGGAAATCAGTCCTGAATGTCCATTGGAAGGACTGATGCTAAAGCTGAATCTCCTATACTTTGGTCACCTGATGCAAAGAACTGACTCATTTGAAAAGAACCTGATTCTGGGAAAGATTGAAGGCAGGAGGAGAAGGGAAAACAGAGGATGAGATGGTTGGATGGCATCACTGACTCAATGGACCTGAGTCTGGGTAAACTCTGGGAGTTGGTGATGGACAGGGAGGCCTGGCATGCTGCAGTCCATGGGTTCGCAAAGAGTCGGACATGACTGAGCAACTGAACTGAACTGATGGCATGACTTCCAAGGCTGGATCATGAAAGCATTGCAGCTTCTGCCTGGTTCCTTGAAATTCTCACTCTGGGAAGCCAGTCACCTTGATGTGAGGACACTTAAGCAGCCCTGGGGAGAAGCCACATGGAGTGGAACTAGCCTCTGCCTCTCCCACTGAGAGCCACGACTAAGCTGACAGCCGTGAGCACCTTGAAAGTGGAACCTCACCCTGGGCCCAGCTTTCAGATGATGGCAAGCCACCTGTGACACCTAACAGCAACTTCATAAGAGTCTCAAGTCTGAACCATGCAACCAAACTGCTCTCAAATTCTCAGCTCTCACTGTCGTGAGGGATAATGAATGATTTGTTACTGTGTTATGCCACTGGATTTGGGGGAGGCTTTTACACAACAGCAGATAACTAAGACCCAGGGTTAGTATTGGTCCTAAATGCTACCATTTTCCCTCCCCCAATGAAGCCTCTGTTGAAGTGTATCTTTTCCCCAAGAGAGCAGGAGATGCTGTCTGGTGTTAATAAAAAGTTGATACCATAAAAAAACTGATATCAATCCTAAAGGAAATCAGCCCTGAATACTCATTGGAGGGACTGATGCTGAAGCTGAAGCTCCAATACTTTGGCCACCTGATGTGAAGAGCCGACTAATTGGAAAAGACCCTGATGCTGGGAAAGATCGAGGGCAAGAGGAGAAGGGAACGACACAGGATGAGATGGCTGGATGGCATCACCGATTCAATGGACGTGAGTTTGAGCAAGCTCTGGGAGTTGGTGAAGGACATGGAAGCCCAGTGTGCTGCCGTTCATGGCGTCACAAAAAGTTGGATACCACTTAGTGACTGAGCAACAATGAACAACAATCATAAGCTAATAAGTTGTTCAGTTCAGTCTCTCAGTCATGTCCGACTTTTTGCAATCCCATGAATTGCAGCACGCCAGGCCTCCCTGTCCATCACCAACTCCCGGAGTTCACTCAGACTCATGTCCATCGAGTCGGTGATGCCATCCAGCCATCTCATCCTTGGTCGTCCCCTTCTCCTCCTGCCTCCAATCCCTCCCAGCATCAGAGTCTTCTCCAATGAGTCAACTCTTCGCATGAAGTGGCCAAAGTACTGGAGTTTCAGCTTTAGCATCATTCCTTTCGAAGAACACCCAGGGCTGATCTTCAGAATGGACTGGTTGGATCTCCTTGCAGTCCAAGGGACTCTCAAGAGTCTTCTCCAACACCACAGTTCAAAAGCATCAATTCTTCGGCGCTCAGCCTTCTTCACAGTCCAACTCTCACATCCATACATGACCACTGGAAAAACCATAGCCTTGACTAGATGGACCTTTGCTGGCAAAGTAATGTCTATACTATCTAAGTTGGTCATAACTTTTCTTCCAAGGAGTAAGCGTCTGTTAACTTCATGGATGCATTACCATCTGCAGTGATTTGGGAGCCCAAGAAGTAAAGTCTGACACTGTTTCCACTGTTTCCCCATCTATTTCCCATGGAGTGATGGGACCAGATGCCATGATCTTATTTTTCTGAATGTTGAGCTTTAAGCCAACTTTTTCACTCTCCACTTTGACTTTCATCAAGAGGCTTTTTAGTTCCTCTTCACTTTCTGCCATAAGGGTATTGTCATCTGCATATCTAAGGTTATTGATATTTCTCCTCTTCAATCTTGATTCCAGCTTGTGCTTCTTCCAGTCCAGTGTTTCTCATGATGTACTCTGCATAGAAGTTAAATAAGCAGGGTGACAATATTCAGCCTTGACGTACTCCTTTTCCTATTTGGAACCAGTCTGTTGTTCCATGTCCAGTGCTAACTGTTGCTTCCTGATCTGCATATAGGTTTCTCAAGAGGCAGGTCAGGTGGTCTTGTAGTCCCATCTCTTTCAGAATTTTCCACAGTTTCTTGTGATCCACACAGTCAAAGGCTTTGGCATAGTCAATAAAGCAGAAATAGATATTTTTCTGGAACTTTCTTGCTTTTTCGATGATCCAGCGGATGTTGGCAATTTGATCTCTGGTTCCTCTGCCTTTTCTAAAACCAATTGAATGCACTCTAAAGTGTGCTAAAGCATATTCATACTATATATTTTTCTAATAAAACACTTAGGTTTCTTTCTTTTTTTTTTTTTTTTTTGGCCGCACCACATGACACGTGGGATCTTAGTTCCTGACCAGAGATTAAACCTCCACCCCCTACAATGGAAGCCTGGAGTCAATCACTGGACCAGCAGGGGAAGTCACGAAACATCAGTATCCTTAAAGAAATCTTCCAAGTTAACAAGCATTAGCTGTCTTCCTGTATAAGTCACTGGGCTGGCCCTTCTCCAGGGTGCACAGTGAACTGAAAAGGGCTCTTCCGTTAAGCACCTTACAAAGTAACGAGGGAGACAAAATGCCTGAGCTGAGGCTGATAGCACTTGAGGAGGGAGCAGAGAGAGGAAGAAAAGTGCGAACACGCCCAGTCTCGTGAACTGAAGCCCATGACCGGTGCTGCTATTTGATGGGTGGTCTTTTGCAATCCTATGATAACAATAAACACTAATTTGTGGAAAGTCTGCCATATGCCAGACACTTATATTTGACCCAGTTTAATCTTCACAGCCCAATCTGTCATCCTTTGGGCAGACGAAGAAACAAAGGCTCTGAAAGACGAAGCAAGTTTCCCAAGATCACCTTGAAAAGAAAAAGCAGAGTGGGGTTCTGAACTCACACATCTGTGATGTTGAACCCAACACTATCCCCACAGCACCTCGATGAAAAGGAGCAAATTTCCCCAGGACTGAGAGCCTGCACAGGCCTGATCCTGCATCTTCCAGGGCCACTGAGGTCACCAATCTTGCCTCCAAATAATGCCATTAGGATGTATTTTGACAGCTTAGTTTTGATTTTAAAGGAACCAGTGTGTCTTTAAACAAATCAATTCCAGGAGGAGAGTTTTGGAAAAATGTTATGGTAACATAATGTCATCTAAAACTTTCCAAGGGAGAGAGAAACAGTCAGAGGAGGCCTGGGGGCCTTTTGGTGAAAACACATTTTTCTGTGGCTCACATCTACCCTCCGTCTTCTCTCTGACTGACTGAGTCATCTCTGGGCAGATTCGAGCACCATGTGTGTTTTTATCCAGCACCATTTACTTTTCAACACTTTGATTTATATTTCAATAATTTAGCCCAAGCGTTTGGGTGAAAAATGAGTAGGACTGTTTTCTTTATCTACCGCCTACTTCTTTATACAACCTTGGACAACTCAGATGCCCTGGATACACCAAGCTGAGGGGTGACGGGCCTGAGGTGCCTCCTTCTGCCCCAGGCACTTGGTTCCATTCCTGGATTGAAATATCACGCAGCACGCTGAGTACAAGTATGCCCTACAGGGCTCAGGATTCCCTTGTGAACCACTTAAGGAGCTAGAAATCCCACACCAGGTTTGATTCCTGATCCAAAAAGCGCATGCAGATGTTTGAAGACCAAGCACAGCCAAAAATAAATAAATAAAAGTTTAGACTGGTTAGGTCAATTGCAAAATTCTACCCATGCCTCAGGGCTTCCCTGGTGGCACAGATGTAAAGAATCTGCCTGCAGTGCGGGAGTCCCGGGTTCAATCCCTGGGTCAGGAAGATCCCCTGGAGAAGAGAATGGCAACCCACTCCAGTATTCTTGCCTGGAGAATTCCATGGACAGAGGAGCCTGGAGAGCTATAGTCCATGGGTCGAAAAAAGTCAGACATGACTGAGTAACTGCCGGGGTCCAGCCCCGGTGGATCCAGGGTGATTTGAAGGTGGGGACAGAGTTGGCATCCTTGGAAATAACTTATTTAATTACAGATAGAGAGGGATTAGAAAATTAGCAGAGAAAAAGAGGCTGAATAACTTGGTTTACATGGAATACCAATCACCACCTACGCAGGCCGCAGGCATCTTCCCATTCTCCCGAAGGAGAGGAGGCACTGAGGCACCCCACCGCCACCACCCCCACCCCCCCCACCCCCACCGCGGTCCGATCTTAGAAGCCCAGGCAAAATTAGCAGGCTTGGTGAGCACCCATGCACCAGATGGGAATTCAGCCAGAAAATAGTAGGAGAGAAAAAGAGGCTGAATAACTTGGTTTATGTGGGATACCAATAAAATTCCAAGACAAGGAATTTGCACCATCTACACTGGGCCACCGGCACCACTTGAATATCGGAAGCTGCCCCTCCTTGGGCTCCTTCTTGCATGGGCTTGAAAGCCAGGACAAGTAAGTAGACGTGGCATGCACACACACTCCAGATGGAAATTCGGCCAGAAAAACGGGGAGCAAGAAAGAACGACATGGGGGAATCAGTCTTTCTGGAAACTGATCCTAATTTTTTATTTTTAGGTTTGCTTATATACCTTTTGTTACACATAGAGATGAATACAGAGTCACGCGGGGGTCAGCAGTCCTGACCTTTGTCAAAATCAGGTGCTTTACATAAAAAAAGGTCTTGGGGGTTTTACATCATCTTCTGGCCATGAGGCCTGCCGACATTTATGACCTTTTCTTTCTGATAACCAAAAAACTTATTTTTTCCAAGGGTGTTTTTTCTTAAACCAGGCACCACCCTCCAAATAAAGTTGCATTCCTATAGAGTGAGGGTGTAGTGAGTTACAATCAAGAAAGGAATTTATTTAACCCAAGGTTAACATGATTGATCTTAAAGGTTAATACTTATTTCTCCTATATGCTAGTTATATTCATTATAAGAGCAGGGAATATGGAGATTTAGCAGCAAACATTAGCCCAACAAATGAAAACCCTTCACCAATGTTCCCTTTAAGATCTATTTAGTCTTAAGATAGTGATAAAGTTACATTTTTACATAGCAAGAACACAGTGATTTATAACAAAGTACAGTGATCTATTACAAAAGAGAAAATTCATTAACTCAAAAAGTCTAGTATTACTAACCCTAAAAACTACTATATTTCCTTTTCTATATTCCAAATACATTGAATATAGATGGGAATACCAGACCACCTAACCTGCCTCTTGAGAAATCTGTTTGCAGGTCAGGAAGCAACAGTTAGCACTGGACATGGAACAAAAGACTGGATCCAAATAGGAAAAGGAGTACATCAAGGCTGTATATTGTCACCCTGCTTATTTAACTTCTATGCAGAGTACATCATGAGAAATGCCAGACTGGAAGAAACACAAGCTGGAATCAAGACTGCTGGGAGAAATATCAATAACCTCAGATATGCAGATGACACCACCCTTATGGCAGAAAGTGAAGAGGAACTAAAGAGCCTCTTGATGAAAGTGAAAGAGGAGAGTGAAAAAGTTGGCTTAAAGCTCAACATTCAGAAAACGAAGATCATGGCATCCTGTCCCATCACTTCATGGGAAATAGATGGGGAAACAGTGGAAACAGTGTCAGACTTTATTTTGGGGGGCTCCAAAATCACTGCAGATGGTGATTGCAGCCATGAAATTAAAAGACGCTTACTCCTTGGAAGAAAAGTTATGACCAACCTAGATAGCATATTCAAAAGCAGAGACAATACTTTGCCGACTAAGGTCCGTCTAGTCAAGGCTATGGTTTTTCCTGTGGTCATGTATGGATGTGAGAGTTGGACTGTGAAGAAGGCTGAGCACTGAAGAATTGATGCTTTTGAACTGTGTTGTTGGAGAAGACTCTTGAGAGTCCCTTGGACTGCAAGGAGATCCAACCAGTCCATTCTGAAGGAGATCAGCCCTGGGATTTCTTTGGAAGGAATGATGTTAAAGCGGAAACTCCATTACTTTGGCCACCTCATGCGAAGAGTTGACTCATTGGAAAAGAGTCTGATGCTGGGAGGGATTGGGGGCAGGAGGAGAGGGGGACGACCAAGGATGAGATGGCTGGATGGCATCCCGGACTCGATGGACATGAGTCTGGGTGAACTCCGGGAGATGGTGATGAACAGGGAGGCCTGGTGTGCTGCGATTCATGCGGTCGCAAAAAGTCACACATGACTGAGCGACTGAGTGACTGGACTGAACTGAACTGGGGTGCCTAAGGATATGGAGGCCTGGCGGCAATCATTGACTCAACAGTGAGAAAAGCCCTATGCTAATTAAGATTCTCAAAATACTCCAAACTCTCTGTGCTGTTCATGGTTGAGAGGTAGTAAACAATCATGTGGGTAGTATGGATAATCCTGTCACACAAGCTGACAGGAGAGAGGTTTGACCTGAGACACCCTTGTCACACCCAGGACAGGGAATTAGCAGCAATTATTGGCGCAACAAATGAAAAACCCTTCATCAATATAATTCCTAACCAAACCACTATACTAATAATTTCTAACTCCCCCAAAGAATTTGCCTTTAGTAAGTCTAAAACATCTCTTGCCTCTCAGGTTGGGAGGCTGTAAACAATCACGTGGCCAGACGAACCTATACAGGCAGGCTAGATAACCTTCAGAGGAGTTAGTAAGTTGAAACACTCTTGTCATGCCCAGGAATTTTTATTGACTTGGAGCTGCAAGTTAACTCCTTCTCCGAGAGAAACGGTGATGGAGGAGAACCCCCGTAAAGTCAGAGGTGTAGGTAAGAGCATAAAACAGACTCTGGTTGGGGGGGTACATGCTCGGGAACAGGGGGTTTCCTGAGGCTTGATCACACCTTTGCCTCATGACCTTTGCCTTGGGCGGAGTTCCTCAGGCTGGCTCCTGGCAAGTAACCAACACACACACCCATGCCTCTATCACTAAGAGAGGAAGGGCAAATAAGAGTTTTCATTTATAGTGTTCCTTCAGGAGAAAAAAGTGCCCTGCGGCAGAGAAAAGATCAAGGAATCTAGTCTGAAGAAAAGAAATTAAAAACACTTTATTTCTAATCCTTGGCTAGAGCACTAAAAAAACAAGCCTTAGACAATAATCCATTGCCTTGATAATTACCCTTTTAGTAAGATAGGAACTCTCCTGTTGAGAACCTTAATACTAAATACCCAGAGAGAGTAAAATGGATTAAGGTAAGAAAAGGAACCATAGTGCCTTGAATTTCATGCTTTTTGAAGACAGAGCTTGGTAATCCAGGAAGACCAGTCCCCCACCAAAGTTAACCACGGAGACTGAGCAGCCGAGTCATCATAAATCAAAATAACCTTCAGAAAACAAACTCAGTGCCTAAAGCCATAATTATCTCAAGTTGCATTCTTGCCAGCAAATGGTTTTTGACCAAAGAAATTGGAGATGCTAAGGGTTATCCTCAAAGTGCCAAAAGATATTCTTATAGGATTAAAATTTTCAATCATCAACCAGATATAAAATAACTCAAATTTTTAGGACACAATTTTTTTTAAATTTATTTTAGCTGCACAGGCCTTCGTTGGTTGCGGTGAGTGGGGCTCCTCTCTAGCTGTGGTACACGAGGTTCTCACCGCGGTGCCTTCTCATGTTGCAGATCACGGACTCTAGGTGCATGCACTTTAGCAGCTGTGGCACACGGGCTTAGTTGCCCTGGGTCTCGTGAAATCTTCCCGGACTAGGGATGGAACATGTGTCCCCTGCATTGACAGGCAGATTCTTTGCTAGTGAGCCACCATGGAAGTCCAGGACAGTTTTTTAACTTTCATATTTAGAAATGTGGAGAGGGGGAGCATAGTGATCATTTAGCTGAAGTGTAAAATTAATATGCCATCTTCTCAATTAACCCATCATATTTTACATTATTGTTTATATTTCGATTTAGCTTGTATTCCATTTTGTGGGTTTTTTTCCCCTTTTTTTTTCCATCCTAATCAAGAAGCATTTCATTGTTAAACAACCCAGAAATTCACTCGAGTTGGTACTAACAGGCATTTTACCGTAAGGAATTAGACATCTTCTGGAATCGGGGACTGGCTGGGGTGACACTGGGAACTAAGTAGTACTCTCTCTGTCTCTGGGGACCAACTTGGACTCTTTCCTCAGGTCCTCTCTTCCTTCTCTTCTTTCTTTCCACCGTGTAGACAAGACACTTCCCTTACTACTCAGCCACCGGCCCTCAAATTCTGCTCAAAACGGCAGTTCCCCATCTGAGGACACATGGGCACGGAAGCCTCGCCAATTCAGAACTTGGTCCCAATTCAGAATCATCAAGAGAGGAAGTCAGACTGGCCTGCTAGGTCCTGGATGCACTTCTGCTCCACTGGGGACTGGGGGGCTGGACGGGGTGCCCAGGAACCCCTGGCCCACCCCCAGCCTAGCAGGGATAAGACATGCGATGAACATACAGACACGTGGGAGGGTCCTGAGAAGGGCCAGCCACGGAGATGGAGTAAGGGCCGTCAGCCCGCAAGAGCGCTTGGCTGGCAGACCATCAGCTGGCCACGGAGCAGTGACCGTAGTTTTCTCAAGAAGTGCTTGTTTTTATCGCTCACAGTGTGCCACATGCTGCCTCTCACAAAACAGACACTGAGCAATGGGGACTGAATGGACAAACAGAAAAAGAAGCTAGAAACATTTCAGGGAAACGCTGCCCAACAAGAACATGCCGATGTTTCATTTCAGTTTGTCTTCTGGACCTTTCTCAAAGGGCTTTAAGATCTCAAAGCTCTCCCCCAGATATGCTCAATTAACATCTAGAAGAAGAGATTGTAAACATGACTGGACATGGACCAGAATTGTACTCAGAGTTCCCCCTAGCTGGGCTCACTTTCTACAAGTTAGCAGCCTGGACCAGAGAGGCTGGCATGGGGCCAGATGGTTGGGGGGCGGGGGGCAGGCAGGGGTATCCCTGCTTTGTCCTCACATCTGGGACATCTAGCCAGAGCCCACCTGGGTACAGATTTCTTTCTTGGACAACAGACATACTTGCTTAATGTCATATTAATTTATTAATACATTTTAAAACTTTGGAAATATAATTTTCTATAGTCAGAAACAGAGTCACAGACATTGAAAACATACTTATAGTTATCAAAGGGGAAAGTGGGGTGAGGGACAGATAAATTAGGAGTTTGGTATTAATATACACACACTGCTATACATAAAATGGATAAACAAAAAGGACCTATTGTATAGCACATGGAACTATACTCAATATTCTATAATAACCTATATGGGAAAAGAATCTGTAAAAGTATAGCTATTTCTCTCTCTCTCTCTTTCTAGATATATATATATATATGTATATATTTATATATAAATGTATGTGTGTATCTGAATCTCTGAATTGTATACCTGGAACCAATACAACATTATAAATCAACCATATTCTAACATAAAATAAAAAATTTTTTTAATGACACAGTGTGATATTGGCCATGAAACATATGTTAGACAACCTTTCATAATAAATAGACTGCATCAAAGCAGAGTACTTAACAACAATAATAATAATCTGGTTTCAGTATTGATCGTTTGGTGATGTCCATGTAGAGTTGTCTCTTGTGTTGTTGGAAAACAGTGTTTGCTATGAGTAGTGTGTTCTCTTGACAAAACTCTGCTACCCTTTGTCCTGCTTCATATTGTACTCCAAGGCCAAACTTGCCTATTAGTCCCGGTATCTCTTGACTTCCAACTTTTGCATTCCAATCCCTATGATGAAAAGGACATCTTTTGGGGGTGTTTTTTCTAGAAGGTCTTGTAGGTTTTCATAGAACTGGTTAACTTCAACTTCTTAGCATTAGTGGTTGGGGCGTAGTCTTGGTTTACTGTGATGAATGGTTTGCCTTGGAAACAAACCGAGATCATTCTGTCATTTTTGAGATTGCACCTAAGTATTGCATTTTAGACTCTTTTGTTGACTGTGATGGCTACTCCATTTCTTCTAAGGGATCCTTGCCCACAGAAATAGACATAATGGCCATCTGAAGTAAATTTTCCCATTCCAGTCCATTTTAGTTCACTGATTCCTAAGATGTCAGTGTTCACTCTTGCCATCTCTTGCTTGACTACATCCAGTTGACCCTGATTCATGGACCTAACATTCCAGGTTCCTATGCAATATTGTTCTTTACAGGAGCAGACTTTACTTTCACCACCAGACACATCCACAACCAAGCATAATTTCTGCTTTGGCCTAGCTGCTTCATTCTTTCTGGAGGTATTAGTAACTGTTCACTGCTTTTCTCCAGTAGCATATTGGATCCCTTCCAACCTGGGG